>NC_037354.1:1864500-2486000 GCF_002263795.3 Bos taurus
AATTCATCCAAAGTATGTTACAGTCAAGGCGTCTGAATTGGGTGATGGCTTTCCTGTGGGATCCTGGGGATGCCAGCATGGATCTGCTTTTCCTGTGTGTGTGAAGTGGGAACTGAGTGAGATTTTGGGAAGTTAGCCTTGCTGGGATGAAGGTTCCACAAAAACACTCAGTTTTTTCCAGTATTTAGTAATGAAAGATGTTAATGTGTTGATGGTACTACATCTCTGGCTTAATATAAATTGAGGATGTTCTTGAGTTTGTATCAATTATGGAAACTAGTTCTGGGTCTTTGTCAAAGAAGAATACACGGTGAATGTGTTTGAATGTTCATTCTTTCCTGAGAGTACATGAATGCGCACTCTGTCGCTGAGTTCTGTCTGACTCTGTGATCCTGTAAGACTGTAGCCCACCAGACTTCTCTGTCATGGGATTTCCCAGGCAAGAATACTGGAGCGGGTTGCCATTTTCTTCTCCGTCTTTCCTGAGTAGCTGTTGTTAAAAAGTGGTCCTAAGGGGCCATCTGGATGAGGATGATTAAGTGGACACTGTAAAGTCCTGAGATGATAAAGTGGATTTTGGTAGCATCAAAGCTGGTGGCTGTGGTGGTCTCAGGAAATTGAGATGCTTTGGGCCACAGCTGTGTCCTTCCCCAGCCCAGCAGACTCTGCCTCTGCCTATCCTGGTCCTGGCCTAGACACTGGAGGAGGCTGTTTGGATACCAGCTTTTATGTCATTGTTTATCAAACAGTTGTGTGGGTGGGAATCAGCGTTTTGAAAACAAAGGAGAGCAAATAACAGCACGGATACTGAAATGGTGTGTCTAATACTCCAGAGGCAATGTGACATTCACATTTCCTGGAGGCCTTCCCCTCGCCCTGGGTGTCCTCCGAGCCCCTGCCTGTGGCTGAGGCCGTCTCCTGCTCAGTGCTTCTGTCTGAAGGTCACCTGGCCTGGGTGTTTCTTTCACGGGTCGGCTCTGGGAAAGGCTAATCCATTTCAGTCCTGGAAAATTGTAAGCTAAATGCTGCCAGATCAGCAGGATTACAGAAACAGCAAGCCTGCTTTCTCAAAAATGTTTCTGCTTGTCCCCTACAGGTCCACCCACGGCAGGCCTTTCTCCATCCATTCCCTGTGGAGTCAGTTAAGTCCCTTGACGCTCCAAGTTTCTCTTTTCCTGGGGTCCCGCCATCCGCTGAAGCCTCTTCCCCTTTGTCAGCACTGGGTTCCTGACGCACTTCTGCAGTCTGTGACTCAGCAGAGCAGCCATATTTGCTTGACAATAGCCAGCAAAGCAAACAGTTCTGATTCCTTTTGTAAATTAACATTTAAAATATCAATAACTATTCATAGGGGCCAGAAGATTTAATGTGAATCACTGGTGGTTCCGAGGGACTTAAATACCACAGAAATACATGGTTAATTTCCAGCCTCATGGAATAACAAGTCATTTTTTTTTCCTACCTCAACGACTACAGAATTTAAAGCAACTGAATAACTTAGAATAGCATGTTTGAATATAGAATATGTGATAGAAAGATGATGACTCTTACCATGCTTAAGCTCATGTAGTTTCTTCCTTTAGCACCCTATTCTTATTCTCCATCTTATATCACAATCTCAGAATTATTTTTCAACAGAAGAGAGATCCTTAACTTCCAAAATAATTTCTAAATATGTTTAGATCAAGGATGAAGTTTTGTTTTTGTCAGATATTGGCAGTCAGTGAAGAATAGTTTTTTGAATAGACCCTGACCCTTGACTTCTTTGATTTTTTTAAAAATTTATTTTGCTTTTTATTTTGTTCTGAAATACATAATGGAAAAGAAGAAGGCAAAACTACACAGACATGCTACTGGCATACTGCAATGAACCACAGGTTAAAATGAAACTCTTACACATTTCTTAGACACAGCTTGACTTGTATATTTTAAGACTCCTTCAGTTGGAGAAAGAAATTCTATCATTGGAGTTGACAGAGACATTTGTAGAACAGCAGTGAGAAACAGTTGTTTCCAGGTAATTATTTTATGAAGGGAAAAAAGAAATAATTAAGTCCAAGTTGGAACCTACTTATTTGGTTTAGCATTTCATAGCCACATCTAACGGAGAAGGCACTGGCACCCCACCCCAGCACTCCCGCCTGGAGAATCCCACGGACGGGGGAGCCTGGTGGGCTGCCATCCCTGGGGTCGCACAGAGTCGGACACGGCTGAAGTGTTGTGTCCGACTCTGTGCAACCCCATAGAGGGCAGCCCACCAGGCTCTGTCGTCCCCGGGACTCTCCAGGCAAGAACACTGGAGTGGGTTGCCATTTCCTTCTCCAATGCGTGAAAGTGAAAAGTGAAAGTGAAGTCGCTCAGTCATGTCCTACCCTCAGCGACCCCATGGACTGCAGCCTCCCAGGCTCCTCCGTCCATGGGACCCTCCAGGCAAGAGCACTGGAGTGCGGTGCCAGCGCCACCCCCCTGCTAGCAGCAGCAGCAGCAGCTATATATAAAACTAGCAGTTTTCAAAATATCTTACTGAGGTAATTAATATTTTTTGTTCATAATTATATATTCCAAAAGAAGGTATAATTCTCATATGATTTAAAAATATCATCTATATTTCAAGTGAGTTTCCTTTGACAATGGCAGGCATTGATTTTGCTCTATTTCTTAAAAAACTTAATGACATTAGAAAATATTTTTTATGATGAAAGATGGTATGGGGAGGGAGGCGGGAGGGGGGCCCAGGACCGGGAACACGCGTACACCCGCGGCAGACCCATGTAGACGCATCCTGTGGCGGATTCGTTTCGATGTTTGGCAAAGCGAATACAATTATGTAAAGTTTTAAAATAAAATAAAATTAAAAAAAAATAAAAATAAAAATATGAAATCACACACACACACACACACAAAACAAAAGATAAAGAGAAAGGAATCAATGATTTTTTTAAAATTAAAAAAAATGTGGAAAATTTACAACCAGAACCTTTTTCTCCAGATTGCCCAAAAATCTCCAGATGATTTTTTTGTTAACTGAATCAGTTAAAGAAATACTTCTGTGAGATCCTGTGATCCAACTATCGCACTGAGAGCTCAGCTGCATGCGGTGCTGTCCATGACTGGCTTCACCAGAGTGGAGGATCCGACAAGTCCATTCTGAACAGAGGGACCCTGGGGGTGCTGCAGCTCGAGGTGAAGGTGGGCACAGAGCCCGCTTCCTGACAAGGGGAGGTGGGGAGGGCAGTGGCTGGCATGGCTTTGCAGTATCTGAGAGGGGTGGGGGGCCTGTAGGGAGGAGTCACACTGCAGGCAGTGTGATCTGAGAGAGTGTGTGTGAGAATCACTGCTGCTGCTGCTAAGTCGCTTCAGTCGTGTCTGACTCTATGCGACCCCATAGACGGCAGCCCACCAGGCTCCCCCGTCCCTGAGATTCTCCGGGCAAGAACACTGGAGTGGGTTGCCGTTTCCTTCTCCAATGCATGAAAGTGAAAAGTGAAAGGGAAGTCGCTCAATCGTGTCTGACTCTAGCGACCCCATGGACTGCAGCCTACCAGGCTCCCCCGTCCATGGGACTTTCCAGGCAAAAGTACTGGAGTGGGGTGCCTAGTATTGATTAAATCCACAAGTAATCGAGACGTTGGAGCATTAGAAATCATTGAGCATTTTTCTATGTCATGTTTAAAACCAAACTATATAAAAAAGTACCACTTTCGTTGGAACCAGTACACACTTTGCAGACACTGTACCTGGTCCCTTGACTTTGGTTTTTCCATATGGATGTATCAGTTGAAAGATAATCTAACATGTTCAGTTTCTTGAGGTAAATCCCATAAGGCAAGACTGGTTTTAATGTAAAGTGGTGGTTTAGAACGTGGGCTTTAACCTCCAGGGCAGTACAGCATTTGAGTGCTTTTCATAGGCTGCCTTGAGTCAGATGGCATAATCTATTGCAAGGATAGTTAATTTTGCTTACTTAATAAAATGTGCAGTTTGGTTGCAATATGGTTCGACTGAGATAATGTATCAGAAACAGTCAGGAGAGACTGGCCGTGGGAACCTCACAGACTTCAGCATTGCCCTCCTCAGGCTCACTCATTCCTCCTCCTCCCTCTCACCAGCTTAAAGGATCAGAAAAATGCATTAGCTTTTTTCACTCATTTTATTTTTATTTATTTTAATTGGAAGCCAATTACTTTACAGTATTGTAGTGGTTTTGCCATACATTGACATGAATCAGCCACAGGTGTACATGTGTCCCCCATCCTGAATCCCCCTCCACTTCCCTCTCCATCCCATCCCTCAGGGTCATCCCAGTGCAGTGGCCCTGAACACCTTGTCTCATGCATTGAACCTGGACTGACGACCTGTTTCATATATGGTAATACACATGTTTCAGTGCTATTCTCTCAAATCATCCCACCCTTGCTTTCTCCCACAGAGTCCAAAAGACTGTTTTTACATCTGTGTCCCTTTTGCTGTCTCACATATAGGGTTATCGTTACCATCTTTCTAAATTCCATATATATGTGTTAGTATACTTCACTCTTTCAGAATTTTCCACAGTTTATTGTGATCCACACAGTCAAAGGCTTTGGCATAGTCAATAAAGCAGAAATAGATGTTTTTCTGGAACTTCCTTGCTTTTTTCATGAACCAGTGGATGTTGACAATTTGATCTCTGGTTCCTCTGCCTTTTCTAAAACCAGCTTGAATATCAGGAAGTTCACAGTTCACATATAGCTGAAGCCTGGCTTGGAGAATTTTGAGCATTACTTTACTAGCGTGTGAGATGAGTGCAATTGTGCGGGAGTTTGAGAATTCTTTGGCATTGCCTTTCTTTGGGATTGGAATGAAAACTGACCTTTTCCAGTCCTGTGGCCACTGCTGAGTTTTCCAAATTTGCTGGCATATTGAGTGCAGCACTTTCACAGCATCATCTTTCAGGATTTGGAATAGCTCAACTGGAATTCCATCACCTCCACTAGCTTTGTTCGTAGTGATGCTTTCTAAGGCCCATTTGACTTCACATTCCAGGATGTCTGGCTCTAGGTCAGTGATCACACCATCGTGATTCTCTGGGTCGTGAAGATCTTTTTTGTACAGTTCTTCTGTGTATTCTTGCCATCTCTTCTTAATATCTTCTGCTTCTGTTAGGTCCATACCATTTCTGTCCTTTATCAAGCCCATCTTTGCATGAAATGTTCCTTTGATATCTCTGATTTTCTTGAAGAGATCCCTAGTCTTTCCCATTCTGTTGTTTTCCTCTATTTCTTTGCATTGATCACTGAAGAAGGCTTTCTTATCTCTTCTTGGTATTCTTTGGAACTCTGAATTCAGATGTTTATATCTTTCCTTTTATCCTTTGCTTTTCTCTTCTCTTCTTTTCACAGCTATTTGTAAGGCCTCCCCAGACAGCCATTTTGCTTTTTTGCATTTCTTTTCCACGGGGATGGTCTTGATCCTTGTCTCCTGTACAATGTCACGAACCTCATTCCATAGTTCATCAGGCACTCTATCTATCAGATCTAGGCCCTTAAATCTATTTCTCACTTCCACTGTATAATCATAAGGGATTTGATTTAGGTCATACCTGAATGGTCTAGTGGTTTTCCCTACTTTCTTCAATTTAAGTCTGAATTTGGCAATAAGGAGTTCATGGTCTGAGCCACAGTCAGCTCCTGGTCTTGTTTTTGCTGACTGTATAGAGCTTCTTCATCTTTGGCTGCAAAGAATATAATCAGCCTGATTTCGGTGTTGACCATCTGGTGATGTCCATGTATAGAGTCTTCTCTTGTGTTGTTGGAAGAGGGTGTTTGTTATGACCAGTGCATTTTCTTGGCAAAACTCTATTAGTCTTTGCCCTGCTTCATTCCGTATTCCAAGGCCAAATTTTCCTGTTACTCCAGGTGTTTCTTGACTTCCTACTTTTGCATTCCAGTCCCCTATAATGAAAAGGACATCTTTTTGGGGTGTTAGTTCTAAAAGGTCTTGTAGGTCTTCATAGAACCGTTCAACTTCAGCTTCTGAAAGAGATGGGAATACCAGACCACCTGATCTGCCTCTTGTGAAATTTGTATGCAGGTCAGGAAGCAACAGTTAGAACTAGACATGGAACAACAGACTGGTTCCAAATAGGAAAAGGAGTTCGTCAAGGCTGCATATTGTCACCCTGTTTATTTAACTTATATGCAGAGTACATCATAAGAAAAGATGGTCTGGAAGAAGCACAAGCTGGAATCAAGATTGCCGGGAGAAATATCAATAACCTCAGATATGCAGATGACACCACCCGTATGGCAGAAAGTGAAGAGGAACTCAAAAGCCTCTTGATGAAAGTGAAAGTGGAGAGTGAAAAAGTTGGCTTAAAGCTCAACATTCAGAAAACGAAGATCATGGCATCCGGTCCCACCACTTCATGGGAAATAGATGGGGACACAGTGGAAACAGTGTCAGACTTTATTTTTCTGGGCTCCAAAATCACTACAGATGGTGACTGCAGCCATGAAATTAAAAGACGCTTACTCCTTGGAAGGAAAGTTATGACCAACCTAGATAGCATATTCAAAAGCAGAGACATTACTTTGCCAACAAAGGTTCATCTAGTCAAGGCTATGGTTTTTCCTGTGGTCATATATGGATGTGAGAGTTGGACTGTGAAGAAGGCTGAGCAGTGAATAATTGATGCTTTTGAACTGTGGTGTTGGAGAAGACTCTTGAGAGTCCCTTGGACTGCAAGGAGATCCAACCAGTCCATTCTGAAGGAGATCAGCCCTGGGATTTCTTTGGAAGCAATGATGTTAAAGCTGAAACTCCAGTACTTTGGCCACCTCATGCGAAGTGTTGACTCATTGGAAAAGACTGATGCTGGGAGGGATTGGGGGCAGGAGAAGAAGGGGACGACAGAGGATGAGATGGCTGGATGGCATCACTGACTCAATGGACGTGAATCTCAGTGAACTCCGGGAGTTGGTGATAGACAGGGAGGCCTGGCGTGCTGCGATTCATGGAGTCGCAAAGAGTCGGACACGACTGAGTGACTGATCTGATCTGATCTGATACTTCACTCATTTTAAAAAGGAAGATCTAGGTTTAAAAATAAAAATTTTCAAATGAAACGTATTCTTTGTATTCATTTATTTCTTTTGTAATCCTATAGGACTGAAACACAATATGGAAAAGTAAAGGGAGTGTTATTACAGATTTTTCTTGGCTTTACATTATGTTCGGACATAGTCACCATCCAAATATGCAGACTGTGGTAATACTAAGAAACTTTTTAAGAGAGAGAATTTTTCTTGGAAGTACTATTTTAGGGGGTGGTCCTAAGATGGCGGAGGAATAGGACGGGGAGACCACTTTCTCCCCGACAAATTCATCAAAAGAACATGTAAATGCTGAGTAAAGTCCACAAAAAAACTTCTGAATGCTGGCAGAGGACATCAGGCACCCAGAAAAGCAGCCCATTGTCTTCGAAAGGAGGTAGGAAAAAATATAAAAGACAAAAAAAAGAGACAAAAGAGGTAGGGACAGAGCTGCATCCAGGGAAGGGAGTCTTAAAAAGAGAGAAGTTTCCAAACACCAGGAAACACTCATTGCCGAGTCTGTGGTGAGCCTTGGAACCACAGTGGGCAACATAACTGGGTGGAAAAATAAATAAACAATTAAAACCCACAGATTATGAGCCTAACGGTAACTTCTCCAGCGGAGAAGCAGCGCAGACACCTGCCCCCGCCACTAGCAAGGGGGGGCTGGACTGGGAGGTGTGGGCTGCATTACTTAGAGTAAGGACCGGCCTGAATGCCCTGAGGGCAATCTGAGGGAACTAATTTGGGCTAGCAAACCAGACTGTGGGATAGCTACCACGCGAAAAGCCCTAAAACCTGACACTGCCAGGCCCGCTCACAGAACAAAGGACTGAACAGAGCTAGCCCGCTGCAGACCATCCCCCTCTGGTGACAGGCAGCCAGAGCTGGAAGCCGGCAATCACAGCCCAAGAGAGACATTATCTACCAAACTGCAAGCAGGCTTCTTTGCTAAGACCTCTTGGGTTTCTGGACAGTCAACATCCGCCTGAGAAAGTGCGCCAGTTGTACACCCAGAAAACCGAGCGGCAGGGACGGGGGAGGCGATAAGTCACGATCGTGCTCACCAAACACCTCATCACCTGAGCTGCGGACCTGGGAAGGGCAGAAAATGCAGGCCCAACCGAGTCTGCGCCTCTGAGGACTCCATGAGTGCCTGAACCTGAGCGGCTTAGAACTGGGAGGTGCATGCAGCCCAGGGCTGGCTTCGGATGGTTCCCGGTGGAGCAACATAGACCCTGAGCAGTGTGGGCAGGAAGGGCACACGAGCCGTGAGCGAGGGCAGGCCCAGTGTGGCTGAGACATTGGGAGCACACACCAGTGTTATTTGTTTGCAGCGTCCCTCCCTCCCCACAGCGCAACTGAACAAGTGAGCCTAAAAACTATCCACCATCGCCCCCTTGTGTCAGGGCAGAAATCAGACATGGAAGAGACCAGCAAAGAGAAGAAGTTAAAACAGAGGGAACCACCTTGTAAGTGGCAGGTGCAATAGATTAAAACCCTGTCGTTAGTACCGACTACATAGGAAGGGCCCTATAGATCTTTAGAAATATAAGCTGGACCAAGGAACTATCTGAAAATGAACTGACCCCACACTGCCCACAACAACACCAGAGAAAGTCCTAGATATATTTTTACTATTTTTACGATCATTCTTTTTAAAATTTTTTTTAAATTTTAAGTCCTCTATTACTCCTTTAATTTTCATTTTTATAACCTACTATTACTTTGCAAAAAAAGACCCTATTTTTTAAAGCAAACTTCATACATATATATATTTTATAATTTTTGTGACTTTGTTTTTCTTTTTTTTTTCCTCTCGTTTTCTTTAATATTGTATTTTTGAAAATCTAACCTCTACTCTCGATTTTTAATCTTTGATTTTTGGTATTTGTTATCAATTTTGTACCTGTAAGAACCCAATCGTCAATTCCCATTTTTACTTGGGAGCGAGATTACTGGCTTGACTGCTGTCTTCCCCTTTGGACTCTCCTTTTTCTCCACCAGGTCGCCTCTATCTCCTACCTCCCCCTTCTCTTCTCTACCCAACTCTGTGAATCTCTTTGTGTGTTCCAGATGGTGGAGAACACTTAGGGAACTGATTACTGGCTGGATCTGTCTCTCTCCTTTTGATTCCCCCCTGTTATCCTCCTGGCCACCTCTGTCTCCTTCCTCCCTCTTCTCTTCTCTGTATAACTCTGTGAACATTTCTGAGCGGTCCAGACTGTGGAGCACACATAAGGAAGTGATTACTGGCTAGCTTGCTCTCTCCTCTTTTGATTCCACCTCATCTCATTCGGGTCACCTCTAACTCCCTCCTCCCTCTTCTCTTCTCCATGTAACTCTATGATCCTCTCTGGGTGTCCCTCACTGTGGAGAAACTTTTCATCTTTAACCTAGATGTTTTATCAGTGGTGCTGTATAGATGGAGAAGTCTTGAGACTACTGAAAAAATAAGACTTAAAACCAGAAGCAGGAGGCTTAAGTCCAAATCCTGAGAACACCAGAGAACTCCTGACTCCAGGGAACATTAATCGACAGGAGCTCATCAAACGCCTCCACACCTACACTGAAACCAAGCACCACCGAAGGACCAACAAGTTCCAGAGCAAGACATGCCATGCAAATTCTCCAGCAACACAGGAACACAGCCCTGAGCCTCAATATACAGGCTGCCCAAAGTTACTCCAAACCCATTGACATCTCATAACTCATTACTGGACACTTCATTGCACTCCAGAGAGAAGAAATCCAGCTCCACCCACCAGAACACCAACACAAGCTTCCCTAAACAGGAAACCTTGACAAGCCACCTGTACAACCCCACCCACAGTGAGGAAACACCACAATAAAGAAAACTCCACAAACTGCCATAATACAGAAAAGCCACCCCAAACTCAGCAATATAAACAAGATGAAGAGACAGAGGAATACCCAGCAGCTAAAGGAATAGGATAAATGCCCACCAAACCAAACAAAAGAGGAAGAGATAGGGAATCTACCTGATAAAGAATTCCAAATAATGATAGTGAAAATGATCCAAAATCTTGAAATCAAAATGGACTCACAGATAAATAGCCTGGAGACAAGGATTGAGAAGATGCAAGAAAGGTTTTACAAGGACCTAGAAGAAATAAAAAAGAGTCAATATATAATGAATAATACAATAAATGAGATCAAAAACACTCTGGAGGCAACAAATAGTAGAATAACAGAGGCAGAAGATAGGATTAGTGAAATAGAAGATAGAATGGTAGAAATAAATGAATCAGAGAGGAAAAAAGAAAAACAAATTAAAAGAAATGAGGACAATCTCAGAGACCTCCAGGACAATATTAAATGCCTCAACATTTGAATCATAGGAGTCCCAGAAGAAGAAGACAAAAAGAGAGACCATGAGAAAATATTTGAGGACATAATAGTTGAAAACTTCCCTAAAATGGGGAAGGAAATAATCACCCAAGTCCAAGAAACCCAGAGAGTCCCAAACAGGATAAACCCCAGGCGAAACACCCCAAGACACATATTAATCAAATTAACAAAGATAAAACACAAACAAGAAATATTAAAAGCTGCAAGGGAAAAACAACAAATAACACACAAGGGGATTCCCATAAGGATAACAGCTGGTCTTTCAGTAGGAACTCTTCAGGCCAGGAGGGAATGGCAAGACATACTTAAAGTGAAGAAAGAAAGTAAGCTACAGCCCAGATTACTGTGCCCAGCAAGGATCTCATTCAAATATGAAGGAGAAATCAAAATCTTTACAGATAAGCAAAAGCTGAGAGAATTCAGCGCCACCAATCCAGCTCTCCAACAAATGCTAAAGGATATTCTCTAGACAGGAAACACAAAAAGGGTGTATAAACTCCAACCCAAAACAATAAAGTAAATGGCAACGGGATCATACTTATCAATAATTACCTTAAACATAAATGGGTTGAATACCCCAACCAAAAGACAAAGATTGCCTGAATGGATACAAAAACAAGACCCCTATATATATTGTTTACAAGAGACCCACCTCAAAACAGGGAACGCATACAGACTGAAAGAAAAGGGCTGGAAAAAGATATTCTACGCAAAAAGAGACCAAAAGAAAGCAGTAGTAGCAATACTCATATCAGGTAAAATAGATTTTAAAACAAAGGCTGTGAAAAGAGACAAAGAAGGACGCTACATAATGATCAAAGGATCAATCCAAGAAGATATAACAATTATAAATATATATGCACCCAACATAGGAGCACCACAATATGTAAGGCAAATGCTAACAAGTATGAAAGGGGAAATTAACAATAACACAATAATAGTGGGAGACTTTAGTACCCCACTCACACCTATGGATAGATCAACTAAACAGAAAATTAACAAGGAAACACAAACTTTAAATGATACAGTAGACCAGTTTGACCTCATTGATATCTATAGGACATTTCACCCCAAAACAATGAATTTCACCTTTTTCTCAAGTGCACATGGAACCTTCTCCAGGATAGATCACATCCTGGGCCATAAATCTAGCTTTGGTAAATTAAAAAAAACTGAAATCATTCCAAGCATCTTTTCTGACCACAATGCAGTAAGATTAGATCTCAATTACAGGAGAAAAACTATTAAAAATTCCAACATATGGAGGCTGAACAACACGCTGCTGAATAACCAACAAATCACAGAAGAAATCAAAAAAGAAATCAAAATATGCATAGAAACAAATGAAAATGAAAACACAACAACCCAAAACCCGTGGGACACTGTAAAAGCAGTGCTAAGGGGAAAGTTCATAGCAATACAGGCATACCTCAAGAAACAAGAAAAAAAGTCAAATAAATAACCTAACTCTACACCTAAAGCAACTAGAAAAGGAAGAAATGAAGAACCCCAGGGTTAGTAGAAGGAAAGAAATCTTAAAAATTAGGGCAGAGATAAATGCAAAAGAAACAAGAGACCATAGCAAAAATCAACAAAGCCAAAAGCTGGTTCTTTGAAAGGAAAATGAAATTGACAAGCTGTTAGCCAGACTCATCAAGAAACAAAGGGAGAAAAATCAAATCAATAAAATTAGAAATGAAAATGGAGAGATCACAACAGACAACACAGAAATACAAAGGATCATAAGAGATTACTATCAGCAATTATATGCCAATAAAATGGACAACGTGGAAGAAATGGACAAATTCTTAGAAAAGTACAACTTTCCAAAACTGAACCAGGAAGAAATAGAAAATCTTAACAGACCCATCACAAGCATGGAAATTGAAACTGTAATCAGAAATCTTCCAGAAAACAAAAGCTCAGGTCCAGATGGCTTCACAGCTGAATTCTACCAAAAATTTAGAGAAGAGCTAACACCTATCCTACTCAAACTCTTCCAGAAAATTACAGAGGAAAGTAAACTTCCAAACTCATTCTATGAGGCCATCATCACCCTAATACCAAAACCTGACAAAGATGCCACAAAAAAAGAAAATTACAGGCCAATATCACTGATGAACATAGATGCAAAAATCCTTAACAAAATTCTAGCAATCAGAATCCAACAACACATTAAAAAGATCATACACCATGACCAATATCCCGGGGATGCAAGGATTCTTCAATATCTGCAAATCAATCAATGTAATACACCACATTAACAAATTGAAAAATAAAAGCCATATGATTATCTCAATAGATGCAGAGAAACCTTTGACAAAATTCAACATCCATTTATGATAAAAACTCTCCAGAAAGCAGGACTAGAAGGAACATACCTCAACATAATAAAAGCTATATTTGACAAACCCACAGCAAACATTATCCTCAATGGTGAAAAATTAAAAGCTTTTCCCCTAAAGTCAGGAACAAGACAAGGGTGCCCACTTTCACCATTACTATTCAACATAGTTTTGGAAATTTTGGCCAAAACAATCAGAGCAGAAAAAGAAATAAAAAGAATCCACATTGGAAAAGAAGAAGTAAAATTCTCACTATTTGAAGATGACATGATCCTCTACATAGAAAACCCTAAAGACTCCACCAGAAAACTACTAGAGCTAATCATTGAATATAGTAAAGTTGCAGGATATAAAATCAACACACAGAAATCCCTTGCATTTCTATACACTAATAATGAGAAAACAGAAAAAGAAATTAAGGAAACAATTCCATTCACCATTGCAACGAAAAGAGTAAAATACTTAGAAATATATCTACCTAAAGAAACTAAAGACGTATATATAGAAAACTATAAAACACTGGTGAAAGAAATCAAAGAGGACACTAATAGATGGAGAAATATACCGTGTTCATGGATTGGAAGAATCAATATAGTGAAAATGAGTGTACTACCCAAAGCAATCTATACATTCAATGCAATCCGTATCAAGCTACCAATGGTATTTTTCACAGAGCTAGAACAAATAATTTCACAGTTTGTATGGAAATACAAAAAAAAAAAAACCTCGAATAGCCAAAGCAATCTTGAGAAAGAAGAATGGAATTGGAGGAATTAACCTGTCTGACTTCAGGCTCTACTACAAAGCCACAGTCATCAAGACAGTATGGTAAAGACACAAAGACAGAAATATAGATCAATGAAACAAAATAGAAAGCCCAGAGATAAATCCACGCACATATGGACACCTCATCTTTGACAAAGGAGGCAAGAACATACAACAGAGAAAAGACAATCTCTTTAACAAATGGTGCTGGGAAAACTGGTCAACCTCTTGTAAAAGAATGAAACTAGAACACTTTCTAACACCATACACAAAAAATAAACTCAAAGTGGATTAAAGATCTAAATGTAAGACCAGAAACTATAAAACTCCTAGAGGAGAACATAGGCAAAACACTCTCCGACATAAATCACAGCAGGATCCTCTATGACCCACCTCCCAGAGTATTGGAAACAAAAGCAAAAATAAACAAATGGGACCTAATTAAAATTAAAAGCTTCTGCACAACAAAGGAAACTATTAGCAAGGTGAAAAGACAGCCTTCAGAATGGGAGAAAGTAATAGCAAATGAAGCAACTGACAAACAACTAATCTCAAAAATATACAAGCGACTCTTGAAGCTCAATTCCAGAAAAATGAACGACCCAATCAAAAAATGGGCCAAAGAGCTAATCAGACATTTCTCCAAAGAAGACATGCAGATGGCTAACAAACACATGAAAAGATGCTCAACACCACTCATTATCAGAGAAATGCAAATCAAAACCACTATGAGGTACCATTTCACGCCAGTCAGAATGGCTGCGATCCAAAAGTCTACAAGCAATAAATGCTGGAGAGGGTGTGGAGAAAAGGGAACCCTCTTACACTGTTGGTGGGAATGCAAACTAGTACAGCCATTATGGAGAACAGTGTGGAGATTCCTTAAAAAACTGGAAATAGAACTGCCTTATGACCCATCAATCCCACTGCTGGGCATACAAACCGAGGAAACCAGAGTTGAAAGAGACACGTGTATCCCAATATTCATCACAGCACTGTTTATTATAGCCAGGACATGGAAGCAACTTAGATGTCCATCAGCAGATGAATGGATAAGAAAGCTGTGGTACATATACACAATGGAATATTACTCAGCCATTAAAAAGAATACATTTGAATCAGTTCTAACGAGGTGGATGAAACTGGAGCCTATTATACAGAGTGAAGTAAGCCAGAAAGAAAAACACCAATATAGTATACTAACACATATATATGGAATTTAGAAAGATGGTAACGATAACCCTGTATGTGAGACAGCAAAAGAGACACAAATGTATAGAACAGTCTTTTAGACTCTGTGGGAGAGGGAGAGGGTGGGATGATTTGGGAGAATGGCATTGAAACATGTTTAATATCATAAAAGAAACAAATCGCCATTCCAGGTTTGATGCAGGATACAGGATGCTTGGGGCTGGTGCACTGGGATGACCCAGAGGGATGGTATGGGGAGGGAGGAGAGAGGGAGGTTCAGGATGGGGAACACGTGTACACCCGTGGTGGATTCATGTTGATGTATGGCAAAAGCAATACAATATTGTAAAGCAAAAAATAATAATAATAATGAAAACTTAAAAAAAAAGTACTATTTTAAACAGGGTAGAGAAATCTGTAGTATTACATACCCTTAAGATGGGGTTAGTCAGAAATGTAGAACTACAGTGATTTCTGTGCATCATTTATACTGTATGATTTTTGTCCTTTAGAACACATATTTTCTTTTTTTAGGTAATACTTGTGATAAGCTGATTTGTCTCTTTCATTCAATATTAAGGATTTATGTATGTATTAATAAGATGTGTCGGATTATCCTAATTACTTTCATGTGACTTTGCCTTGGAGACCTAGACAGTGCTGTGACAGTGAATTTCAGGAATGGATGTGAACACTGGATTCTTAGTGGGAAGACCATTCTGCTCCTTACAGCCTGGTGATCACACGTTTGAAAGCACCTTGAAGAGAGTCCACTGCTGGAGGAGACATGGGTGCAGCAGAACAAATCCATGGCTAGGGCATGAAGAAAGGAGTCAGTGCTGCGGACGGTTTCCTGGTCTTCCTAATTTGTGAAGGGGATGCGGTGCTGAAGAGGTGACTGGGAGTCGACCAGGGATTTTGAGGTGGCAGTGCTCACGTGGACCTGGGTCTCAGCCCCTCCCAGGGTACAGAGTCTCTGATGAGTGGCCCCTCTGGCCTCAGGTTCTGCCATCGTGTGTGCGTGTGCAGTGAAGGCAGCCACTCCATGGGCTGTTCGTGATGAGTCCATGGCCGGTGGTCCTTGAGCCCCCACACAGCCCAGGGGCTGCTCTTATTAATAGTAGCCACTCCATCCTCCACAGCCCTGCACAGACTCAGTGTACTCACTCAGCCTGACGGGCACAGTCAAACACAGCAAGGGATGCTCTCCCCTGTCATTATGCTCATCTTTTCTGTCCAGTGGAACTGATTTTTAAAAAAGTCTTTCTGAGCTCCTGGCCTGTGATGGAAGACACAGGAAGGATCAATTGAAGCCCTCGACCCTGAGAGAACATGCGCTCTAGTGATCAGGCAGAAGTCTGCTGAGCTAACTTTTGGGGAAACTGCTATTGTAGGTGTGCACCGGTGCCAAATATGGGGCTCCCCTGGTGGCTCAGTGGTTAAGGACCTGCCTTGCCATGCAGGGGACACCAGTTCTGTCCCTGGGCTGGGAAGATCCCTCATGCCGCAGGACAGCTAAGCCCATGCACCACAACAACTGGGACTATGCTCTAGAGCCAGTGAGCTCCAACTACTGAGTCCACGTGCCACAGCCACTGCACCCGCACCCTCGAGCCTGTGCGCCACAGCAAGAGAAGCCACTGCGAGGAGAAGCCCACACACTTCAGTGAAGGGGAGCCCCCGCTTAGTGCAGCTAGAGAAAGGCCTGCACAGCAGTGAAGACCCAGCATGGCCAAAAATACAAAAAATCTTTAGAGAAAAATGACATTATACCCCCAAAACCCGTCGCATATATTTCTTAAGGACAAAGCATTCTGCATAATCCCAATATTATCATCAAACTCAGTACATTCAATATCAACACTGTTACTTTAATTAATTTTATTTAACATTAATATTAATACATGATTCAAACATTGATACTACAAAATAAGAAACTCATGAAACTTCTCCTGTTAAGCTAATAATGCTCACTGAAGTGTAGCATCTCACCTCAGCTTTGTGATTCTCAAACTTTCACCCACACACCACCCCGTCTGTCCTTGTGTTTCATGAGTTGTTTCCAAACACACTGGGCAGTTTTGTCATAATTTTCAGACATCTGCATTTATCTGATTATTTCCTCATTAAGTTCTGCTTGAACACTTTGGAAATGAAATCAGACAGGTAATGTTTGGTCTCCTTCCCAGTGTGTCTTATCAGGAGGTCAGTTTGTCCTTCTGGGTGGTTCTGTGTGCTCTCCAGATTTATCTATTGAAAGGTGCCTTTTCCATTTGTAGTTAATAATTATTCTATCATGTGATGTGTTGATATTATGCATAGTCCATTCTCTTGAAAGCACTTTTCACTGAATGATTTTAGCATCAGTTGACAATCCCTAAAAGATTCAGTTACAATGGTGGTTGCAAACTGGTGATCTTTCTAATGATTTTACTCCCTGTGTATTTATTTGCTGGCATTCTTTCGTATAGAGTTGTTTTCCCCTATTTCCCTCTCCCTCTCTGGCTTTCTGTAGTGGATATTGCTGTGGACTTACAGAGACTTATTCAGTCTTAGGACCAGAGTTCTTTCATTTTTGGTCAAAAGACTTGACACATTCAGTCAACCTTGTCCCTTCCTGGCTTACCTGCAGTGCCCGGCTGTAACACGTTGTGACCTATGGTGATGCCTTAGGAAGAGCGTGGCTGTGGAGTCCTGGAGGCCCGCACAGAGTTGGAAATTGCTAGCCCCAGAATAATTTTGAGGGAAAGCTAGTTTAGTTGTTGTTTGAAGTGAAGTCCTTACTGTGTACTGAGCTCTGGGAACTTAAAAAGGAAGGAGGAGGAGGGGAGAGAAGAGAGGTGGAACACAGAAAATCAAAGAGAAGGAAAGTGAGCCTGTCCTCCAGGCCTTGGAGGGCAAAGATAGGCACACGCTCACAGTGGTGTCTGTGTGCCCAACAGCGTCTGTCGGCGCCGGCCCTTCTGGCTGGGGCGGCAGGTGGGTAGCAGACAGAGACAGGTGACCATGCTCTTGAGCCTGCATCTCCTGGGCTCCAGCCCCACCCCTGTAACAGAGGAAGGCTCACAGAGAATCCACCTGCCCTGTCGGTGTTACATCATGTTGCCGCCCATACTGCTTCACGTCAGCCGTCAGCAGACTCAGCCCAGGCCCTCCATGTGTAAATCAGAGGCATTAAAAGTCCTACTTACAAGGGCTCTTGTGAAGATTAAATGGTAGCATCCATTATCCT
The DNA here is from genome assembly GCF_002263795.3 of Bos taurus. Classification (NCBI taxonomy): domain Eukaryota; kingdom Metazoa; phylum Chordata; class Mammalia; order Artiodactyla; family Bovidae; genus Bos; species Bos taurus. The sequence continues at coordinate 1,882,479 of NC_037354.1, forward strand.
AATAAAAACAGCAGACATTTATCGAGTCCTTAAAATGCACCAGGCATTAGAACATGTGTTTACATATATTACTTTTGATCTCTATTTAAATGCAGAATGTTAGAAAGCCCTTAGCACAAAATATATATGCAATGCATGGTAACCAGAATTATTATTAGGGAAACTGTTCTTAGTTTGTATATATCATAACAATTGGTTATCTCTGTGTTTTTAAAGAATCACCATTTTCAGTAGACAAAGCCGGTCTCTTGTGTCTATTTTTTATTTCAGACACCTGAAAGAACTGGCTCATGTGTGTGTACACAGAATCAGTGCAATCTGTGGGAATCCCCTTCATTGTCCTCTTCATTAGGACAAGTGTGTATGAGTGATGTGAACAAAATCAGTATTTTAGGCAAGCACCAAATGTAATTGGCATCAAAATATGCAAAAACTGTACAGTGTGTATGGTCTCCAGGTAATGCCAGTTTCCGTTTTTCATAAATAATGTCAGTCCACATGAATCTCTGTCTTGTTTTTACAGATTCACACGGGTAAATTACAGAAAAACAAAATTCTTCCAGGAAATTGTATGGAAACTGTTCTCAAGTATTTCAGCACAGCTGAGCAGAGGGAAAGGAGAAGGCCCAGGAGGCACCCAGGTCGATCATACCTGGTGTTAAAAAATCCTGAGGAAACCTGGCTGATGAGACAGCAGGTAAGATGGGCGTGGGGCACCTGGGCCTATGGAGCAGCCGTGGGGGAGTTTAATGAGATAAAATGTTTTAAGGTGGTTTAAAGGGACTGCACAGCTTAAACTTGCAGAGAAAAACAAACATTTTATAAGAAATTGAACTCAAGAATAGTATTTATCAACATGGTTTTTCCTTAATGTTGTGTGAGGTTTTCTTGGCTGAATTCTGAATCCTTGATTAAAAGAAAAGCCATTGTTATCTTTCAGGGAGATAAATATCCGACGACATATATAACTTGTCTAAGCTAGAAATCTGGAAAAAGTAAAAACTGCGACTAGCACTCAGGTCATTAGAGACGAATGTGTCTGAGGAATGGATTGTCACATAGCATGGAGCTGTCTCAGTTTCTCTAGGAGAGCGCATTGTGTTGAGCTCAGGTTGGTGGGCGAAGTGCAAGAGGTGTCCATCCTCACCCTAAACACACACTCAGACATGAAGTTCCCCGAGTTAAACTTCCTGAGAAACTTCAGAGGTGGATTTCTGTCAGCTGGCCCCTGCCACCAGCCATTCCACAGTCAGGCCTAATGACCAGGTTCTCCACTGTAAGCTGTCTTAGTTGTGTTGGGATTTAAGCAGTCTTGTCCTCCTGGATGAGGTATTTTGTGCAGACACCAGCAGGAGACATTATTCTTGGGGATGTTAGAGGAAGCTGCAGCCGCTTTTTGGTGGTGGTGGTGTTGGGAAGGCAAGGAGGATGCCATCCCCAATTGATGAACGTCTCCTTAGGAGTGTGAAGATAAGCTGCAGCTCATGTTCGATTTCCTTGCAAATCTAAATAGGAAACAGTGGCCCACTGATGGTGGTCTTCTTAGTTATGTGAGTAGGAAGCTGCAGCTGAGTGATGGTGGTGCCCTGGAGAAAGCAGAGGGAGTGCTGGGTACCTGCTGATGGACCCTTGGGAGTAGATGGGAGTTGAAGCAGATCGGTGGCTTTATCGTTGGGATGCAAAGGAGGATGCTGTGGTCCCATGGCGAGAACGTCCTAAGATGTAGAAGAATCTGAGGCTCGTTCACAGTGTCACCAGGGGCTGCAGAGGGCAGCTGTGGTGTGTGCACTGGTGTTCTTGAGACTGTGGTAGGGAGCTGCTGCTGATTGAGGGTGGTGTCCTCCAGAATCTGTTCTGGAAATTGTGCAAATGGTGAATTAAATGGGGATCTGCGGCTAACTGGTGATGTCATCACAGGAGATGCACACAGTTCTCTGGAGCCAATGACAGTGGTGTTTCCAGGGATGTTAATGGAAAACAGCAGCTAACTGACCATGGTCTTACTGGTAACACACAGGGAGCCGTGGCTGCTCTATGACCGTGCCCTTAGAAGGGTTAGTAGGGAGGCTGCAGCTCATTGCTGGTGTGACCCCAGGAGCATGAAGATGCAGAGGGGATAAGATATTCCTTAGGCATTAAGGAGTAGACTCAGAAACACACAAAAGTATTCACATGCTTTTAAATACCAAGACATGCATTCTGCCTAACAAAACTGACTATAGGTGTGGCTATAAGAGCCAGATGTGTGAGAAGGAGAGTCTGCATCTACTGTGTCTGATGGAGAAGATCTGGGGATTCCTGTCTTGTCTCCTGGTGGAAGAGGAGGTCAGGTACCACCTCCATCTCTTTCAACCTGTCTTCTTTGTGTTCTCCACGTCTCTGTGAGCCATGAGCTAATCATAACAGAATTATTTCCTCAAGTGTATTTTCATCTCTGTGAAAGATACTAATTTTTCTTCTCTCACAGTAATGGTACATGTGAATGCAACCTTATTAAAACCTACTCCAGACTTTGATTTATAAAGCCTTTCCCCTAACACTGTTATTTAGGATTCGTGTGTTGGCATAAGTCATTTTGTAGGTCACAGAAGTTTGAGACTGAACTTTATCATCTTTATGGCTCTGATAATATATTAGCACAGCTTGAACTACTTTAAAATTGAATTTCTGTCAACTAATTCCTGAGATTTTTAATCTGACCTATAAATTGTCAAGTCCCAACAAGTATCAGTCATGAAAACATGTAAAAAGAAGATGAAGAAAATGATTTTAGTGGCAATACCAGTTAATTTGTCAATTACCACATGGTGGTAGGAAATGATCTTTTTCATTAAATTTTATTAGGTGTTTATTATATCTTGTGGATAGGAAATTAGATTTTGATTTCAGATGAATCACATTGAAAATTGTATGAAATTGATGGAAAGTTAACAATTTTCACTGTCCTATATATATTATAAACTGAAAATCAAATTCAGTTTCTTTACAAAAGCCAAAGATGAACTTTTTAAGATAGAACTTTCAAATATGATAACTCTAGTGTCAACACAGAGAAACCTTATTTTAAGATTTATTATATGAAGTAACTTCAATGTATGCTTATTATATGTTCATGCGACTACCAGTTATATTTTTAAGCACTGAGGGGTTTTCATTGTATTCGAAAATACTTTGTCTGTGCCAGTAGTTTTTCGGTGTAATTGTATGACTTGTGCATGCATTCTAAGTCACTTCAGTTGTGTCTGACTTTTTGCAACCTCATGGACTGTAGCCTGCCAGGCTCCTCTGTCTGTGAGATTCTCCAGGCAAGAATACTGGAGTGGGTTGCGATTTCCTCCTCCAGGGGATCTTCCCGACCCAGGAATCCAATCTGTCTCTTATGTCTCCTGCATTGGCAGGCAGGTTCTTTACCACTAGCGTCGCCTGGAAGGTCAAAAAGAGCCCTTGTCCCACGAGCCAGCCAGGAGATTTCATTGTATTTGAAAATACTTTCTGTTTGCCAGTAGTTTTTCAGTGTAATCGTATGACTTATTTGTGCCAAATAAATTAGCATTAATTTAAAATGCAGGTAATCAGGTCAATGTTAAGTCAAATGATGGAGATTTAAGAGACTGAAATGGCAATATAAGAAAAATGGTCAGAGCACAGATCATGAAGACAAGCTGTAGGAAGGATGTGACTCTTCAGGCACACGCAAGGCTCTGACGTAGAAGAGCCTTGTGATCCATGTGAGGTAACAGGCAAGAGTTACATGGACAAGTTTAGGATCACTAGTAGAGAAATTAGTACTGTTCTGAAATGGCAGACTGTAACAAACCATTTCTATATTTATCTCTCACACCCATCAAAAAATTGCCAGTGCTGCTGGATAATACAGAATAAAAATGTGTGGGTTTTGAGCCAAAACCTTGACATCAAAAGATGGAGATGACTAGAAACCAAATAAGTTTTCTAACATCATAGCTAGGAGTGACACTTGAGTCTCCAGTATGTCCTGGGTTTACAGCCCTGGACGGTCACTTCACAGTGCTGGCAGGAGTCTTGAGACCCACATCGGAAAGGGCGCTGTGTGTGCCTGGTGTGTCGGGGCTGCAGCTGTGATCTGTCTACAGATGGGGCCTGTTGACAGGAGCAGAAAAAGCAGACCAGAAAAAGCCTGCTCCGCTCAGACTTAAAACTGTGAGGACATCTTGCAGATGCCCATGGTCATCTGCAAGTAGAGTAGAAAAAAGAAATTGAGATTGGTCCTCTGGGGTTCTATGCCGGCATGTCTCAGCTCTCAGTGTAGACAAGCATCCTTCTGTAGTATCCTTATTTCATGTTTTTCATACTCTGTACTTTCTGTTGATGATTTCTCTCTTGAAAAAGGCCTCTGAGTCGAGTGCGGAAGTGAGTCTATGGGGAAGAAGTGAAGTGTTCTAAGGCCGGAGGGCACACTGGACCTTATAGAGAAGTCTTTGTTGCATGGTCTCATTCAGCCGCGATTTAGTGCGTTTGGGCTGGGCTGAATGTTACTGAGGGGCTGATAGACCTTGGATATTATGATCAGAGGTTGACAAAAGCCCACCTGGTCTGCCCTCCAATGGCCGTTCAGGACTCACTGATACTGTGTTTGCAGCAACTCTATGGATTATATAACTGCAAATACTGAGAATTGGCCTGAATCAGTTGTCTTTGTATGAAAAATATTAGTATTGTTCAAGTAAAAATTACAACAGAACATTTAAAGATAAACTTTTAAAATGGTAAAATACGATTCTTTAAAGGTTAGGTCATGGCACTCAAACATAAAATGAAAATATGGCAAAGGTTCATTTAATTTATAATTAAGGAGGAAACCAGTAACCTGTTACAACTGATCCAGAGAATTCAATCAACACACACACACATATGAAACTGGAAATGCTGAAGTGAACCTTCATTACAGATGCAAAAACCTAGTCAGTATCCAGTGTTGAATATCATTTGCATTTCTGTGGACAAGTGTAATTTGTGTTACTATCAGTTTTGCAGAGAGAGTTGTAAAATAGCTCAAAGACAACAAAAGACACAGATAATCAAAACACATGCTAGACAGGACATCCAGCAATCTCTTCTGACATCTTTAAAGAAAGTAATTCTCCATAATTTTTTTGATAGGATTAAACATTTTTGTATAGAATCAGCATGCCAAGAAAATAGTGCTTTTATGTATCAGTATTAAAAAATTGGAAAATAGATTTTAGAAAGCAGACTTCTTTTTCAGTGTTAGTAAAATGCACGGGGTGCCCCCGGAGGAAGTGGCAACTAACAGGGTATTAGTGCTCTCCCTGTTGGCCATGCTGTGCGCCCTCTCTCTTCTGCTTCTCACTGGGGTGGGCTTGAGCATCCCACGCCCTATAGTCAGGACCCTTCTCCTGGCCTCCCTGCCACTGCTCTGTGACACACAAACTACCCTTGGCCCCAGTACATGAACACACAGAAGGCATATAAATCATGCACACAGAAGGCAGTCAGTAAGTGTTCACTATTGTCTTTATATCCTTAGGTCACAGAATTTTGCTCAATGACTTATGGTTCTTTTGACTGTCATTTTGTTGATCTAAAGTAACAGTTTATTCCTCCAAAAAAATTAAGCTTCTTTGAGCTTGCATGTGTGTGCTAAGTCACTTCAATGGTGTCTGACTTTTTGTGACCCTATAGACTATAACCTGCCAGGCTCCTCTGTCTGTGGGATTCTCCGGCCATGAATACTGGAATGGGTTGCCTACCCTCCTCCAGGAGATCTTCCTGACCCACGGATTGAACCTGAGTCTCTTGTGTCTCCTGCATTAACAGGCGGATTCTTTATCTCTAGTGTCACCTAAAAAGAGCAAAGTAACCATTTTTACTGTCATTATTTTTGAGGAACTCAGTACTGCTTTTTCTAGACACAGTAAGAGAACAGCTGAAAAGGTAATATATTTTATTTTTCAAATTCATGGATTTGATCTATGAAGTTTTAATCTAACAATAGGATTTTCAGTTTTTGAATCTTCTTTATTGTATTTAATAATACAAGTATGGAGGTTTTGAAGAGGGATGTGTTGCCTTAGTTGAGGAGTAGATGGGATCTTGGCCAGACATTCTTACTTGCCTGATCTCTGACTAAGGCTGATGTGGTTCTCAGTAATGTTCTGTCTTGAGAAGGAAAATTTAGTTTGAGCCAATGTGTTACTCATAAATCCTGAAATCTCTAGCTTTTAAAATATGTTTATGATGAGTATTCTACCTTTAAATCCTCATAAACTCATTTATTGTGTTTTTTTTTTCCATTTTAACATAGGAAACAAGTACAAACTTAAAAGATAAATTCTGCCATATGAAAGTTATTGGAAGCAGTAAAATTCTCTAATTGCACTTTTCTCATTGTAACAAATATTTTAAAGTAGCTTTATAACAAATCCTGAATTCCTCAAGACTACCATGCCATACATATCAGTCTGTGCAAGTGGACAAAGAGAAGGAATAGTTGTGAGATGAAGTGGATGTGCAATTTGGGTTCAAATGTGATGTTGATTTCTCAATTTTACGTTGATTCTTCTCATTTCAATTCTGCTTATATTGTTCCAAGTGTCTTCTCTGCCCATTGTGTGAGCAAAATGATTAAGCACACCTACCACTGGAACCTAATGTTTATTAAGACACTTTATGCAAGAAAGTTTGAAATAGGCTTTGATGAAAAAGAACAAAAAATATTAAATTACTGCCGTTGGGTATGTTGTTTTAAATCATGAGCTGCCATTGGCTCATGTATTTGAAGAGTACAGATGCACGGAAATCTCTTTTGTTCTTTTTGTATGTGCATTTAAAAGGTGTAAAGGAATGCTTCTGAATATATGTAGCATGTTCTCTAACTGGGGTCTCTTGCACTGAAGGCAGATTCTTTACCAACTGAGCTATCAGGGAAGCCCATTCATTGTCACAGACGACAATTTAATAACTAAGTCCACATTAGACCTCATACTGTAATGAAAAATACAATTTAGTTTCATATGAAAATCAAAGTGAAATTTTCAAAGAGAAAGCCATTTGTATTTTTTGTAACTGGGAAATATTAAACTAAAATTTTAAATGATCATTCCTGATCCTCAGTAAAGAAAATATACCTATTTTAACTATATATTTTCATATATTTGGATATTGCAATATGATTTTTTGCTGTTTCATTAATATTTGATAAATTCCTATTATGATCAGACACTGAGAAAATACTGGAGCAAAGAAAAAGATTTCTCTATTTAGAATTCATCTTCAAAAGACCATTTTCCAGTCATATGTTTTTAACAAATTAGCTTAGTCTGGACTTTATTTTCTTCATCTGGAAAATTAGGGCACTTACTGATTTGTTTATGATCTGTGAGATTCCTGAGAGCTAAGGAATTCAGTTAAAAGTATATCTTGCTGGAAATTTTTATCCCAGAGAGATGATGGTTCCCTTAACCTATCCTAGACTTTCCAGTTGTAAGCTTGTCCCAGGGTCCCAGGAGTCAGGGATGAGGAGCCAAACCTCAGGGGCCAGTATTGACTGAGAAATAGGGGTCAGCCCAGAGATGACCTTTCAAGGAGCCTGATCCCAAATGTATCCACAGAGAAGAAAACTGAGGAGGGCAGAGATCATGAAGATACCAGGATTATCTCATTGTAACATGCATAATCATGTCTGTTGGGAATACACACACACACACACACACACACACACACACACACACACACAGTGTGTTTGCTGATTTCTCAAAGAGGAGAGTGCTAAGATCCCAAGAAATACACACACATAGAGAAGACTTTAGTGCTCTTGGGACTGGTGTACAGCCAGTAAGAGACCCAGCAGGTAGACTCCCCACCAGCGGATGCACTTTTGAGTAGAATCTATGAAGAGAGACAAGAATCAGAAAACAGTGGCCAGAACCAGCTCCGCTAAGCTAAGGCTTGTTGATAAAGTGTGGTACTTACACAAAACATTGCCATCACTTTGGTGCTCATACAAATTATATATTTTATTCATACATCATTCCATCTGTTTATCCATCTGTCCATTGTCCGTCTAGTTTTGATAAAGAATTCATGGAGATGGGGCCTTTGTAGCTTCTGGAGGAGCCAGAGGGCAGGTCCTGAGGGGAAATAGTGCCGTCGAGCGGCCCTTGCAGTTGCAGCCTCTGGCCCTGGGGACAGAGAGACAGGCTGGTTCGCCCCATAAAGAACAGACTGGCTTATGGAACAGTCGTCCAAGGCAGGCCCCAGCTGCTCTGTTGCAGGGTAAATGGTTAGGTTCCCTGTGTGCAGTGGTTTTCCTTCAGGATTATTGTACACAATTGTTTTGAGTTGGTATTTATTCAGATTGCGTCCCATTTGATGCAGTACTTGAGTGGCTAGAAGAGAGACTTCAACTGTTAAATTTCAGAAAGACTGTATTTTAGAAAGTTTCCCCAGTTATTCTATTCTTTTCTGGGACCTAAGAAGAAACCACCCTTGACTTCTCTAGTTAGCTCTGTGTTTGCCATTTTTACCATTGAGTAGAGACCCACTGAAAAATGCCTGTTGTGCACACAGCTCCTTTGCTGATGTTAGTTCTGGAAGAGTTTTGGGCTCCTCTGACGTTATTCCATGTGCCAGAGCATGTCCCAGAAGGGCTGCAATCTTCTCGTACAGGCAGGATGGCCCTCCTCACACCGACTTCTGATGACAGAGTCCTTTCCAAAACCACAGAATGCCCGAGTAATGGGTTCTTAGGCACCTGTCAGGAGCCTGGCAGTGCCTGAGATGCCGAGAGGCCCCAGGACGCACATTCTGAGAATGCAGAAGTGCCACAGGCAGCCGCTGATTATCCAGGGAACCTTCTCATCTGATTGAAACATGACAAGGCTGTCGTGGGGCTCTCAGCCTAAGTACATGTATATTACCTTCTGAGTGCAAACCCTTTAATTCAGCTTGCCTCACACTGACATGACTTCAAAGTAAAATGACCTTCTGCCTTGGTAATTGCGTTATCAGTGCAGTGATAGAACAAATATTGCTAAGAAATGTAACTTTCCATTGATTTGTTCAGGAATAGACTTAACAAGTAGGTACCTATTTCCTGGGAAAATGCCATTCTTTGCTTTCAAAATGAAAGTATTTTAGTGGAATAGTGCAGGATTAACCCTCAGTTTTTGTATTAAGCACTGGAATATGCTGAAAAGAGAAATACAAATACTGACTTTATGAAAGAAGTTTGGGAAGAAAATCAATGATGAATGACTTTAACAGTAAGAATTATAATAGAATTTCTTTGTTTTCCACCCATATTATACATCCTTTGTCACATTACTAGGTTAACACAATTTTCTAGATGCATTTAATTGTTTCTTGTACATACTCTTAATATTGTTCAACAGATTATGATGGAACATCTCCTAGGCATTGAAAGTGAAAGCGTTAGTCACCCAGTTGTGTCTGACTCTTTGTGACCCCATGGACTGTAGCCCGCCAGGCCCCTCTGTCCATGGGATTCTCCACGCAAGAATGCTGGAGTGGGTTGCCATTCCCTTCTCCAGGGGATCTTCCCAACCCAGGGATTGAACCAGAGTCTCTAGCATTGCAGGCAGATTCTTTACCATCTGAGCCGCCTGGGAAGCCCCTTAGGCAATAAGTAGTAGCACATGCACCAATCAGTTGTATTTTTATTTATTTCATTGCTCGTTGTCTTCAGAACACAAGTGCCTTCTTTAACTTTTTTGCTGGAACTCCCCTAGCGGTCCAGTGGCTAAGACTGTGCTGCCAGTGCAGAATGCCTGGGTTTGATCCCTGGTCAGGAAACTAGATCCCACATGCTGCTACTAGAGTTTGCATGCCACAACTAAAGATCCCCCGTGTCTCAATGAAGATCAAAGATCTTGGGTGCTGCAACTAACACCTGGCACAGCCAAGCAAATAATATAAATAAATATTAAAAAATTTTTGCTTAACATTCAAAATAGTCTTGATGAGGTTGTCAAGGCTCTGAAGTGTGGGAAATGTGTTGAACAATGTTTTATAGAGTCAATGATTTTAAATTTTTTATTAAAATTTCTTTTAATGTCACTTTGAATTATGCTCCAAATATTTTGCTAGGTAAATCATATACAACACAAGCAGATGTTTTTAACATTTGATCCAGTGACTTTATTTCTCTCTTTGTTGAGTATCCAATACAGTACCTTCTTGGCTGTATTTTCTTCACAGAAATAAAACTGAATTTATACTAAAAAAGAAACAATCAGATAAAAGCAAAAGAGAGAGAAATGTGCACATTTGGAAGACTGGCCAGGGTACCTGCTGGAGCCATTGTTTTATGAAACGACACAAGTGTCATCTGAAGTTCTGGATGTGAGGGCCAGCTCAGCCTGCTGCTCTTCACTTCATTCTCCCCAGTCCAGTTTGCTTGTGTGCAAAACTTTTCCTGCTCGTAGGATTTAGGTCATTTATATACACACATTAAAGTGATATGTCTGTATGTTGAGGACTATCTTAAAATATCTTCATGATGTCTGGTCATAAAGTGCATTACTGAGAATCATAAATACTCCGTGGATTCCGAGTCTCTAACTGGAGGACATGAACTTGAATTGTAGTACTGTTCTCCCTCTGGTTGACCGTCCGAGGACTGTCCTAGGGCCCTTCACTCCACCCACTTCGGGCCCAGCCATGTGCCCTCTCCTGCTGAGCACGTCCCCCTCCCCCGGACCTTGTCCTCACCCACGTCAGAGATCAGCAGAGCTGGTCCCTGAGCAGTGAGGATGGATTCAGTCCAATAACTGTGTAACGGGAGAGGGGCCAGTGTGACCTGGAGTCGACTCTGGCTTGTGCAGGGTTTAAAGGGCAGGTGAGGGAGCAGGGGTTTCATGGAGCAGAGTGAGGCACGAGGAGGGTGGGGCTGTGCAAGTGGGTCAGGGCAGCAATCGGAGTGGGGCTCCTCCCGTAGAGGTGGGCCAGTCCTCAGGGGTGCCTGCAATACCTCGTCTCCTTGTGGGAGCACTTCGAGGGGGGCTTGGTCTCCTGGGATGAGACCTGGAGCTGACAGGAACTGTGTGTGTGTCTGTGCAAGTCTTTACAGGCCGGACAAGGCGTCAGGGAGAAGAGGGGCCTTGCCACCCACAGGAGCTGTCTCAGGAGCTGGGCAGCGTCCCGGTCAGGGCCACTCCACAAGCTTGTCTGTCTCTTTCCAGGTCTCCAGTGTCTGACTTTTATCCAGGGCCTACAGGTACATGTATCCTGCTCTGGGTAAATGAGGGTAAAGTGCTCTGGGGTCAGTAAGTGTGGGGACAACTTCATGCCATCTTGGGTTTGACCAGTGACACGGGAGACAGGGATTCACGTTCAAGTGTTTCCAAGGGAGAGAGGGGAAGGCAGCCCATTCTGATTGTCTGACAGGACACCACGGCACCTGTTTCTTCTCGGTTCGTTAGTTACACGTGTATTCAAGCCGTACGTGACACCGATGGCGGTGGCAACAACTCCGGGACACTGTCTGACGAAGCACAGCCCTCGCCAGCACTGCTTCACATCGCTAGATGAGGGCTCTTGTTGTGCTCCGAAATTTAGGAGCATAGTTTTCACCTAGAGAGACTTAGGTAAGATGTTCCTATTCAAAGCCTATTTGCACCATTTGAGAATAGAAAACCATAATACTAGGTACAGGCACTGAATGTTTATTGGCACCATTTCATTTCTACCCTATTACTGGCAGTATCATTTCTTTAAATGTGGTGTAGATGGATTTAGGAAGCAAATTAATTCTTGCAGTAATCAAACACTCCAGAAAGTTTTAAAGCAGTGTGATTAGTGAAACAATTTAACCCAATAATCTAATTTTGACTATCCAGGCAGTAAAAGTGAAGCTTCTCTTAGTGCTCTTAATGTTGCCTATTGAAATCCATGAAAAATATGACCAGTACTAGCTGTGAGTATAAATTAAGACCACAAATAGGTATGCTATCCTTTCAGCAGATACTTAGGAGTCTTCACTGGAAAATTTTGACAAAAATATGGATTTTATTATTGTTGACAATAGGGTATCTGATTTTTTAAAAGAGCTTTGGCAGTGAAACATAATTTCAGGCATTAGAAACTCTCCAGTTTGACAAATTGCATTTTAATGGGAGACAGCATATGAGAAAAACATGTTGATAATTATTTCTGATCGTATGCTACCCGGTGGCTAGCATCTGTAATGCTCATTGCTACAGTCATTCAGTTATCTAGGGAGAGTCTAGATTTTCTGTCTGATATTTTGAAGTGTATTACAGGGTTTTATTTTTGTTGTGGGAGGTTTTTTATTTTTTTTTTTTTACAGAAACAAAGCAAATGAACTGCTGGCATTGATTTTAGAATGTATTTCCAGTGTGATTATTCAGTTCAGTTCAGTCACTCAGTCATGTCTGACTCTTTGTGACCTTTGGGACTACAGCACACCAGGCCTCCCTGTCCATCACCAACTTCTGGAGCTAGCTCAAACTCATGTCCATGTAGTTGGTGATGCCATCCAACCATCTCATCCTCTGTTGTCCCCTTCTCCTCCTGTCTTCAATAGTTCCCAGCATCAGGGTCTTTTCCAGTGAGTCAGTTCTTCCCATCATATGGACAAAGTATTGGAGCTTCAGCTTTAGCATCAGTCCTTCCAATGAATATTTAGGACTGATTTCCTTTAGGATTGACTGGTTTGATCTCTGTGCTGTCCAAGGGACTCTCAAGAGTCTTCTCCAACACCACAGTTCAAAAACATCAATTCTTGGGCACTCAGCTTTCTTTATGGTCCAACTCTCATCCATACATGACTACCGGAAAATCGTAGCTTTGACTAGGTGGACTTTTGTTGGCAAAGTAATGTATCTGCTTTTTAATATGCTATCTAGGTTTGTCATAGCTTTTCTTCCAAGGAGCAGTGAAAGTGAAAGTCACTCAGGTGTGTCCAACTCTTTGCAACCCCATGGACTATGCAGTCCATAGAATTTTCCAGGCCAGAATATTGGAGTGGGTAGCCTTTCCCTTCTTCAGGGGATCGTCCCAACCCAGGTATTGAACCAAGGTCTCCTGCATTGCAGGCAGATTCCTTACCAGCTGAGCCACAGGGGAAGCCCAAGAATACTGAAGTGGGTAGCCTATCCCTTCTCCAGTGGATCTTCCTGACCCAGGAATTGAACTGGGTGACTTCTTGACCAACTGAGCTGTCAGGGAAGCTAAGGAGCAAGCATCTTTTAATTTCCTGGCTTCAGTCACCATCTGAAGTGATTTTGGAGCCCAAGAAAATAAAATCTTTCACTGTTTCCATTGTGTCCCCATCTATTTGCCATGAATTCATGGGACTGCTATGATCTTAGTTTTTTGAATGTTGAATTGTAAGTCAGCTTTTTCACTCTCCTCATGGTGATTCCTCAAAAAACTGAAAAGAGAACTGCCATACAATCCAGCAGTTCTACTGCTGGACATACACACCTAGGAAACCAGAATTGAAAGAGGCTTGTGTTTATACCCCCGTGTTCATCGCAGCACTGTTTATAATAGCTAGGACATGGAAGCAACCTAGATGTCCATCAGCAGATGAATGGATAAGAAAGTTGTGGTACATATATGCAATGGAATATTACTCAGCTATTAAAAAGAATGCATTTGAATCAGTTCTAATGAGGTGGATGAAACTGGAGGATATTATACAGAGTGAAGTAAGTTAGAAAAACAACAATACAATATATTGACACATATGTATGGAATTTAGAAAGATGGTAACGATGACCCTATATGTGAGACAACAAATTATACACAGATGTAACGAACAGACTTTTGGACTCTGTGGAGAAGGGTGGGATGGTTTGAGAGAATGTATATTATCATATGTGAAATAGATGACCAGTCCAAGTGTGATACATAAAACAGGGCGCTCAAAGCTGATGCACTGGGATAACCCTGAGGGATGGGATGGGGAGGAAGGTGGGAGGGCAGTTCAGGATGGGGAACACATGTACACCTATGGCTGATTCATGTCAATGTATGGCAAAACCACTACCATATTGTAAAGTAATTAGCCTCCAATTAAATAATTAAAAAAAGAAAGCCTTCCTTAGTGATCAGTGCAGAGAAATAGAGGAAAACAATAGAATGGGAAAGACTAGAGACCTCTTCAAGAAAATTAGAGATACCAAGGGAACATTTCATGCAAAGATGGGCACAATAAAGGACAGAAAAGGCTTCTCTCGTAGCTCAGTTGGTAAAGAATCCCCCTGCAATGCAGGAGACCCCGGTTTGATTCCTGGGTTGGGAAGATCCACTGGAGAAGGGAAGGGCTACCCACTCCAGTATTCTGGCCTGGAGAATTCCATGGACTCATGGGGTCCATGGGGTCACAAAGAGTCAGACACGACTGAGTGATTAAGCACATATGTTAGGGACCTATTATTATTAAGAAGATATTAAGAAGAGGTGGCAAGAATACCCAGAAGAATATATAAAACAGATTTTCATGACCCAGATAACCACGATGGTGTAAGCACTCACCTAGAGTCAGACATTCTGGTATGTGAAGTCAAGTAGGCCTTAGGAAGCATCACAACAAACAAAGCTAGTGGAGGTGATGGAATTCCAGCTGAGCTATTTAAAATCCTGAAAGATGATGCTGTGAAAGTGCTACACTCAGTATGCCAGCAAATTTGGGCAACTCAGCAGTGGAAAACTGGAATGGGTCAGTTTTCATTCCAATCCCAAGGAAAGGCAATGTCAAAGTGTTCAAACTACCACACAATTGAACTCATCTCACACACTAGCGAAGTAATGCTCAAAATTCTCCAAGCTAAGGTTTAATAGTACATGAATCGAGAACTTCCAGATGTTCAAGCTGGATTCAGAAAAGGCAGAGGAATCAGAGATCAAATTTCCAACATCCATTGGGCCATAGAACAAGCAAGAGAATTCCAGACAAACATTTACTTCTGCCTTATTGACTATGCCAAAGTGTGATTATTACTTAAAGTCTAATCGATAATAAGTCTGTTTGACTTATTTTAATCAGAAGTATACAGAAAATAAGGCTTTCCCCCTCCTGAACTCTGGCTGAGTAATCATGATCAGTTCAGGTTGATCAACTCACTCTACAGAGTGAATCCTTTTCCAGGTCCTGAGTGTTGTCTGTTTTTAAGTTGTCATTTTTACATGGCAGATGCTGGGCTCAGAGTATGCTTCCTTTTTAAACATCCTTATTGAGGTATAACTGATATTTAAAACCTGCACATATCTAATGTGTGCAGTGGAGTTTGGGCATACGCCTGTACCAGTGAGACCACCACCACCATCATGGTGACTTGCGGATCCATCACTTCTACAAGTTTCCTGCTGACTCTTTTTTGAGACTCTCGGTGGCATCCTTCAAGGGCAGCGCAAGGACTTTCTAGCTTCTTAGGTGGCCACATCGTGAAAAGAGAGTCTCTTGTGTATGTGTTTCCACTGCTGGCATCTTCCTTTCCTTTGGTGCCCCCTCCCAGGTCTGAGCTGCCTGGCTGACCTTGGTCCTGCACGTGCCATCTCCCTGCTCCCTGATCCTCATTTGGGCCCTGGGGTCACCTGTGCCCTCTCCAGCCCCCAGGTGGAACGCCACAGCTTAAAGGACCCTGAACCATTGAAGGGCAAAATTCCCCATTCTCTACTGTCATGTCTGGTTATATTTTGATTCCTCCTCTATCAATTCCACTGTCTCCAAGGAACTTTTCCTAATTCTTGTGGACGTAGTTTGAATTCTTCTTGGTTAAGTCAGAAAATATCAATACTCTGTGCCATACTATGCATCTTTAAATCATGAGTTTTTTCATAAGTATATATATATCTGGGTTGTGTGTGGTGGTGTAAAATGATAAGTAAATTACAGATTACACAGATTACAAAATGGAATTTTACCAATTCCTTTAGATCTTTAACTCTGTGCTACTTACCTCATTTATTATTTTATAAACATATGTTGGCTATGACTCTCCATGTAGATTGTAAATACTTACAGGTCATAAAATTCTTGTTTAGCCCAGAATGCCTGATACCTAGTAGTCATTCACAAAACAATTTCTGGTTTATTTATATGACTGACTCGTTCATCAGATGATGCATGTTCCTCTAGGACTATTCAGTTTATTGTTGTCTAATATTTCAGTTCACATTGGTGACATTGATGTAAGCTCCTTGTTGAATGTTAATAATTTCTTCCCAATGGGTGTGACTGGTCCCCATTGCTTTAGGAAAGCAAACACGGCAGCTTCTAACCATCTGTTAAACCTCTGCAGTGATTCCAACTTCTTTCACAAAAAAATCCAGATTCTCTATGGTGCCCCCCAAAGTCTGACCCCGCTGCCCTCCTTGAGCACTGCACCCCCTGCTCTTCCATGCACTCCTCTCGAGCCCCCTGTGCTCCTCACGGTCACCTCAACAGCCCAGGGCAAATCCCAGCCCAGGACTCTGCCCTCGCCTTCCTTCCACCTGGGAGTCTCTGCTGAACACCTCCCCCTTTTGCAGGAACATTTTCTTCATTTCTCCTGTTAATGCAAAAATGCATTTCTAGCACTCCCATCTCTTCTCCCCCACTCCCATTTTAACTTGATTTTCACACATAGCGTTTATCACCATACAGCTTTCTAAAATATATGCAGTTAGTTTATTTTTGTTTCCCATCTCTTTTGAAAGAACTCTCCTGTTTACTTAGTGCTTTATTCCCAGATCTAGAAAAGCACTTGGCACATATTCACACAAAAGAAATAGTTTTGAATTAATTGGATCAATGACAAATGTGTCATTAGACTAGGAGAGGTGGGGCAGGTTGTGTAGCACATGTGTCAGCCAGCTACAGATGCTCTTTATACTGTCAAAGATTCATATAACTAGTACAGTTCTTAAATTGAGATCTAGTAATTGTATTAACTGGCTTGCCCACTAAAGTGTAATAAATACTTAATATTCAGTTCTTCAAAGAATAGTTTTGTTTGGTATGTAAGGAAAATCATAAATATTTGACATACTTAAAGAGAGTTTGATGTGTTATGTGTCTGTGGTTGGAAGTGATTAATTCCAAATATTGAGCTAAGTTTGATGTTAGTGGCTAATGTATATTAGTAAAACTTAAAGACACAAAAAGCTACCAAATACCAGACATCCACCTCCTTAAACCGCTGAATGACATTGACATCAGTGCCCCCTTCTATTGCTTGCCCCTCCCCCCTTTTCCTCCCCCTTGCTAGACTGCAGCCAGAAGAGGTGGTATTTTCCTTCTAGCATCCTGGGAGAGACCAGGCCTGTGCTCTGTGTGGTCTGCGCTGAGTGCTGATGGGCAGTGAAGAGAGACTGAGACAGGGGATGACTCTGGGCTGAAGGCTTGGGAGAAACCTCTCTTCCCTGCCCCAGAGATTCTGGAGGGGGTACTGGACAGGTCATGGGGAGAGGGCTGGCTGGGGGGAGATCAGAGCTGAGTTTCCTCTGTGCACCAGGTGGGAAAGGCAGTGCCTCCAGACGAGGGGCTTAGTGTGACTAAGGACACACTTGGTTGAACTTAGTCGCCATGTCATTAAGCAGTGAGTAATACTTTTCAGATAATGTCTACCTATTAATCCAGTTCAACCAGTGAGGTAAATAACATGATTTACATGTCTGCTTTCCAACCATTAAAATTAAATAAATACATATGCCTAGAGAGGTGGATACGTGGATGGCAATATAAATATATAGAGAATATATAGAAACTGTCATGTTGAACAGTAGGAATTTAGTTGAAAGTGCAGTGCTGCTACAAGCTCCTTTTCAGCTTTGATAAAGCTAGGAAAAGGGAGATATGCTAGGCACAGCGTCAACAAAGTAGGTTGAAGTAGTAATTCCAAAGGAAAAATCAGGTGCACTTCAAGGACAAGATCAGAAGTGGAGCTGGTTTTAGAGACAGTTCTGTTGCTGCATCTGACCAGCTGGTATGCACACCCCGGCTTGGAGCCAGGGCTGCAGCAGGAGACAGATGCAGCCTGTCGGGGGTAGGTCTCCTCTCCACCACCCGGTTGTCAGCGGTCTGGAGAGGAAAATAGACATAAAAGTACCTTCCAGGAATGCCGAACCACAGTCCACAAGGCAGCCCGAACAGGGACTCATTCCCACGGAGAGGATCGGGGAGCTTTCTCCCACGTCCAGTCCAGGAGCGAGTGCGTTGTGCCTGCCCCAGCAGCACCGGCCTTCGCGCCCACAGGGGCCGTGTAGATGCCGCTGCCGACGAAGGCCTTCACCTCCTCTGTGACTCGCCACAGCAGTGTATCCTAAAGATGCTGAAATAAGCTTGAAACTGTATTATTTACTAGAAATTTTTCACATGCCTGTTTCTTCTCCTTGCTACTGTGGAAATGACCTCCAGAAAATAATTTTACTTATTTCAATTCAGCCCTCCCCTCACATTGCATCTTATTCCCAAGAAAATGGATCTGGTCATTGTAAAGGTCAGCCGACCCTCAGAAGAAATCCAGCGATTCATTATTTATGCAGGAGCAGGCCAGGTGACATTTGGGTAAGACAGCACATCACTAGCGCAGCGCCAGTGTGACCGTGATTAGCTTGGTGATTTATTTCCTCCTCCTTTGCTCCTTCCTAAGTATTCCTGTGTTGCACTAAGTCGCTTCAGTCGTGTCCTACTCTTTGCAACCCCATAGACTGTAGCTCGCCAGGCTCCTCTGTCCATGGGGTCTCCAGGCAAGAATACTGGAGTGGGTTGCCATTTTCTCCTCCGGGGGATTTTCCCGACCCAGTGTGTCTCCTGCATTGGCAGGCAGGTTCTTTACCACTAGCGCCACCTGGAAGGCCTGTGTTACTTCTATTTATTGCTCATATATTCCTCACACCGGAGAAGTGTAGTTTTTGTTTTGCTTTAGTCATGGTCAACATGATAAAATATTTACTTGATGAATTTAAGATCATTCTCACAGTTACTTGAAAAATTAGGACTAGTGAAAATTAGAAACTTTTTTTTAGTGCTCACAGTACTAATGAAGTAAATGAGACAGATGTGCACCTACATTTGTCATCATTAATCAGCACAACTGCAGTGCAGGTCAGTTAGGAGTTGTGTTCCACTGAAATGAACGCCAGTTAAAGCGGGACTTTCAGGTTGTTGTCTGTTGTTAAGTAAGTTTGTTTTTCCTCATTCAACTAATCTGGGCTAGACAATTGCTAATATTGGTTCAGTGGCTCCACGGGGCCAGTACTCCAGTCTCTCTGATACCCCTAGATGGCTGTTTCAGCAATGCCGTCCTGTCTGTGTCCCTGCACAGAAAAGTAAAGATGTGTTTGGGGAGGCTGTTTTCAGTAAAGATCCACCTGACCTTTTTATCATATTATAAATGGGGCTCGCACTGAGTAAAATCCTAAAAATTGATTGTCAGATGGAGGAATTTAGCCCACAAATAAAGCTTAAACATCTTTAAGGTAAAATTTCTTGATAATGTTTCTATGGTTCTATTTGGGGTATTCCCAAACCATCTCAAAGATTAGTGATTTTATCTCACAATTTATCCCTTGGATGTCTAAGCCAAACCATCTGGGGGTCAGTTTACTTACATTTTGCTGGTGATGTCATCGTCGTTGTCATCATCATCATCTTTCTTTAAATCCTGTTCCATCTTATTAGCATCTCCCTCACCCAAGCAGTTTCCTCTGTGCAGAGTTGGGTTTCTTTAATCACAGCTAGTCCCGTTGGCCATTTGGGAATTCATTATTTCTATACTGACTCCTGGGATGACTGACTGGAGACTTGATATATAGTTGATTATCTTGCTTTAAACAGAGATCAATGGTGTTTGAGGTCAGAGTCCTTTAAGCTGAGAATTCCTCAGTTACCAAATTCTGTGTCATCAAAGGAAGAGCAGCCGCATACAACTGACTTCATTCCATGAGGTCTAAGAATAGGTATTTAGAATGATCTGGTAGGAAGCAGACAATTCTAGACAGATGGGGTAATCACAGTGTGCAGCATGTATGTGTTTTTCATCCAAAGTCAACACGGAACTCTGGGGAAAGAGAAACTGGGCTTTGCATCGCTGGGACAGCTGTAGACGTGGACGGTGATGCGGTGATCATGCTGCTTCAGGTTCAGAAGATCTACAGATATTATCTCAGATGAATGGCTTCCTGAGAGTGGGTCAGAAGAGAGGGAATCATACACATGCTCATTTCTACCCTCAAACAAAAGGATTAAACTGAAAAGTAGTGCACTTAGTCTCACCCAGTTCTCTTTCTCATGTGGTGGTTTGGCCTAAGGATACCAAGTAATCGGTTCTAATAGTCTTAGAGAAGACATCACGACTATTAGAGAATAAGAAGTAGAAAAAGAAATTCCCCAAGATTAGACTGGAGGGAATGATACCCCTAAATTTGTTGTGTTTCTTTTACTGTTGTGATTGCTGCCTTATGTTCAAAACGTGTTTCATAATAGGAAAATTATATAAAAACTCAGGGTTAAGACCCTGTAGGTCCAGTTTTCTATCTGGACCTATGAGTTATACTTCAGTTTCTCACTTCTGAGATATGTTAATGGTATATACTTTTCTGGAAGATCTTTGATTCTTAAAAGGAAGATCCTTTTAGAAAGAAATGAAATGATCACTATGTTAGCTTCTGGGGCTGCCACAACAGAGTGCCACAAACGGGGGACTGGGACATCAGAAACTGGCCTCAGGGCCCTGGAGGCCAGAGGCTCGTTGGTTCCTTCTGAGGCTGTGGGAGGATGTTCCAGGCCTCTGTCCTGGCTTCTGCTGGCTTCTTGTTCCCTGGTGTTGCCTCAGCCGCTGCCTTTGTCTTCACGTGGCCTTCTCCCTCTGTGTGTGTGTGTGTTTGTTCAAATATCCCTTGCATTGCTCCAGTATGACCTCATCTCCACTAGCTGTGTCCTATTCCTAAATAAGCGCACCCTCTGAGATACTGGAGGTTAGGATTCAGCATAGGGACTTGGAGGCCATGATTCAACCCTTGACACAATATAATAACACCAATATAAAGCTTTAAAACCATCCTGTTTCCTTGTTTCTAGTATAGGTATGATTAATTTTTTGAAAGTTATTTTACTTAAGTAAAATGAACACTCTTTTATTCTAATGAAAATAAATTTAATTTTTTTTTCTAGTGAAAATAAATTCCCCTTATTCGTCAAAACAACTTTCTGTGGATGACCAAGAGCTGCTTTCTTCCTTTGTTTATATTTATGAATTTTTGAATTTAATATGTTTCCAAAAGTCTTGAAAAATGTACTGTTTGTTTCTTACAGCAAGATGAAAAATATACGTCTGACAAATTTCACCAGATTTCACCCAGAGGCTGTGTATGCTTTAACGATTTTACAACTCAGGAATTGTTTTCACACTGTGTGCAGAATGAAATCTTAGAAGAGAATTCAGACATAACAAAAGCACAGCAATCGAACAGATTGGGCTCATGAAATAATTTAAGTTTAAAAATCATCTTTAATAATTTCATTATTAAAGATGATTTTAATAGCTTCTGTGTTTTCACTGTATAGATCCTTTCAGGAAAGTCACTAAATGTGTGAATTTTCTGCCTATCAAATTAGGCAAATGGAAGGAATGAGTCACTTAATTTACCCAAAACCTGCTGGAAATATCTGAAATGGTGTGACTATGTCTTTATACTATGATGTGAAAGAAAGCAAGTTTAATTCCCACCCTCTCCATGATATCTCCCCCAAGACATCTGAACTGGGCATCTCTCTATTGTCACACATGAGTACTTCTGTCTGCAGTTAGCTATCTACACCTTTATGGTTTTAATGTATAGAAAACTCTTCTTTTACATATCTTTGAACAAATGTTACAAAATTATATTTATGAAGAGTTTTTCAAAGATATGAGTAAATACTTATATAATACTAAAGGAGGGAATAAAGATTGAAATCATAGAGTCTAGGGAAACTGAATTTTACAAGGGAGGCTGGGAAGATACCTCTCAAACATCAAATATCTGTTGAATCATTTACGATGATTAGCTCTAGATTGTGGTATCATAGACATTTCATTTGTTTCTGTGCACTTATTTCATTGCATATGTTCAGCCATAGACTACTCTATATAAATGATTATTTTATGGACGGGTGAAATATTGTTCTAAAGGGTAAAGCAGAAAACAAGTAAAAGAAGGAAGTATAGGCTGGAGAGTCTGCTGGCATCCTCACTGACATCAGGTGCCCAGGGCAGGGCTACACAAAGATGTGCAAGATGAGAGGTTGCCTGTGTGTACCAGGATTCTGGGTGCAAGATGCAGAGATGTCAGGCTACTGTCGCCACAGCCAAATGTCAGGCTACGGTCGCCACAGCCACTTCCAGCATCTTGCACCTCTCATGTCCTCTACATATGACCCTAGTACTTCTCCAGACAGACAGTGAGGGCTGCATCTCCTCCACAGGGCTGAGAGGGAGGCTTGTGAACCTCTTCGGGAGAGTGGGGTGAGTCTGCTGACCCTGAGCCCAGCACTGAGAAGGCCATGCAGCCTCCACTTGGAGCCTTGCACTTGGGCCCAGAGCAGGCACAGAGACGCGCAGGTGTTCCGGGTCACCACCAGAGACGCGCAGGTGTTCCGGGTCACCACCAGAGACGCGCAGGTGTTCCGGGTCACCACCAGAGACGCGCAGGTGTTCCGGGTCACCACCAGAGACGCGCAGGTGTTCCGGGTCACCACCAGAGACGCGCAGGTGTTCCGGGTCACCACCATACCCTGTGTGAGGGCTCCAGGCTGCCCTTGAGTCCTCCCAGTTTGTGTGCCAGCCACAGGCTGGAGCCACCCTGTGGATGATTCAGCCCCCCAGGCTCTGGGTCTTTTTTGGGGCTGAGACCCTGGTCATTATGGGACTGAAACAAGGCACCCCACAGTGGCCTTCCTGTGCTCCCAACACACTGGAGCCATGACTAGAGCCAGTGGTTGTTTTAGTTCACTAATATTGGGGTGGTAGTTTACACAGAAATTGAAACAGAAAGCAGCATTCAAGCTGGAGTAGGAAAAGGGAGTTCATTAGTTGATACAACTCATATAACCTGAAGCTTCGTTCCTGAAGCCTGTTGACAGCCACACGCTTGGTCTTCCCACCTACCCAGGGCCTCTGTGGGGTTTTCTGTTACTGACTTATTTTTCCACAGACCACACTGTGGTCATCTGACGTGACAGACTGTCCTCTATTGTGCCAGCCCTGAAACAATATCCAGCTCATTACAAATGACTCTCATGTGTGTCTTTTAACTTTCTTATGGATTGTAGTCTCTCCATTTCCATGGACTGTTCAGCAGACTATGAACATTTGTCTCCGTAGAACTTCTGTACGGTGCCAGCTTGGTTTCCTATTCACTCCTGCCATGCTCCGCATCCAGTGGGAATCTCAGTGTCACATTCCCTTTTATCCTTCAGGCACCCTGACTGATTGCCAGATTAATACTAAGATCTTCAACATGGCCCCAGATAGACTCAGACCCTGCGACCGGCCTCGGCTCTGCCCACACTGTTCCTGGCTCCGCTCTCACTTTACAGTCTGTGTCTTGAGCTGTTACTCTGTTCTCTATCATAGCGTCTTTGTATGCGTTCTTCTTTGGAATTCTCCCTTACCTCTTCTCCAGAACATACTCCTTGACCTAGTTAGGATAACCAGTTTTTCCAGTCTCAAACGCTTGTCATTTGCTTTGAGAAGACTTCCCTGAAACCATCATATGGAGTTAAGACAAGAATAAAGTCATATTTTATTCATTGAAGGCAACATTTAATGAAACATGATAAATATACCTTTTCCTACAAAAGAAAACTTTTCTTATGGAAACGTAAAAGTCTTTGACGTATACATTAAACCTACAAAGGAATATAGTTATTTTGAAGTCAGTGAGATAATAAGCAGTAGTGATCTTGATTGGCTTGTGTGAGGAGGAATGTCTTTTATAAATACTTAATATCCTGTGGGGACCAGACCCCTTTTCTTTGAGTCAAATAAGAGCTGCTGATAGAAGTCACTGAGATGAGACTTTTAAAGCTGAAATAGAAGCATATGCTAATTTTCTGCATGCTTTCAATGACAGTGCCTTGCTTCCTGGAGCCTGCTCTAATTCTTCAGTGCCATCTTGTTCTTCACAAAGATGCAAAGAATTTCAGATATGAGAAACAGAAGCAAAACCTAGAGCAATTTATATTAATAATGGTCTGTGGTACCTAATTACTGTCAGGGAGAGAAGAACCAGTGAACTTGGCTCTCAACCTCAGGATCCTTGCACCTGACTTTTCATTTTAGCTTCTATGAGACTATGTACGAAGTCCTGGGATAACATTCTCTTACACCTTATGTCATTGAATTGTCACACAAACCTGGGCGATACGTGACATGAACCTTACGTGTGAATCTGTCGGTGTCCATTCTGTTATTCAGCAAATATGTATGGGTTGCCCCCTGTGGGCACTGTGAGGTTGAGGAGTTACGGTGATGAACATGGCTTCTTCCCTTAACTCTCATAGGCCCAGCTAGAACAGCTGACCTGTTTGCTAAGTGCCTAAGTCCAGGGACCTTGAGTGTAGCAGTTTCCATGCCAGGGCAAGGAAAGAAGTTATGAAAGCCTTAAGTAGCACTGCAATGCTGGTGGAGTTGGATTCTTCCTCCTGACCCTGGGGTCTTGTTCTCTGTGCTCTGATATCTCTTATTCAGGCCAAGTCTCTGCAGGAGTGCACACGCTCTTGTCTGGGCACTTAGGATTCACTGCGTACCAAACACTTTCAGCCCATGGTTTCAAGCAGCAGATATTTTTTGCTGTATTATTCAACAAGGCTTTGTTTACCTGGACAAACAAAAATATCTTGACTGCCTGTCTTGTTTATTACCCAAAGAAAGTAAAATGAGCATTACATCTTTGTTTTTACACTTTTGTTTAAACCTAGGGTGTCTTTTCCAACTGTGTGGTGCTTTTGGCTCACCCAAGGTAGGGAAAATACAGGGTGTTAGGACATGAAACTTCCAGCACAGCCATGCCTGGTTCCACACCGTCCTGACCGTGTGTGGTCACCTCACCAACAGAGATGGAAGCATTGCTGTTAATCCAGGATTATGTATCAGTAGAAGACAGTTCTACATACTGGAACTTAAATTATAGGATATTATGTGATTTCCCTTGAAAAAGGTCATTGCATTTTCACAGAATTAAGTGCATCCAGATCATACCTGTGGCATGGGACACTCATATTTTAACCTAGTTTTCCTCACCTCCTTTCATTGCCTCCCAGTTCGGAGGTCCTCAGAGACCCAGAATGGCGATCATGACCTCCTGGAGACTCAAGCACACTCACTGTGCTTACTGGTAAGCAGGACATAGGCTTTCTTGTTGCACACAATCACAACATCATCTATGCTCCTTTACAATGACTCTCCCAGCCTGAGCGCTCTGCAGTGAGTCACTGCTCTGAGTTAGAAAGCAGGGGTAGAAACAGTATTCTTGAATATTTCCTAATTTGTCTCATTCAATAGTTTAATTTCATAAATACATATTTATCTTTGAGTGTATGTGAAGGGCTTTTTGATAAATGCTGTGGCAGGTCAGAGGGGCCAGTGACAGCTTCTTGCCTGTCCATTAGATTATACTTTTCTGAGTAGAGATGGTGTTTGTAGATTTCTTGTTGCCACAACATACATCTCTCTTTCGACAAAGTAGATATTGTAAATGGTTCAACTGGGTGTTTTGAAAATTGGTGTCTGGTGAGATCCACATGGAGTAGAAGGTCTGAGAATGGGGAAGGAAGAAAATTTAAACTGCAATCCATGCAGAACCTCCAACAAGTTAGTAAGGCATCCTCCTTTCTCAGTTCTGCCACATGAAAAACTGAGATCCTGAGCATATGACTGTGCTGAGGTTCTGAGGAGATGAGAAAGAATCCAAAACATAGAAAGTGCTACTGCTATAAGATAAAAGGACCTTTGGGCTTTTCTGATGGTGCTAGTGGTAAAGAACCCATCTGTCAATGCAGGAGACATGAGAGATGCAGGTTCAATCCCTGGGTTGGGAAGTTCCCCTGGAGGAAGAAATGGCATCCCATTCCAGTATTCTTGCCTGGAGAATCCCATGGATAGAGGAACCTGGTGGGCTACAGTCCATGGGATCATAAGAGTCAGACATGACTGAAGCAACTTAGCACACGTGCGTGCACACACACAAAGGGACCTTCAGATGAAGGAAGTAGATTGGCTCCCATTTCCCTGCTGCATCTCCAGCATCTCGTGTGGCATGTTTTAGCGAAGAATTGTGGACACAGGTGTCACAGAGATCATGGGGTTTGTTTCTCGCTCAATTATTAAGTGATTTAATGTGACAAACTATTTGAGTTCCTAAATTTACCAGGACTTGGGTTGTCCAATGACATTGAGAAGTAACTGTATATCATTCTTGGTAGCCAGAAGGTGAGGACAGCCCATGTCCATTGACAGATAATGGATAAACAATGGAGGTACATCCATACGATGGAATATGGTTCAGCCTGAAAAGGAGGAACATTCTGACACAGCGTACAATATATGGTGTAACCCGGAATACATTATGCTAAGTGAGAAAAGCAAGAAGTAAAAGGATGAATACTGTATGATTTTAGTTACATGAAATTGTCACAGAAACAGAAGCAGAATAGAACTCTTTGGGAGCTGGGGGATGGGTAGACGGGTACTTACTGTTTAACGGGTTTGGAGTTTCTCTTTTGGAGAATGAAGAAAGTCTGGAAATGGATAGGTGTGATGATTGCACAACCCTTTGAATGTACTAATGGCACTGAATTGTACACCCCAAGATGGTTAAAAATGGTAAATTTTATGTCTATTTTAATAAATAAAAAATAGTCACCCCAAAACACATGCAATAATAGATTTAGGGCCCAAGAAAAAATTTAACATTCTATAAAGAATATGGAAAAAGAAAAAATATCCCCTAAGTGTTTAGAAAAAAATTTTAATTTGAAAGATATTTTATGGACCATTTCCTCTCTTGCCAAATAAGGACTTATTTTCTTTGCTAATAATAGATTTATAATAGATCATTCTGGTGTGGTTGTTGTGCTTATGTAATAAAGATGCTTTTCTTATGCAATAGACTAGCATTTCTCTTGAGGTTTCTACAACTCCCTTTAGTTGTATCAGGAGAAAAAATGTAGAAAAGAAAAGTTTTTAGTGAAATGAGCTGAAGATACAAAAGTGAAGGCTTTGAATGCTGATCCTAGTTATGCCAGCATTTCTGAGAAAATTCCTCCAATATAGCATCTCTCTGTATCATCAGATGAGGGAAGACCACACAGCTCACTTAATTCTCTGAAACATTGAAGGGCACTTTGCCAAAACTACTTTGAAATGTAAGGATAAACTGCCCCATTATGATTTTAGATACTTTTAAACAATCTTGAAGCTAATTAAAAAAAAAGACTGCAAATTCGAAGGATGATGGGTTTCTCTTTGTACTATAAGAGCTAATGGGCATGGTACTCCTGGAGAAAGAAGACTGTGGACAGGATGATAACAGGGCCCCTGCATTATCTGCCAGCGTTAAGGCTATTCTCATATAAAATATCTCTGTGTTAGTTCCCAAGCCACAAGAGCACTATGCTGAATAAGAAGAAACCACACAGAAATAAATTTGCATCAGAAACTTACATGCTTTATCCTTTATAATCCTCACAATTATTTTCCAAGGTGAGTGGATCTGACCTGACAGAGGGAAACACAGAGGTTATATGTATAAAGAATCAGGGCTTCTATTTGAACCCAGGTTTGGCTGAGTCCAGAGGGAATTCACTTTCTAGTATTTCCCTGAGAGATGGTATCTCGGGACCTGTTGACTTTCCACTTCTGAAGCCTGGGGACTGAGAATATCAGCTAGCTCTCCTGATATTCTCAAATCCCATTCTTAGTCATCTGTGTGTGCTAGCTACTCAGTAGTCAGGGACTGCATTAGAGAGACGTTCTCTCACTGCCCTAGCCAGTACTGATAGCAAGACTTGTGAACTGTGTAAAGATGACAATACACTGAAGAAGACAATTTTTAACAGTAATATTTTAATGTTTGCTGTTGTATTTTCATTTCAGTTCCATGCTATGCTCTGGCATGGCTTTGGCTGACATGTTTGCCCTCTTTCTATCCCGCTGAGTTACTGGTGGGTGTTTAATTGTTAGTTGTGTCTGACTTTTGTATGTTAAGAGGTTAGGAATTTAGAAAGGATGACTGTCCTGTCCCAAGTGTACATATGACTTCTGGGAGTGTACTTAAGACTCACAGAACACCTCCACATGTTTGTATAGACCCGACAAGGAAAGCAGTGAGTTTTCTCAAGAAGACATTCGGTTGACCTTCTGGAATCAGTAGGTCAATAAACACTCTTTAGGACTTGAATTAAAGTAGGATCTTTACTCTTAGAAATAGCACCATTCTGCTCCTTGTGGACTTCCTGTGCTCTGCCTCACTGGAGTCCTGTGTACTCTCATCCACCATGGAGCAGCTCCCATGGGAGTTACTTCCTCATGCACTGCACTCACCTCGGAAGTGGACACACACAGCACTGAAACACCTGCTGAAGAAGACTAGGCCTTCCGTTTGTCAACACTGGCCGTCCGCCCTAGAAACTGGACTCCTCATCAAGTGTTATGAATTCTAATAAAGCAGAATTTACTGTTGGGCAGTGGTCTTAACTCGATCATGGAAAACTTATACCCTGAGTCTGTTTAAGTTTTGTTGATTTCTGAACTTCCCCAATGCACAAATTATTAACATTTCATCAAATAAACTACAGCTTAATCTTAACATCTAAACATTCTTATATTCTCTAACATAATAAGATGAGGGAAAGAAATCACTGAAAGTACTAATTTTCAGATGTTAAATACAGTGGATAGCTGAGAGTCAAAGAGAAGTATGAGTTTACAACTTTCAGTGTTGACAGGAGCAATGTCTTCTCATTTGGTTCCCATCATATCATTGCTTGCAGATGGCATAATGATAGTCAGTCCCATCATTTGCAGTGTAATGATAGAACATGAAGAAATAGTGGACTGTTCCCTTGCTGCAAGTCAGAGGTGACAGCTTAGCTGCAGCTGCAGAGAGCAACTGGCAATTTGCAGCCTTTTTGCTGGCGAAGACGTTTAACAAATAGGACTGGGAAACCAGACTGTAGAGGAGAGGTTAGCTCTAGTTCAGAAAACACTTTTCTTTCCACTCCTTAGATAGTCATAAAATGGCAAAAAAAAAAAAGAAAAAAAGAAAATTTAAACTGAAAAAATAAATCAATAGCTAAATGACAGCCTAAAATGGATGCTGAGTCTTTATTACATGGATATCAACATTGTATTACTGCACTTAAGGAAAGAGAATTGTCTGGTGATTATCACAGCCACTCAGCCTTGTCCATTTGATCGTGCTGGGCTCACAGGAAGTACATGCAGCAGATGAATCAAGCACACACGAGGGGGCCAGCGCCTTGCGAGCCCCCGGGAATATATAGGTGTTTGGCCCAAGGTTCTTCCCTCAGGGGACCCCCTGGGAAGAGCAGAGTTGGAGAAATAGATGATGGTTTTGGTTCAGTGAGAGAAGTGCTTTGAGGAAGGCCAGAAGTCAGCTGGAAGGACAGATCTGGCTAGTCAGGAAGACTCGTCCGAGTGCTGACCTCCGAGTGGGAGGGTTGGATAAACAGTGGATGGTCATGCCTGAGGAGTCTGTGGTCCTGAGGAAATGGCTGCAGACGGCTGGGGAGGCAACGTGAGAACCAAGAACACATCGTGTGGCTAGTGTGAGGGCGAATGGTGAAGCTGAGGTCATCAGGCATGGATGGTGGAGGACTGGCTTCAGTGCTAAGCTAGAGCTTGAACCTACCTTGGAGATTCATGGGAAGCAGGAGGTGAAACTTCATGAAGATCAGAATCATTACCTGCCATGTAGGTTATTGGCAAATATCAGGTTACAAGATAGTCTTCATTAAAAAAATTTGTTTTTGATGAAGCCCAAACAAATACAAAAGTTAGTGGGTATTCTGAAGAATAGAAAGCAGCATGATGAAGGTCAAATCTTAAGTCTGAATTGTTGTTTAGAAATGAATTTGGGAAATGTGAAAAGGAACAGTTTACAGAGCATCGGAAATAAGAGACGTAAGGTTTCAGCGGACCTGGATAAGAGGAGAAAGTTGCCGAAAGTTTCCAAGATGAAGAGGGATACAAAGAGGCTGGGTTACGTGCAGCAGTGTCTCAGGTGGAAAGGCATGCGTCATCATCTTCTTGAGGTGGCATTTGAGCCCCTGTCCTTTTGAAAAATATTGAACCTATTTTGCAGACCTGTCTACCGCTATTATTAAAATACAGCCAAGTGACATGATAAGATCATGTAAACTATTGATTATCAAGATACATCCATATGTATGATGAAAACTGAAATGTAAACATAAAATCCACTTTTAGATGAAGGATATTAAAGTGTATATTCATCTGAAGGACTCTATACAAGATGGAAGGCTCATTTGATGAGCTTTGTACACAGGACAGAACTGTCACATGAGATCCACTTACTCTCCTAGCAGTTTTCAAGTGTACAACACAGAATTGTTGATGAGTGACCGTGCTATGCACTAGAGCCTGAGAACTCACCACAGAGTGGATGTGCACCCCGCCACTGAGATGGCCCCACGTTCCCCTCCCCTCAGGCTTTGACAGCCACACTGTTTCTAGAAGCTCCGATGTTTCTGTGTCATATATACGAGAGATTAGACTGTATTTGTCTTTCACTGTTTGACTTACTTCACTTAGCATAATGCCCTCAAGGTCCATCCATCACATGGTCTCATATGGTAAGATTTTCTGCCTTTTATGGCTAAATAATATTTCATCAAATAAATCTATATATTTTAGATTATATATTTATAAATGTATCTCTCACACACATGTCTTATCTATCTATATATCTATGTATATCTCACATCTTTATCCCTTCATCCCTCGATGAGGACTAGGCTGTTTCCATGTCTTGGCTGCTGTGAACAGTGCTGTGGGAATCGTTGGATGCAGATGTCTCTTGGCGACAGTTACTTCATGTGTAAGGGTGGCACCCCCCAACTCTGGGGGTTAGAGTGTTTGTGCTGTGAATCCTTCCAGACGCCATTCTATGCGTCTCATCTGGCTCCTCATGTGCATCCTTCACTATAGGCTTTATAATAGACCACTAAACGTGTTCTGCTGATGTCTTTGAGGCATTCCAGCAAACTGTTGAACCTGGTCAGAAGCACAGGTGGCAACGTGGACTTGGAATTGGTGTCTAAAGTTGGGGGAAAGTGAAAGATAGTGTTAACTGCTCAGTCGTGTTTGACTCTTTGTGACCCTATGGACTGTAGCCTGCCAGGCTCCTCTGTCCATGGGATTCTCCAGGCAAGGATACTGGAGTGGGTTGCCAGTACCTCTCCAGGGGATTTTTCCGACCCAGGGATTGAACCCATGTGTCCTGTATTGAAGGCAGATTCTTTACTGTCTGAGCCACCACAGAAGTAGGGGAAGGGCAGGCTTTTGAGGCTGAGCCCTTCATCTGTGGGATCTGAAACAGATCCAGGTAGGCAGTGTCAGAACTGAACGGATGTAGGACATCCAGCTGATGTTCAGGAATTGTGGGCTATTTGAAAAACCTTCACATATTTGGTGGCCAGAAGTGAAATATTGAAAGGACAGGCGTATTTTGTGAGTAAAAGAGAAATAAGTTTTTCCACTATACTGATGTTTATAAAAAATATCAAAATGAAGCAACCATTAGTTTAGAAACTAGAGCTTTCAAAAATCCTGTGCGGCAACAAATGAAGACTGAAATACATTAAAAAAGACCACATATATCCAAGCTTTAAGAAGAAAGAGAAATTCTTCGAGTTTTGAAACATAAAAAATATAAATGCCAAAGGGCCCTTTGTTGATGCTCAGTATCTGAAACAATATAAAACTACAAAAAAATGCCCTAACATGTGCTTACTGTGTGGAAAGAGCTCTTCCTAATCATTAATATCACACATAAGCAGGAGGCAGGTTTTTCTCTTTTGCTCTGTGCTGACAAAGCAGGAGTTCCACTCCATCTGGAGCTCTTCCTGGCAGTGATAAACGGGAGGTCAGTCCAACATGTGACTCTGTTTAAACTTACAATAACCACAAAGTTCATAGGTTTGGGAGACAGCCACATAGATCTCCAGATACCTAGTGTTTTAATCTTTGTCCCGTATCAAAACTCAATAACGTAATTTATAGTGTGGTGGAAGCTGGAAGGAAAAAATAAGTTTTACATTCTATCTTCTATTCTGTAAAAAAACATGAGGCCCAGTATCCTTTGAGATCTTCTTGAATGTTTAATGAAAAGTAAGTTTGTTTTTATAAGACAGAAACCATTTCCCTTTCAAAATGAAAATTCATGAGTTAGATGGATTGAAGTGAGAAAATCATGTCATGAATATTCATTGTAACATTAATGTTTTCGAAAACCCTTCATAAATGGGAAGACGGTTATAATTCAAAATTTGTGTGATGGGTTAGGATATAAGATATACAGTGAAATGTGTAACTTCAAATCACAGATTTTTGTCTGAGTCACAGAAGCCGCATATTTATAACTGAATTTGCAAAACTCATTCTTAAAGCTCTGAAGGACGCAGCCTCATGCTCACTCAAACCCTTCCCAAAGCTGCCACCTTTTGTTTTAACCTAAACCCAGCTTGAATCCAGTAGACTGTATCATTTATTAATTAGGATTCTTTTAAAATACTATTATTATAGTGTATACTCATTTGTTTAAAGTATGCTTTGCAACAAGCAAACAGAACACATGTACTTCAAGTTTAACCCGTCTCTGTACTCACAGCTGGTCTCATATCCAGTATAAAGGAGGGCGAAAGCAATGAAACCGCATGTAGAAAACCCTACAGGTGGGAAAGCATGTCAGACATCAAAGTGGTTTATACCAGGGAGCAATTTACAGTCATTCTCTCTCTTCATATTAAGTTTTTCCTGACTGAACAAAAGAGTTGTAGGAATGGTGGGGAAACCTATAATGTTTGTAGCTGTGATTTAATACCCATTTTTTTAGGTTGGAGTTATCCCATTCAGTTTTTTCTTGATTGTGAACTTCAGATGAGGAGAAAAAAAGGCAGGCGCCTTAAATGTGTAGTTTGGTACCCAGCAACATAACACGTAAGCTTGAAGTGGCATAATTTCAAAGATGGAAACATTGGCTGGGATTAATTACAAAGTTGATTGAACAAAATAAGGTAGATACATACAAACAGATCTACAGGTGTGTGTTGTGTGTGATCACATTGAAAATAGATTGTTAGGTTAATATATTTCCTGGTGTGATTCATTCTTTAGATAAAGTTTTAATGAAGTATGAAGTGAAAGTGAAAGTTGCTCAGTCATGTCCGACTCTTTGCGACCCCATGGACTATAGTCCATGAAATTCTCCAGGCCAGAATACTGGAGTGGGTAGCCTTTCCCTTCTTCAGGGGATCTTCCCAACCCAGAGACTGAACCTAGGTTTCCTGCATTGTAGGCAGATTCTTTACCAGCTGAGCCCCAAGGGAAGTGGAACGTTTCACAAAAAGCACATGAGCCATTTGTATTTAGTCTGACTGCATTATTAGAAACTGTGAAGGGCCATGGGAACTACCGCAAAGAACAAGATATTTCACATCAAACCCACATTTTATCCCCTCTCAACACAAACCTGACTGACTGTCTCAGAATAATCGAATATAAACTGCAGCCGTATAATGTCAGCCCCTTTGCCCCCACTGGGGCCACCTCTCTGAGCACCTGGAATATATCAGACGTGGAGATGATGCATCTCAGGGACACACTTCCTCCTTCCTTCTCTGTCTCCCTCACTCTGCTAATAGCTCCTCAAGTGCATAGACCATGAGCTTTTCTCCATAGCCTAAGCCTTTCCTGGCACATAATAGTTTCTCACCAAATATCTGTTCATGCGTAAAGCTTATTCCTTCACTGCTGCTGCTGCTGCTAAGTCACTTGAGTGGTGTCTGACTCTGTGCGACCCCATAGACGGCAGCCCACCAGGCTCCGCCATCCCTGAGATTCTCCAGGCAAGAACACTGGAGTGTGTTGCCATTTCCTTCTCCAATGCAGGGAAGTGAAAAGTGAAAGTGAAGTTGCTCAGTTGTGTCCGACTCTTCGTGACCCCATGGACTGCAGCCATGGACTGCAGTCTCCTCTGTCCATGGGATTCTCCAGGCAAGAGTACTAGAGTGGGTCACCATTGCCTTCTCCGATTTCTTCACTAGAAGTTGGATTTTTAGAATTCTGTAAGCTGACATGTCTCTGAAGGATTCTTTCCATTCTCACTGATATATGGAAATCAGAAAATGAGTAGCTGAGTTCTTTATTTCCCTCAGTGGATTTCAGAGGAGCCTAATGCATCACCTGTCTGATTTGTTGTTGCTGAGTTGCTCAGTCCTGTCTGACTCTGTGACCCCATGGACTGCAGCTTGCCAGGCTCCTCTGTCCTCCACTATCTCCCAGAGTTTGCTCAAATTCATGTCCACTGAATCAGTGATGCCATCCAACCATCTCATCCTCTGTTTCCCTTTCTCCTCCTGACCTCAATCTTTCCCAGCATCAAGGTCTTTTCCAATGAATTGGCTCTTCACATTAGGTGCCCAAAGTATTGGAGCGTCAGCATTTAAGTCCTTCCAGTGAATATTTCAGAGTTGATTTCTGTCTGATTAACACTGGTTCCAAATAGGAAAAGGAGTTCGTCAAGGCTGTATATTGTCACCCTGTTTATTTAACTTATATGCAGAGTACATCATGAGAAACGCTGGACTGGAAGAAACACAAGCTGGAATCAAGATTGCAGAGAGAAATATCAATAACGTCAGATATGCAGATGACACCACTCTTATGGCAGAAAGCGAAGAGGAACTCAAAAGCCTCTTGATGAAAGTGAAAGTGGAGAGTGAAAAAGTTGGCTTAAAGCTCAACATTCAGAAAACGAAGATCATGGCATCCGGTCCCATTACTTCTTGGGAAATAGATGGGGAAACAGTAGAAACAGTGTCAGACTTTATTTTTCTGGGCTCCAAAATCACTACAGATGGTGACTGCAGCCATGAAATTAAAAGACACTTACTCCTTGGAAGGAAAGTTATGACCAACCTAGATAACATATTCAAAAGCAAAGACATTACTTTGCCAACAAAGGTCCATCTAGTCAAGGCTATGGTTTTTCCTGTGGTCATGTATGGATGTGAGAGTTGGACTGTGAAGAAGGCTGAGCACTGAAGAATTGATGCTTTTGAAGTGTGGTGTTGGAGAAGACTCTTGAGAGTCCCTTGGACTGCAAGGAGATCCAACCAGTCCATTCTGAAGGAGATCAGCCCTGGGATTTATTTGGAAAGAATGATGCTAAAGCTGAAACTTCAGTACTTTGGCCACCTCATGCAAAGTGTTGACTCATTGGAAAAGACTCTGATACTGGGAGGGATTGGGGACAAGAGGAGAAGGGGACGACAGAGGATGAGATGGCTGGATGGCATCACTGACTCGATGGACATGAGTCTGAGTGAACTCCGGGAGTTGGTGATGGACAGGGAGGCCTGGTGTGCTGGGATTCATGGGGTCGAAAAGAGTCGGACACGACTGAGGGACTGATCTGATCTGATCTGAACACTGTTTTTTAATTAATTTATTTTTAATTGAAGTAGAGCTGAAGTTCAATGTTGCATTTAATTATACCAGGTGAGAGAGGGTCCAGCAGCCACTGGTGCTTCTCATCTTTAGCCTCCACTTTCTTGTAAAACAAGATGCCTACATCTCACAGCTGTTGGCCTTAATTACAGCAACAAGGGGACTGTGGGCTGCTCTTCCCAGTGTAAACAAATATACGCATCACACCATTTTAGGTTAAATCTACTATTTTATTACATAACTCAAGGGCACAAGCTTAAGTATGCTGCTTTAAAAGAAAGATCTTAATGATGATTGGCAGGCAGTTGACTCATCAACTATTCTAACAATATTAAAGTAAAATTACATGTTTTTAATTATCCCTTGTCTCAGTATGTGATAATTACACTATCTGAGGATTTAGGGAGACAGAGATGCTGAAAACCTGTGAGTGTTTAGAATTATTGGAACAGAAAGCGTGTGTTACTTAGGATGTCTCCTTCAGTTAGTTCCTGCAGTTTCTGTGAGACTGAGGGGGTAAGTCACATTCCTTTCCTACAGAGCAAGGTGCTTATTAAAAAATGATTATTATGACTGGCTAATGACAGTAACGAAAATTGGTTCATAGAAGTTCAAAATAAAAGCAATAATTTGGTGAGAATACTTTACTTAGTGAAAGCATCATACTCATTTAAATCTAAGCAGTTTGGGGATGTCATTAAAGAAAATAAAAATTATGAGCCTAATGACAGGAGACTCCAGATTCTGCATAGGTGCCATCTTGCTGGCAGACCCTCCACGGCTGCCCCTAGACACACACGCCGCTCCAGCCAGATGATGGTAATGACTGACGACAGGTCTGTGCTGCGGGCTCCTGACACACTGGGCGTGAGCTGAGCACTTCGTGTATGTGAGCTCGTTAGTCTGAATGGCACTTCTTTAGACTGGCGGTCTATTATTATCCCCATTTTATAGACGAGGAGACTAATGGCTAAGGACAAGTAATTTGTACAGGGTCAAAGTAGCTACCAAGTGACTGAGATGATTTAAAAACCCAGGGTGTCTGACTCAGAATCTGTGCTTTGTTACTCAGCTACGCTGCTGTTCAAAGGTTTGCATAAGATTTATGGTAATGACAGAAATGACTGTCCAATTAGGATTCACTTGAGACAGGTGGTAAAGTGGATGGGACTCAAGATCAAGAATTGAAAACCTGGATTTTTCCAGGAAAAACAGGAGGTAGCCTCTCTGAATGACACACGTGCAGTAGTTCATAGAGGAGCGGATCGCTCTCCTCATGATTGTCATGCTGTCTGGAAGTGGACTAGCTGCCTTTACTTTAAACTGAGATCCACAGACAGCTCATCTGGGGATGATTCTTCATGTGTCTGAGCCCACCCAGACTCGGCAGGGTGGCCTGAGAACAAGTATTTTTAGCAGGCTACTCAGTTAATTATTAGGCAACCAAAAGTTTGAGAAATGTGACCCTATACCATAAGCTGCTTGCTGGAAGGAGTTCCATTTTGTCAGTTACGGCCATCACCCTATTACCAGACTCAGGTTTTGCTGCTTTTTGCCTAAAATCCAATACTGAGAGGAAAGTGTTGGGTAAAAGGAAAGATAGCTTTGTTGAGGAAGCCAGAAGTCTGGGGAAAAGGGTAACTCCCATACCAAAGAAGTAGCTGCCCCCGCCTTGCTGCTCAGGGGCAGGAGCTCTTAAAGGCGAGTGTTGGGGAGGGCTTGGCACATGCAGAAATAGCACAGTCAGCTCTGACAGTCATCTTAAAATTGAGCATGTCATGGTCTGACCAGCGTTACACTGGTTGGTTTAAGTACAGTTCAATTCCAGAGTCGGTTTGTTCCTGTCTCCTTGAGGCCATTTCTCAGAGTTGTGTATGATGGAGCAGAGTATGTTATGGCCACAGTCTGGTCATCATGTAGTTAGCTTTTCCACCTGGTTGGGGGCGGGGGTTCAGTATCTTTAAGACAGCTCACAGGATATGGTTCAGAATAGTATCTATAGCCTTTGAGGAGGAACCAAAATGTTCTTGGCTTTAGTAACTGAAGTATTATTATTTTGTCTTGTTTTACTGTTTTCCTTTGTTTCTGCATGTTCTCCTTTTTCTGATTAAATTTATTCTCTGACTGAAGTTTTTGTACAGATAGGAAGTAGTCAGAAAATATGGAGGTGTCTGTACTGGGAACCCTAAGGGACTTCCTTTGTTGCAATCCCAGTAAATGACTTAATGTACTGTCCAGTCATTTTTGTTTTTTCATCAGATAAATTAGTGCATTCATGAATTACTGAGTTATGTGATTAGGTAATTGTAATGAGAAGCCTGACTTCGTTTTTCATGTTTGACTCATCCTAGTGAAGTGAAAGTGAAAGCCACTCAGTCGTGTCCAACTATTTGAGACCCCATGGACTCTCCAGAATACTGGAGTGGGTAGCTGTTCCCTTCTCCAGAGGATCTTCCCAACCCAGGAATCGAACCCAGGTCTTCTGCATTACAGTCGGCTCCTGTAGGAGCAGGTCTTAAATCTCACCCTTCCCTCTTCTCCTTCTGCCCTGGCTATGCACAAGCTGATGAGAAGCCTGAGGGCTCCTTCCATAATGCCAGTAGGAGATTCAGACCAAGCAAGCCCCTCACATAGGGTAGCTTGCTCCCCAGTCCCACCTCCTCACCACCATAGACAGGTAGGCCATCAAGCCAGGAAAAGGCACTGGGAACTTATATGTGCATTGCATTCTGGGTGATTTCAACTTGTGCCAGTAGCACATTCCCAAGGGAGGAGGAAAGTGGAGGGCACTCTGAGCAGGCAGTTCAGTTCAGTTCAATCTCTCAGTCGTGTCCAACTCTTTATAACCCCATAGACTGGAGCACACTATGCTTCCCTGTCCATCACCAACTGCTGGAGTTGGCTCAAACTCATGTCCATCGAGTTGGTGATGCCATCCAATCATCTCATGCTCTGTCATCCCCTTCTCCTGCCTTCAATCTTTCCCAGCATCAGGATCTTTTCCAGTGAGTCATTTCATCATATCAGGTGGCCAGAGTATTGGAGCTTCAGCTTCAGCTTCAGCATCCTTCCTTCCAATGAATATTCAGGACTGATTGATTTCATTTAGGATTGACCGGTTTGATCTCCATGCTGTCCAAGGGACTCCCAAGAGTCTTCTCCAACACCACAGTTCAAAAGCATCAGTTCTTCAGCACTCAGCTTTCTTTATGGTCCAGCTTTCACATCCTTACATGATTACTGGAAAAACCATAGCTTTGACTAGATGGACCTTTGTTGGCAAAGCAATATCTCTGCTTTTTAATACAATGTCTAGGTTTGTCACAGCTTTTCTTCCAAGGAGTATGCATCTTTTAATTTCATGGCTGCAGTCACCACATGCAGTGACTTTGGAGCCCAAGAAAATAAAGTCTCTCACTCTTTCCATTGTTTCCCCATCTATTTGCTGTGAAGTGATGGGACTGGATGCCATGATTTTGGCTTTTTGAATGTTGAGTTTTAAGTCAGCCTTTTCACTCTCCTCTTTCACTTTCATCAAGAGGCTCTTTAGTTCCTCTTTGCTTTCTGCCATAAGGGTGGTGTCATCTGGATATCTGCGGTTATTGATATTTTTCCCAGTGATCTAGATTCCAGCTTGTGCTTCATCCAGCCTGACATTTCACATGATGTACTCTGGATATAAGTTAAATAAACAGGGTAACAATATACAGATTTAATTTTCTCCTTTTCCAATTTGGAACCAGTTCATTATTCCATGCCTAGTTCTAACTGTTGCTTCCTGACCTTCATACACATTTCTCAGGAGGCAGGTAAGGTGGTCTGGTATTTTCCATCTCTTAAAGAATTTTCCACACTTTGTTGTGATCCACACAGCCAAAGGTTTTAGTGTAATCAATGAAGCAGGAATAGATGTCTTTTTGAAACTCCCTTTCTTATTTTCTGATCCAACAGATGTTGGTAATTTGATTTCTGGTTCCTTTGCCTTTTCTAAATCCAGCTTGAACATCTAGAAATTCTAGGTTCATGTACTGTTGAAGCGTAGCTTGGAGAATTTAAGCATTACTTTGCTAGCTGTGAGATGAGTGCAATTGTGTGGTAGTTTGAACATTCTTTGGCATTGCCGTTCTTTGGAATGAAAGCTGATCTTTTCCAGTCCTATGGCCACTACTGAGTTTTCCAAATTTGCTGGCATATTGAGTGCAGCACTTTAAAAGCATCATCTTTTAGGATTTGAAATAGCTCAGCTGGAATTCCATCACCTCCACTAGCTTTGTTCATAGTGACGCTTCCTAAGGCTCACCTGACTTCACACTCCAGGATGCCTGGCTCTAGGTGAGTGATCATGGTTATCTCAGTCATGAAGATCTTTTTGGTATTGTTCTTATGTGTATTCTTGCCACTTCTTAATACCTTCTGCTTCTGTTAGGTCCATACCATTTCTGTCCTTAATTGTGCCCATTTTACATCAAATATTCCCTTCGTATCTCTAATTTTCTTGAAGAGGTTTCTAGTCTTTCCCATTCTATTGTTTTCTTTTATTTTTTTGTATTGATTACTTAGGAAGGCTTTCTTATCTCTCCTTGCTATTCTTTGGAACTCTACATTCAGATGGATATATCTTTCCTTTTTTTCTTTGCTTTTTGCTCCTCTTCTTTTCTGAGCTATTTGTAAGGCCTCCTCAGACAACCATTTTGCCTTTTTGCATTTCTTTCTTGTGGATGGTTTTGATCACTTTCTCCTGTACAATGTCATGAACCTCTGTCCATGTTTCTTCAGGCACTCTATCAGATCTAATCCCTTAAATACATTTCTCCCTTTCACTGTGTAATCATCCCAGATTTGATTTAGGTCCTATCTGAATGGTCTAGTGCTTCTCTCTATTTTCTTCAATTTAAGTCTGAATTTCATAATAAGGAGTTCATGATCTGAGCCACAATCAGCTCCCAGTTTTGTTTTTGCTGACTGTGTAGAGCTTCTTCATCTTTGGCTGCAAAGAATATAATCAGTGTGATTTCAGTATTGACCATCTGGTGATGTCCATGTGTAGAGTTGTCTCTTGTGTTGTTGGAAGAGGGTGTTTGCTGTGACCAGTTCTTTCTCTTCACAAAACTCTGTTAGCCTTTACCCTGCTTCATTTTGTACTCTAAGTCCAAATTTCCTGTTACTCCAGGTATCTCTTGACTACCTACTTTTGCATTCCAGTCCCCTATGATGAAAAGGACATCTGTGTGTGTGTGTGTGTGTGTGTGTGTGTGTGTGTTAGTTCTAGCAGGTCTTGTTGGTCTTCATAGAAACTTTCAACTTCAGCTTCTTTGGCTTTTGTGTTTGGGACATAGACTTGGATTTTTTTGATATTGAATGGTTTGCATTGGAAATGAACAGAGATAATTCTGTCATTTTTGAGATTGCACCCAAATACTGCATTTCGGGTTCTTGTTGACTGTGAGGGCTACTCCATTTCTTCTAAGGGCTTCCTACCCACTTGGTAGATATAATGGTCATCTGAGTGAATTTCCCATTCCAGTCATTTTAGTTCACTGATGCCTAAAATATGTTGGTCACTCTTGCCATGTCCTGTTTGATCACTTCCAGTTTACCTTGATTCATGGACCTGACATTCCAGGTTCTTAGTCAATACTGTTCTTTATAGCATTGGACTTCACTTCCATCACCAGTCACATCCACAACTGGATGTTTTTCCCTTTGTCTCTGCCTCTTCATTCTTTCTGAAGCTATTTCTCCACTCTTTTCCAGTAGCATACTGAGCAGGCACATCCCTTTCTTGTAGGAGACAAGTCAGAGCTGAACGATTCTCATGGTTGGCAGGAGGGGATGTGCCATGAAGGGAGCCATACAGAGAAGAGCTCCAGAGTCTGTTCTTGGGTCTCCCGGAGCATCTGCTCACAGAGACGTGCACCCTTGGAGGGTGGGCCCCCAGGCAGCTGTGTGTGATGAAGGTGGGCAGCCTGGGTGTCATCTGAGTTTTCACCAGCTGGAATGCGTGTTGCATTTAAATGTTCCTACTGGAGCTTCTTGTCCAAGAAAGCAGACCTTCTGGGTTCACCCATCTCTAGAATTCAGGTGGCAGTTGCCTTTGTGACCTCAGCTCACATGGATTTCAGTTGTCCAGCTATTTGCTGTTTCAGGAACATGTGGTGACAGCCTGCAATCTTTCAGCACACATGAACTGAATCTTGACGTTCTTAATTGCTCTTTGGTCAAAAATATTTCCTACAAAATAGTATGCTCTGAAAATTTATGTGACTCTGTTCAATTACCTCTTGTGGAATAAGTAGTGTGTGTCCTTTATTTTTAAGTCCTTTTCAGATATTTTTTCCTGATTGTTTCTAGGATCATCTTGTCCTTGTTGATTTATAATTGAACTGTGATTTATCCTATGCATGCATGTGGATTTCCAAATCAACCAAACAATGCTAATAATCAGCAAAATAATAGCTGTTGCTTTTTTATTGTTTTGTTGTTTTGCTTTGTTTTAGATAGGGATTTTGTGAGAGGAAGACTCTGCCAGTCATTAAGAATAGTGATATTTTAATGGTTGTCCTTTGCCATTATTTCCTGGCAGCCTGGTCTCATTCTTGTGATTATGTGGTGTAGTGTGTCTTTAGGGAGTCGCCCTGCCCCGAGGCACGCAGCCCTCTCATCTTCACCACTGGCGCTGGCTGGGACAGTCCATCCTTCCCTCCCAGCATCCAGCCCCAGAGTGAAGTGAAGAACCCTGTGGACTGAAGCCCACTGTAGTGTCCATCACTCCTCTCGGCCTTCCTGGAGCTGCTTTGTTTCCTGACTTGCTCAGAGTCTTTATTTTCTGCATTTTTGTTGTTGTTCTTTCTTTGAGCTATCCTTCCAGTAACTTACTTTATCTTTCCAGTAAGTTATCAGCTGGTTAGCTTCATCTAGTCTAGTGTCTAAAGCCTAATACTGGCTGTTTGATATCAGGAGTGTGGACCCATGACAAGGGAGTGGCAGGCGCCTCCCAGACTCTCAGGAGGGCATCTGTGCTTTCACCCTGCAGGCTGATGGAGTCCTGAAGGGTCATGCATGGTTCTTTTGTAATAGACAGAAATTAAGAACTATCCCTCCCTAACTCATGAAGAGTTTATTTTCCAGTGGGTTGAATAAGAGCTTACGTGGACCTCTCCCCACCCACTCTGCTCCCCAACTATCCAAGTGAAACTGCAAAACTGACCACCACCCCCACAGACACTTGGCCCACTCAGTTCTTTTGCTTCTGCTGAGTCTGTTATGCGACATTTCAGGGAAGTTCCTCAAGTGTCTTGTCCATTTTGGTCCTGACGCCACACTGTGCAGTTGGCCCCGACACATGGTGGCTCCTCACAAGCACGCCCTGTGTTGAGGGTCAGGAAAGCACTGCATACACTCCTGGCTGCTGCCCCTGAACTCCCCTTTGGGGGCTCCCTCTGGGCCTTCCCTTCCGCAGCCCCATTTTAAACCTTCTAGCTTCACAGTGCCACTCAGGAGATTACTTTGGCTTTGTTTATTGGCCTCCTCCCTTCTGTAAGCTGGATTAGGAGGCTCAGCTACCTTTGCCTTGAGACGAAGGTGGATTCTGAGGTGAGTTAGTGCCCACAAGTGCCACTGGGTCACCCCCACAGGCTGCCGGGCCCAAACACACTCCTGCCCTGCCTCGCCCCAACTGGGCATCCATTCAGAGTGCGGTCTCTGGCCCTTCTCCTTTTACTGAAGAATAACAGTCAT
The DNA here is from genome assembly GCF_002263795.3 of Bos taurus. Lineage (NCBI taxonomy): Eukaryota > Metazoa > Chordata > Mammalia > Artiodactyla > Bovidae > Bos > Bos taurus. The sequence goes on from NC_037354.1 coordinate 1,925,939, forward strand.
TAAAAACACTATAAAAAATGAAAAGATTGGGTTGTACTTTAAAAATGTAATTATCATGGCATAAATGATGAAGATCCAAAATTTAGCAGTTTAATATGAACAATAACAAGGCATTCTCTAGGAAGTATAGATTCAGTTACTTTGTCAATGGGTAAGTGAGTGGCTCAGAGAAGGCGATGGCACCCCACTCCAGTACTCTTGTCTAGAAAATCCCATGGACGGAGGAGCCTGGAAGGCTGAAGGCCATGGGGTCGCTGAGGCTCAGACACGACTGAGCGACTTCACTTTTACTTTTCACTTTCATGCATTGGAGAAGGAAATGGCAACCCACTCCGGTATTCTTGCCTGGAGAATCCCAGGGATGGCAGAGCCTGGCCGGTGGCTGTCTATGGGGTCGCACAGAGTCGGACACGACTGAAGCGACTTAGCAGCAGCAAGGATCTAAATTTAAGTTGTGGATATTGAAGTTGGGGACTCTATGCTTTCAATAAATCATAATAGTAAAAAAAATATTGATTGCACCAGAGATTGATTTTGTGGACAACTGCCATTTTTCTCTCAGACATGTTATTTTGAGTGGCAATTCATTTTACCGTACACAAATATATGGTAGTTTTAAACCCTATGAGTCAAAATGGATTTTTATCAACCTTTTCAATATCATTTCTGTCACAGATACATTTTTTTGAACAACAAAGTACAAAACACTTCAGGTAGATATGTTTAAAACAAAAATAATTTCCTTTAATTGCAAATATGTGACAGTCTACAATACTTGTTTTAACAGTAATTGTAGTGAAGTATATATATTTTTAACTCTTACAAATTGACTTTAATTTAGAGAAAAAAGTTAAATTCCTTGAAATAAATGATTTTGTAAATTCCTTTTGAAAAATCTCTGAATTAAATGATATATTTATTTAGCATATTACTGAGCTTTTTGAAAAAGAAAAACATCTTTTTTCTTTATTTTCTTCTAGAGGTTGAATTTCTGCAAAAATATTTAGTCTGTTGATGTCTACCCAATACCTTATTTTATCAGTTTGAATTAATAGAATTCTATTAATATGTTATGCATGTGACCGTAAGCTAGCATATGTTTTAGAACACTGATTTCAGGAAGAGCAAGCATATTAAAAGGAAATTTGGAGGTGGTAGAGTCATATTTGGGATCATGGACTCCAGAATCCACTGTGAATTCAAAATCCAGTGATATAAGCCACTTGCAAAGTAAGCGACCCATCCATAACTCAACTTCTTCATTTGTAAAATGAAAAAATTAATTGTATACTAGTTAATATTGTTTTGAAGGTCAAATGGGCTAATTTAAGTAACAAATGGAAAAGTAACTGTTGTGTAAACTCAATAATTATTAGTGATTTTGCCTCAAGATGAAGCTTTACCTTATTTCATTATTTTGGAAGCAATTCCTATTTATTAACATACATAAAGAGAAGGCAATGGCACCCCACTCCAGTACTCTTGCCTGGAAAATCCCATGGACGGAGGAGCCTGGTGGGCTGCAGTCCATGGGGTCGCTAGGAGTCAGACACAACTGAGCGACTTCACTTTCACTTTTCATGCATTGGAGAAGGAAATGGCAACCCACTCCAGTGTTCTTGCCCGGAGAATCCCAGGGACGGGGGAGCCTGATGGGCTGCCGTCTATGAGGTCGCACAGAGTTGGACACGACTGAAGTGACTTAGCAGCAGCAGCAGCAACATACATAAAGTTACGTGGTAACCATAATAATATGTGCTGCTTAAAAATAAAATGGAACAATTCCTTTTAGAAATGAAATAAGTGTCACTTAGAATACTGAAAATGCATATGAAAATAAATACCCAATTCCATCTGTACAGTATGACAGTGGTGCTGGCATTCAATACTAAAAGATACTTAGGAAAAAAAAAAAAAACTTTAAACTATACAGAATTGTGAACTCTTCTCTAGGCCACATTCTCTAGGAATATCTTCCTTCCTTCCACAGTACATAGAATTCTTTCTAAATGCTCTGTCTTGTCTGAATGCTCTGACTGCATAAAGTCCTTTATACCACTGTGCATTCAATCTCTGAAAAATACCAGTAAAAGAACTTTTTTAAACTATCAGGAGGTGAAAATATATGAACAGTACAAGTAACACCACAAGCATTGCCAATGACTCAGTTAAAGTTACCAATCTATTTTGGTAAAATGCTTTTGTAAACAACAAAAATAATCAGTGCAGGCAATGGTCAAATCCATGGCCACCTCGGCTCAGTTCTCTAACAGGAGGACTTGGTTCCTCAACTCAGTTCTCTTGTCTCTAACAGGAGAGGCATGGTACTCCTGTGTAGTGCAGTCCTCATTAAAAAGTGTCCATGTTTCCTTATTGGGATATATATGTTGGGTTAGCCAAAAATTTGCTTGAGTTTTTCATAAGATGGTACTGAACACACACAAACATACACACACACACACACATTCCGCACACACTCAGTATAGGTCTTTATTTTCCTTTCGCTTTTTTTAAGAAAATCAGAATTTTGTTAATTTTTCAGCATCACTGCCTCTTCAGGAAACAGCCCATATTTGCTCTTGGTTAATCCTTCTCAGTCCTTCTTCTCTGAGAATGAGAAACCAAATGCTGTTAATTTAGTACTTCCTCATGGATAATGACTTCATTATCCATAAGCCCACATTGAGATGGATTTCTGCCATTGTCCTGTAAATAACTTCAGTGTTATTTTTGATAGTATGCCAAAATCCCCTTTGTTGTTGTTTAGTTGCTAAATTGAGTCCGACTTTGCGACCACATGAACTGCAGCACACCAGGCTTCCTTGTTCTTCACTGTCTCCTGGAGTTTGCTGAAACTCATTTGTACTGAGTCAGTGATGCCATCCAACCACCTTATCCTCTGTCATCCCCTTCTCTTCTTGTCCTCAATCTTTCCCAGCATCAGGGTCTTTTCCAATGAGTCAGCTCTTTGCATCAGGTGGCCAAAATATTGGAGCTTCAGCGTCAGTATCAGTCCTTCCAGTGAACATTCAGGGTTGATTTCCTTTAGGATTGACTGGTTTCATCTCCTTGCTGTCCAGGGGGACTCTCAAGAGTCTTATCCAGTACTGTAGTTCAAAGGCATCAGTTCTTTGGTGTTCAGCCTTCTTTATGGATCAGCTCTCACATCCATACATGACTACTGGAAAAACCATAGCTTTGACTATACAGACCTTTGTCGGCAAAGTGATGTCTCTGCTTTTTAATGTCTCTTGCATCTCCTGCATTGGCAGGTGGATTGTTTATCACTAGCACCATCTGGATAGGTTATAATGTCCTTAGCATTACTTATTTTGAAATATTATTTGAAATATATTCTGAAATATTCCTTAAAACTTCCATACTTCAGTATATACTTTTCCAAGTATTTTTTAAAAATATGAGGTTATCAAGTAAGCTTTATTTATTCTAGCATCAGTTTGCATGGAAACTCATGATTTTCTGGCAGGTGTGCTCCAGCAAATGTCTTTCCAGTGTGTTGCCCTTCAGAATTCGCAGCATAGAATTCAATGCTTTTATTACTCTTGTCCTCCACTGAATGGATTTGCTTACTTCATCCTGAGCACTTAGCTCCTCAGCCTTCCAGCCAGCTGCTCCCATCTCCTGGCATTGTTCTCGATATCTCTCCTTATTTAGAACCCGAGCACCCTCTGTCCAGTATTTCTAAATCTGGTTGTTTCTTCTCTCCCCTCCTCTTCCCATTCTACCTCCTTCTCCTTCTTCCTTTTCTCCTCCTTTTTCCTCTCTTTCCTTTTTTAGGTTTTATTACAGACATGGTTAGATACATCTTCTAGACTCTCCACATTTTAGATGACTGGTAGTTTTACATGATGGGAACTTCCCAGATGGCTCAGTGGTAAAGAATCTACGTGCCAAGCAGGAGACACAGGTTTGATCCCTGGGTTGGGAAGACCACCTGGATGGGTGGAGGGAATGGTGACCCAGTGTTCTTGTCTGGGAAACCCCATGGACAGAGGAGCCTAGTGGGTTACAGTCCATGTGGTCTCAAGAGTCAGACATGACTTGGCAACTAAACAGCAGCAGCAGCAATTTTACACAATATTAATGGCTAAATTTTCTCAAGCTTTCATGAGTCAAGGGCCAAGAATTTGACTGAAAGAAAGAGAAAAAGGAGACTGACATATAACTTGAGCAGCCAGGATCTTTTACAGAAAGAAACTATAATTTTACATGTAAGACATAAACATGTATCTGATTTTTAGAAGTTTAAAAAAAATTACCATGAGCCTTTCTTCATCAATACAGATGAAGCTAAGACATTCTGAAAATGTTAGACCTTCAAAGCCAAACACAGAAAACAAGACATATTTGGGATCTGAGCTTCATCATAGGTTCTTGGGTCCCGTGTCCAGAACTTGAGCCCAAGCTTTCTCATGTTCTTCAGCTCAGGTCCTGTTGACTACTTGCGAGGAATCTATGGCCTACTGTCTCTGGACATTTGTGACACAGAGGGGGAGCTGCTAGACCAGATGATGCCTCCACATATTTGGAGTCAAGTACAGAGAATTCTTGTTTATGACTCCTTATGTGAAGCCTGAGAGGGTAGGGAATTATGCAGAAGAAAATCTTCTTGTGTAATATCAGTGTGTTTATGACAGAAGGGTTGAGACAGCCTGGTGACATTATAGATTTTGTACCAAATGGCAAGTGATCTTGTTGACAACAGCTGGATAGCTGAGGAAGCCCAGCATTTGGGATAAGTGGAAAGAAGCAAGGCTTGGTTTTTCCCAAGGACCAGGGGACAGTTGAGTAACTGGAACCCCTCTCCAAAAGAACCTGCCTGTCCGTGCCGGAGACGTGGGTTTGATCCCTGGGTCCAGAGGATCCCCTGAAGAAGGACATGGCAACCCACTCCAATATTTCTTGCCTGGAGAATCCCATGGACAGAGGAGTCTGGCAGGCTGCAGTCCATAGCATTGCAAAGAGTCAGACAGGACTGAATTAACTTAGTTTGCCCCAGGCCCCAGAGAGATGGTGCCAGGGATCGGAACAAGTGAGGGAACGTTCCAGTCCAGGGGGCAGTGAAGGAGAAAGATGATCACGTCCATACCAGAATTCCTTTCCCTAACAATATCTTCATGTTGCCTCAGAAAGCCTGTACTTGTGTGGACGGCCAGAGGGAAGAAACCCTGAGGAGACTGAATATAAACCTAAAATGATCAAAAAAGCCCTGAAATCACTGGACTTGTCGGAAATGAGTGTATCAAATGTTATATAAGCAGACAAAATGGGATTTAGAATAGGAATAAATCGATGGAGAAAACTATATTTACCTCATGCCCACCTTATTACATGCCCTGAAAATATACCTATGACCTTCAATAGAGAACCATTACTAATATATGTATAAGGAGTAGTTTGTTTTGTCACTTGCCTCTTCATGCTAAGAAATGGCTTTCAATTTATGGATTATAGACAGCAAAGCTTGGAAGGCTAAAAGCATATTGTATGCTCAAGTTCCCCTTCATTCTTACACTGAATGTTTCAGCACAGTCTGTGCAGGGGCTGCCTTTATTTTCAGAGCCCGAATTTGTTTGCTTCAGTGTAGGTTGTGCTGGGCAATTGCAGGTGCTTTATAGCCTTTCTTGGTGGTGCTGAAAATGTTTCTGATTGTTTGAAGTTTGTCCTACATAGCATTTAAATATTTTGAATATTATTCATGCCTTTGAGCCTAAATATTATAAGGTGGGTAAAATTCCCCTAGCATAACATTAACATTATATTAATATATATATAGATGAGAATTGCATTGGCCCTAATCAGACATAGGAAAGATTTACAAGAATAATAATATAGAATTAGGTAAGAGCTCTACAGTTTCACTGCTGTGAAATTTTCAAACTCTTGGTTAGTTTCCATCCAGCTGGGTAGAAAATGATTTTTTTTTTTTAATTTTCTTTTTCACTCCAATGCATTCGCCCTAAACTGTGTAAAACACTATAATACTGAAATACAACTAATTTAAACCTAAATATAATCTTGGCTAACTTTATAAACTGGCAGTTGCCAGATGGTGCTTTAGCATCCACAGAACAGAATGCTGATTTTACTGTCGTTGAAGGCTGCAGAAAGTTTAGGCTCCTTTAAGAACCAGGGGAGTTCTGTTTAAAAAAAAAAAAAAGTTTGAATTATATAGTAAGCAGATTCAGCAAAGTTGCTGTGCAAAATCAATGTGCAGAATCTCTGTGTCTTTTTACATGAACAGTGAACAATCTGAAAGGGAAATTAAGAAAACAGTCCCATTTACAATAGCATCATAAAGAATAACATAACTTTGGAAAAAATTTAACCAAGATAGCAAAAGATCTGTTCATAATATTTTTTTAATATAAATTTATTTATTTTAAATGGAGGCTAATTACTTTACAATATTGTATTGGTTTTGCCATACATCAACATGAATCCGCCATGGGTGTACACATGTTCCCCACCCTAAAACCTCCTCCCACCTCCCTTCCCGTACCATCCCTCTGGGTCATCCCAGTGCACCAGCCCCAAGCATCCTGTATCCTGCATCAAACCTGGACTGGCGTTTTGTTTCATATATGATATTATACATGTTTCAATGCCATTCTCCCAAATCATCCCACCCTTGCCCTCTCCCACAGAGTCCATAAGACTGTTCTATACATCTGTGTCTCTTTTGCTGTCTCGCATACAGGGTTATCGTTACCATCTTTCTAAATTCCATATATATGCGTTAGTATACTGTATTGGTGTTTTTCTTTCTGGCTTACTTCACTCTGTATAATAGGCTCCAGTTTCATCCACCTCATTAGAACAGATTCAAATGTATTCTTTTTAACGGCTGAGTAATACTCCATTGTCTATATGTACCATAGCTTTCTTATCCATTCATCTGCTGATGGACATCTAAGTTGCTTCCGTGTCCTGGCTATTATAAATAGTGCTGTGATGAACATTGGGGTACACGTGTCTCTTTCAATTCTGGTTTCCTTGGTGTGTATGCCCAGCAGTGGGATTGCTGGATCATAAGGCAGTTCTATTTCCAGCTTTTTAAGGAATCTCCACACTGTTCTCCATAGTGGCTGTATTAGTTTGCATTCCCACCAACAGTGTAAGAGGGTTCCCTTTTCTCTACACCCTCTCCAGCATTTATTGCTTATAGACTTTTGGATCACAGCCATTCTGACTGGCGTGAAAGGGCACCTCATTGTGGTTTTGATTTGCATTTCTCTGATAATGAGTGATGTTGAACATCTTTTCATGTGTTTGTTAGCCATCTGTATGTCTTCTTTGGAGAAGTGTCTATTTAGTTCTTTGGCCCATTTTTTGATTGGGTCATTTATTTTTCTGGAATTGAGCTGTAGGAATTGCTTGTATATTTTTGAGATTAGTTGTTTGTCAGTTGCTTCATTTGCTATTATTTTCTCCCATTCTGAAGGCTGTCTTTTCACCTTGCTAATAGTTTCCTTTGTTGAGCAGAAGCTTTTAATTTTAATTAGTTCTCATTTGTTTATTTGTGCTTTTATTTTCAATATTCTGGGAGGTGGGGTCATAGAGGATCCTGCTGTGATGTATGTCAGAGAGTGTTTTGCCTATGTTCTCCTCTAGGAGTTTTATAGATTCTGGTCTTACATTTAGGTCTTTAATCCATTTTGAGTTTATTTTTGTGTATGGTGTTAGAAAGTGCTCTCGTTTCAGTCTTTTACAAGTGGTTGACCAGTTTTCCCAGCACCATTTGTTAAAGAGATTGTCTTTTCTCCATTGTATAATCTTGCCTCCTTTGTCAAAGATAAGGTATCCATATGTGCGTGGATTTATCTCTGGGCTTTCTATTTTGTTCCATTGATCAATATTTCTGTCTTTGTGTCATTACCATACTGTCTTGATGACTGTGGCTTTGTAGTAGAGCCTGAAGTCAGGCAGGTTGATTTTTCCAGTTCCATTCTTCTTTCTCAAGATTACTTTGGCTATTCGAGGTTTTTTGTATTTCCTTACAAATTGTGAAATTATTTGTTCTAGCTCTGTGAAAAATACCGTTGGTAGCTTGATAGGGATTGCATTGAATCTATAGATTGCTTTGGGTAGTATACTCATTTTCACTATATGAATCTTCTGATCCATGAACATGGTATATTTCTCCATCTATTAGTGTCCTCTTTGATTTCTTTCACCAGTGTTTTATAGTTTTCTATATATAGGTCTTTAGTTTCTTTAGGTAGATATATTCCTAAGTATTTTATTCTTTTCGTTGCAATGGTGGTTGGAATTGTTTCCTTAACTTCTCTTTCTGTTTTCTCATTATTAGTGTATAGGAATGCCAGGGATTTCTGTGTGTTGATTTTATATCCTGCAGCTTTACTATATTCATTGATTAGCTCTAGTAATTTTCTGGTGGAGTCTTTAGGGTTTTCTATGTAGAGGATCATGTCAGCTGCAAACAGTGTCAGTTTTACTTGTTCTTCTCCAATTTGGATTCCTTTTACTTCTTTTTCTGCTCTGATTGCTGTGGCCAAAACTTCCAAAACTATGTTGAATAGGACTCTGTGGGAGAGGGTGAGGATGGGATGATTTGGGAGAATGGCACTGAAACATGTATAATATCATATGTGAAATGAACCGCCAGTCCAGGTTTGATGCATGATACAGGATGCTCAGGGCTGGTGCACTGGGATGACCCAGAAGGATGGGATGGGGAGGGAGGTGGGAGGGGGGTTCAGGATGGGGAACATGTGTATATACACCCATGACAGATTCATGCAAAACCAATACAATATTGTAAAGTAATTAGCCTCCAATTAAAATAAATAAATTTATATTAAAAAAAGAATACTGAAGAGCAACATCATAAAATTTCAGAGAAAATACTTATATTGAATTTACATATCTATATCCAGCCTAAATATCAACCAAGTATTAGAGCAAAAAAGATACTGTTTAAATTATTCAATGACTCAAAGTTTACCACACACAAATCCTTCCTGGAAGAATTACAAGAAGATGCATTGCAGCACAATAAAACAAAGTAAGATCCAAGACTATTGGAAGATAGCAATAGTGCACAAAGAAATTGGTAAAGTTTATAGTTGAGTCTATGGACATGAGTTTGAGCAAGCTCTGGGAGGTGGTGAAGGACAGGGAAGCCTGGGATGCTGCAGTCCATGGGGTCGCAAAGAGTCAGTGACTGAACAACAACAAATCTTTGAGTCTAAATAATTGAAATCGAGAGGAATAGAATCCCGATGGATAACAATACAGGAGGTGGCAGGGGATGGGGGAGAAGAGGTAGAGAAGCAAATAATAGGGAGATCTCAATTAATTCAGGACACCAAAAGAAAAATCTAATCAATATTTTCAGAGTAAATACAAACAGAATTTTTAGTGTTTTAACTGCCAAAATACTGAAGAGAAAATATGTATGTAAATGTGGAGGGAAAAGTTCTAGAGGGACACACACTGTTGAGGATGAGTCCCTGTTGGGAAGATACAGGAAGTGAGCGTGGCGTTGGTCTGAGGGGTTTCAGCTTTATCTGTAGCATGCTCATTTTACAAGAATGTATTCATGTGCTCTTGTGATGTTTAACTAAATGAAGTAAATAAATATAAAGCACAGAGAGAATGATAAATATCATCATTGCCCCAGAGATAATAAATTTAACTCCACAAAAAAAAAGAGGTTAGTAACATACATATGATAGAATAAAATGCAACTGTATAAAGTAAGTTGTAATTCTATACTTTTTAAAATATTATACAGAAATATATTCAAGATATTTTCTGAGTGAATACAAAGTAGTTACAAATAGGATGCAAAGAATGAACTTCTTTATAGAAAAGAACATGATATGTATGTATATAACATGTAAGCGATTTTCAATTTATTGATACTAATGTAAAGACATCCTCTTTAATTCCATTCTCCATGAATTCTGTGGCTAAACCTGAGCAGAAGCTAAACTCACCTGAAGAAAAAAATCAAGTGTTTCTGAGCATATGTACTGAGTGTATATGATGAGTGCATGCAGAGCACATACTTCATCTGGTCTCCTGGAATTGCCTGGTGGTCTCATTATTTACTCTGATCCTCATATCATGTCATAAGTTTTAAAATGAAAATATTTAACTGTTTTCGCCTCTTCACCTTTGGCAGATAACTTTGCTTCTGAGTTACTGAAAAAGGAAACTTTCTTAAGTTCTCATCAATAAATCGATCAGTCTGCCTACCTTGTCTTTCCCTTTTTCACAATGAACTGTTGGTTCTTCTAAGTTAAATTTTATCACAGGGCCCTGTGCTTTTTCATCTGCTCCAGATTGTTCCAGAAATTGCTTATTTTTCTCACACCTTTTGTCTTCCTCTCTAGTGAAGCCATTCCTTCCAGAATTAATAGATCTGTTTCCAAAATCCTAATTCTGCCCAAATCTTTGAGTTACCTGTCTCAGTCTCCAAGCCTTCACTTTTCATTTTCTCTTGGTGCTTTCCAGTCACACATTCATCTCCATTGAAACAGACATCTATGGCTGATGAAGTGAATGATTTCTACACATCACTCTTCCACTTTGTGAGCGGGCAGTTAATCTCCCTCTTGTCGGATCCTTCATCAGTGTCACGTCAGCAGTTGTCGCCTCCAAACTCCCCTTCCTCAGACTCTTTCTAAACTTGACTTTCGGGAAAATACACACACTTGATGTTCTTCCTCCTGCACTTATTCCTTTTCAGTGGATGTTCATGGAGTTGCCTTTTTTCCCTCAATTTCTGGATGGTGGCTCATCCTGGGGACCATTTCTCAGAATGCCTCTCTACTCGATTTTCTGAAGACCCCATTTGGGCACAGAATCTACCTTCTGAATCTGGAGTCCTAGAGTATTAGTGGGTGAAATTTTCCTGGTGTGTGAGCCTTGTCCCGTGGAGATGAGTAGAACTCAGAGCTGTACAGGCGTGACCTCCTGAGCATCGTCCTGGACACGTTCCTGCCACTGTCCACATTTCTCTTGTGAAGATGAGAGTCTTGTTTCGTGTCCACAGAGTCACAGGCAGTTATAGCACATCAGTGCCAAACCCCAGACAGACCTTGATTTTCAGCCAGAAGTTAGAATTTTTTGTAGACTTCTAAATTAGAAAACTCATATGTGGTGCACAGTTTTATTTCAGACAGTAACATTTTCTGCAATAAAATGTACTTATCAGTAAATATAACTTCTTTCTTTTTTATTTTAAATCTTTAATTATTGTGAGTCAAACTGAGTTATTCATAATTTTACAAACAACATAATGTTTGGCATGTTTTTGTAATTTAAAGTGGCAATTTAGGTGGAAAGGAAACACTTCTCTTTATTTTTCATTTTAGTGTGTAAGTGCACAATTAATCTTGGTTTGGGTTTATATGACTGTTTAGCACTAATGCTTTCCCATCCATTTACACATTTAACTCAACATGTATTCTGTAATTTTTATTTTTACTTTTTTTTTGGTTAGAAATTTAGCCCTTGTGCAAAATAAAGGAAGTAATTACTTTTTGTCAGAATGTTATGATCCGGTAGCTCTGTGGTCACAAAGCAGACTTACTCACCAGCCTGTTTGTCTTCTCTTCCTAGGTTATTTCACTTACTTGGAGTAGACTCACTGTTACCCTTCTAATTTTAGCAGAAGGTTTGGACATTTCTGAGGTGTTTAAATGAGATGTGTTATTTGAAAAAATGCACAAGTGAAAAGCTCTGTAAACTCTCTCCTTTGATACGTTGCTGTTTAAATGGCTAATTTTATTAATGTGTGCTGGGAACTTGGCCGCGCGCAACTGGTCATTAGTGACAGTACCGCTTTACTCAGCACAGTGGGAATCCCAGCTGCAATGAGAAAAAGCCTTTCCAAAGTGCCTCTTCAGAAAGAGGCTCAAAGTGCGCTCATAAATGCTTCAACTTCTTTGTGGATGTAATCTGTACTTTGGAGAACACCAGGCTTCACCTTTTTATGATTACCACAGTGGAAAAGTAGAGAATTTGTTGCTATAGATATTTGGACAAATAATTTTGTAAAGAGTTTTTCATAGTGTGACAGCATATGTGTATATTGTAGTAAAAATTAACTGGTCCCTGTACTCAAGTAATCCAGGGCTCATGTTAATGGACTATGAAGCTTTTATATGAAGAAGTACGTGACATCAAAGACAAGTAACATATTATCACATCACTGGAACATTGATAGTAACTAAAGAATCCACTGTGGTAAAAATTTTGCCTGACCCTCATGGAAACATGAATTGAAATAGTCCAAAGTGTGAAATAAGAATTAAAGCACATTAAACTACTTTCTCTTGTTCTGCTAGAATTTTCCTACCTTTCCTAGGTGCCTATGATCTTCATTAGGGAAAAAAGCACCTTTATTTTCATATATCAAAAAATCAGGAATCAGCCTCTGATGCACATGTGCTGGAAGCATGTGCTTGTGTGTGAAGTTGTGTGGAGGGGAGAGAGTGGGTCAGAATGGGCAGGCGAAGAAGCTGGACTGCAGTCCAGGTTGATGGTCTCCAGGGAGCCCAGGGTAGATGACCCTGCAGAGGTGGCCCAGCCTGGTCCTTTAGGTCTCCACTGACCTTTCATGATACATAGCTGCCAGGGAGGATCGCAGTCTTTGGAGAGGCAGTTGTTTTCAGCTGAGGTGGTATCTGGGAATGTTTGGGAAAGCCCCAAAGATCTTGCTCTTCAGACTTTCAACTGATGGAAGGCCCACTCATGTTACAGCAGCTAGTCAGCTTTACCCAAAGTCTATTTATTGTAAATAGTAGTCATTCATGGGAGCACGGTTTGACTTAACAGCTGGTCACTGTAGCCTCCCTAAGTTGGCTCCTAGAATTACCCACCGCAGGCATTGTTGTGCCTTCTTTGTGGTGAGAGGTGCGTGGTTCAGTCATTTCTCCCTTACTTTTGATGATGTGCTCCAGCATTCCCCTGACGGGAACACCTGAGTTTTACCATTGTGCAGCACTCGAAGTATGAATAGGGTGAGCGTCCTACCCTGTGGGACACGTCTGTCTTACCGCAGCCTCCAGAGTGTTTCTCTGATCTGTTAGCACGGTCATCAGTTCCGTGAATTCACACACTATTCAGGAGGATGATCAGGAAATTTAGGTCTCTCCCAGACAACGATGTGGCAGAGGGTTGGATATTAAACCCAGCCTGAGGCAAAACTCAAAATGTGTACTGTTGTTTTATCCATGTGGATGTGAACTCAGTCTCACCTCTTCCTCTCACCGCAGCCACGTCATCTGGGGGAATGGGCTTAAGGAGAGACGGGGCAGGCGTGGGATCTGCCCCTGCCTAGGTGTGCAGACCTCTGTCCTGCTGCCACGCTCCCAGCCCCACAGGTGTTTTGCAGGATGCTGACTGATTTGAGTGGCAGCGTGACGGTCATCACCACCAATACCCTTTATGCCTGCAAGAGTGACTCTGATTTACACAGTGTGCAAGGGAAAGAACGTTGCTGCTGACTTACAGTCTTGGCTACTCCGGGATCGGGAGGGTGAGTTATAGAGGTCTTCTCTATACAGTAGCTTCTAAGCCACCAGGTGGAAAACCCAATGTGGAAACGATGACATATTCAAAAACATAGCTATTCTGTTTATTCACATAGGAATTGAAGAACCAGCTGCTGGGCAGACCTGTGAGCTGCGAGGCGTGTGGCAGAGGGAACCTAGCTGGCACTTCAGCTGTGCCTGGCTCCCAGATGCGCCCTGTGCAAAGGGAGGAGTGCAGCGGTCCCAGGTGTCTGAATGTGAGTGACGGCACAGACCAGTGTGTCTGATGGTGCCCTGAGGAATTATCAGTGTCCCTTTTCCCTGGGGCCATTAACTTTTGTTTGGGCATATTCCCCCTGTCCTCCAAGAAATGATTTGAATCCTATACTGTTCATGAATTTTGAAATTTTATAGTATTTCTGATTATCATCATGTAAACAAAAATATTAGAGCAAGAAAATAGCTAGATTTCTTGTTTCTCTGACATTTAAATAATGTTTTTAATCTGCCATATCTTATAGCTAGACTAATGTAGATCACATAGAATGCATTTGATAACTGTGATATTTTAAGACCTTAAATTGTTAGGAGATACATTTAGCTAGACTGTCAACTTGAAAGATTTAAATAGTCCTTAAATAATATAATAAATACTTAAAATCATCATGAAATATTGAAATATTTAAGATTAAGGCATTCATATAAGACAAGATTTGTCTCGTCACCAAAAAAAGAAAATCTTTTTTTTCATGGGATTTCCCAGTGATGGGGAAAAAAATCCTCAGACATGCAGTTCATCTGCATTTAAGTTCTCCAGGAAATTTCTCTGCAGTAAAAGCAAGCAGTTCTGAAGAGGCCACAATTTGTATATCATTTTCCCAAGAAATTAGTCAATTGTCCCCTTAAAAATATATAAAATGTCAAATGTATTCCTACTGAATAAACAGCAGGGGTAGGGGTGTAGAATCCCATATTTCAAAAGATGCCTTCAAACTACATTTTAAAACTGAACTAGATTTGTAAATCTTGGAGACATTTATTTACTACTTTTGAGGGAACCAAATTTGTGATTTTGCATACAAAACCTTACAACTTGTCTCAAGTTGGCTGTCATTCCAAAATATCAGATTTAATGGCAATTTCCTCATTAGAGGACGTTTCCTTACTTTAGAACAAGAGTTTCTGCTTTTTTTTCCCTTGTAGAACTAGCAACAAATGTATTCTATGAAATATAGTTACAGTATTTTTAGCATATATAAAAGCATTCAAAATAATATATTTTTTTGCTCAAAGTTTGAGATGTAAGTTATTAAGAATCCTTGTGGTATTAAAATGGGGCTTCTCAGGTGGTGTTGGTGGTGAAGAACCCTTCTGCCAAAGCAGGAGACAGAAGGGACGTGGGTTGGATCCCTGGGTTGGGAAGATCCCTCAGAGGAGGGCATGGCAGCCCATTCCAGTATTCTTGCCTGGAGAATCCCATGGATGGGGGAGCATGGCAGGCTGCAGTCCACAGGGTCGCAAAAGAGTTAGACAGGATTTAAGTGACCTAGCGTGGACACATGTGGTATTGAAATATTCTTACCTATGCTGTGAAATCTAACCTTTTCTTGGAAACAGCATCTACTGTTTTGTATAGCGTCTCCAGTTATTTCATTAGAAACAAATGAAGATGGCTGGGTGATCTGGGGCTTTAGTATCATGAGTGACTTTACAAGCAGAGAGATCTTCTGTGTTTTTTTTTAGCTGTGTACCTCAGTGCTTTCTTTCAAGAATTCCAGAGCCCAGTGACTATCATAAGGATCATTATAAACTTACTGTTGGGTAGAAAGTGAAAAGCACGCCGCACTGTAGAGGGGGTTGAGGCAATCTTTTTTAACCTAGGATTTTCTACTTTTTCTTGAATATGCGTCCCAAAGGAAAATATACGTCAAATCAAAGTCAGTGGAAGCACAAGGATTCACAGGAGGAGAACCTTAATTGCAGGGGGATTCAGCGCTGCCTCCAGGCATGTTTGCATTGAGCTTGATAATGATTGGGTGAGAAACAGGAGCTAGAGACACTTAAGGAACAGTGAACGACCTGGAAACAGGCCTCAGTTCAGTTAAGGGGAGTAACAAGTGACTACATTTTTATTTACTTATGTGAGTCTTTATACATTGCTGTTAAAGATTGCCGTATCCCAGAAAAATCGCAGCATTGTAGAGGGGAAAAGTCAAACCAGCAGAAGCGATAAGAGGGTTGCAGGGGCCTCATGTACTGGAGTCCAGCTTCCTGCTGGGTGCCAACATTTTGTGCTATGGATCCTGTCAAGTGACTGCGCCTGTGTTTACAATCACTGCTGGACACACACTTTTGTTTAGACATATTTTCTAGATTGGAAATAAGAGATACTCTTATGCATAAATAGAAAGCTGTAATCCTTGTGCCATACAATTGATCTTCTGTTTCTCCTTCCTTGCCTTCTTCTGGAGGCCATGCATCTCTAAATGTTCAAGCCATTCTTTAAAGGATATGAATGTGGTACAGGCGGTTACACTCCACCTGGACTCCTCATCCACGAGGACTCGCTACCCGGCTGCGGGTGCTGGCGGCACAGGTCCACTCTCAGCCTGGCAGCATTTCCTCGACTGCTCAGAGGTGCCTATCCCACAGCCTCTCACGTCTGCTGTTGGTCAGTGTGGACATGTGAAGCGGTGGCCCATGGCACCTGTGTGCAATTATAAAAGACCACTATTAATTCCAGAACGTCCGGAGGGTTTGCTTCAGGTTATGACTGGACCTGGACTCAGCCCAGCTGCTGCTGCCGCTGCCAGGGGACCTGAGCCATGAGGAGTTGGGGGAGTATAGTAAAACATGGGACCCTTTAGGCTAGAGAGATGGGCCAGAAATGTGGTTATTATCAAGTTTTTTCCACCAGAAGTAAAAAAAAAAAAAAGAAAGAAAGAAAGAAAAAAAAAGCCTGACAGATGATCCAGAAGCTAATGGCAGTCCCTGAATTAAAATCAGACCAAATACCACAAAATATATGAACAGAGTGCAAAAAAACATGAAACGTGAGCTTTCAAGACACTGGACACCAGGCAATAGAGATCAGTGATCTCAGAGAGATGGGAAAGATATCGGGGCTGTGAGGTCGCCCCAGGAGCCCTCCTGAGTGAGGCTCCAGTCATAGAGCAGAGAGAGGGGGAACCCGGCAGAGCTGAGAGTCCAGACAGATCAGGGCAACAGAAGTTCCCAGAACCGAGCACAGGGAGCGAGAGGTTCAGGGAGAAAGGAGCGTGCGGGTCTGCAGACGGCCCTCTGGAGCGCTCAGCTGCAGCAGCAAGCACACACAGAAGAGAAGAATACTGAGAGCTGGAGCAAGAACCTGCTGAAGACTCGAGTGGCATCAGTGCTCACTCGGCATGAGCACGGGGCTCCCTTGCCACATTGTTGTTCAATTGCTCAGTCATGTCTGACTCTTTGAGACTGCATGGATGGCAGCACACCAGGTTTCCCTGTCCTTCACCATCTATCTTCTGGAGACTAACTCATGTCCCTTGTGTCAGTGATGCCATCTAAACAACTCATCCTCTGTCACTCCCTTCTGCTTTTGCCTTCAATCTTTCCCAGCATCAGGATCTTCTCCAATGAGTTGGCTCTTCCCATCAGGTAGCCAAAAATTTGACGCTTCAGCTTCAGCACCAGTCCTTCTAATGAATATTCAGGATTGATTTCTTTTAGGATTGGCTGGTTTGATCTCCTTGCAGTCCAAGTAACTCTCAAGAGCCTTCTCAACACCATAGTTCAAAAGCATCTATACGTCGGTGCTCAGCCTTCTTTATGGCCCAGCTCTCACATCCATACATGACTACTGGAAAAACCACAGCTTTGACTGTACAGACCTTTGTTGGCAAATTGATTTCTCTGCTCTTTAATATGCTATCTATGTTTGTCATAGCTTTTCTTCAACGAGCAAGCGTCTTTTAATTTCATGGCTGCAATCACCATCTGCAGCGATTTTGGAGCCCCAGAAGATAAAGTCTGTCACTGTTTCCATTGTTTCCCATGGAGTGATGGGACCAGATGTTATGATCTTAGTGTTTTGAATGTTGAATTTTAGGCCAGCTTTTTCACTCTCCTCTTTCACTTTCATCAAGAGGCTCTGTAGTTCCTCTTCCCTTAGAAGAAATGGAGTAGCCCTCATAGTCAGCAGAGTCTGCCACACTGGAGCCTGCTTAATTTGTGAGGCATTGAGTAGGCTGTGCAGACCAGCCTTGGCTCTGGTCATGGGGAATGATTACCCCAGAGTGCATTCTGCTCTGGTAATACCTAAAGAGGTGTTAAAAGTGATAACAGCAAGGATCAAACTCACTTCTAGTAGTTTAAATATGTCCTCTAACAAGGCTCAAGAATATTTATAGGGATAAGAAAATATACAGCCAAGAACAAAGTAAAGTTCACAATAATTGATGTTATGAAATTACCAGGCATGCAAAGAAGCAGAAACTATAATCCTTAAATAAGAGGGAAAAAATCAAAACCTAGAATTCATACAGATGTGATTTAGCAAAAAAGAATATTAAAATAATGACTATAATTGTACCTCACATATTTTGAAATGAGTCAGAATCATGGAAAAAAAACATATTCAAATCACAATTCAAAAGAGTAAAAAACAATATCTGCTATAAAAGTATTCTAGTTAGGATTTTTGACAAATTAAATGTTGAAGGGGAAGATATTATTGAATATGAACACAAAGCAAAAGAAACTGCTGAAAAGTAAACACAAATCAGATAATTTTTCAAATGAAAGTGGTACATTTCTTATAACTGATGAACCTACATTGATTTGTCTTGGTCACCAAAGTCCATGGTTACACTAAGGCTCACTCTTGATGCTGTCCATTCTCTGGGTTCCGACAAATGAACAAAGACACGTGTCTGCCATTAGAGTGTCACACAGGGTAGACTCACTGCCCTAAAGTCCTCTGTGCTCCACTAGCATTTCCCACCCCTGAACTCCCCCTGAACCCCTGGTCGCCACTGATCCTTTTACTGTCTCCATGATTCTGCCTTTTCCAGAATGTCATAGAGTTGGAATCACAGAGTATGGAGCCATCTCTGATTGCCTTTTCTTTCTTAGGAACATGCATTTGAGTTTCCTTCATGTCTCTTCATGACTTGATGGCTCATTTATTTTTAGCTCTGTTTAACATTCCATTGTCTGGATGCTTGTTTTTAAATGGTGTGGCATATATGAAAATAAATAATAATATAAGTGAAAGGTAATGAAGGATCCTAGCAAAACCCTGAAAATCAATATAGCCAAAAATATAACCCATGAATAAAAAAAATGTCTCTCTGATTTATTCTAGAGAATAGCCTAAAAGAATTTTATTTAATAAAATGGCCTTATGGAAGCCAGGAACCTACTGACAAAAATGGGAGTAAGACTTTGGATCATTCCTTTGGACAAATGACTGTTGGCAAATTCCTGTGGACAAATGCTTACTATTTCATTTCCTAGTTTCATCTTCCAAAAAGAGAATTGCTATTGTAGTTATAGTATTCAGACAGAGTTATTGGGGTAAACAAAATTGTACTTAAGATTTAGGGGTTTAGACCTTAAGTAGGCACAGCAGGCATGAGGAACTCATATCAGCCCTTCACTGAGACCCCGGCTCATCCATGCACAGTGACTGAGTGGTGGTGAGCAGACAGGTGTTCCTTTCCTGGGGCAGAAATGTTCCCACAGTGGAGGGGCCACAGTGCAGGGACAGTGCCCAGCTGTCTACCACTGTCCACTGCTTCTACAGTGAAAGGGCTTCCAAAAGTCTGCTGAATGCATGCAGTTCACAATAAAGGTGACATTTTCAACCTTCCTTCTGAGTATCAGTCCATGGAGCCAGTTTCTGGTCCCTGGGACATGCACAGAGGGGACAGTTTTTTCCTGGGAAGCGTCCTTAGAGGGGAGGGCATCCTTAGAGGGGAGGGTAGTTCCTCTCTCTGCTTTCTGTTTTGTTACTGCTGGGATTGGACTTGATGGCTGGAGCTGGAGCAAGCATCTCAGACCATAAAGTCCCCTTGATAACAAAAGGCATAGACATAATAGGGCAAAAACAAAAGGTGAGATGCCATATTCAGCCAGGCACGAAGTCTCACACCGTTACAAGTCTGTTTCTTACAACTCACTATAACCCTAATCAGTCAGCAAAAGATGGTTGGGGGAATGAATCAGGTGTGGAAAGGAAATGACCCTTGAGTGTGTCATATGCAAGCCTATCTGATACAAAGTGAGAACAGCACGTGGGCTTTGGAGAGAGATCTGGATGTACATTACAGTCCTTGCTTCTGTCTTCCTGTAAATATCAACGAAGGGGTCACATGTCATGTAGGGTGAGGAGGCTGTAAAGAGAATATGGAATAAAACTGATGAATGTGATCAACAGAGGCGATTTCAGAAAGTAGGTGAGATAGCTGATCAGAGAGGCTGGGGTCAGCCAGGAAGTCGGTTGTCCCAGAAGCCAAAGCAGGAGCAATTAGGGGAGACAAGCAATGACCCTGGGGAAAGCAGTTTCTGTGAGATGTTGGGGACAAAGCAGGATTGCTGTCTGCATACAACTGTGGAAAGCACATATACAGATGTACCGAGTGCCCGCAAAGTCTAAGACGTGTGGCCAGAGAGATGAGCGCATGTGTGGAATGGAATGTAGCACAGAAAAGGATTCTGTTCTTTCACATTTTTTTCTTTTAAGAATGAGATAGAGCTGAGTCTATTTAAAACCTTATTGAAAGGACCTACATAAAGGGAAAGAGAAAAAGTGGAAATTAAAGAAAAGAATAGGGCATAATAAATGATTGTCTGCATTAAAATACTCCATAACCTACTCTGAACCCGTGAGATTGGCACTGCATACCACAGTCTGCAAATACAGAGTTTCTTATAAGTAAGGCTTAACAATTACATGTATTTGTTTTTCTAAAAACCCCATAGAAGTGTCCTAAGGCAAAAAGAGTCAAATCATTTTATATATGCAATCTTGTGATATAGAAATACGAAATAAATTGTAAAATGGCAATAGTGAAGAATTGTGTTAAATCATCAGTCTTCAATGGAGTAGCATAAAGGAACAAAACATATAGATTTAGGCTGTAATTAAAATTTCATGACGTCCAGTGGGGAACTGAAACCACTAAGACAATGTAGAGATTTTTTTTTTTAATCCAAAACCTCACAGGTATCCTCTAAGTTTCCAAAGGAGATAGACTGTTTTTTAACCAGAGAATATAATTTTCAGTAGGAGCACTGGGGCCAAGTCTGCAGCTTGCTGATAAGAAGGACAATGAGTGCAATGCAGCTAAAAGTGGTTCCAGGAATGTGAACTACTTACACTGAAGACAATATAAAATCTCAGACTATGTCAGCACATCATAAGAAAATTATTTCAGAATGTATATACAGAGGAATTTAGGAAATAAGGTTGATGTAATAGGGGAACTAACAAAATTCAGAAATGTAGAATAAGGTTCAAGTATCTTAAAGTGATGCCTCTATTGTCCAAATATTGCCATTGGTATGAAATAACTTGAAGAAGTAGTATGACTGTGAAATTGGAAATGAAATAAAGTCTTTCCTTTTTATAAGGTAAATATATTCAGAAAGGAAGGTATATTTAACAACATGAGGAGTGAGTTCCCGGGAAAAGTTAGATGTTCAGATTAAACACAAGATGGTGTCATAAAAATCATTCTAAGTTTAAAATGCGATTACTCAGCCAGTATGGGACCTACATTTACTCATGGCTTCCTTAGAGCAGGTTAAACTAACACTTGGGGAGTATGCAGTCTTGAGACATTTCAGTGTCCAACACAAGTAGTAGATAGATACGCTTCAACTAAGTCCCAGAAACTTAACCTGGATAACTATGCCGCTAAAGTATGGACAGTTTCAGAAATAAGAGTGAGTTTCATGAAGGAAGATGTCTAATTATTATTTATTATCAGGAGGAAAATCTCTTTTCTCATTCCTTATTTGAACTTGTGTTCAAGTTTATGTACCCACATGAAATGAGACACTATTTTACGTCTGAAACTGTTGGTTTCAAGAGCTAACTGGTGAACACAGATTTACAAATTTTACTTGTTAAATTATGTCATCCAGAATTATAGAGTAAGGACCTATAAAATTTTTCTTTCTTATAGAAGATGCTGGAAAATCTTGACAAAATCAACATTTTCAGGTTATCTGGAAAGTAACTAACCAAAGGCTTATATTCTGGGGAACATTTTTTTTTTTTTTCCAAGGCTGACTGAATCTAAGTTTAAAAAAAGTGATTTTTTCACCATTTTAATGTTCTTTATTTCTATGCCCTCCTCCAGCAACATGGTATACTTAAAAACAAGTTTCCTCTTAATAATGGTTAAAGCTAGAAATTTAGTTGATTTCTCTCTGGAACCTGTGGAGACTGAAAAGTAGTGGGATGACATAATCAAAGAACTGAAAGAAAACGCTAGTCAACAGAGAATTTTATGTCCAGCAGAAAAGCCTTTTAACACATGTATACCTGTGGCGGATTCATTTTGATATTTGGCAAAACTAATACAATTTGTAAAGTTTAAAAATAAAATAAAATTTTTAAAAAATGAAGGAAATATAAGAACATTCTTTATACAGGATCCAGGAAGATGCAGACATTACCTGTTAAAACCAAGAGAACTTGTCACTACAGGAAACACTGCAAACAGCCCTTCAGACAGAAACAGAGGGCACCAGACAGTGACTCAAGTCCACACCAAGTGACAAAGAGCAGTTGTAAAAAGCTTGCATGGGTCAAACTGTTTTTCCTCTTTCTGATTTAAAATACAACTGAACAAAACAGTAATTGTGAAACTGTCATGGTACGAATATGATATACAAGGATATAATTTGTGAGGCAATAGCCTCACAAAGGAAGGTAGAGGAAACATAAACCATTCTCCATGTAGGAGAATTTTTGTAAATCACTGAAACATATTTGGTATCAACCCAAACTGGACTGTTGGAAATTAAAATGCTAGGTGTAAACCCAGAGTGACCAGTTAAAAATTAACTAAAAATTCTAAATTATAAAGGGAAACCAAGAATATTAAATTGGTATACTAGAAAAAAAACATTTAGCACACAAGTAGGCAGTAATAGAGAAAGAGGAGCCACAGGAATAGAGAAAAATGGAAAACAAACAGCAAAATGGCAACTGTAAACAATACCTTATCAGTGAATATACTAAATGCAAATGGGCTAAACACTGTATCAGAAGAGGTAAGCAGATGGATTGAAAAAAAATGACTCAGAAAACAAAAGAAGCTAAAGGCAAAGGAGAAAAGGAAAGATATACCCATCTGGATACAGAGTTCCAAAGAATAGCAAGGAGAGATAAGAAATCCTAAGTGATCAGTGCAAATAAATAGAGGAAAATAATAGAATGAGAAAGACTAGAGATCTCTTTAAGAAAGAGATACCAAGGGAACATTTCATGCAAAGATGGGCACAGTTAAGGACAGAAATGGTATGGACCCAACAGAAGCAGAAGGTATTAAAAAGAGGTGGCAAGAATACACAGAAGAACTATACAGAAAAGATCTTAATGACCCAGATAACCATGATGGTGTGGTCACTCATCTAGAGCCAGACATCCTGGAATGTGAAGTCAAGTAGGCCTTAGGAAGCATCACAACAAACAAAGCTAGTGGAGGGGATGGAATTCCAGTTGAGCTATTTCAAATCCTAAAAGATGATGCTGTTAAAATGCCGCACTCAATATGCCAGCAAATTTGGAAAATTTGGCAGTGGCCACAGGACTGGAAAAGGTCTATTTTCATTCTAATCCCAAAGAAAGGCAATGCCAAAGAATGTTCAAACTACTGCACAATTGCACTCATTTCACATGCTAGCAAAGTAATGCACAAAATTCTCCAAGTGAGGCTTCAACAGTATATGAACGAGAACTTCCAGAGGTACAAGCAAGATTAAGAAAAGACAGAGGAACCAGAGATCAAATTGCCAACATCTGCTGAATCATAGAAAAAAAGAGTTCCAGAAAAACATCTGCTTCTGCTTCTTTGACTAAAGCCTTTGTGTGGGTCACATGTGGGAAATTCTTAAAAGAGTTGGGAATACCAGACCACCTTACCTGCCTTCTGAGCAACATGTATGCAGATCAAGAAGCAATAGCTAGAACCTGACATGGAACAGCAGAGTGTTTCCAAATTGGGAAAGGAGTACTTCAAGTCTGTACATCGTCACCCTGCTTGTTTAACTTATTTGCAGAGTACATCATGCAAAATGCTGGGCTCAATGAAGCATAAGCTGGAATCAAGATTACCAGGAGAAATATCAACAATCTCAGATATGCAGATGATACCACCCTTATGGGAGAAAGCAAAGAAGAACTAAAGAGCCTCTTGATGAAGGTAAAAGAAGAGAATGAAAAAGCTTGCTTAAAGCTCAACATTCAAAAAACTAAGATCATGGCATTTGGTCTCATCACTTCATGGCAAATAGAGGGGAAAACAAATGAAACAGTGAGAGACTTTATTTTCTTAAGCTCCATAGTCACTGCAGATGGTGATTGCAGACACGAATTTCAAAGATGCTTGCTCCTTGGAAGAACAGCTATGACAAACCTAGACAGCATATTAAAAAGCAGACACATTACTTTGCTGACAAAGGTTCGTCTAGTCAAAGCTATGGTTTTTCCAGTAGTCATGTGTGGATGTGAGAGTCGACCATAAAGAAGGCTGAGTGCTGAAGAATTGATGCTTTTGAACTATGGTGCTGGAGAAGGCTCTTGAGAGTTCCTTGGACTGCAAGGAGATCAAACCAGTCCATCCTAAAGGAAATCAGTCCTGAATATCCATTGGAAGGACTGATGCTGAAGCTGAACCTCCAATACCTTGGCCACCTGATGCAAAGAGGTAACTCATTAGAAAAGACCCCGATGCTGGAAAAGATTTAAGGCAGGAGGAGAAGGGGATGACAGAGGACGAGATGGTTGGATGGCATCACTGACTGGATGGACATGAATTTGAGCAAGCTCTGGGAGTTGGTGATTGACCAGGAAGCCTGGCATGCTGCATTCCATGGGGTCACGAAGACATGAATGAGTGACTAAACAACAGCAACTATAATCTGTTTAAAAGATGCATATTTTAGATTCAAAAACACAGCTAGAAAGAGAGAATAAAGGTGTAAAATAAACTCCACAAATGGAAACTCCAGAAGAACTGGAAGTGGCCATGTTGGTACCAGCCACAGTAGACTGCAGTCCAAGACAAAACCTGACCCTGTAGAAAAGGATGGACATTTTATAAGGATGAAAGAGTCAGTCTCTCAAGTGGAGATAACAATTATAAACACAAGCACTGCTGAGGGAAATTTATAGCTCCAAATAGCTCTATTAAAAAGACTTCCCTCATGGCTTAGATGGTAAAGCATCTGCCTACAATGTGGGAGACCCAGGTTCGATCCCTGGGTTGGGAAGATCCTCTGGAGAAGGAAATGGCAACCCACTCTAGTATTCCTGTCTGGAAAATCCCATGGGTAGAGGAGCCTGGTGGGCTATAGTCCACGGGGTCACAAAGAGTCGGACATGACTGAGTGACTAAACTCAACTCAGAACTCGTCATTAACCTACTCTAGCACCTTAAGAACCTAGGAAAACAAAAACTGAAACCAAAATAAGAATAAGGAAGAGTTAGAAATGCAAATCCTCAGGCCCCAGCCCCAACCCAGAGGGTCAGAACCTCTCAGATGGGGCCCAGCAAAGCCTCCAGGTGCTTCTGCTCCGCAGTCCCACGTGAGAAGCCCTGCTTTAAAGGCACAGTTTCCTGTTAGCTTCAGCAGTCATGGCATTATTTCACCTTATCACATGCTGTGCATTGGGAAGTGGTGGCTCGGAGTTTCTGCTTTATAACTGAGGAAGCCAAGGCTCTGGTTTTGTGATGTGCCTAGATGGATGAGCTGGGTTTTGGCTGACACTGGGTCTGCCGGTCCACTGTTCTGGGTGCTGTAAGTCAGGGTCTCAGAGATAGATGTAGAGCGATACTCGCTGAGTCTGGCAGACCCCAGCATTCACCAGAAGCCCCACGTTTTCTGTTAATTCTGTGTATGTTATTAGTTTTCGTCCAGTAAGTTTGTTTCCTAAGAAAAGGATTAGATAAGTGATATATCCATAGACACATAACCACTGAGTAATAAATCACTACATATGAGATATTGAATTTTGATTAGAAGCTGCAAATTATTCTAAATAATTCCCTACTTTTATTATTCCTTGTGACTGTCTGTATTAGCATAGCAGCTTAGTTGGTATAAAAGAATTCAGCACTCAGTTGCTTAAAAAATAGAAATTTCTTTTTCTCTCAGGACACATTGCTGATAAATGCTCTTCAGGCTGTAGGTTTCCTTCTCTGGTTCAAGGCAACTGCTCTGAAAAATCCTCAGCCACTCCCAGCTAGTAGAAAGAAAGAAGGGGCAAGACCTATATATGTATTCCTTTATCAGTGATCTAACCCAGGAGCGGTCGTCATATCCATCCTGCTCAAATTTCATTGACAGGAATTTTCATAGGGCCACAACCAGTTGCCAAATAGACCATGAGATGTGGTTTCCAGCAGGGAGTGTGTCCTGAGCTGAAACTCAGAAGTGGGTGGATGGTAGTGGAGATGTAGCCATCTCTAACATGGTTTGCATGTCTTAGGTTCTAATTTTACTCTCAGAATTCTGAACATGTTCAAATGTTGTTTACTAAGTACATACACCTCTGAGAAATTTTCAGATAATTATAATAAATCTAGAGGACAGTATCAGAAGTATGAAAATCATTATTTCCAAACATTTTATGAAAGTGTGGATGAGGTTTAAAAGAGTATGTGTTTGACAGGATTAATTCTGGTTGAGAAAAAGAAGAAGAGGAAGGAAAGAAAGGATCAGAAAACAGATACATCTACACAGAAGCCACATAGAAGAGAGAAAAGATATTCCAACAAGGGAAGTTGCACTAATATAATTTTAGTTTTAGACAAATAGCATTACATACATCATTATTTAACTTTGTGTGTGTTAGTTGTTCACTTGTGTCTGACTCTTTGTAACCCCATGGACTGTAGCCCGCCAGGCTTCCCTCTGTCCTTTGGACAGCAAGGAGATCAAACCAGTCAATCCTAAAGGAAATCAACCCTGAATATTCACTGGAAGGACTGGTGCTGAAGTTCTAATACTTTGGCCACCTGGTGTGAAGAGCCAACTCATTGGAAAAGACCCTGATGCTGGGAAAGATTGAAGGTAGGAGGAGAAGCAGGCAGCAGAGGATGAGATGATTGGATGGCATCACTGACTCAATGAACATGAGTTTGAACAAACTTCATGTAATAGGGAAGCCTGGCATGCTGAGGTTCATGGGGTTGCAAAGAGTTGGATTGACTTAGCGACTGAACAACAAGGCTCCTCTGTCTGTGGGATTCTCCAGGCAGGGATACTGGAGTGGGTTGCCATTTCCTTTGCCAGGGGATCTTCTCAACTCAGGGATCGAACAGTTCTCCGGCTTTGCAGGTGGATTCTTTACCGTCTGAACCACCAGGGAAGCCCCTGTGTAAGTTTATAACATTTCAAATACATGTCTGCAACAGCATTATTTTTTTTTAATAACGTATTGAGAACACTAAAGCCAATTGAAGTGAACTGTTAAACCAGTCAAAATTTGTATATATAATCTGCCTCATTGTAAAGATATAGCAATAACTACCAAAATGAGATTATATAGGTAACACTGCATTGAATAAACATTTATTAAGCATTTGCCACTTACAGAGTTCAGATTTCTGAGACACTCCATTAAGATGTAGTTTGTTTAAAATCTCAATACTTAAGGTAGATAAAGAACGTACAAAATGCAAATCATGAATCCAGATAAGCAGTAAAAAATATGAGAAAAAAGGTTCAAAGCTCGAGCATTAAGCAAAGCTCCAGAAATGCTTCGTAAAAAAAATCAAGAACATAATTTAAATGAAGCATGGGCCCTAGTAGGGAAGCAGTGGACCTTCAGTTTGGAAAAGTATGTTGTATTTAGAAGAGTCTTGGCAATTTTTGTGTGAAGAATACATATGCTATTTATTAAGCATTAGGGCATATGCGAGTTTTCAAGCAGCAGAGTAACATGAATAAGGTTGTGTTATAGGTTATCTTCAATGGAGAAATACTTATGGGAACTGTGCATGCCAAAATCATGTGCAGAGCAGTTGCAATTTTCCAAAGAAATACTAAGAAGCGCCTGACTGACATGAGAGCAGTAGACATGGGACGGTGGAGGTGGTTCTTAACGTGAGTCTTGGGGTGCGGATGGGGTGCTGATGGAACCACCGAGTTTCTCTTCCAAGGGATAGATGTGGTGGAGGGAAAGAAGACAGAGATTCAGGGCCAACAGCCTTTCATTGGAATGAGTCCATTAAACCATATGTGGCCGTCAAGAGAAACAATATGATTTTTGGAAGTGTTTGGAATATGAGTTTTGAAATATGACTTGGGGATGTGGTAAAATTTCATACCTTAATATCAGAAATGTGAAACTGGAGATGAGCAGACAGGTTGGAAGCTAGCAAGGAAGTAACTGGTGAGTCCATGAGTGAGGAGGAAGCTGGATGGGGCGCGGGGTTCCCAGTAAAGGAGAGCTGACACAGACACGTTAGCAGCATCTTAGAGTGCGGAGGGGGCGGGTGGTAGGTTAGAAGAATTACAGCAAAAGAGACAAAACGGGGATCCAAGACACAGAGGAGAGCCAGCACCCTGCAGTGTTAGAGAAGAAGCGAAAATCCTCTGAGAAAAAAAGGTGATCACAGTGGATGCCTCCAGTATTAAGGAGGCTGAAGACAGAGAAGAGGCTGTGATAATTACCACCTGCTGTTTGAATAGAAGGTTCTCCCTGGAGATGTGTGGGTGGGACCCTGTTCATCATTCTCCCTTGCAAATGCTGGTGAAGCGGATTAGCCAAATGCAGATGGAACGTTTGAGAGTAAATCAATTCAAGAAAAAAAATGTTATTTGAGGGAAAATCAGGATTGATGGCGGAGAAGGCAATGGCACCCCACTCCAGTACTCTTGCCTGGAAAATCCCATGGACGGAGGAGTCTAGTGGACTGCAGTCCATGGGGTCGCTGGGAGTTGGACACGACTGAGTGACTTCACTTTCACTTTTCACTTTCATGCATTGAAGAAATGGCAACCTGCTCCAGTGTTCTTGCCTGGAGAATCCCAGGGACGGTGGAGCCTGATGGGCTGCCGTCTATGGGGTCGCACAGAGTCGGACACGACTGAAGTGACTTAGCAGCAGCAGTAGCAGCAGCAGGATTGATGGATGTAGCCTTCATTTTTTTTCCCTTTGAAATAGAGTATCTTAAATTAAAAAAAAAATCTTAACAGAGAATGCTATATTCTCTTAAAAATATATTTTTTTAATATACTGGAAAGGCTGTTAGGTGGAAGATGCTAGACAGGACATCGGTCTGCAGATCCATGTCAGAAAAAGAGATAGCTGAGGCTCTGCATTACAAAAATGAAGAACAATTTGAGGATGAAAATTTAGAAGAAGGAGAGGAAGAAGAGAGGTCAGGTGTGTGGAAGCAGCCAAGTGGAAATTCTTCAGCGTGCAGAGGCTGCAGACAATTAGTTAGCATCACTGCTTGTGTTGCTTCGATGGCTCTTTCTCACGCCCTGTCCTCCAGTCCGTGACATCACGCACCACTGCCCTGCCTGAAGTCAAGGGCTCACCTGCCTTCAGATTAGTGAAACACAGCACTCCATGGGATTGAGAGGTACATGATGTGAGCTATTTAAGAAGATGCTTGGGTCTTTAGGAGATCTTATGAATGTAAATTTTAAATGAACCTCTTGGGTGTCAGATGGCTGGAAATGGGATTCTTTCCAGATGAGTTCACGTTCACTCAGATGGAGTTCAAGAACAAAGACACTCAGTTAATGCTGTGGATTTCCACTGCTTGTTCTTGATAGACACTAGTGAATGCAACTGCAAGTTAGACTATGGGAAGTTAAGAATATCAGAATTCTGGGGAGGATGAAAAGCTTGATAGCAAATGATCTAAAGGGCAGTGGGACCTGCTGTGGTGGTGAGAGACAGTTTTCTGCTCAAGGGAAACTTTCTTTTTTTTTGGTCTCTTTAAGGCTGTGAATTAAAAGACAACCTATTGGTTTAAAATTCATAAGCTATTGGCTACTTTCTACATGTTACCAAGGTGTTTGCCCGGTGTGAGTCCCAAATAATGAGCTCTATATAGAGAATATTATCAAAAGCCTCATTTTACTGATAAACAGCAATGATCCCGCAGGTTAAGCCACTCGTCCCGTGTCACACCACCTCATAGTGACAAGGGCAGGACTCACTCTCTTCTTGTGAGAGCCTTACTTTGGGCTATAACATAAATGCGCTCCATTCTAAACCATGGAATCCAGTCTGTAAGTTCAAAAACTACATTAAAAGGTTAATTCACGTCTCACAATTGATACCTACTCCTCTTTACCATAAATTGAATCAGTGGTTAATATCTTTACAAGTCTGTGTGTCGTAAAGAATTGCTATTTTGTTCTTCATGCTGTTCAATAAGATACTTTAGGAGATTAAAAGAATGAGGGTGGATGATACACAGTGACTTTTCATGGTTGTATTTTATGCATTTCCTTTAACACATTCCAAATAAAATTTTAAGCTTTGTTTGTGTGTAGTCTGCCTCGCAAACCAGCATGGAGGTTTGTGATAATAAAACATTTTCTTTGAAGTAGTTTGTCTTTACTTCCTTGTGAACTTCAGAGTATTTAGATTCTTTAGATTTTAAAAAAATCATTAAAATACAAAGAATGAACCATATTTT
Organism: Bos taurus; assembly: GCF_002263795.3. Classification (NCBI taxonomy): domain Eukaryota; kingdom Metazoa; phylum Chordata; class Mammalia; order Artiodactyla; family Bovidae; genus Bos; species Bos taurus. The sequence continues at coordinate 1,956,369 of NC_037354.1, forward strand.
CTACTGAAAGCCTATAAAAACCCCCTGAGGAGATCTTTAAAAATTTGACAGATTAAATTTATTTGAATTCTGTTTAGTATTCATCATATTCACTCTTACACGGCAGCATAGCATAGATTAGGTTTCAAATCCCAGCCCTGCATATTAACTGTGTGATCTTGGGCAAGTTCCTTAACTTTCTACACTTCAGCTTCTTCATCTTAAATGGGGATGATAATTATACTTATTTCTAAGGGTTCCTATGAGAATTAAATGAATTAATCAAAGCAAAACATTTGGAATAATGTCTGGTAATGAAAAGATAAATCAGTTGATCTAAACCTAACCAAAACTGACACAGACATCAAAATTACCAGTGAAATATAGTCAGTAAATATATTTGTGCTCTATATGTCAAAAAATAGGTAGAGTCATGAAAAATATTCTTTAAACTCAGATAAAAAACAGATTGGTTGAGATTAATGGTAAGTTAGGCATTTCAGTATGTGAATTTGGCAGATTCACCAATCTGCCACAGAAGATATGGCAGTGAAAACTATCTAAAATGGAACAGATGGTGAAAATGTAAGTGAGTGAAAATTCAAAATAGCCTCAGTAAAAAGTGAAACGATTTGAGTTGCTTAATACAAGCGTTGTTGAAATCTACAACAAAGAGAAGAGAGGAGAGGGCAGAAAGGGTATTTGCAAATATAAAGATCAGTTATTTTATAAATTGGATTAATGCAAAAGAAGCACAAAAAAGTGTCAGAATCAAATTGATTAAAATATGAAATAAGAAAACACATAAGCTAAACTTGTCAAAATTAAAGACTGCCTTCAAAAAAACACTCTTAAGAGAATGATAAAGTGAGAAACAGACTTGCAAAAACCATATCTTCTATAGAAACTGTACCCAGGATATGTAACAGACTCTTATTTCAAAAGAGAAGACAAGAAGGAAAGAGATAAGAGAAAGAAGATTTCACAGAACCCAATAGAATGTGCACAAAGTATGTAATCTGCAGACACTTCACTGAAGATGCTCAACATTTGTCAGAATTAGGGAAACAAGAATGAAGACCATCATGAGAATCCACTGCATTCCCACCATCTTGAGTATGTTATTTTTTTTTTAAGAAAAAAAAAGAAAGAAATGTGACCTCATTATGTGCTGGAAGGGTGTGGAGCCATAGAAACTCTCATACATTGCAAGTTTGAATGTAAAATGGTTCAGCCACTTTGGAAACTGTTCGCTTCCTATAGGGATGACATGGCTCACTCTGAGACCCAACAATCCCACAACTAGAAATTTATCTGAAAGAAATGAAAATGTGTCCACACAGAGACCTGTCATTTAATATGTAGAGCAGTTTCATTTATTGTACCTTGCCGCTGCTGCTGCTGCTGCGTCACTTCAGTCGTGTCCGACTCTGTGTGACCCCATAGATGGCAGCCCACCAGGCTCCCCCGTCCCTGGGATTCTCCAGGCAAGAACACTGGAGTGGGTTGCAATTTCCTTCTCCATTATTGTACCTTAGGAACAGCCAAATAATCTTAATTTGAATTAAATTTAAAATTTCATTTTGGAAGGTGACGTTTCAGAGAGTTGACAAATCCAAGAATTCTTTAAACATCCTCTATAATTTAGGTGTATTACAGGTTAATGTGAAGTAGTGACACCCAGTGGCCACTTAGTTAAAATGCAGAACTGCAGGGAAACAGCATGTAGATTTGAATGATTTTTGTTTGGAACTGTGGTATAATTTCAAAGACAAATCAGACTCTTTCTATTGTTTATTTCATAGAATACTTTATTTATTATTCGTCTGTTACAGTTTTCTATTAACTGAACAAATTGCATACGCTTATTTTGTCTTTTATGTTTCATATTGACATTTCAGAATAGCTTCCTACAAAATCTAGCATACTCAGCCATTCAAAATTCTATTTTGTTTGATTCTGTTCTGTACAACTTCTCCCAAATAACTCTTTCTATCCCCACTGATCAAAATGAACTTCCTAGAACACTTTCTATTTGCCAGATGGTCAGGGCTGTTCACCTATGAAACACATGAGTTCTTAATCCAGCAGAGTTGATGAGCTGCCGCAGTCACATGACTTCATCTGCTTTCCCTGATTCTAGCTCCAGGGCACTAAAAGCAAGTAGAAACTCTGAACTGAATACATCCCCTTTGAACATTTGTTTTCAATTCTAGCTTTGAATCGATCCAGTTAGTACCTTCAGAAACATTTTGTTTCACCTGTGCAATGAACATAGATGAAATTATTATCCACCATTGAGTTTCTCTCCAAAAAGAGAGAAACACTTTTCTATCTTTAACATTTGCATGACAGTATACTTTTGGAGATTTTTTTTTTTCTTCTCAGGTAGATAACAAGTTGGGAGAAGAAAGAGTTATTGTTACAGAATCCCGTTGATTCTTCTATAAGAAAATGTCACAGACTTACTCCCTAATGTCATGGGTCTGCTACAAAATCTTCTGGCCATTATATAACTAAAACCTTGGAAATATGAAAGTAACCTACCAAAGGAGGTTAATCATTAGTCAGTATGAGTTGTAAACTATTGAACCCTTTGTAAATGCACTAGCTAAAATGCTAACATGTTTTAACACTCAATAGAGACACTCATTTTTAAATAACTGGGTTTAATTAGATTAACTCTTTTGAAGTTGGGTTTTAACTGTGTAGGGTGAAATATATCTTTATCATCTTTAAGTAGACCTGGCAAGAATTATAAATAAATTCTAGGTATAAAATGTATGCTTTTAATGTTCTGGTAAAGTCGTTCCTTGTGTTATTCATATGTTACTGTGCAATGTGTATTTTGCATATAAGAAATTAAATAATAGAGGAAAGAAGAATTTGATAATCTGTTTTTACTAAGATGTTATTCCTTTTGATCATTTGAATTATGTTGCTTTAATATGCCTTTTTGGCTTTCTAGATCCGTTTTAAAGATGACCAAATGCACATTGAACAGAGTAGATCGTTTTTACAGAGGGTCTTAGTGGGACACTAACAGGCAGCGTGCCCCTTTCTCTGACCTCAACTGGGACTGTGGGGCGGGGCGGGGCTACTCCAGTTTTCAGACTGGTGTGCACATGTGCAAATGAACCCAAAGGCCTACTAAGTTCTCAAAGTTTGGTTTGGAGGTTACACATAAATGTTAGTGAGTAGATGAACTGGTATTATCCACAGATAATAAACAATAGCTAGAGTTGCTTTATGGAACACTTTAGGCTTAGTTACAAACACAGATGTGGGCTTAAGGGGGAATTTGTTGAAGCAAGTCTTGAACCGTTGCTTTATGTTTACTGTAAGTTTAGTGTTCATTTATAAGGATTTTCAGAAAATTGCTAACATAAAGTCATTATGTCAGCTTTAAGATCATGTAATATATACATTAAACATCCTAAAATCATCACATGGGCACGGGCCCTGCATCCAGTTCATCAGGACCTGACTCTGCTCTGACCAGCTCAGTGGGTGCCCCAGATTCAACAGACTCAACAAAGCACAAACTCGTAGGGCGCCTGTCCGGTCCCACTGAAGTCCTGACAGTCCTTTTAAGAATCAAGAAAGTCACTTGATGACCATGAACACTTTTCCATGCATAAATCAGCCGACTTCTTGGTTTTAGTGAGCCTTTTTCTGTCTTCTCTGGCAAAACGCCTAACCTTAGTTTGGAAAGAATCGAAGAAATACTCTTCAGACAGTTCCAGCGTGGGGAGCTGAGTCTTACATGACTCTGACTAATTACACAGAGCCCGCCAGGCAAGTGGCTGACCTCCGCCCAGTACACAGGCACACAGACAAGCTTTCTGACCCGAGGCTGGAGGCACAGCAGGCTAGCAATGCCATCCATGGCAGAGGAAATGAATTTGCCTGCCCGATTTGCTGTTCCACTGCAATATCCCGCTAGGTCTGCTCAGCCAGTTCTTTTGTAAGCTGTGGTTTGAGGAATGCACACAGATGAGTATGTCTAAAAAGGGGGAAAAAATGAGGACACGTTTCCACTTTTCCCCTCATTTGGTCAAAGTGGAGTTTCTTTGACTTTTCAAAGGGGCGGATGTGTGTGCAGTTCTCCAGTTCTCAACACCACAACCACTGCACTCTCTAGTATGAATTTAGCAGAGCTGTGTCACCCTTGTATTTGCACACTTACTGTGTCCAGTAAAGCATGACAGGAGTTTAATTTGCAGAGCTGTTGCGTTTCCAGGTAATGGGAGCTCTTCTTTCTGGTGCTATTTAAAAGATATCCATTTCATAAGAGCTGGTGGCCTGCCAGTGTCCTTGGGAAAATTTTCTGCTCTTGTTTGTAGGCCAGCTCCTTAGTTGCACACTGCTGTTATTTTTTACCGTGGAAATCTTCAACCTTTGCTCAAGGGTAAAAGGCAGCCCTGGGAAGGGAACTGGAGGAAATGAGCGCGCCCGTGCATTCCCCTCCTACGACAGCCACGGCCTCCACTGTGGGGGCCCCCGTCCTCTGCCCCCCACCCACGGAGGCCCTTTCCGCACACAGAGCATGGGGCCAGCGGCTGGATCTCCTGACTTGGAAAACAGGCTGGATCTCCTGGGTTGGAAAACAGGCCCAACCCAGGCAGACAGGAAGGCTGCTGAACGAGAAGCTGTTCCTGACAACCCCAGTGTGCTTCCAGGGCACACTTTCCTTTCAGACACGGGGGGACTCTAGGAAGAAGGGCGGTGCTGCTGGTGGGGAGGGAACAGGCCCCTCTCTTGTGGACGGAGTGGGCGCATTGTGGGACGAGGCTGAGGAGGGTGTTATGGTTAATCTGCCACTGTGCTTGGCTTGTTTGGACTAAAATCCCTTGTTGTCTTCTTTTTTTTTTTTTGCTAATAATCTTTTTTATTTTTATTTTTTAGCAACAAGGGAGCCTATGTTAGGATCAGAACCTTCACAAGAAACAGAAACAATTTAGTTTAATTCAATATTGTTATCTAAATGTTTTGTGGGAAGTTTCAAGCAGAATTCAAAACAAAGAGAATAATATTATTAACCTTCTAAGTACTCAGCATCCAGCTCTAATCATTATCAAGAGTTCATCAAACTTGTTTACATACCCAGCTCCATCACACACTTTTTCTTGTGAGTATTTCAAAACAAATCTTGTATTTACATTATACCATCACAACCACAAATATTTCAGTATGTAAAGCTAATAGATAAGAACTTTCTTTTTGGTGGAGCCACAATTCCATCATCTCAGCTAACACAATTCAAAGTAATTCCTTAGTATATACAGGAATAAAACTACCATATGACCCAGCAATCCCACTACTGGGCATACACCATGAGAAAACCATAATTGAAAAAGACACGTGCACCCCAATGTTCATCGCAGCACTGTTTACAATAGCCAGGACATGGAAGGAACCCAGATGTACATCAACAGGTGAATGGATAAAGAAGCTGTAGGTACATACAATGGAATTTGTGATACATTGGAATATCACTCAGCCATCAAAAGGAACAAATCTTAGTCAGTTCTAATCAGAAGGATGAATCTAGAGCCCGCCATACAGAGTGAAGCAAGTCAGAAAGAGGAAAAACAAATATATTAATGCATATATATGGAATCTAGAAAAACGGTACTGAGGAATCTGTTTGCAGGGCAGGAATAGAGACTCGGACACAGAGAACAGACCCACGGACACAGCAGGGGCAGGAGAGAGTGCTTCTGGGGTAAATTCGGCTCTGGGATGAACCGAGAGAGTAACAATGAAATACGTATACTACCATATGCAAAACAGATAGCCAGTTGGGAATGTGCTCTATAAAGCTCAAAGAGCTCAAAGCAGTGCTCTGTGACAACCCAGAGGGGTGGGATGGATGGGAGGTGAGAGGGGGGCTCAAGAGGGAGGGGACACACGCATACCTATGACTGACCCACACCGATGCATGGGAGAGACCAAAACAATAAATGTAAAGCAGTCCAAGTGAAAATAAATTTTTTTAAAAAGTAATTTCTTATTATCATTCAATACCCAGTCTGTGCTCAAATTTTCCAGATTATCTTAAAAATCTTTATTTCTATTTGGTTGTTTTGAATCAAGATACAAAGAAACCCACACTCTACACTCTTCTTACGTCCCCATTAATCTATTGTAGTTCCTACCCCCACCCACCTTTTTTTACACCATTTATTGAAGACACCATCTCTTCTTGTGTGATTGTACTTTGCTTAATGCCTGCGAGGTGGTGGTGGTGGTGGTGGTTGGTTTCCCCCAGGCAGAGTCAACAAAGGCTGGGAGAGTTTCGCTGGAGGTGTGAATTACTCAAGAATTATGGGATTTGTATTCCCTAACAAGACAGATATTTAGACTGTGACTAAAGAAAATTCCTCTGGGAATTAAAGATACCCCCTCCCCCCACCCAGTCCCACCATAAAAGATGTATGCCTTTAGGTGAAGCAATTAACCTCAGTATTCTCAGATGTAGAAGAACAGGCTTAGAAAAATGACTTCATCAATCCAACCCAGAGAGAAAAGGACAGCTCGTTCTCACTAAATAAAAAAATACACATTTTCACCTTTAAACTTATAATCCACTGTCCCAAATAAGTGACCTCCCCTTCCCCCAGACACAGTGGTATCCTCTATGAGGTAGAAGTATCACCCTGCCCTCCTTCTCCAGAGTCAGAGGCCTCAGAGAAATGCCCCGCTGCTGGACTCCAGGGCTTGGCCTGGCTGCAGAGCAGCTCTGGGCCGGCCCTGTGGGGCATCAGCTGCTGCGGCTCTGAGAGGCCTGAAAGGCGTGACGCTCCTGTTCCCCTGGGGCTGCGCGGCTCTGCTGGAAAGCCCCATGCTCCTGGCTGTTCTGGCCGCCAAGACCTAATTAGGAGTTAAAAGTTCAGTGTAGCTAATAACTTGATCTGTGATCACCTCTCAGCCCCCATGGCAAGGCTTGCTCCCTAACACCTCCTCCTGCTCTCTGTTTTCCCCCGTGTTTTATTCCCATCAGAACAGGAAGTAAAAATACAGGATAAAATTTAATAAACTGGTGTTTGCACTCTGGCATCTTCATTTATATCTCCAGTCGTATTTCCTCTTTCACATGAGCAGCTAATCTCATTTGTCCCCGCCCTCCATGTCCCATTAAGTTTATCGCACCAAGTTGATCGTATAATTTTCTGAGCATTATTCTTCTTTCCTTCTTACTTGCATGACACTGTGTTCAGATCTGTTTGGAATCATGGCCTTGTACCTTGGGTTCCAAGTCTGCCTCAGGACTGTTGGTTTATTAAGGTCATGTTATTTATCTTTGCTCTTGATACTTCTCTTGACACATCAGAGAGTAATGTGGGCAAAATTAGGTATATATCTCAGTTTTTGTGTGTTTTTATGTTTATCTCTAACATTGTTGTTGTTCAGTTGCTCAGTTGTGTCCCACCCTTTGAGATCCCATCGACTGTAGCCCATAAAGTTTCCCTGTTCTTCACCATCTCCTGGAGCTTGCTCAAACTCGTGTCTGTTAAGTCCATGATGCCATCCACTCATTTAATGGCTGGATGTCTGTCGTCCCCTTCTCCTGCCCTCAATCTTTCCCAGCAACAGGGTCTTTTCTAATGAGTCAGCTCTTCGCATCAGGTGGCCCAAGTATTGGAGCTTCAGCTTCAGCATCAGTCCTTCCAGTGAATATTCAGGGTTGATTTCCTTTAGGATTGATTGGTTTGATTTCCTTGCAGTCCAAGAGACTCTCAAGAGTCTTCTCCAACACCACAGTTCAAAAGCATCAATTCTTTGGCGCTCAGCTTTCTTTATGGTCCAACTCTCATATCCATACATGAGTACTGGAAAATCCATAGCTTTGACTATATGGACCTTTATCGCCAAAGTAATGTCTCTGCTTTTTAATATGTTTTCTAGGTTGGTCATAGCTTTTCTTCCAAGGAGCAAACATTTTGTAATTTCATGTCTGCAGTCACCATTTGCAGTGATTTTGGAGCCCCAGAAAATAAAGTCTGTCACTGTTTCTATTGTTTCCCCATCTATTTGCCATGAAGTGATGGGTCTGGATGCCATGATCTTCATTTTTTGAATGTTGAGTTTTAAGCCACTTTTTCATTCTCCTCTTTCACTTTCATCAAGAGGCTCGTTAGTTCCTCTCTGCTTTCTGCCATAAGGGTGGTGTCATCTGCATATCTGAGGTTATTGATATATCTCCAGGCAATCTTGATTCCCGCTTGTGCTTCATTCAGCTCAGCATTTTGCATGAATGAGTTCCAAAATTTCGATCCAGTAAAAACACAGAAATAAGAATATGGTTGAGTACAGAAGTAACCAATATGAACTGAGCACAAAAAATCAAGTAGGCAACTAGAAAAATTATATTTGAGTCTATCCATCAGGCTTTAAATGTCAAAATAAAGTCTCTCTGGAAGCCCAGTAGTCAGTGTACTAATCTCTAGATTTCACCTAATAATAGAGCAACCCAACAAAGTACAAATTATTTCTTGCTGCAGTGAATAAAAAAAAATAATGCCATGATCTTCCAAAGAATTTAGAAATTAGACCCCATTTATTTTGGGTATAGAGGAAGTAATTATGGAAGATTAGCAAGGCAAGGCATGGTTTTTAATTTTTTGCATCTGTTTCCTTACATTTTTTAATAAGCTGGGTTCTTATTGGTATTATTTACATACTTCTTTTATTTGTATTTAGAGGGGTCTTGACATATGTATACAGAGGTATAACTGATACTTTAATCAAGATGCAGAATATTTCTGTCCCTCCAGGGAGTCTTCTTAATGCTCTTTTGTAATTAACCTTTCTCTGCCCCCTGGGCCTTCATAACTACTAATCTGGTCACTGGTTTTGCAGTTCCTAGATGTTGTAAATGGGCTCAGACAGACTGTGTCTGACCCCCTCCATCAGTCCTTGTTGTAATCTTTCATATAATTCTGTTCATTTTCACTGTTGACTGTAGGCCACAATCTGATAATTTGCTCAGTAATTTGGACATTACATTTCCTCCCTCAGTATTTGACCCTTATGAGTAAAAAGCTATATGAACATTTGCAAACCATCTGTAGACAGTGTTTTTATTTTCCTTGGGTAGATATCTAGGAGCAGGGCTGCCAATTTAATACGAAGCCGCCAAGCTGATTTTGAGGGTGGTAAAGCATTTGTATGACTTAATGGGAAAGGACAGAGCTCTGGTTGCTCCACATCTGTACCAGCATTTGTGTTCTTAGTGTCCGCGTTGTTTTGTTCACTTTTTCTTGTTGTCGTTCTTAGCTCTTCTAGCAGGTGTGAAGTAGTATTTCATTTGTGGTTTTAGTTGGAATTTCCCTGTTGGATAAAGGTGTGGAGCATCTTTTTGTGTGCTTCTTTAACTATTTTGGTTTTTGTTTGGTGACACATCTCTTCAAATGATATGCCCACCCCCCTTATTTATTTGATTTTGTGGTTTTCTTTTTTATTGGATTCTGATCATTCAGTTAGTATTTTTGAATTGATATTTAATTTGATATTGGTTTTAAAATAATTTCTCCCAGAGCATATTTGTCTATTTTCTTAACAGGATCTTTCAAAGACAGACACTGTAATTTTAAGTCTCAGTTTTTCTTTTATGATATTTTATAATTTTTTTGTGTACTCTTTAAAAAATGTGTATGTAACTCAAGATTGCAAAGAAATTCTCCTATCTTTTGACACAGATTTTTAAACTTTTAGGTATTTATGATCCATAAGATGATCTAGTTCAAGTTAGTCTTGTATAAGCTGTGAGGAAAGGGTTGTTGTTTGTTGTTCAGTCACAAGTCATGTGTGACTCTTTGTGACCCCATAGACCCCATAGACCAGGACAGGGAAGCCTCCACTGTCTCCCAGAGTTTGCTCAAATTCATGTCCATTGGATTGGTGATGCCATCCAACCATCTCATACTCTGCCGCCCCCTTCTCCTGTCCTCAATCTTTCCCACTATGAAGATCTTTTCCAGTGAGCCAGCTCTTTGTATCAGGTGGCCAAACTGCTGGAGCTTCAGAGAAAAGGGTGTTTTCAAATTTGATTATTTTATTTTTTATACCCACATCACTTATTGCAAAGACTATCCTTTCTCTAATGAATTGCATTGGTAGCACTGACAAAAATGAACTGAATAAGAGTTTGCATATTTCTGTAATTTTGATTCTATTCCATTCATGTCTATCCAACACCAATACTCCATCTTGGTTAGTGCAGTGTTGTTATAGTACAGTCTTAAAATAGGCTATGTTGGCTCTTTAAGGATGTTTATTTTTCCATGTAAATTATATCATTTGTTTTTCATTTGCTCAAAATTTCAGCTGAATGTTTGACTAGGAGATGGGAAGTATAGACTAACTTGAGGATAACGGTCATATTAAAATAGTCTTCAGATCCATAAACAAAATGTATCTCTGAATTTATTTGTCTTATCTAATTTATCTCATTAATAATTTTCATCATATGAAACTCATATATTTACTTAGATTTATCCCTATGCATTTCATGTTTTTTGATTATATTGTGTCATTATTTCTTATATTCAATATCAAAGTATTTATTGCTAGTGAAGATAGAACAATGGGGCTTTTTTCTCTTTGATTCTGCAACCTTGCTAAATTCAGTTATTGTTATAGTTTTAGGAGATATTTTGCATATTCCTTGGGATTTTCTATATTAACAAAAATAAGTTATTTCTGAAAAAGTCTATTTTATAATTTAAACAGTCTTAGTTTATTTTCTCCTTATCTACTGGCTGGAAAATCTGGTACAATTTGAATAGAAGTGATGAGAGTGGAAAACATTAAGATTCCCAGTTTGGGGGGAAAGCTTTCAGTTGTTCACTATTAATTATGATATTTACTATTGATTTTGTGTGCATACATTTACGAAATTGGATGACTTTCCTAAGATTTTTATATGAATGGATGTTGATTTTATTAAGAGACTTTTCAGCATTTGTTGAGGTGATTTTATTTTCTTAGATACAAGAATTAATTTGTATTAAATTTGCTAATAGAATGAAAAATAGCAATGTTGAAAAAAGCTCACCTTTATGGAATAAACCCCTAATTGGTCATGTATAATTTTAGTATATATATGGCTGGATTTGATTTGATAATATTTTGTTAAGGACATTTATATATATGATTATGAGTGAAATTATCTGAAGTTTTCTTTTTTCGTAGAATCTTTGTCTGGTTTTGATATAAGGGTAATTCTGGTCTCATAAATTAGTTGAGAGATACTCTATTCTCTTCTATTTTCTGGAAGAATTTAAATAAAATTGGTAGTATTTGCCTGCAAAGTAGTAGGTAGAATCAGCAGCTAAGCTACCTGGGACTGGAGTTTGCTTTGAAAGAAGGTTTTTCACGAAAACTTCATTTATTCACTGTATTTTGGGTTCTTTATTGTGTCTTTAGAGTAGTTTGAAGACTGTGAAGATTGTGTCTGTAGAGTAATTTGTTCATTTTTCTGCGGTACTATCATTCTATGTATGTAGGGAATGTACTCGTGGCTTATCTTTAGGCTGATGCTGGTAGTTTGTAGTTCCCATCTTTTTTCTCTACTAGACTCACTCACTGTTGGTTTTGTTTTCTCTGTTGTTTTTCTGTCTCACTGAATTTTGCCCTTTTTGGCTTTCCTATCTAGTGCTACAATGTGGAAGCTTAGACTATTGTTTCAAGGCTTTTTTTTCCTTATAATCGTGATGGTTAATTTTATATGTCAATTTGACTGGATCCCAGGGTGACCAGATATTTGGATAAACATTGTTTCTGGATGTGTCTGTGAGGGTGTTTCCAGATGAAATTAGTGTTTGGTCTGTGGATCATAAAGTACCTTGCCTCCCCGGTGTGGATTCAGTTCAGTTCAGTTGCTCAGTCATATCTGACTCTTTGCGACCCCATGAACTGCAGCATGCCCGGCTTCCCTGTCCATTACCAACTCCCAGAGCTTACTCAAACTCATGTCTGTCGAGTCAGTGATGCCATCCAGCCATCTCATCTTCTGTCGTCCCCTTCCCCTCCTGCCTTCAATCTTTCCCAGCAACAGGATCTTTTCTAATGAGTCAGCTCATCGCATCAGGTGGCCAAGGTTTTGGAGTTTCAGCTTCAGCATCAGTCCTTCTGATGAATATTTAAGACTGATTTCCTTTAGGATTGACTGGTTTGATTTCCTTGCAGTCCAAGGGATTCTCAAGAGTCTTCTCCAACACCACAGTTCAAAAGCATCAATTCTTCGGTGATCAGCTTTCTTTATAGTCCAACTCTCACAATCATACGTGACTACTGGAAAAACTGTAACTTTGACTATATGGACCTTTGTTGGCAAAGCAGTATCTCTGCTTTTTAATATGCTGTCTAGGTTTGTCATAGCTTTTCTTCCAAGGAGCAAGTGTCTTTTAGTTTCACGGCTGCACTCAGCATCCGCAGCGATTTTGGAGCCCCTAGTGTGGGGAGCATCCTCTAATCCAGGAAATGTCTAAATACCACAGAAAGACAGGAAAAGGAAGAGAACTCAGCCTTTTCTGCACGATTTCTTGAGCGAGGACATTGAATTCCTCTTATACAACTTGCTTCTGGTTCTCAGGCCTCCCCTCTGGACTGAATCCCACCTCTGGCTTCATGGGGCTCCAGCTTGCAGAGAGCAGATTGTGGGAGTTCTCAGTCTCCACAATAGTGGGACTCAACTCGTTTTTATTAAATCTCTTCATATATATCCCTATTGGTTCTATTTAACCAGAGAACCTTGACTAATACAAACACTGAATGCTGTGAATTTCCCTCTAAGCACTGCTTTGGCTATGTCTTAAAAATTTTGATTCTTTGTGTTTTCCTTTTTATTCAATTTTATTCACTTAGAAATATTTCCTAATATACCATGTACTGTTTAATTTACAGTGATATCCCAGATATTTTTCTGTAACTGGCTCCTAAATTCATTCCTTTTGGACAAAGACTATATATTATATGATTGCCTTTTTTTCCCCTATCCTGGTAAAAGTTCAATGTGCATGTGAGAAAAATGTGTACTATGCTCCTCTTCAGTGAGTTGTTATAAAAATGTCAATCAGTTGAAGTTGGTTAATAGGATCATTCAGACTGATTTTCTGCCTGCTTGTTTTATTAATTGCTGAAAGATGTCTGTTGAATTATCCAACTTTAATTATAGATTTGTCTTTTTCTACTTTCAGTTCTATTAGTTTTTGCTTTGATTATTAAATGCTATGTTGTTTCATGCTTGCACCTTTAGGATTGCTGTGTCTCCTTATTTAGTTTTCTCTGTACCTCTGATAATTCCTTATTTGGAACTCTATTTTGTCTTGTATGAATGTAGCCACTCTAGCTGTCCTTTGATTAGTATTTACATGCAATGTTTTCCATACATTTATTTATAGCATGTCTACATGTTTAATGCAGTGTGAATGTCACAGATAGCACATAATTGGATATTAAATTGTTACTCAAACAAAAACCTAAAAAAAAAAAAACCAACAACAACAAAAAAACCTTTGCTTTTTAATTAATTATAAATTGTCAAAGTGTATCAATGTAATTATTGATGTGTTTGGATATAAATCTACCACTGCTTGTTGCTTTCAGTTCTTCTCATCTCTCTCCTTGTTTTGACTCTTTTTTCTTCTTTTCCACTGCCTCCTGTAGATATATACTTTCTCATGATTTTATTTCATCTTCACTTTGGAATTAAGGGCCAAGGAGTGATGATGGGCAGAAGACACGAGTCCTCAGAAGACAGAGGCTGGCGTTGGAGGTTGCCATTAGTCCCATCCTGCAGAAATCCTGATGGAGACAGTGGGTTTTCCCTAAGTTAGATAAGCTCTGATGCCAGTCACACCCCATCCGTGGGCATGGAGACCCCACCTGATATCTGCTCACAAGTGAAATTCAACAAATTCTTTTTATATTTTTTGGGGGAAAAGTCTGAACTGAGATGTTAGAACTAGCTCAAGTTGCAACAACTGTATGAAGCTTCCTCAGATAACATTGTGAACACTGAGTTCTCGCTGTTCTCATGTTCACATCCAGCCTGCCCATCAGGCACTGGCACTGCCTGTGCTGTGTCAGGGAGCTGTCACAGAGGCAGTCTGACACCGTTAGCTACTGGTATTGCAGGCACACAGTATGTCCATGGTCAAGTACCGTTTCAGTTTAGTGATCATGAACAGAAGCAAGATCCATGAACAGATGTGAGATATATTAGCAAAAAAATTATAGTTGATCTTTTCTTCAGACTTTAAACCATCACGCAATAGGATCTGAGAGTACTTATTTAAAACAAAATAGTTGTATGAACTTTACTAGGCACAGACTCTGTGCTACCCATAGAAAAGAATTAAATTGAGTACATAACTTTGAGAAATAATTAATCTTTTTGTCTTTCTCCTCTGCCTATAGACAGACAGGCAGACAGGTAGATGATAGATGGATAGATAACTATCCATTAAAATGACTAGATGACTCCAGACTTATTGTGGAAGTTTAGTAGTTTAACTACTAATTCTATAAGTATATTCAGTTCAGTTCAGTTCAGTCACTCAGTCGTGTCCGACTCTGCGACCCCATGAATCGCAGCATGCCAGGCCTCCCTGTCCATCACCAACTCCCGGAGTTCACTCAGACTCACATCCATCGAGTCAGTGATGCCATCCAGCCATCTCATCCTCTGTCGTCCCCTTCTCCTCCTGCCCCCAATCCCTCCTAGCATCAGAGTCTGTTCCAATGAGTCAACTCTTCGCATGAGGTGGCCAAAGTACTGGAGTTTCAGCTTTAGCATCATTCCTTCCAAAGAAATCCCAGGGCTGATCTCCTTCAGAATGGACTGGTTGGATCTCCTTGCAGTCCAAGGGACTCTCAAGAGTCTTCTCCAACACCACACTTCAAAAGCATCAATTCTTCAGTGCTCAGCCTTCTTCACAGTCCAACTCTCACATCCATACATGACCACTGGAAAATCCATAGGCTTGAACTAGACAGACCTTTGTTGGCAAAGTAATGTCTTTGTTTTTGAATATGCTATCTAGGTTGGTCATAACTTTCCTTCCAAGGAGTAAGCGTCTTTTAATTTCATGGCTGCAGTCACCATCTGCAGTGATTTTGGAGCCCAGAAAAATAAAGTCTGACACTGTTTCCACTGTTTCCCCATCTATTTCCCTTGAAGGGATGGGACCGGATGCCATGATCTTCGTTTTCTGAATGTTGAGCTTTAAGCCAACTTTTTCACTCTCCTCTTTCACTTTCATCAAGAGGCTTTTGAGTTCCTCTTCACTTTCTGCCATAAGGGTGGTGTCATCTGCATAGCTGAGGTGATTGATATTTCTCCCAGCAATCTTGAATCCAGCTTGTGTTTCTTCCAGTCCAACGTTTCTCATGATGTACTCTGCATATAAATTAAATAAGCAGGGTGACAATATACAGCCTTGATGTTCTCCTTTTCCTATTTGGAACCAGTCTGTTGTTTCATGTCCAGTTCTAACTGTGGCTTCCTGACCTGCATACAAATTTCTCAAGAAGCAGGTCAGGTGGTCTGGTATTGCCATCTCTTTCAGAATTTCCCACAGTTTTTGTGATCCACACAGTCAAAGGCTTTGGCATAGTCAATAAAGCAGAAATTTTTTTCTGGAACTCTCTTGCTTTTTCAATGATCCAGCAGAAGTTGGCAATTTGATCTCTGGTTCCTCTGCCTTTTCTAAAACCAGCTTGAATATCAGGAATTAGTGCTCCTTTAATGTAATCTGTTCATGAAACCTGATACAATATGTGCATATCTGTTAATTTTTTCTTACTTTTATTTATTTGGCTGTGCAGATCTTCATTGCTGCGTGCAGAATCTAGCTCCCTAACTAGAGACTGAACCCGGGCCTGAACATTGGGAGTGCAGAGTCCTAACCACTGGACCCACAGGGACACCCTCGTAAGTGCAGATCTTGATTAGAAGAGTTAACAAGTACATACACTTATGAGAGTATCCAGAGAATGTGTGCAGAGTATGTAGATGAGCCATTATGCTTTCCCGCACACAGACTAGTACTAAACAATTGAATAGATAGAAAGTTCTCCATTTAATGAATTAGATGCTTTTTGATTACTGACGTTATACTGAAAATCAATCAAATATTATACTAATTTATATGTAGAAAAACCTAATTTATATTGTTACATTTTACCATCAAGAAAGAGTGAAAAAGTGAGCATTAGGCAGAAAAAAGAGGACACTATTGAAAAAGTGGCCCCTAACACATTATTTTCCTAGCATTAACACATGGGAAAAAATGGAAACTGGAAATAAAGTCCTCTATTTCTGGCAGGAGGCTGAAGACCATATCAGAAATACTCAAAAATGTCATGGATGATATACAAGTGAAGAAACCTAATCTAACTGAATTCCACATGGTTTTTCTTATTAATATATCATGGCGATGAAGTATGTGATTATATGACTATAATACTTCAGCCAAGATGAGAGTTTTAATAAGGTTTTAATACTTGCTTCAATTATTCATAAATGTCAGTGGTAAATGTCTCTTTTCTCTATGGAGCTCAATGTTTTTAATATCAAAACCACAATATTTTAAAGGTATTTCTCAAATGGATTAAAATGAAAAGAACATATAAATATAATTTGAGAACTAGAATAAAGACTTAATTTTGTAACATTAAATTGAAATTTAGAAACCTGTTTGGAACAAAGATACTAAACCTTTCACTGCCAGGGCTAAAGAAACACAGCATTCATGAAGCAGTGCAGAGCATTCTCTTATTGTGTGAAGAAGTATTTATTCATGGCGATAAAACTGATGGTTATCAGTGGACTCATTCTTTTTAATCTAGCATCTATAGGATTTTGACACATACATACTTCTCTCGTCAAGCGATAGACCAAGGAGACTATACTCAGATCCAATATGGAAGAATTGTTTAAAATATGATCATCACACTTTATCTAAGGAAACTATTAGAGGCTCTCTACCAATAATCATAGACCAGATATTTTCAAACACATAGAGCAGAGGCTGTTCCCAGATCCTAGGAATCAGTTCTGTTTCTCTTGCCGAGTTTCCCACAGGACACATACAGAGTAATTTCTCATCCTTGACCTGATGAGAAACTGGCAACCTTTATTGATTAACTAGCTGCCTTTCAAATGTGGTGTATATTGTTAGCAGAAGTTCTCATGTTGTTCAGTTGCTCAGTCATGTCAGACTCTTTGTGACCCATGGACTGCAGCATGCCAAGCTTCCCAGTCCTTTACTATCTCCCAGAGTTTGCTCAAACTCATGTCCATTGAGTCCATGGTGCCATCCAATCATCTCGTTAACATGAAGTCCAACAAAATGTCATTCACATTGGAGGCATATTCCAGCATGCTTAGCTTAAAGTTAGGTTTCCCTTTAACTTTACCAACTGGCAAGTCCGTAAATGTTTTCAACTTTGTCTCCCAAGAGATAACTCTTGTTGACAAGAATTTGTAAACAAACCTTTCTAAGCCCTCTTTAAAAAAACATGCTAATTATTGTTTGTCAGGTCAGTTTGACGGTCCTCAACTGTAGTGTAAATGGGATTATCCTGTAGGGTGTTCAGATAACACACTGCTCAGGTTTGCATATGGAGTCAGTCTGGCTGCTGTGTCCGTGAAGACAGTTTCACTCAGACATGGCTTCGCCCTCCGCCGTGCAGCCATGCATTTAGGGAATGTGGCCCTAAAATACTCAGAATCTGACCCCTAAGAGCAGGTTTTCTGGTCCTGAGTCTGGCCTGTGATGGAGAGCGGAAGAGTCTGCAGTTCTGAGGCAGAACATGAAGGAGCCCGTGGCCTCTGCTGAGTGGAGGGAAAGTGTCTGACAGTCCTCGGGGAGTTGGGTAATGCCAGCCAGTGCCAGGAGTGGTGTTGACTGGCTTCAGCAGAGTCATCACACGTGGGGCCGACTCTGCAGCAGAAACTATGCCCTGCCCGAGCTGTGACAGCCTTCGCATCGGCCTTGCTGCCCACACCCGTGCCACCTCTGGAGGGCGCAGTGTCTCCTGGGCCTGCTGTCCCCTACGCTTCACCTTCCCTTCCCTCCAGCTCTCATCACTCTGGGGCCCCGGGGCCAGTGGGCGGACGCTGCTACCTGCCGGGTACACTTGTTCTAACTACCAGCCCAGATTTGTGACCCTTCCACACAGAAGGTCTTCATCGCTGCTTGGACTTGGACCAGACTCTCAGGTGTCTTATGATCACTCTTTTCCTGTGTTTGACTTTGGAAACCTAGAGCAATGTCATGAACACTTTCTCCAAGTTTTCCTGGAACAAACGTATATCCAGTTACTAGGGAACTTGTACACCTGGGAAAAAGTGCCTGGGCCTTTTAGGGATGTTAAATATTTGAAACAGGTTGATTGATTCCTGGCCATTCAAAATCAAATTTGGGGATAACAGGGGCAGAGACAAATGAAGGTTGGTTCCCGGTCTGTGGACCTCGGCAGTCCCAGCAGGCATAAAGGCGCGTTTTGTCCTAGTCCGACATGGGCGTGCATCCTTCTGATACTGTGACAAGCTGGGGATGACCTGTGCCATCTCCCAGCAGGAAGGGGCTCTAAGACGCATGAGGCCAAGAACATAACCAAAGGGACCCCACCATCCCCTCTTCTAGTCTGTGTCCTTTCCTTGGACAACTCCTGTTGCCCACGCTGCCTCAGTCAGGGTTCAGTTAGGAAAACAGAGAACACTAGGAATTTCAAGCAGAAGGACTGAACACAAGGGTTGGTTTTCAGAGGTGTTTGAAGGCTTGAAAACCTGAAAAAGAATGTCACTAAGGTAACCCATAACTTTTACGCAGAGTACATAATGAGAAACGCTGGACTGGATGAAGCACAAGCTGGAATCAAGATTGCCAGGAGAAATATGAATAACCTCAGATATGCAGATGACACCACCCTTATGGCAGAAAGTGAAGAAGAACTAAAGAGCCTCTTGATGAAAGTGAAAGAGGAGAGTGAAAAAGTTGGCTTAAAACTCAACATTCAGAAAACTAAGATCATGGCATCTGGTCCCATCACTTCATGGGAAATAGATGGGGAAGCAGTGGAAACAGTGTCAGACTTTATTTTTGAGGTCTCCAAAATCACTGCAGATGGTGATTGCAGCCATGAAATTAAAAGACGCTTACTCCTTGGAAGGAAAGTTATGACCAACCTAGATAGCATATTCAAAAGCAAAGACATTACTTTGCCAACAAAGGTCTGTCTAGTCAAGGCTATGGTTTTTCCTGTGGTCATGTATGGATGTGAGAGTTGGACTGTCAAGAAAGCTGAGCACCGAAGAATTGATGCTTTTGAACTGTGGTGTTGGAGAAAACTCTTGAGAGTCCCTTGGACTGCAAGGAGATCCACCAGTCCACCCTAAAGGAGATCAGTCCTGTGTTCATTGGAAGGACTGATGTTGAAGCTGATACTCCAATACTTTGGCCACCTGATGCAAAGAGCTGACTTATTGGAAAAGACCCTGATGCTGGGAAGGATTGGGGGCAGGAGGAGAAGGGGACAACAGAGGATGATATGGCTGGATGGCATCACCGACTGGATGGGCATGAGTTTGAGTAGACTCAGGGAGTTGGTGATGGACAGGGAGGCCTGGCATGCTGTGATTCATGGGGTCACAAAGAGTCGAACACGACAGAGCAACTGAGCTGAACTGAACTTAAGGTAACCCAAAGTAGTTAAATGCAGGAAGACGCTTCTCTGTGGTTTGGGGAAGAGTTGGGACCAAGGAGGCCTCAGACAGGAAAGTCTTCTTCAGATGAGGCACCGCCTCCCGCGAGGGATGGAACCGGGTCTTCCCGCAGCTTCAGGAGCTCCGAGGAGCGAGGGGGGAGTCCGCGCCGCTGCACTCAGGTGCCCAGGTGCTGCAGGTCCAGGGCTCCGTGTGCCCCAGCCAAGTCCTGAGCCTCTGTACTGAGTTCAGTTCACTGTAGCTACTCTTGGAGCCATCGGCTTCTGCCGGGGTGATTCTGGAGAAACCCGGATGTGGGGAAGAGCGGCCCTTCCCCCACTGTCTGCCAGAGGACGCCTCCTGGAGCGTGGTGTGCAGAGTTCACGCTTCAGCAGCTCAGAGTAGGGCGGCCCTGCAGCTCAGGGGGGCAGGTGTATATCCATCAGTAGGCAACCAGAATTGTGCTTTGGATGGCACTCTGTGTATTGTGTGGAGGATGGTGGAAAGATCAGTCGTAGAGTTATTACAGTGATGAATCCAACTACCAGAGGAAAGTTAGTGGGGGAAATGTGCAAACTTGGGAATGTTTTTGATAAAATCATATGAGAAGTAATATTTTGGCAGGCAAGCTCTTAAACGGGCTAAGTGCAGGATAACAGATTGCATACATATTGCCTCTTGCAACCTATTAATGAAAGATGGTGATACTGAAGAATTGTCTTTGTCATTTTTACAATGAAGGAAATTTGAATCATCTCCCCACGGTGAAGCCAGCACATTACTGTTTGCTAACTAGGCTGGTTGATGGATTTCTCTGCATTAGGAATTCCTCAGCGGGCAGTGAGGAAAAGCACTGCTCACGGAGGATGAGCATGCAGTCCTGAGCTCACTCAGAGCTGAGTTGTGTCCAGCCTTGCATTCAGGCCTGTACACACATGCAGCCTCAGAGGAGTGGGCACCACTGACATGTTTTCACAAGGAATGGAAAGAATTTATCACAGAACATTCAGAACCTAAGAATGTGACTCAATAAGAGTAACTGAAATGCTTTGAGCCCTTATTATGTAGAATGCTTCATGCTAAGTACTTTAGGTACACTGTTTTATTTAATTCTCCCTCTTACACTCTAGCCACTGTGATTAGGCATAATTCAGACATCAGAGTGAAGCTCAGAAAGTTTCAGTAACTTGTTCATAATCACACATACTTTAAGCTTCAGAACCAGAACTTGAACCTGGATTGATGCCAATGTCATAGATCTAAGCACCACAAGACCTTCTGCAGATTGTTGCAAAAATCTACTCATACCTCCCTATACTCACACCATTGCGTACCCCATCCCACACTGACTCTGTGACTTGCATTGGCCTTTAGGATGATAATGCATGTCACAAAAGTAAAGACAAACAGTCCTGCCCAGTGGGGCCTGCCTCTTTACTTTGGAAGTACACAAAAAAGCCTTAAATAAAAGGTGCATCATTTGCATGTCTAAGAATTTATGCTAAGGAAAGAAAGTAGGATTTCCAAGGTTATAATCATAAGGGGTTCATCCTTGTGTTTTTCCATTAGGGAAGTATCAGAAAACAAAACAAAGGCCAAATGGAAAGGAACTGGTTGAACAAAACTTGCCAAATCTATACAACAAAATACTGTTTAATCATTAAATTTTTTGTGGTAGAAAGTATTTAATAAAATATAGTTATTTGCAATATTGCAATTCAATATTTGCATATTGAATAAAACATAGGTTTAAAAATAAAACAGTTTGCGCCCAAATATCAGATGTGTATTATATCCTGAAATTACCTTTCAAAGAGTTGTTTACCAGTTCCACTTAAAAACTTCTCACGTGTATGTTGCTCTGTGAATCACGTCATATTTTGAAGCACCCATGGGTAAGATGTTATAATGAAACACTGAAAATTTAAATGCTTCTGGAAGTTAGGGGAGAGAAACATGTGCACAAAATGCAAACACACACACACACACACACACAGAGTAACATAGATTTGGTAGATATTTCTGGTTGTACATTGTTTTTCAGTCGCTCAGTAATGTCCAACTCTTTGTGACCTCATGGACTGCAGCATGCCAGGCTTCCCTGTTCTTCACCATCTCTCGGAGTTTGCTCAAATTCACATCCATTGAGTCGGTGATGCAATCCAACCATCTCATCCTCTGTTGGCCCCTTCTCCTCCTGCCTTCAGTCTTTCCCAGTATCAGGGTCTTTTCCAATGAAGTCAGCTCTTTGCATCAGGTGGCCAAATTATTGGAGCTTCAGCTTCAGCATCAATCCTTCCAATGAATATTTAGGGTTGATTTTCTTTAGGATTGACTGGTTTGATCTTGCAGTCCAAGGGACTCTCAAGAGTCTTCTCCAACACCACAGTTCTAAAGCATCAATTTTTTAGCCTTCTGAAGCCTTCTTTATGGTCTGACTCTCATATCCCTACATGACTACTGGAAAAACCATAGCTTTGACTATATGGTTGTAAGACCGTGGGTTAAATAGAACTTATTGCCATTGTAAACTGGACTTCTCAAGATCCCCTGAAGGAAGATGGATGACTGCAGTGTGGAGGTCTGGAGACCATGCACATCTGCAGTGGTGTGAGAGGAAGCAGGTGCTAATGTTGTATGAATAGAACCTTCTGAGTTGAGATACATTTTCCAGTGACAATATCATGCATTCAAAAAGTGATAGAGTTTTAAGATTTTAGATGGATGCAAAGGTGATGTATGCTAGAAGACAGTGTTAGGTGATTCAGAAAGTAGTTGTCAAAGTGATGAATGCGTGAATATCAAAAATACATGTGGAGATTTTGAATAAAATGGTTTCATGAAACCTGAGTGGAAATATTTAATATTTATAAATTATTTGTTCTATATAATGTGACAAATTGTGTATGGGTAACTAAATTAAATATTGAATAATATCATGACAATTTCTGTTACATATACATGTAAATATATATCTATATATTTATATAGGGGCTTTAGGATTTCCCTAGTGGCTCAGTGGGTAAAAATATCTGTCTGCAATGTAGGAGACCTAGGTTAGATCCCTGGTTTGGAAAGAGCCCCTGGAGAAGGTAATGGCTATGCACCCAGTATTATTGCCTGGAGAATCCTGTGGGCAGAGGAGCCTGGAGGGCTACAGTCTATGCGGTCACAAAGAGTCAGATGCGACTAAGCAAGCAACACTTTCCCTTTCCTGTATATTTAAGTTGCCCATTATATTTTTAGGTAGATTTCCTTCTGAGGTGCACCTTGCCAGTAATATTCAAGGTGGTCTTATTACTGGTATTCACAGTATGACATACTAAATTATAATATACATGCATTATTATAAATATACACAAGCTCACAGGAAAAAATAGAAATTGAAATTTTTAGATTGAATATATTGAGTTAAAGTGGTTATCATACTAGAAATGGGATCATGGGAGTATTTTATTCTCCTAGGCATTATTTGTGTGTGTGTGTGTGAGTTTTAGGATTTAATGGGAGGAGGAAGTGGAGGTGCTTATACTTTATCAACTTTTCTGTAATACTGTGTGTACTAATCCAATTCAGTCTTGTCCAACTCTTTGTAACCCTATGGACTGTAGTGCACCAGGCTCCTCTGTCTGTAGGATTCTCCAGGCAGGAATATTGGAGGGTAGCCATGCCCTCCTCCAGGGTATTTTTCCGACCCAGGAATCGAACCTATATCTCCTGAGGCTCCTGCATTGCTGGTGGATTCTTTACCCCTGAGCCACTGGGGAAGTGCCAATAAATACTGTATTAGTAAGTAAAAAATTTCCTTAGATATAATGAACATACGTAGTTGTGTCATAAAACTTGTATAGTGCTGTTATCTTCCACCTTTGAAGTGACTGGACAGATCATCAATGGGCCAGAGATTGCCTGGGCTGAGAGGAGATGGGAGGGCATTTCAGTGGAGACGTGGCAGGAGCCCCAGCCCAAACATTGGAGGGACAAACTGTCCTCTCCCTGCTGTTTTAACTAGCCAGGGTTCTCCAGAGACACAGAGCTGATGGGAGGAGAAGTAGCAGGAGCTGTGTGTTCATCTAGAGAGATTTGTTTTAAGGAACTGCTCTCACGATTGTGAGGTCAATGTCCAGAGTCATTCTGGAGACCCAGAGAAGAGTTATAGTTCAACTCCAAAGGCAGTCTGCTGGCAGAATTTCTTCTGGCTAAAGCTCAGCCTTTCTTCACTGAAGTCCTCAACCAGTTTTGAGTCCCACCCACATCATGGAAGGTATTCTACTGTACTCAAAATCTACTCATTTAAATGTTAATCACACTCAAAATACCCTACAGAAATATCCTGATTTCCCAGGTGGTACTAGTGGTAAAGAACACTCCTGCCAGTATAGGAGACACAAGAGATGTGGGTTCAATCCCTGGGTTGGAAAGATCCCCTGGAGTAGGAAGTACTTACCCACTCCAGTGTTCTTGCCTGGAAAATCCCATGGACAGAGGAGCCTGGCAGGTTACAGTCCATGGGGATGCAAGGAATTGGACACCTGCAGCCATGAAATTAGACACTTACTCCTTGGAAGGAAAGTATGACCAACCTAGATAGCATATTCAAAAGCAGAGACATTACTTTGCCAACAAAGGTCTGTCTAACCAGGGCTATGGTTTTTCCTGTGGTCATGTATGGATGTGAGAGTTGGACTGTGAAGAAGGCTGAGAACCGAAGAATTGATGCTTTTGAACTGTGGTGTTGGAGAAGACTCTTGAGAGTCCCTTGGACTGCAAGGAGATCCAACCAGTCCATTCTGAAGGAGATCAGCCCTAGGATTTCTTTGGAGGGAATGATGCTAAAGCTGAAACTCCAGTACTTTGGCCACCTCACACAAAGAGTTGACTCATTGGAAAAGACTCTGATGCTGGGAGGGATTGGGGGCAGGAGGAGAAGGGGATGACAGAGGATGAGATGGCTGGATGGCATCACTGACTCGATGGACGTGAGTCTGACTGAACTCCGGGAGTTTGTGATGGACAGGGAGTCCTGGCATGCTGCGATTCATGGGGTCGCAAAGAGTCAGACACGACTGAGCGACTGAACTGAACTGAGCAACTAACAGTTTCGCTTTTTGCTTCAGACAACAGCAGCACACCTCCACCCTGTGTCTCCTCCACACTTTAGTGTGTTTTCTGTCTTTTCATGTTTGATGCTCGGATTTTCTGCTGACCAACCTCTAATTCAGTATTTCTCTTTTAGCTTTATCTAATCTGTTATTAAATATCTCACTGAGACCTTATTTTAAGTTATTGTTTTTCTGTCTTAGATTTCTATGTGGTTCTCCTTTTTTGGTTTGTTTTCAGTTCATTTCTGAAAGTTTCAATATTTTATTTCTTTAAATATGTTAAGCATGGGTGTAATGAAGTCTGATCCCTTCAAGATACGGGTCTATTGTTTACTGCTATTGTCCACCATTTTATTTTTTAACTTTCAATGTTGTATAATTCCTTATATGCCTGGTTATTTTTTGGTTGCATGCTGTTCATTGTATGTGGAAGTTTTAGGGCTAACTTAAGGCATGGGAAAACATTATCCTTCTCAAAAAAGTATTTAAGTTTGCTTCTACCTGAAACAAAAGGACACGGGGTGGAGGCTCCTTAAGATTAGGGACTGCCATGGGGAGGACACTCAGGAGCTTGTTTACCATTGAATTAACCCGTCTCTTCACCTCCCTTTCTTATTTTAATCAGTTCTTGCCTGTCATTACAAGAATGCTTAGATTGCTCAGATAATTATCACCAATTATCTTAATAAATAATAGCAACATGAAATTTTGTATTGCGCATTTGTGGGTCAGAAGCTAATTTCTAAATGTAACCATATGGGACATGCATGCAAATAATTAATGCATTTTGATTACTTGTAATTTTGTATTAAAATGACTCACACATTTGAAGCATCCTTAAAAGGATATTTTCAATTAAATTTGGAGATAATGAAAACTTCTTCACATGGGTCAGCATTATTAATGTGTAATTTGCTGTAGCATCTCTCATAATATAGTATACCCTAACAGCTATTATTCAATGATAAACCGTGGCAACATAATTTTAGAATGCTGTTAAAGTGGTAAGTCGTTTTTTGCCTCTTAAGTGTTGATTGACAGTACTATTTTCTTATGCTCCAAGGTCAGTTACAATTTATCTTTTTTCTTTGCCAGTAGTTGTAGAATTTAGTGACAGTAAGATGTCCTCTATAGATAGCAGAGGGTCTTTAAACTTATATAGTAATAAGTTGAGGGTTACTTTGTAACATGAAAGTGATTAGATAGTATTAGAGCAACTTGGAAAGTAGTCTAAGAATCTACAGCTTCAAATATGCTTCGATGTTTCCATCTACTTCCAAGACTCCACCCAGATACTGTATGTACTTTTTATTAATCTTTGAAAAAACTAAGCCTCTATAATTCAGCCTTGGAGGTATAGCCGTTATTTTGGTGACATTTCTACTTTTTCAACATACATTAGTGCTTGGTTTTGGCCATTAGTGCTACACTGCTGATAGCTCATTCAGGACTTGGGGGTCAGTGTGATCAGGGTATCTAATGACCTCAGAGTCTTACACAATGACCACAAGCCCTTATATTCTTAATTGATCTGCCCTTGTTTATATACTCAAGCCAGTTTCCTTCCCAAGGTGATTGCCGCCAAGGGATCTTTGCTAATACTTTCTTCCAGCTCTGTGTGTGATATGACCTGAGGCTTGACTCTGCGTCTTTGTATTCAGCCATCTGCCAGAGATGGCAAAACAAAATGAGAACCTGATTGATTTGTCCCTGGTCAGTCAATTAAGAACTTTTTATATTGAATGCATTGCACAGTATCAGTAAAACGAAAGTGTAGGAGTGCTGATTAAATTTGTTCAGTTGCAGAATTTAGAGACCGGCCAGTCTGTTAATCCTTCACCAAACATTTATTTGCTAAATAGAATCTAGCAAGCATAGTGAATGGCTTCCTGCTGCCTGAGAAAAGAAACAAAATGTTTCATTCACTTATTATTAGACTGATGGGGAGCCTTTACTATTGGTAAACAGTGAGTAGGAGTTGGCAGATGGGAGTATTAGCAGAATGAGGTTTGTTTGAATTGATTTATAGCGGCGTAGGCATAAACAGATGTAAGCAGTTTAGCCGACAACAGTAAATCCCATGGAGGTCACAATAAAGCATCGATGTACTTAGCTGTAATTATGGCTGCCTGAAAGAAATGTAGATACAGAAGCACAACTTGGATAGCTAGAATAACTTCCTGTGTCACCTGAAACACAGCATAATCCAGGATAAGAAAGCATCCCCGTGAAGAAACTGTTTAAATATTGTTTAGAAAAATATAATCATTTATAATATCTTTGGTAATGATTGATGGGCTTCCCAGGTGGCCCTAGTGGTTGAAGAAGCTGCCTGCCAATGCAGGAGACAGTAAGACTCCATCTGTGGATTTGAAAGATCCCCTGGAGGAGGGCATAGCAACCCACTACAGTATTTGTGTCTGGAGAATCCCACGGACAGAGGAACCTGGCAGGCTATAGTCCAAAGGGTTGCAAAGAGTTGGACACAACTGAAGTGACCTAGCACAAATGCACAATGATTGATAATAAAAGGTAAATAGCCCTCTTGCCAAAGAAAACTACTGGGCCCATGAAAGATTAGCCAGAAAAAAGACTATCATTTGATTGCCCAAATGCAGCAGATTCTGAGGTCTGTGAGGCAGTCTTCCATGTCTTATTTTTGACATAGAGTTAAGTATCCATCTCAAGTTTCAGGCCTCTGTGTGTGTCACAGATAAAGGCTGACTTTTCTGGGCTCTTGACATTTGACCTGCGTTAATGCTCGGTGCTGTGCAGATCAGCCTTAGGATCTCAGTGACTCAAAACACTGGGAGTTAAATTGGAATACATATGCAAACACATGTGGTTCTAAAGAAGGCTACAGGTGAACTGGAAGTAAAATAGTTGTTTCAGAGGTGTGTACATGCATTCAAATGCCAGGGAAAATCTCTTCGTTGTTATCAAAATTATCCTGAGGCTGCATTTTGAACAAAAAGAAGCTTAGTGTACGTTCTCTTGGGTTGGGTCTTCTTCCCAAACATTCAACAAAAGACAACAAAAATTCTGCAAAATATAGATGATTCTCCTAAAAGCACTGGGAGAGGGTGAGGGTGCTCTGTCTGCCGTTAGGTAACCGATGTCAGAAACAAAGGGATAGAACATGAGCAAGTAGAGATCTACTGATATTGCTTCACTGGAATGCTTTCAGGTAATCTAATGTGTGCATGCTCAGTCGTTCAGTCATGTCTGACTCTCTGTGACTTCATGGACTGCAGCCCACCAGCCTCCTCTCTCCATGGAATTTTCCCAGGCAAGGATACTGGGGTTGGTTACTATTTCCTCCTCCAGAAAATCTTCCCGACCCAGGGATCCAACCCACGTCTCCTGCATCTCCTGGATTGACAGGCAGATTCTTTACCACTGAGCCACCTGAGAAGCCCAGGTAACCTGATATCAGTCTGTATTTTCATCCAGTACAGATCTGTCTCCCCAGTGTCAGTGTGGTTGAACAGCCTTGGACTTCTGAATTGTTTCCTGCAAGATGACAACCATGCTTTGCCCTCTGGTTCATGAATCCTACATGGGCAGAATCGAGTACCATACATCTTTCTGAATGTTAAACAAAAATGTGTCTAGAGGAAAGAAATGTATTTTGGCAGAATAATCTCTGCCTACATTGCTTCTAATTTGCAAAATAATTGCTTAAATATATGGAAAGAACCACCAGCTCTGAAAATATGTCATTTCCATGTCTTTGAAAATGTTGGACTTTTTGGCTTGAAGGTCGTGAAAAGCTTAACTGGCAGGAGCTTCAGGGAAAGAGGAGGCTATAGTGAGCCTCCGGAGTTGTCCTGGGGACGCCAGCAGCTGCTGTGACGCTGTGCCCAAAGTGGGCTGGCGGGTCTGATGCGCCGTCTTGTCTCCATGCAGTTCCGTTTGTCTTCACTGGTCTCTCCTGACCAGCGCTTTCCTGGCTTCCAGCACTCATGGTGGAAATAATTGATCTTGCGAATACCTGACAATCTAATCACCCAAGGAAAGAAAAGAATAACCTCTCTCAGATGCAGCCTCCCACCTCTAGGCTGAACAACAAAGCAAAAATGGGTTACGTTATAGGAATGTTAAGATCCTGTGAATGGGGCAAAATTTACATTAAAAAAAAAAAAAGTGTTTTTCATGTTGGTGCGGCCTGGGGAGTTTTTTGTGGCACCAGCATCTGCACCTTGGAATCAGATATTAAGTGTGTGGTTAACAGCTATACCTGTACACTCAGTTTGTAGCTGTCGGTGACCTGGAATGATTCAGTATGAATGTGTTTTCTTGCTTCTGCATCTTCCTCAGCTCCAGATTTGGACTTTG
This sequence comes from Bos taurus, assembly GCF_002263795.3. NCBI lineage: Eukaryota > Metazoa > Chordata > Mammalia > Artiodactyla > Bovidae > Bos > Bos taurus. The sequence continues at coordinate 1,985,508 of NC_037354.1, forward strand.
TCAATTACAGCAGAGGATCACTGGGTTCTGGTCATCTTCCACCTGCCCTTCATGACTAGTTCTGAGAAAAATTACAAATCTCATTTCTGGAGGGTTAATTGTTTGTGTAACCATCCCTATTTTTGCTCCTCTCTATTTATTTTTGCAAAATATTTTACGTAGTATTTTCCCACAGTAATTCAGTCCAATTCAATGAACTTGCCGCACTGTGTAGAACACTGGTGATGTTCTATCAAGTATTGTAGCTTGGGAGGAGGATAATTTCTGTCACCAGTGAATTTAAAGGCATTTATCAAGACAGACTTTTATGAGGTAGATGGTGATATTAAAACCTTGTATTGGTAGATTTAAAGTTATGAATCTTGATTAGAACAAAGTAATTCTTAATAAAAAGCTCTATCGAGGAGATAGTCTGCTGGAATAGATGGATTTTTATGGAATGTGCTGTAAGGAAGTATACCTCGGACTTGGCCATGTAAAGATACTGTAGGTGGTAATCACTCATGGACTAAACTATGGAGCAGTCTTGGTAAAAAGCCTAGGTTAATGGAAGGAATTGAAAAAGATGAAAATGAGTAGACGGCTAGGGTAGAATTATAGAGAACACTGAACATAACTCTTATGATCTTCATCCTTCAGGTTAGAGGAAGCCCATTGAATTTTATGAGCATAGAAATCTGTACTATAAAGTGTTTGCTGCTTCCAGAATATCTCTAAAGTATCAATGACTTACAGCAACAAGTGTTTATTAGTTGGACCTTCAGGTCACACATAGCTCCTCTACTCACCTTGATTTGTAAATCCTGGCTCCAGAAGTCAGATCAGATCAGATCAGTCACTCAGTCGTGTCCGACTCTTTGCGACCCCATGAATCGCAGCACACCAGGCCTCCCTGTCCATCACAAACTCCCGGAGTTCACTGACACTGATGTCCATCGAGTCAGTGATGCCATCCAGCCAGCTCACCCTCTGTCGTCCCCTTCTCCTCCTGTCCCCAATCCATCCCAGCATCAGAGTCTTTTCCAATGAGTCAACTCTTTGCATGAGGTGGCCAAAGTACTGAAGTTTCAGCTTCAGCAGCATTCCTTCCAAAGAAATCCCAGGGCTGATCTCCTTCAGAATGGACTGGTTGGATCTCCTTGCAGTCCAAGGGACTCTCAAGAGTCTTCTCCAACAACACACTTCAAAAGCATCAATTCTTCGGTGCTCAGCCTTCTTCACAGTCCAACTCTCACATCCATACATGACCACAGGAAAAACCATAGCCTTGACTAGATGAACCTTTGTTGGCAAAGTAATGTCTCTGCTTTTGAATATGCTATCTAGGTTGGTCATAACTTTCCTTCCAAGCAGTAAGCATCTTTTAATTTCATGGCTGCAGTCACCATCTGTAGTGATTTTGGAGCCAGAAGTCAAGGCAGATTCATTTAGGTGACCAACAGCTACCTGCCTTTTTAACAGAGGGATCTAAAGAACAGGAGAGGTAAGAAAAATACATAGTACCTCTTAAGGCCTTAGTGGGAAACTCGAGTATGCAGCTTCTGTCCACTTCCACTGACCAAAGCAAGTCATGTGGCAGAGTCTGATGCCAATGGGGTGGAAAACATTCTTTACTCTAGTCGGCATGATGCAGAGTCACATGTCAGAGGACATGCATGAGAGCCAGGGCGAGCATGAAGAACTGGGAACAGTAGCCCAGTCCCTGCATGCACTGTGTGTGGGGCAGCCTCAGGAACATGTCTGACCCATTGGGTGGAGCAGAGCAGCACTGGGGAGCCAGTGACCATATTGCAGCTGAGAGTTAAACTTTTTGAACAACTTCTTCAATTTATTTCAGTTCTTGATCTCAGGTTTTGTAATACCTTGTTATTCATTGTCAGTCATATCCTTGTCAAAATATATGAGGGACCTGAGACCTTCCCCTGCTGAGCACTCACTGTAGCGGAGTTTTGGGGGTGCTGGCAGAGGCGGGAGGCTGGCGGCGCAGAGGCAGGAACCTGATGCTAGGGCTCAGCGGGTGCCATCAGGCCCAGTGTGTATGTAGATGAACATGTACGCAAAATATCAATTAGGTCAAAAACTTAATAGTTTTCAGGTTGTCTGTATTAAAAATTTGCTTGTTTTATTGGTTGTTAACAGAGTTGTGTAGATTGCCTTTTTTTTCCTTCTCTTTTAGTCTTTCAACTTTGCTTCACATATATTGAAGTTATGGTACAATATGTAGATACATTTTAAATTGTGATGTCTTTCTGGTGGGCTGATCTTCTTGTCCTGAAATGCCCTCTTAATCTTCAGAAGCATTCCTTGCCTTCCAGTCTGATATTACTAACATACCCTTGCTTTGCTTTGTTTTGTTTAGGGTTCTTTTTAGGTCTATCTTTTTCATACTTTTATTTTCAGCATGCTGTATCCTCATATTTAAGGCATGTTGCTTGTTAGTAGCATGTATTGACCTCTATATTGTATTCAACTTGATAATCTTTGTCTTTTAACTGGATAGTTGAACCATTGGCATTTAATATAGTTACTGGAATATTTGATTTCTAGTTATGATTTTAATTTTGCCTATTTATCTCACATATTTAAATTTTTCTTTTTCTGTCCTTTTGCATTAGTTTATTTCTTAATTTCCACTTTTCCTTTTATTAGCTCATTAGTGATGTGCAATATATTATGGATATTTATTTAAATCCTTAAAGTATAAGGCTGACGTTACTTTGGCCTCAATAGTCAGTCATAGTGTCCTGCTCTGTCTTCATCCACATGTGGATACACCCTGGGATTCTCCCTCAGAGCCGCAGTGTTAGGAGCCCTCACGCACCCACCCGGCCACACCTGCTCGCAGACTTAGAGCTCCCAGCCTTCTGACGGTATCAGCTTCCCTGGACCCACTCAGCTCAGCTTGAGGATTGAGCACTTGCCTGAGACTGCCCCGCGGGGCACAGAGCTATAACGACGGGGCCTCGGAGCCCTTGCTGCCTGGGGACTCCCAACTCCAGTCCTACCTCTCCAGTCCAGGAGATTTCCAAGGCTCTGCAGACGTGTTTATTCTTAGAAGCCTCTCTCTGCAGAGCCTCAACTCGGCGAGAGGCTGGTGAGAACAGCGGGTCTCACAGTAAGCACGCGTCTGTATAGTTCTCATCTATGACTTGGGCACTTGAGAACTGGTTGCCCTAAGAGATATCACTGCTTTCCAAGAAGGTTTTTGTTTTTGTAGACTCTCTGGATTATCTGTTTGTTCTCAGCAGGCCTGTTATTTACCGTAAGCCAGAGCTCTGTGTCTGTGTTGTGTGCGTGCCTGTGTGCAGTTGTGTTACATCAGAATCCGTTCCAAATTTTTAATTCATAATGTGGCTTTCTCCTTGTTTTTCTTTCACTGAACAGACACATACATCATATACACATATAATACAAAAAAAAAAAAACAAAAAAACACCTCACACATACATTATAATTATAAACTCAAAAGTGAAGAAGTTCAGTCACGTGTGACGCTGCGATCCCATGGACTGTAGCCTACCAGGCTCCTCCGTCCATGGAATTTTCCAGGCAAGAGTACTGGAGTGGGTTGCCATTTCCTTCTCCAGCAGATCTTCCCGACTTGGGGATCGAACTTAGGTCTCCTGTATTAGGGCAGACGCTTTACCCTCTTAGCTATGAGGGAAGCCCATAAACTCAAAGCAACCGTGAATCATTGAGTACATAAATAAGACGTTGTGCATGAGAATACAGAATGAGTGGATGTGTTTTGTGGCTGTCAATTTTTCCTTCAACTTTAATGTTTGACTCCAATAATAACATATCAGGTGCTTGGTAGGTGTCCTAACGTCACCACTTTCCATGAGAGAAGGGATCAAAATTAAATGTTAATCACCAAAGTGATAAAAGTGACAATCTCTGAATTCTTTCCATAAGATCTGTGAGTTACTGTTATTGGAAAATCGATACTATGACCAAATATCCCGGTCACTGCATAGGGCTGAACTAAGAAGTGTGAGCTCTAAACATATCGTGGCCCTTCTCAGCTCCAATCCACTCCCTCTTCCTGTTTTTGCCATTCCACCTAAAGCTGTGCTCACTGTGCTCAGCCTGAGTCTGACTTTGTCCATGCTGACAACTGGGTGCTTTTCTGAAATGTACATTGGGAATGATAGATGGTTTTCATGCTTTGTTGGTACCCTAAGATCAAGCATTTGGTCCTTTTGGCCTGAATATTCTGAAGGTTATGACTCTTTGGCAGAAATTCTGGTAAAGAACCTGCATGCCAGTGCAGGAGATGTAGGAGAGGCAGGTTCAGTCCCTGGGTTGGGAAGATCCTGTGGAGGAGGGTAGGGCAACGCACTCTAGTGTTCTTGCCTGGGAAATCCCATGGACAGAGGAGCCCGGCGGGCTACAGCCCATGGGGTTGCAAAGAGTTGGATGTGACTGAAGTGACTGCAGCACACGCACACGGGGGAATAGTGATGACGTCAGGAAAACATGACTCTGACAGCCTGGTCTTCACACGTGTCCGCGTGTCAGCCCACGGGGTGCCTGCCTCACCCGTTACAGTGCGTGTGCGACCCTGCGCTGCAGGGCTGCTGGGCACGCCTGCCCCTGCGAGACTGGCTTCCCGCTGGGGCATCCCTGGACTGCAGGATGCCTGTGGTACAGGATGGGTTTTGCTGCGGGAGCCACTGGGGAAAAGATGACCCTATTTACATGGGGATGGCGATGAAGAGATTTTTCATCTGTGAAAATATGCAATTTAAATACATATTTATCATAAGAGATTGGGCACTAATGTGAAGGTCCTTAATAGTTAGATGAATATGTGTTCCACTCTTTAAATGTTGGCTTAAAGCAGAAAAGAATTGCTGAAGGAAATGATAGAGTAAGCCTGTTACATTTCTTTCTGGTCATATTTGGAAATGAAAATAAACCCAAATATGTATTCCTCAGTTTCCACATTTCAAACCAATTCAAATGTGTAAAGGAAAAAAATATCCAAAACTATTTCATCATAATTTTAACAAACAAAAAAATTAAGAAAAGAAAGAGGATAAAGATATTAGGAAAGTTTTATGGTTGTTGGCTCATAAAAACATGTATAAAGTATTATGTTGATAGCAAATCTCAGACACCCACTTCAAGGAATGTTGTTCTTGCTATTTTATTGTGATATAATAGGTCATATCATTACTTGCAGATTTCCTCTTTGTGATCACTAAAATAATAAAACAAGTTTTTGCTGAAAATTATAGTGTTTTGTAATGTCTTCTTTCTTTGTATTTCGTGGTGTATGTTTTCCCTGAAAGAAGTATTGGAAGGGGTTTTAATGTTTACCAAAAGATACTGTTTCTTTTTCAATATCGTCTTTATTAGAGTGAAATGTATTTTATAGCATATCTTATTATTTCGTACAAATTACATTACAACTCTTCTTTCTTCTTGGAATGAATTTCCAGATCTGATTTGTAATAAATACAAGGAACAAGTTACGAGTGAAAACTGGACATCTGCTTCCTGCATGTTTCCTCCCGATGCAGATTTTAGAACAGAGAATCAGGAGACAGATTTCCTTGTTCAAACCCAGGGTCCACCACAACCTTCCTGTGTGACCAGAGGTGCGTTGTTTAGCCCACGTGCACGGCCTGCTCCCCGTGAGGGTTCAGATCATCACAGTATAAGTCACAGAATTTTGTGGAGCGAGAGAAGTGAACGTATGCGGGGGCCCCTGGGACAGTGCCTGTGACGCTTTGCTCAGTGTCTGCTTTCGCTTTCGCCACTGCCCACAGGCTGATGTTGGGTCTCACAGGGAGAGCGTGCTGAGCCCACGGGCTGCGCTGGCAGCCGCAGGAAGGCCGGTTCAGACAGGCTTCAGTCGCTTTCTTCAAGGGAACCCGGTGGGTCTAGTGCACAGCCGCGTCCTCCTCTGTCATAACGGCGGGAACGGAAGACGCCTTTGGGACAGAGTGACCCTTCCCTCTGTCACGTCGCCACTGCGCATTGCCTGTGTCTGTGCTTTGCAAGGCTGCTATTTTCATTAAGATGGATTATTTATGTTTACAATTGATTTATCATAGTTATTTTTAAAGGAGTATTCTAAAAGCTCTCCTTTTTAACTCCTAATATGGTAAAGCTCAGTGGGTTTAACACACATAATACAAAGCTCTTTGGATCTTCAGTGACGTTTACTTCTGTGAGAGGCCCTGGGAGCAGGATGCGTGGGCCCTGTGGCTCTGTGACAGTCTGCTTGTGGGCAGCCCTTCTGTTACTGTAAAGTGTTCTGAGGTGTCCTCCAGGGTGTGCAGCCTGCTGGAGCATGTGTTTGGGGGTTTGGCAGAGGGCCTGTCTGTGCTTGATCTGTGGTTCCCAAAGGAGATGTGGATTCACCTCCGCTTAGGTTCAGTTGTGGACACTTTTTTGTTGCTTCTGATACCAAATTAGGTATCAATGCAGAATGCCACACACAGAGCAGGCAGGCAAATGCAGGTACACCTTATTTCAATGGTCTTTGCAGATATTTGTGTTTTTTTACAAATTTAAGTTTTGTGGCAACTCTGTGTTGTAAGAAGATGGTTAACCTTTTTATTAATAAAGTACTTTTAATTAGGGCATATACATCGGTTAGACATAATGTTATTGTACACTTACTAGACTATAGTATAAACATAACTTTTTATGCACTGGGAAACCAAAAATTCACTTGACTTGCTTTATTGTGAGGATCTCAAATAAGTCTCCATGGTATGGTATGCCTGTGTGAAATTCCCTACCCCCTTATAATGCACTCAGCATTTATGGAATGCTGGCTGCAGAACACCACGTGGGTGGCAGGCTGTATGGGATGCTGGGGAGGCGGACGGGCTTGTGAGTTTCAGAAAGACTGAGAGATCAGTTCAGGTTCCACCCGTAGATGCATCATCTGCCTCACCGCACACCATCTTGGTTTTACTGATAAGTGTCCATACCCTGTTTTTATGTTTGTACAAAGAGGAGTCTTGATAGAGAGAAAATAATGTCTGTTCCAACTGAAACAACTGAGTTACAATTCTGAGGGCAGAATTAAGTGGAAAATAAAGAGCACATTTGAAGTTGTGAGAAAAATTGAATCATGTATGTGTGTGTGCGACTCTATTCTTCCCCCGCACGTAGGTTCATCTGTACCATTCTTCTGGATTCCACATACATGTGTTAATGTGGGGTATCTGTTTTTCTCTTTCTGACTTACTTCATTCTGTATGACAGACTCTTGGTCCATCCACATATCTACAAATGACAGTTTCCTTCCCTTTTATGGCTATGTAACATGGCTTTGGGATTTGTACTACATCTTATTTATTCATCTGTCTGTTGTTGGGCATTTAGGGTGATTCCATGTCCTTGCTGTTGTAAATGGTGCTGCTGTGAACACTGGGGTACATGTGTTATGGGTGTATGTGCAGGAGTGGGATTATGGGTCATGTGGCAGCTTTATTTTTAGTTTTTTAGAGAATCTCCATACCGTTCTTCACAGTGGCTATTTCAATTTATATTCCCACCAACATGTAAGAGGGCTCCCTTCTCTCCACACCCTCTCCAGCACTTATTGTTTGTATATTTTTTTGATGATGGCTATTCTGATCAGTGTGAGGTGATACCTCATTGTAGTTTTGATTAGCATTTCTCTAATAATTAGTGATGTTGAGCATCTTTTCATGTGTCTCTTGGCCATCTGTATTTCTTCTTTGGATAAATGTCTGTTTAGGTCTTCTGCCCATTTTTTTTATTGGATTGGTTGATTTTTTTGATAGGGATTTTAGGATTGACATATATACAGTATCATGTGTAAAACAGATAGCTAGTGGGAACGTATTATACAGTGCAGGGAGGTCAGGTTGGTGCTCTGTGATGACCTAAAGTGGAATCCAGGGGAAGGTGAGAGGTCCAAGAGGGAGGGGTGTATGTACACATACAGCTGGCTTGTTTCATGGTACTGCAGAAACACAACATGGTAAAGCAATTAGACTCCAATTAAAAAGTATGTGTTAGAAATGTTCACTATGTTGGCACCTCATTGAGACCATTTTCTGAAGAGATGTGAATATCAAATATTCCCATGTGATTTTCTGACTGTTTCCAAAATTCCACCTTGAGTAAGTGTTGATGGCATATCTATTGTGCTTTGAGAGGTTCCTTGAAGAGCAGTCTCATGTCATTGAACAATTTTTTTCTCTAGACAGGATTTTTTCAAAATCTCCCAACAGATTTGTCTGCCGGCCACTTTAGAACTCTGGCTGTCATGGTGCTCAGTCAGGACAGGATTCAGCCTGTCTTTGACAACCTGCCTGTCCTACTCTGTCCCCTTCCATTTCCAGTCAGATTGCAATCGCTTCTCGTAAAGATGTGATGGATCACTCACATATTTAATTTTAAATTCATGCCATAAGAGTTGAAACTAAGTGTTAAAATCATAAGAAAAGCAAACATTTCATTATCAGTTCTCTTCTAGTCACAAATTCAATGATCAAATTATTTACTTATCTGTTACAGGCATTCCTAAAAGCATCTCCATCAGGTCTTTGAAGCACAACTCCTTTGCAGAAAAATTTTCATAGGTATTTTGCATCAATATTGCTAAGTTAGTGCTTGCGTAAGACAGTGGAAATTACTGACTGATTGATCAAGAGAGTTTCATATGGATCCTGAGAGAGTTGTTCTCTTCGGTGCTAATCAACCAGAGGATGTTTAGGAAACACTTCCTGTGAGAGAAGACATCACTGCTAGGGGAGCCATAAAGGAAATTGGGAGGCACGTGACATAGTGTTTGACCTCCAAAGGCTTACCAAACTGTCACAGCCATAAGCCCCCAAACCATAAACTCATAAATATAACTAAAAATGAAAACACATAAATCAAGGAACAAAGAAAGGATAGCTAATATGTGCCAAAAATATCGACAGAAGTCATCCGTGAAGAAAAATATTAATAGTAAAAGTCAGGATGTTAGTAAATGTGGTTGTGTTGAGGGGTGAGGGGGGCAGCCAGTGGGCGCTGTCCATGGTATGCAAAGACTGTCCCACCAGCTGGTCCTTCCTTGTTATATCCCCATGTCATTCAGCTTCATCTTGATGGTAACTGTACATGTAACAGAAAGATGTGGTGAACTCAATTCCTGTGGCTTCTGAAGACAGCACAGATAGCAAATAAATGGCATTTTGGGGACTAATGGCCTTAAAGAGAGTTGACCTCAGCCTTAACATTCCTAATAGACACTTGTCTGAATAGCTTCCTTTTGCAAGCCTTATTTAAGTGATTTCAAACCCTTTTAAGCGAACAATGCAAAGAAATAGAGGAAAACAATAGAATGGGAAAGACTAGAAATTTCTTCAAGAAAATTAGAGATACCAAGGGAACATATCATGCATGCAAAGATAGGCATAATAAAGGACAGAAACAATATGGACCTAACAGAAGAAGAAATTAAGAAGAGGTGGCAAGAATACACAGAAGAACTATACAAAAAAGATCTTAATGATCCAGATAACCATGATGGTGTGATCACTTACCTAGGGTCAGACATCCTGGAATGTGAAGTCAAGTTGCCCTTAGGAAGCCTCACTACAAATAAAGCTAGTGGAGGTACTGGAATTCCAACTGAGTTATTTCAAATCCTAAAAGATGATTCTATGAAAGTGCTGCACTGAATATGCCAGCAAATTTGGAAAACTCAGCCACAGAACTGGAAAAGGTCAGTTTTCATTCCAATCCCAAAGAAGGGCAATGCCAAAGAGTGTTCAAACTACCACACAATTGCACTCCATTTGCATGCTAGCAAAGTAAAGCTAAAAATCCTTCAAAGTAGACTTCAACCCCATGACAGTGGGCCCAGTGGCCAGGACTGGATCATACTGACTGCTGGCCTGAATCTGTGCCCCTTCCCCTGAGGACCAGCCAGACCCCAGTCCTGAGGAAGTCCTCCTATCCGCCCACTGCAGCTGCCTGCTACCAGCTTCCACTGAGGCCCTCAGATACCAGTAGCCTTACCTTCCTCCGCCTCCACTGGGGCCCCGCGGACACCGGGAGCCCTGCTCTGCTGCACTGGGAACATGTTCCCACCCCTCTCTGCTGTGGCGTTGCCACAGCCCCCCAGCCTCTGGGTAAAGGGCCTTTGCCTGCTGTCTTTGGCAGGTCTTGTTTTAATCCCTTAACATAGATGGGTCACATCACGTCTTCTGGCTTTATATCCACACCTCCACAAGGGTGTCTCCAGTGGCACCAATTCCTGATCTGTTTCCATGGAAACATGAGTGCTATGGAACTCCGTGCTGTAAATGTGCACCTCACGGGGGCAAGACCCAGCAGCGGGTGTGTCCTGTCAGGAAAGCAGCTGGCGGACCACCTCCTGGGTGTGAAGGGGGAGCCTCACCTTGGGGGGCCGCCGCTGACTTCTGGTTTAACGCTGGTGGGGTCGGGGGAGCCTTCCCCGAGCACGCACATCCCTGGTGCGCGTCCTGGGGCAGCACAGCCTGACCCTGACCTTAGTCAACAGAGTCTCATTGTGATGGTTATTAGAAGAGCTGCCCTCCCTTGGGTGTCGTTGACTGTCCCAATGGGGACAGTCAGTCTTGGGCTGTCATATGAACTAGAGTAACCATCAGATGAAAGAAAGGATAAGGCTGGACCAGGTCCCCTCCGAGCTGGCTTGTGAAATTAAAGAGCTCATCCTAGAGGATCTTTACATTTTGGATCGTAGATGGGATGGTTGCTTGGCAAAGCTTACCATTACGGGAGTGGGATCACCTGTCTTGAAGATTCAGTTCATAGCCACAGTAAAGAATCTGGACTCAAAAAATCGGGCAAAACCCTGGACAAGGTTGCCCATTTAGGCAGTGCCACCCGGTGGCTAAATGAGGAACCGCACCCGCGGGTTGATGAGATACATTCTTGACAGGATGCTGATGGGGAGGCCTGATTTGGGGCCTGGGGACCACCCAAAGGGGAGAGGGGTCCTGGAGACTCCAGTAATTAGGCAAAAAAGTTACAAGATACATCCACGTTCCATAATGAGTTTGGGGAACAGTTTAATCCCATTTGTACGCAAATTCTCCTTTGAGGAGTGTTTTTCCAACTAATTATTAGCACTTGAGAGTTTCTTCCTATAAAGGCTGTTCTGACTATGCATACGACTTGACAATATGAGTTTAAAAAGCACAGTAAAAGGCATCCAACTTAATGACCAGATCCTGTCGTGTGAATTTTGTTGATAATTTTCAGTGCTGTACAAACTTTGTTTCTTGGTCAAAACTCACCTGCGGGTGATGTGTTACCCTTTTACACAGAACTACATTCAATGTGCTCGTATTTTCATATGAATTATTGCTCATGTATTTGTGAATGGTTTCTTGTAATACCCATGTCAGTTTTGCTATCAGGATTATCCTAGTCTCATACAACTAGTTGGGGAGTGCTGTTTTTTTCTGACGCATTTGACAACATTTGGTATTATTTTTAATATATATATTTTTGAAAGAACCTACCAAGGAAGCCATTTGAGTTTAGACTATTGTGAACAGGTTTCGTGACTATGGTTTCAGTTTCTTTAATAGGTAGAGATATTCATATTTTTCTATTCCTTCTTGAATCACTTTTGATAAATTATTGGTTTTGAGGACATTACCCATTTCATCTAAATTTTCCTAACTTTTTGTCATAATTTTTATGGTGTCATCCTGTTGTTGTTTAAAGCTATGTGATTTCTGGAAATCTGCTTTTTTATTTTCTGATGTTTATAATTTGTATTTTCTACTTGTCTTGATCAGGCTTCCTGGGACTTAATCAAGTTTACATGTTTTCAGTACTTAATGAATTCTAAACTATTTTTTAAAATTTCTTTTTCCCATTGTATTGATCTCTGATTTTATGTTACTTTTTTCCTCCCGTGTTTTTGGACTTCAGTTCAGTCTCAGCCAAACTGAACTGTGTCCGACTGTTTGCAACTCCATGGACTGCAGCTTGCCAGGCTTCCCTGTCCAGCATCAACTCCTGAAACTTGCTCAAACTCATGTCTGTCAATTTGGTGATGCCATCCCACCATATCATCCTGTCATCCCCTTCTCCTTCTGTCTTTTGGACTTAATTTGCTTATTTTTTAGGTTCTTCAGTTGGAAGCTTAGTTTGTTCATTTTACATCCCTCTTCTAAAGGAGACATTTAAAGCTCTTTTTTTTGTTTTTTGTTTTTTTCTTCTAAACCTGCTTTACCTGCATCCCAGCATTTTCATAGGTTGTGTTTATTGTTGGGATCAAAATATTTTATATATCCTTATGAATTCTTCTTTGGTTGGTGGGTTATTCTAAAGTTTATTGCTTCATTTCTTAATAAAACATTGTAATTTATTTCTAAAGTAATTCCCCATGATAAGAGATTATTCTTTGCGAATTCTGCATTTCAAAATTCATTGAGTTGTTAAATGACTCACTATAAAGTTAATATTCCATGAACCCTTGAAATAAAAATTCATTGTACAGTTGTTTGTAGTGTTCTGTAAAGTTCAAGAAGACCAAGTTGGTTGAAAGTATTGTATTTTTTATTTATCCCTTCTACCAGTTACTGGAACAGAAGTTTTTTTTAACTCTCCAACTATTTCTGTGAATTTATCCATTTTTCTTTTTAGTTTTATAAATTTGTATTTATTTGAAGCACCATTTTAGGTGCATATGTATTTAGGACTTTTAACTCTATGATAACCTGATAATCACCTGTGAGACGATAGACTATTTGATTCTGAAAATGTCCGACTCTCTGCAACCCCAGGGACTGTAGCCCACCAGGCTCCTCCATTCATGGGATTCTCCAGGCAAGAGTACTAGAGCGGGTTGCCATTTCCTTCTCCAGGAGATCTTCCCAACCCAGGAATTGAACCCCAGTCTCCTGCATTGTAGGCAGCCGCTTTACCATCTGAGCCACCAGGGAGGTCTCTTATAATGTAGTCTTCATGAAAAGTGAATTTCTAACCAGATTTAGTGCCAATAGTCCATGTTAGCAAGACACACCAATATAATTGACATTCTGATAAATATAAATGTAACTTTTATTAATAGTTATTATATGAACTGCCAGTATTGTTAAGTCTAATGCCACACCATACATCTGTATCTCTTCAAAGTGTGTTTCTCATAAACAGCTTATACATGTGTTTGGCTCTTTCATCCAGTCTGACAACACTGCCTTTCAACAGGACCTTTCTTTCTTCTCTGCAGATTGCATCTATGATAAGGTTGAAAGTTCGTCTTGACATGTTTTCTATTTATCCCATCCCTTCTCCATTTCTCTGCTTTTCTACTCCTGCCTTCTGTTGGTACCTTTTATCTCTCGGTTGACTTGTTTGCTCTCTGAGGTCTCCTGACTGTTACCCTCCAGTCGAAGCTGTGCCCTCGGAGCAGGGTAGCGGTGGGAGCGGGCGGGCGGGGAGCAGAGTCCTTCTGCAGTGAGCAGCCTCCCGTGTTTAGTACGGCAGGTGGCCCAGACTCAGGGGGTTAAATCTGCCTTGTTTCTCCTCATATGTCTGAGGTAGAGACACGACTCTTCTGAACAACTCTGCCAAGAACAAAGGCAGTTGTCAGCCGTGTTCCTCCCAATCCGAGCCAGACAGAAGATAGATTGAAAATAGAAAATAAATTGAACAGAGGCTCAAGGACGTGTGGGCAGTCACAGAGGATGTGTACCATTTGTGTCTTTGGCGTCCCAGGAGAGGCAGGAGCGTGGGGAAGAAGAAAGATCTGAAGAAACAGTGGATTAAAATGTTTGAAATTTTGTAAAAGAAACAAATCCACAGATTCAAGAAGCTGAGTGAACCCAAACCAATAAAACTTAGTACATCCTTAGCAATACGCATCATGGTCAAACTTATGGAAAATAAAGACCGAGGAGAGATCTTGAAACCAGTAAGAGAGAAATGGCATCTTACCCACCAGAGAAAACTGTGGGTGTGACTGTAGATTTTCTGTCAGGACCACGGAGGCCATAGGAAGCAGCATAACATTTTTCATATACTTAAAAAAAGATTGTGATTCAGAAGTCTGTCCTGTGAAAATACTCTTCAGAAATGAAGAGAAACGAAGACATTCCCAGATGGAGGAAGACTTAGCATTTTTTGACAGCAGACTTATCCTAAAAGAAGAGAGAACAACTGAAAGAATAAACAGAAAGTAAATATAAGAGTCTTCCATTCACATCTCAGTTCAGTTCAGTTCAGTCTCTCAGTCGTGTCCGACTCTTTGCAACCACATGAGTCGCAGCACGCCAGGCCTCCCTGTCCATCACCAACTCCCAGAGATCACTCAGACTCACATCCATTGAGTCAGTGACGCCATCCAGCCATCTCATCCTCTGTTGTCCCCTTTTCCTCCTGCCCCCAATCCCTCCCAGCATCAGAGTCTTTTCCAATGAGTCAACTCTTCGCATGAGGTGGCCAAAGCACTGGAGTTTCAGCTTTAGCATCATTCCTTCCAAAGAAATCCCAGGGCTGATCTCCTTCAGAATGGACTGGTTGGATCTCCTTGCAGTCCAAGGGACTCTCAAGAGTCTTCTCCAACACCACAGTTCAAAAGCATCAATTCTTTGGCACTCAGCTTTCTTCACAGTCCAACTCTCACATCCATACATGACCACTGGAAAAACCATAGCCTTGACTAGACGGACCTTTGTTGGCAAAGTAATGTCTCTGCTTTTGAATATGCTATCTAGGTTGGTCATAATTTTCCTTCCAAGGAGTAAGCGTCTTTTAATTTCATGGCTGCAGTCACCATCTGCAGTGATTTTGGAGCCCCCAAAAATAAAGTCTGACACTGTTTTCACTGTTTCCCCATCTATTTCCCATGAAGTGATGGGACCTGATGTCATGATCTTTGTTTTCTGGATGTTGAATTATTTTTAATATTTGAAGCAAAAATAATAGTACTGACTATGTGATTCTTAATGTATATAGAGAAAATACTTAAGACAATTTTATTAAAATGAGGAAAGGTAAAGGGGAATAAAGAGAAATAATGTCTCTGTATTTTATTCACACTGGTGGAAAGTGACCTGATAGACAGTGATAAGCTTTGCGTGTATAATGTAACACTTGGAGCGACTACTAAAAAGCTATACAGGGACATAGACTCAAATACATCTCAGACAAATGAAAATGGAAATCTAGAAATGTATTCAAGAAACCCAGAGGCAGGCAAGAATAGGAAAACAAAAAATAAGACAGAGAAAACAAACCCATGAGATAATGAAATCAAAATTTAAAGAAAATGCAAAAACGCTCTGCAGAAGACACTTTGAATAGGATGGGAATAAAGACAAGGCAGAGACTGAGAGGAAATATTTGCAAACCACATACAAGACAAAGGCCTCCCATCTTGAATGTATAAACACGCCTCGAAAGCTCAGTGGGAAACAGCAAAATCCAAGCAGAAAAGCGGCAGCAAGCATGTTGTACTGAAGAGGATGGACGCACGGCAGACGCGCAGCTGAGGCGACACTCACTGTGAGCAGCCGGTAGGAAGCACGCAGACCAGGGCAAGGATGCCGCCACTGCGCGCCTGCTGCGACGTGCAGGGTAACGCCAGCACAAGAGCACGTGTGGTGAGGAGGCCAGGAAAGGAGACCTGCCCCGCTTCACAGGCACCGACGTGAAACGGTAGGGCAACCATGGAAGATCCACGTCCAGTTTCTTAAAAATAATAAATATGTACTTCCCTTAGGGCCGGGCTTCCCTGATAGCTCAGTTGGTCAAGAATCTGCCTGCAGGACTGGAGACCTGGGTTCAATCCCTGGGTTGGGAAGATGCCCTGGAGAAGGGAAAGGCTACCCACTCCAGTATTCTGGCCTGGAGAATTCCATGGCCTGTATAGTCCATGGGGTTGCAAAGAGTCTGGCATGACTGAGTGGCTTTCACTTTCACATGGGACCAGGCCATTGCCCTCTCCGGTGTGTGTCCCAGAGAAATGAAAACCACTGTCCACAGGAAAATCTCAAAGCGGTTTGAACAGCCAAAATGTCAAAAATAGGTGAACGGTTAATAAGACGGTCTTAGGTTCGCACCATGGAATGCCACTTGGCGATAAACAAACTGCTGCTAAGTCGCTTCAGTCGTGTCCGACTCTGTGCGACCCCACAGACGGCAGCCCACCAGGCTCCGCCGTCCCTGGGGTTCTCCAGGCAAGAACACTGGAGTGGGTTGCCTTCTCCGAAACAAACTGCTACAAGGTACTGTCTGGTGGATCTCAGGGCATTAAGCTTAGTGTAAGGTGAAAGGTTGCACACTCAGTGATGTCATTCAGAGCACATTCTTGAAGTAACAGAATTATGGAGATGGAGAAAACTGAGTGGTTTCTAGGATTTGGAGGTGCTGAGGAAGAAGGCCTGAAGGGACAGCAGGAGAGGAATCTTGCGGACATGTAATAGTTCTGTACATTGAGTGCATTGGTGGCTCACGCATGTGATGAAATCACGAAACTCTGCACACGTGTTGTGCCCAGTCACCTCCCTAGTGTGGATAACGTATGTACTGCTGGAGGGACATCATCTGGAGTGTGCAGAGCACACACTCCACTGTCTGTAAACTCCCTGTGAATCTATAATTGTTTCTAAGTTAAAAAGTTAAAGGACTGTTTTTAAAATACATTAAAAAAAAAACACTTTCAGCTATCCAACTGACTTTTTTACACAACCCCCAAATTGTGGCACCTTTGATAAAACAAATCATGTGTTATTAAATATCCATTTAATTTGACCGTTGTATGACTAATTCAACCAATCCTAAAGGAAATCATCCCTGAATTTTCACTGAAAGGATTGTTGCTGGAGCGCCAGTACTTTGGCCACCTGTTGCGAAGAGCTGACTCATTGGAAAAGACTCGGATGCTAGGAAAGATGGAAGGGAGGAGGAGAAGGGGGCAACAGAGGATGAGATGGTTGGATGGTATCAATGACTCAATGGACATGTATTTGATCATATTCTGGGAGATAGTGAAGGACAGGGAAGCTTAGCATGCTGCAGTCCATGGGGTTGCAAAGAGTCAGAAATGACTTAGTGACTGAGTAACAGCAATATGGTTAATTCATTTGGATATTTTCTGGCTTTTCATTTATATCAACTTCATGGAAAATGTCTGGTAATAAATTACTTACACCAATTTACAAAAGTGAAACTAAAGCACGGAGAATTGAAGGAAATAGGGAAACAGTGTGAAGAGACCCCGTCAGGAGGCAATGGGGTGGATAGGAGGCCGGTGATTTGCTGGAGCATAATTTATTCAGAGCATCCCTGTGTATTGTTGGCATTTAGGAGAAACGGTGGAAACAGGAGAGAGTCATGTGCATATACAAAGTTTGAAAACTGGAGAAATGATTTGGGATTAGATATTAGAAAACCTAACATACCAATCTAAAACCCTGGGGTGCGTCCTGATGAGAATGCACCGGCTGGGAGCTCTCTACCAAGCAAAGCTGGGCTGGCATGCGCCTGTGATGGTAGTTCTGTGTTGGGGCAGGAGGTGCCCCTGTGGGAAGACACCCCTCTGCTCCAGAGTTAGGGGTGGGAGTGACAGAGCTTCAGCAGGTGCAGCAAGGAGCACTGAGATTTGAAATCATCCACATAGAATAAGAATTAATGTTTTCTCTCCGTGCAGAGGAGTTCTCTAAGTGCTGGGTAATCCGTCTTGACACTGAAGAGCCAAGAAGAACTGGAGGGAATGAAATGGACCACAGCCAGTCAGCCCCATGGGAGCCCACAAAACTGCTCTCTCTGCCGCGATTCCTTTGTTCTCAGAGTCCTGAAACATAGGATGCAGAAATAAGGGAAACGGAAAATGAATGCGCCCTGGATTCAGTTGACGCCATCATCAGTGGATGGCAGCCCGCATTCTCAGGGTAGAACACCACCCGACCAGCAACACCTGCACGCCTGCCTGTGGGCGGTGTGACCGTCAGCCCGCCGGGGAGCCCGGTGAACAGTTAGCACGTTCCCATGTGCCTGCTTCCTATAGAAAAGGAAGTGCAGGCGCCTTCATATAAGTTAAATTGCTAGAATCTGTCATTGTCCTTGGGGACAACCTGCTGTTAGTTCTGCTAAACACTGGATGTCACTGTTGCCGTTTTATAGTGAAAGGTAATTTTTTGAAAAAGAGCTTCCTAATCAATATTTTCAGAGTAGCTATAGAAACTATAATTTATATTTTATATTTTTCAACAAAAAGAGAGATGTGTCCCCTTTAGAAAGGCTGGTTTCTTTCTAGGACTTACCGCTCTTGAAAACCAGACCAAGACATGCCACGTTCTCTGAACCTGCTACGGCTGACATGCACGCCCTTGCCGGCCATCAAGTCCCCACCGGGCCACAAGGCGCCTGTGTGACGAGAGCCCGTGCGATGAGGCCAGCTGCTGCCTGTGGAACCTGATGCTACGCAATGCTCTGTTCTTTGTTGTTCAATCGCTCAGTTGCGTCCGACTCTTTGTGACCTCATGAACCGCAGCGCGCCATGCTTCCTTGTCCTTCACCATCTCCTGGAGTTCTTGCCTTGAGAACCTCCTGAACAGTATGAAAAGGCTCTGTTCCTGGTTGAGCACAAATTAACCCTTCAGTCATCGTCCACTGCTTCTAGAACCACAGCGTGCCATCCCCAGAATAAATGATGGGAGCTAATTGCCTGTCCCTTCACATCAACTGAGAAAATAAGCTTGTGTCACGTTACCGTAGAGACAGAAATCCAGCTGACTGGTGGAGGCAGCAGCTTACTCTGTTTTCTCAGATTTGGAGTGGACACTGGTGCAGACCTCTCACACAGAATCAAGCTATCTGGACAGGTCAGCGTTTCAGCATTACTCACTGTGTTTGTTCATCAGCTTTCACACAGCAGAGTGCATTTGTGAGGTAAACTCTGGTTACCCAAGAGTCGCCTGCCACACAGATTACTTGATTTTTAAAATACAGTTTTCATGAAAAGCAATGCTGTAACCACATTTAGTGAAAATTTTCTGTGTTAACGAGACTATCAATATAATTGGCACTTAATAAATTTAACTTTTAGTAATAGTTCTATAAACTAATGGGTTTTTAAGCATAATGCCACAACATTCATTTTGTTAAAACTATGAAGAATCACATGAATTATTATTTAATAATTTGGAAAACATCTCAGTGTCTCTTAGTATGTGAGGATCATACTGTTGGCTCCACTTATAATGGAGAAGCATGTTTCTTCGCTATTTTCTCTTTTTTTAAAAGCAGCTATGTACTTGACATCAAATGCATATGTAAGACAGTCTCTTGTTAGTCATTTATTATCAAGAAGGTAAGAAACTCATGCATAAGTGGTTCCAACACCAAGCTATACATTGGTGAGCAGGATGTTTCAGACCAAATTCCTCTAAATATTTTGAGACAAAACACACCCATTTTTAAAGGTAGAGTGGGTGAGTCTTCAAAATAGTGGCATAGATACCAGCTTTGATGGATAAGAGACAGACCTTCACAAAACATTAACTGAAAAACACAGAAAACCCAAAGCAGTGAGAACAAAAATACAGGAATAAGAATTTGTAACTATTCTAAGACTACAGGAACTGATTTTATCTCTGGAATTTAGAAAAAGTAGTTAAAGACTGAAGATAAGGGAAAGAGGGAAGCTTGTTCATTTTTGTATATCTTATCATAGGAATACAGGTGAATAATAAATATAGCATTAATGTATGAATGCCTAGATGGTTAAATACATACCTTTCCTTTTCTTGAAGTGAACTATACATTTTTTCATGCCAAAATATGAAATCAGTTATTTTTTTATATCTGGTAAAAGTGGGATAATGATTGATGCGACAGTTAACCAAGATGGCTTAGTTCTTTATCATCAGCAATCACTAATTATTTAGTAGCTGTTGACTACAATAAACCTGCAGAATTTAAATAGAAGACTTAGGTTCATACTAAAGAAGCAAGAATTTCATTTGGGTTCACAAATAAATAAGAACTTTGAACAAAATACATTGATTTTTTAAAAATCTGCCTGTGATAAATAATTCCCACAAAGTCTTTATTATGCAAAATGGAGTCCAACCATAGAACTATGTTACTTTCCTACATACCGCACAGGAAAAATCTTTAAACAAATTTTTAAATAATAGATTTGGACTTAAGATAATGCAAAAGCTATAGTCCTATTAAAATTTGATGTGAATTTTCTTTCATAATAAATGAATCTCCTTCACAATAAGGCAAGTACCAATTGTTAGGAGAATAAAACACTTCTAATTAAACGGGAGTACTTTACATCTGTAAGTATGAAAATGAGTCGTGCATATTGAATTGAGTAAAGCTTAAGTGCACATTATACTAGGTTAAGCTGTAAAATTATCATTTAAAAATGTTAATTTATTTTAATAAATTCTTAAAATTTTCACATTCAGATGTAAAGTCCTTCTGTTTTTTTTTTTTAAACCAGTTTTATATTTTAAGGTAATGAAGAGCTCTGTATCTATGAAACAAAGGGAAATTTCATTGTTATTTCTTATAAAATGTTGTTATAACTGATTTTCATGAATAAACATTTATGTGATGCAGAATTTGAGTGAAGGAAAAAATCCCCATTTAGTCACAACCATTTTTTATAGCAAATTGCTTTTTAGTCTTCAAAATCTTTTACTAGAGTCAGTATAAAACCCCACAAAAACTTTTTCCTGAATTTGTTTTTATTTACATCTTGTACCTGGTTTGCTACTGAGAACTTTAATGAGAAAGGAAATTAAAATAAAAAGCTAAATTAGAGGAAAATTTAACAGAATCTCTAGATGATAATGGAAAATAATTCTTTCATTTTATTAACAATTAATGGGCTTCCCCAGTGGCTCAGCAATAAAGAATCTGCCTGCAAGGTAGGAGACCCAGGTTCAATCCCTGGGTCAGGAAGATGCCCTGGAGGAGGGCATGGCAGTCCTCTCCAGTATTCTTGCCTGGAGAATCCCCTGGACAGAAGAATCTGGTGGGCTACAGTCCTTGATGTCACAAAGAGTCAGACACGACTGAGTGAGTGAGCACGCACCCATGCATCCTCATATCTCTGTCTCTGTCAAACACAGTTTAAAATTATTGGTTGGCTTAAGTCAGGCTCCCAACAAGGATCACGTATTTTGTTTGGGGCTGTGTCTGCCATGCACAGGCACTGGTGCTTAATGTCTAAACTTGATGAAGACATCGAGTCAGCCATTTTTTTTAGAATATCCCTCATTCTGTTACATTGGCTGACATCCTGCTGGTATATTTTAAACTTGTTTTTTATATCATATTTCCTAGTTAAGACATCAGCTTTTTAAATACTTAATTCAGATTTTTAGGTGGCGATTAGCAAGAGGCTCCAACTGGCCCATTTTTAGAGATGCTCCATGTGACTCACTGGTCCAGGTGTTGAGAACACTGTCACTCAGTGTGGAGACAGGGGGTCCCAAAGACTATACTGCCCTTTCATCTTATAACCATTCCTACTGTTTGCCTTTTAACCACCACATGTTTATCTTAATTTTGAAATGAAAAATATAAAATATTTACAGTTAAATATTTTTCTGCCTACTGGATTTCTTGTCCAAGTTCTTACCAAGCAGCTTGTGAGCAAAACAGAATCCAAATGACCGCTTTAATATTCAAACCTGATTATATTTTTAAGTGCAGGTTATATTTTCATTAATAAGGCACATTTATTTTATTTATATTGCTATTTCTCATCAAAAATCTGAAATTGAGTGCATGGCACAGTGCAGAGGGCTTGCTGGAGGGGTGTGGAAACTGTTGGGATTTCAGTTGTTGGAAAAGGCTGGGACTTTCTCTAGCCTAGTTGTTTGTATAATGCGGATACCCTGATCCATGCTGAGTATGAGATTTTTAAGTGCTTTATGCTCAACAAACATAAGTTCCTCTTTCTCTTTGTGCTGAACAACTGTGTCTGGCCAAGCTTGTCAAGGGAACCTGGAGATCTGTCAAGGTACGATTTCTTCTGCCAGGACTCACATGATTCAGTGATTCTCCAAATAAAATTAGTCAAAACGGCTTGTTTTTCCTGACACCATTTCATGTGGCTTTATCCAGCCCACCCCAACCCATTGCAAAACTAGAAGTCTCATTTCTAGACTCATACAACACTCCCACATCATTCATTCCTCCCACATCTAGGGATATTCCACTCCCAGCCACATTTTATAATAGCAAAAGAGAGAGAGAGAGGAGTTTCTATGGGAGCTGGTTCTAGCTATAACACTGAGGAACATAAAATACAGAATAAAACTTTCCCCCAAAACCCCATGGAAAAGGACTGAAAACCAGGTCTACCTTAGTTCCATGCAGCGGTCTCTTTCAAATGGACGTCAGGACCCTGCAAGTAAAATTACTCTATTAGCCCCTCTCTCAGCCCAGAGGCTGTTGTCTCTACACCTAGAAAATGGTCAGAAAATGGAATGAAATCAAAGTGGAAACAGAATTGGGCTGCCATTCTGGGTTGTGGTGATCCCATTTTCCTTGAAAATGGTGCACATCCCGGATGGGACAGAATTTCCTTGAACAGGACAGACAAGACGTGAGGAAGCATCTAGAACATGGGATTTCCTTGTCTCACTTTAACCTCAGTACCTGATCTGCTGGTGTTCAAATAATCACAAATGGAATAAAACTTCATGGTGGTGAACAGAGAAGGGACCTGTGATCTCCCAGCCAGTGTCAAAGACGCAGTTTCATGGTTCACAGCTCCGGGGGGAGAGGAGCAAAGCCTTCTGACTCAGGAAATGTGGAGTGTGGCATCCCGAGGGCAGATGTCCCAGTGAAATATTGGGGTATGTGGCTTCTAATGTGAATATTACTAGGATTTTGACTGTTCGGCTCCAAATGGCATTGGTTTCAATGTGTTTTGATATCCAGTTATGCAAGCTTTTGTCATGATTACATTAGATGATTCTATCTGTTACAAAAGAAACTTAGGGGAATAGCAGTAGAAATGAAAAAACAAAACTTTTTAAGGACTCTGAGGCAGTAAAATGGGCCACATCAGTTTGAATGTATTTCATGTAGAAAAATAATTTAAAATTCTGAATGATCCTTTCAGGTTGCACAGCAATCAAAGTGGAATAGAATTCCAAGTGGCCGTGTTTTCAGAAGAACACCTTGTTATCTAAGGTGCCTGAAAATCCCCTTCCTCTTAATGCTGAAAGCCTGCATTGATATCTCCTTTACATCTGAGAGTTTAGCAATTTGAGTGCTTCTGCACTGGGAGGAAACCTCCTAATAGTGAATATGGCAACCTTTTTGTAAGAATTTTTTTTTTTTTTTGCATTTCACACAAGCCACTTGGGATCAAGGAAAACTCCTCTCTGATTATAACTGGTGATAATTACGTAGACAGGCCGCGGTGGTCACTTGACGCGGCGTGTCTTGCTTAATCAGGATGGAGGAGACACGTGCTCTCCTGTCGGGTTCAGCAGCAAGGTGTTTCAGTATCATCATGTACTTGTGCTGCCAGAGCCTGGTCTGGTGAGGCAGTCCTGCAGCTTCTAGCAGTGAGAGAGAACCTGAGCACTCCTGCCCTGTGCACATGCCACGGCCCCTCCTGTCTCCCGTGGTGCCTTCACACTTTGAACAGGAGCTGCCCTGGGAGGAGTGGGCTAAGATGTGCACACATCTTCCCCACAGAACTCTGAGTGAGGCACCCACATGCCTAAAAATTTGAACTAGTTTTTAAAAAGTGAGTAAAGACTAAAAATAAGAATTAAAACAGTGTTCTCAAATAATAGTTGCCTCTATTGAGAATACCACTTGGGACTTTTCACATAAAACCTTCAGTCTAACCATTTAGTTTGTCCCAGTGGGATTCTGTTGATGTGAAGCCCTATCAACCCATCTGGGAGCTGTGCCTGCTTAGAGCTTCTTCAAGGTCTACAGCTACCATCTCAGCAAAAGCTGAAATTTATTTTCTCTGAGCTGATTTATTTTATACTTCCTAATTTGAATGGAAATTGTAAAAAAAAAAAAAAAAAGAGAGAGAGATTTAGAAGTCCTGGAAAAAGCTGAATAGATTTTAATGGAAAATATAAAGAAAATTCCCAAGTACCATGTTACTGTGAGGGAGATGGGTTTGGTTTTCCTGTTTGACACCAGGACCTATGTGATGAGCCAGCGTTTGCTATGGAGACAGGTGTGAAGCACTGAAGGTGCAGAGAGCAGTATGGCAGGTGGAGGTCAGGGGAAGGGCAGGAGGGGAGATAACAGGAGAACAGCCACCCCCTCCCTCCCCACCCCTCCCGCCCCCACCAGGGACCCTGCCTTCAGAACTGCAGCTGCAGGGTCAGGCCCACCCTAGAGGCCGGTTGCATGCCTGCTGGCCCGAGTCTGGACTGCAAGCCCCGCTGTTGGCACTGAGAGACTAGCTCCACATTTCTCAAACACGCGCTGGGGCCATGGCTCTCTGCCGCAGGGCTTCATGAAGAAGACAGTGTTGTCCAGGATCAGTCCTTGAAGAAGGCGACAGAAAGAAGGCAGAGCACAGAGGAGGTGAGTGGGGAGCGAGAAGGTCTCAGGGCACAGGACTGCTTGGACGGGCTGTGCGTGTGCTGAGACGGACGGTGTGTGGTGCCACGTGGCCAGATGAGCTGGATGGCTGGGATCAGAAAGAGAACCTGGCGTTTGTTCAAGTGAAGCCAAGGCCGGGAAGGAGTTAACCACAATGCATCGAGAATCTAGAGACATCAGGAAGACGGAACCTGACCTCAGTGTCTGTGCCCAGAGAAGAGCGACACAGAATTGACAACTGCCCAGGATGGGCCTGGAAAAGAGGTCACAAGAGGCTCGTGGGTGCTGGTGATGGAGTGGGGTAGCGAGTTTTAAGTGAGCGCTCTTCCCGTGTGAAGGGAGAACACACCTGGCAAATCTCAGCATGTCCCTGTTTTGGCAGTGGGAGCAGCCCCCACCAAGCGGGGGGATCCAGAGGGCAGACGCTGAGCTAGAGGAGGCAGGCTCTCGCAGCATTGGGCTCAATGCCAGGGTGGATGCTGGTCCATGCGTCATCTCTGAAATACACTTAGTTCCTCTTCCTGCTCAGATAACTTTAGTGGCCCTGAGTTGTCGATGCAGAGCAATATTTTCAGAAGGAGAGATAGTGCTCATCAATTCCCAGGTACATTTTCCCTGAATCCGCTGCCTCAGGTCCCTATTTCAGATGATCTGTGGCTTGTGGGAGATCCCACATGGACAGGGGATTCTCTTCTAGAGAAAAGTGTAAGTTGCCCGAGTTGTATTTCTTCAGGTTCCTGGAAAGACTTGTCTTACCTCACTTGTGTATGGAAGTGAACAACAATAAAAAAGTTCTGAAGGGAATACACTTCTAAATAGAAGTTGGAAGGACACCCCGTTTTATTAACAAATGAAATAGCATTTACCTTTTCCATTTGTTATGTGAAATGTCTCTCCACTATGGGATGGTGGACAGGTGGGAGAGGACGAGTCAGATGCTCATATTAGGTGCCAATTTGCAAGTAAGAGACAGAAGTCATGTTAGAAGAGTTTAAACGGTAAAGTGTATTTGAAATGAATAGGGTGGTGAAGTGACATTCTTTTATCAAACTAAAACTTGAGGACCTTATTCAGTGACCTTAAGCAAATGGGCCTGGACTGCATCATCTTTGATTTTTAATGTAATTTTAGTTGTTAAGTTCACTTAACCACTTCGAGCCTGATAATCCCTATCACCTCATCAGTAAAAGGAGTTAATAATACAAAACTGGAACATTATATTGGTGATGAATGTGACAATGTGCAAAAATATTTTGTAGGTTCTCAAATATCAGGCTTCCCTGGCAGCTCAGACGGTAAAGAACCTGCCTGCAATGCAGGAGACCTGGATTCAATCTCTGGGTCAAGATCTCTTGGAGAAGGGAATAGCAACCCATGCCAGTATTCTTGCTTGGGGAATTCCATGGAGAGAGGAGCCTGGCGGCTACAGTCCGTGGGGCCACAAAAAGTCGGACGTGACTGAATTACCAACCCTTTTACTTTTCACTACTTCTGAAATATCAGTTGCTTTTCTTGATAACCTTTCTGGTTGTAGGACACTATAGAGAAGTTTTAAGAAACATAAAATGAAAAGAATAGAAAACCCTAGTCTTTGATATGTTGAGATAACAGGGAAGAAAAACCCCAGCAAATGTTGTAATGTTTCTAAATAAAGACAAGAGAAGAAACTCAGCATGGCCCTAGAAAACCTTTCCAAAGGGTGTCACGAGACCAGGCCCACGCTCTCAGGCACATGAAGCCATCTGTGTACTGACGGTTATTTGTAGCAGTGTTGCATTACCTGTGAGATAATGTAGGTGGCAGGACGTGCTGTCCGTTTCCACAGGGTGCATATGTTGCTGTGTTTCATCGCTTCCAGTTCCACTGGTATTAATCTCCTTAGTTTACAGTGTGTATTTCAAAAGCAATGGGGATACCGTTGTCCCTTTCTCTACATCACAGTGAAATTCCATGCTTTACTTAAATATGGTTTAAGTCTATGTTCCTTTCCAACTGGTTTCTTTCATGTTCTCTTCGTATTTGTAACTTCAGTCCCATCTGCTGAAAAATCGTATTTTCGCAAAACACTGTATCAAAGGTCAGCTATTTTACATCCACTTTTTTTTATTAAGAATGCTATTTTGACTAAAAAATATCACCCATATCGTTATCATTTTTTAAATTTTTTGCTGCATAAAGGAGTAGATGACATAAAAGTTTAATCATAGAAACACACAAAAGAATTGTCAAATGAGAAGGAAATGAGAGCTGAAAGTGGTTTACTGGCATTTTAGCTACTTGAAAACAGACATTTTCTACAATAGATTTGAATATAGGTTGTCTGTGACTGTGTCACTTCAATGTAATCTGCCAAGTTTAAGTGTAATCTTACATTTTCTTTCTAAGAAAATGGCTCATGACCATGTGAAATTGAAAAGTGTGCACTAGAAATACACTTTTGGATGTGGTCAGTGGATCATGTGCAAAACCGTGGGCCCGAGGGCATTACCAAGAGAGCATGTGTGGATGGAGGGGATAAGAGGTGTGACACACGTCCAACTGCTTCGTTAGTTACACTTAGTTAAAGTCCCTTCAGCTCACTGCTGTGGGTCAGTGTCACAGGTAATGTATCCATTCTTCTGTTGACAGGCATTTTGATTCCTTCCAGTATGTTCAGAGACGATTCGGGTAAAGGCATCCTTGCACACGTAACCTGGTGCCCACAAATGCATACCATATACGCACATGTATAGTCACACATGCACTAGTTTCTCCAGGAGGGAAACGCAGGGTCACAGGATATGATTGCAGTAACCTCACGATAACAGGCAGAGATTCTGTTCGTGAGTCAGTTTCTGTTTCTGTTATGAAACCTAAAAGGAAAGTATGAAAACATGGGTATTGTAACTAAAGTGGGGGTGAATTTGGCAGCATCATCAACTCAGGGTCCTTTGTGGTCTACCTGAACCCCCGTCTGGATGGACATTTGCGTGTTTCACAGAAAACACAGGAAGTGCTCGGAGGTGCCCTCCCAGATTTCGTGTGTCTGATACACGGCTTGCCTGCTGTAGCACTGTATTCTAAACATACATGACACATGTTGTTGTGTTATGCCTGGGAGTCCTACTGTGCCACCACGGGAAGTCCTCTTAGTTTCCGCTCCTTCGATTTTCCACACCCAGACTCGCGTGACCCGACGGCGGCGGTCTTCTCCCTCTCACAGCAGTACATCTCTGCACAGGCCAGAAACTGCAGCTTGGTTTTGAGGACAGCTGGTGACAGTGGGCCTTCTCGCTGTCACCACTTTCAGGGGAGCTGGTTCTGATGGTCACCACTGGTATTTGCTGTCGGAAGTCTCAGAAGGTCCTCCTTAGCCTAGGAAGATGTTAGATTCCATTTGTCATCTTTCAGCTGAAAATATTTTCTGTAGTCAACTATGTATGTTTGATAACTGGAATATTTAGAAACATATTTTTATAATTTCAAAACATATGAAACTTTTCCAGGATTTTTTTTAAGAAACTAGTTTAATTGCTGCTGCAGCAGCAGCAGTAGCAGCAGTTTAATTGCTGATAATTAAGTAAGTGGATTGCTCCCTTTGTCTAAGTCGAAACAGTTGTTCAGTTGCTCAGCCATGTTCAATTTTTGTGACCCCATGGGCTGCATCATGTCAGTTTTCGCTATCCTTCACCATCTCCTGGAGTCTGCTCAAATCATGTCTGTTGAAGCGTGATGCCATCCAACCATCTTATCCTCTGTTGTCCCCTTCTCCTCCTGCCTTCAATCTTTCCCAGCATCATGGTCTTTTCCAGTGAGTCGGCTCTTTGCATCAGGTGGCCAATATATTGGAGCTTCAGTATCAGTCCTGCCAGTGAATATTCAAGGTTGATTTCCTTTAGATTGACTGGCTTGATCTCCTTGCAGTCCAAGGGACTCTCAAGAGTCTTCTCCAACACCACAGTTCAAAAGCATCGATTCTTCAGTGCACAGCCTTCTTTATGGTCCAACTCTCACATCTGTACATGACCACTGGGAAAACCATAGCTTTGACTAGATGGACCTCTGTGGGCAAAGTAATGTCTCTGCTTTTGAATATGCCGTCTAAGTGTGTCATAGCTTTTCCTTCAGGGAGCAAGCATCTTTTAACTTCATGTCTGCAGTCACTGTCTGCAGTGATTTTGAAGCCCAGGAAAATAAAGTCTGTCACTGTTTCAGTTGTTTCCCCATCTGTGAAAGTTGAGTTTTAAGCCAGCTGTTTAACTCTCCTCTTTCACTTTCATCAAGAGGCTCTTTAGTTGCTCTTCACTTTCTGTCTTAAGGGTGGTGTTATCTGCATATCTGAGGTTATTGATATTTCTCCTTGCAATCTTGATGCCAGCTTATGCTTCATCCAGCCCAGCATTTCGTATGATGTATTCTGCATATAATTTAAATGCACAGGGTGACAATATACAGCCGTGACACATTCCTTTCCCAATTTGAATCAGTCCATTGTTCCATGTCCAGTTCTAACTGTTGCTTCTTGACCTACATACAGGTTTCTCAGGAGGGAGGTAAGGTGATCTGGTATTCCCACCTCTCTAAGAATATTCCACAGTTTGTTGTGATCCACATAGCTAAGGCTTTAGAGTAGTCAATGAAGCAGAAGTAGATGTAGTCTAAATAGGGATCTGGTTAAAAGAAAAATAGAATTATGGAAAAAGGAATTGATTACATAAGCTCATAAAATATTATCCCAGAACTAGAAAGTAAGAGACTGTTTCAGTAGCATTCTGATTTGAGGCTTGTTTGTCTTTATCTTTCCTAGATGTGGGGCCATGTTTATAGGTCAAATCTGTATCACCTGCATCCACAGTTAGTGCTTAGGAAAGTCAGTAACACTCCTGAAGTTAAGAGGAACCAGAAACATTATTTTATAATGATTGGAGATTACTTTTATTTAAGCCAAATATTTACTGTGTTAAATGCTAGCAACATGATACGCCGTTTAACCCCCAACAATAATTTCTTTCAAAAGGCCAGTGTTTCATAGAAGTAAATGAATAGAGAAAAGAGATTTGAGACCTACTATGAATATATTCTCTTAATTATTTTTGGAGCCATTTTAGGACAAGATTAAACTGATGATTATCACTGTATAACTACTATAACTATAAATCTGGAGAAGCATGCTTCCAAAAATAATTAATACTTTTATTGTTTAGCTATTTCCTCCTTCCTATGTTTCTGGAGAAACATTAAGTGTGTAACTGACTCTTTTAAGGAAAGAGAAAGTGTTCTTCTCACTGCAAGTTCTATAAGCAAAAACTAATCACACAGGTAAACTTAGTAATGATATGTAGCTAAGGTCAGGAAATTATTAAACCCAGGGCTAATATCAAGGAAGACACACAATAATATGAGAAATACAGCTTCTAATATCATTTCAGAGGGGCTAACTTGAATGCATTCTGTTTCCAAAGAATAATGTTTTCCTTGAGTTCCCAGTAAACTATGATTCCCAGGATGAGATACTGTTCCTTGTTTTAGAAAAATACACATTATTTTTAGGTTGAAAGTAATAAAAAAATTAATATTTCCTCTGTTACTCTCCATGTGCTCTTCAAGCTGCTGTGAAAAGAGGGGAAAAGGAGAAATCAATATGAGAATTTTAACTGATGGATTTTGTAAAACTTAAAGCTCATGTTTCTGAAAATTCAATTTGGTCCATAATTTTTCAGTTATATAACATCTGGTGGTGGTCTTCTTTCAAACACAGGAAGGTAACTAAGTCCCGAGGAAAGACGGCCCTTCTTCATTTTCTCCCTCATCACCACCGCACCAATCCTTCCCTTAGGAGACGGTGCGGTTGTGGAGTTGCGTACTCAGGAAATGCTGGAAAGAAGCAGCAGCCCTGGCATCTGGGTGGGGAGGTAGCATGGTATGCTGGTTTAAATATTAGTGAATTGATTTAAATTACCTTGAGGACTGCACTTGCCTGCTCTAAAATTGAGACCTGGAAGTAGTAGGCATCATGTGCAGCCATAATTAAGAGGCAGCTTGTAGCACCAGTAGCCTGATTTGCACCTGGGTACCACCTCTCCAGCTCCTTCCTTCATAGGATACGTAGAGATGTACCTGTGTTGTAGACCTGACAAGCAGTCTGGATTCTCTCTCACCATGTTCTGGAACACCACCACCACATAAATATATCTTTATAAGCACAGCTTTGGTCTGATTTGTCATGTGGTTAGAAGATACCAAATTTCACCGCTTTGTGGTCTGGCATCAGCACGTTCAGAAACAGGCGCCTGTGCTGAGGGCCTCTATTCCCACAGTTCTCTTATTAAATTTCCTCCTGTGAATACTGTGATCGTCTTTGGCAGGAATCAATAAAAGGTCTCAAGAAGAAACTGGCTAGAAAAATGAAAATAGAGATCACAGCCCAAGTGCCCTTCTGGATTCAAGCCAGGGGTGGGGTCTGTTTGGGCAGTGTTCTGCTTCTGACGGTGGCATCCTGCTGGGGCCTGAGGGGAACCGCCCTGCTGACTCGTCCCATTATGATGCTTGACTAGGCCCTCCAGGTGCCGGAGCGACCCACTTTTTATGTGTCAGCTCAGATGTCAGTTTCTGTACGAAACCACATTCAGGCCACAGTTCAGTTCAGTGGCTCAGTCGTGTCTGACTCTTCGCGACCCCATGAATCGCAGCACGCCAGGCATTCCTGTCCATCACCAACTCCCGGAGTTCACTCAGACTCACGTCCATCGAGTCAGTGATGCCATCCAGCCATCTAATCCTCTGTCATCCCCTTCTCCTCTTGCCCCCAATCCCTCCCAGCATCAGAGTCTTTTCCAATGAGTCAACTCTTTGCATGAGGTGGCCAAAGTACTGAAGTTTCAGCTTCAGCATCATTCCCTCCAAAGAAATCCTAGGGCTGATCTCCTTCAGAATGGACTGGCTGGATCTCCTTGCAGTCCAAGGGACTCTCAAGAGTCTTCTCCAACACCACAGTTCAAAAGCATCAATTCTTCGGTGCTCAGCCTTCTTCACAGTCCAACTCTCACAACCATACATGACCACTGGAAAAACCATAGCCTTGACTAGACAGACCTTTGTTGGCAAAGTAATGTCTCTGCTTTTGAATATGCTATCTAGGTTGGTCATAACTTTCCTTCCAAGGAGTAAGCATCTTTTAATTTCATGGCTGCAGTCACCATCTGTAGTGATTTTGGAGCCCCCAAAAATAAAGTCTGTCATTGTTTCCACTGTTTCCCCATCTATTTCCCATGAAGTGATGGGACCGGATACCATAATCTTTGTTTTCTGAATGTTGAGCTTTAAGCCAAGTTTTTCACTCTCCACTTTCACTTTCATCAAGAGGCTTTTGAGTTCCTCTTCACTTTCTGCCATAAGGGTGGTGTCATCTGCATATCTGAGGTGATTGATATTTCTCCCGGCAATCTTGATTCCAGCTTGTGTTTCTTCCAGTCCAGCGTTTCTCATGATGTACTCTGCATATAAGTTAAATAAGCAGGGTGACAATATACAGCCTTGACGAACTCCTTTTCCTATTTGGAACCAGTCTGTTGTTCCATGTCCAGTTCTAACTATTGCTTCCTGACCTGCATACAGGTTTCTCAAGAGGCAGGTCAGGTGGTCTGGTATTCTCATCTCTTTCAGAATTTTACACAGTTTATTGTGATCCACACAGTCAAAGGCTTTGGCATGGTCAGTAAAGCATAAATAGATGTTTTTCTGGAACTCTCTTGCTTTTTCCATGATCCAGCGGATGTTGGCAATTTGATCTCTGGTTCCTCTGCCTTTTCTAAAACCAGCTTGAACATCAGGAAGTTCACAGTTCATGTATTGCTGAAGCCTGGCTTGGAGAATTTTGAGCATTATTTTACTAGCGTGTGAGATGAGTGCAATTGTGCGGTAGTTTGAGCATTCTTTGGCATTGCCTTTCTTTGGGATTGGAATGAAAACTGACCTTTTCCAGTCCTGTGGCCACTGCTGAGTTTTCCAAATTTGCTGGCATATTGAGTGAGGCACTTTCACAGCATCATCTTTCAGGATTTGAAATAGCTCAACTGGAATTCCATCACCTCCACTAGCTTTGTTCGTAGTGATGCTTTCTAAGGCCCACTTGACTTCACATTCCAGGATGTCTGGCTCTAGGTCAGTGATCACACCATCATGATTATCTGGGTCATGAAGATCTTTCTTGTACAGTTCTTCTGTGTATTCTTGCCACCTCTTCTTAATATCTTCTGCTTCTGTTAGGTCCATACCATTTCTGTCCTTTACTGTGCCCATCTTTGCATGAAATGTTCCCTTGGTATCTCTAATTTTCTTGAAGAGATCTCTAGTCTTTCCCATTCTGTTGTTTTCCTCTATTTATTTGCACTGATCGCTGAGGAAGACTTTCTTATCTCTTCTTGCTATTCTTTGGAACTCTGCATTCAGATGCTTCTATCTTTCCTTTTCACTTCTCTTCGTTTCACAGCTATTTGTAAGGCCTCCCCAGATCACCATTTTGCTTTTTTGCATTTCTTTTCCATGGGGATGGTCTTGATCCCTGTCTCCTGTACAATGTCACGAACCTCAGTCCATAGTTCATCAGGCACTCTATCTATCAGATCTAGGCCCTTAAATCTATTTCTCCCTTCCACTGTATAATAATAAGGGATTTGAGGTCATACCTGAATGGTCTAGTGATTTTCCCTACTTTCTTCAATTTGAGTCTGAATTTGGCAATAAGGAGTTCATGATTTGAGCCACAGTCAGCTCCTGGTCTTGTTTTTGTTGACTGTATAGAGCTTCTCCATCTTTGGCTGCAAAGAATATAATCAATCTGATTTTGGTGTTGACCATCTGGTGATGTCCATGTATAGAGTCTTCTCTTGTGTTGTTGGAAGAGGGTGTTTGTTATGACCAGTGCGTTTTCTTGGCAAAACTCTATTATTC
The DNA here is from genome assembly GCF_002263795.3 of Bos taurus. NCBI lineage: Eukaryota > Metazoa > Chordata > Mammalia > Artiodactyla > Bovidae > Bos > Bos taurus. The sequence goes on from NC_037354.1 coordinate 2,018,988, forward strand.
TTTGCTCTGCTTCATTCTGTATTCCAAAGCCAAATTTGCCTGTTACTCCAGGTGTTTCTTGACTTCCTACTTTTGCATTCCAGTCCCCTATAATGAAAAAGACATCTTTTTTGGTTGTTAGTTCTAAAAGGTCTTGTAGGTCTTCATAGAACCATTCAACTTCAACTTCTTCAGCATTACTGGTTGGGGCATAGACTTGGATTACTGTGATATTGAATGGTGTGCCTTGGAAATGAACAGAGATCATTCTGTCATTTTTGAGATTGCATCCAAGTACTGCATTTCAGACTCTTTTGTTTACCATGATGGCTACTCCATTTCTTCTGAGGGATTCCTGCCCACAGTAGTAGATATAATGGTCATCTGAGTTAAATTCACCCATTCCAGTCCATTTTAGTTCACTGATTCCTAGAATGTCTACATTCACTCTTGCCATCTCTTGTTTGACCACTTCCAGTTTGCCTTGATTCATGGACCTGACATTTCAGGTTCCTATGCAATATTGCTCTTTACAGCATCGGACCTTGCTTCTATCAGGCCATAGTACTACTGATTAAATAAAAGTCTGCAAAGCACTTTAGAGTTCTATCCAAGTGATAAAGTTATTGTGATATTTAAATAATGAGTCAAACCACTTTTACAATGTGACATACTATATGGAAATAAACAGCAGTGGGATTACAGCTCTTCATTAGGATTCCTGTTGAGCTGTCACTCAGAATCTTGTGGTTTCTGAAGAGAATACTGTTTTTAACATACAATCAATTTTCTTGTGTTTTGACAGACAAAATCAATAGCTACCAACTGTTTTGCAGAGCAAAAACTGACAAGCCACTGACTCTCTGTATAGACTCTCTTGGTTCAAAATATTGTATTTAATCCCATGTTTTATAAATTCCCACTTTATATATTTTCCCCATAGTAACCAATATGAATTACAGAGAACAAAATCTAACTCTGCATTTGTCAGACACACACAAAAGAAAGCCCCATGCTGTCTAGCCAGCCAAGAACACTGGGGTGGGTAGCCATTTCCTCCGCCAGAGGATCTTCCCTACCCAGGGTTGGAACCTGTGTCTCCTGCATTGCTGGCAGATGCTTTACCATCTGAGCCACCAGGGAAGGCCTAGCTATGATGGCCTATGATAAATCTACAATTCCGCAGCATGGTTTGGGTCCTTACAAACTTTGATTACATTTTCATATTTTAAGAATTCAGCTTAGGATTCTTATCCTGTTTGTATGGCTGAAAAATTATATTTGTAAGCAATTAAAATACTTCATTTTCTTAGTGCACCTAAAAGACATCTAAGATTATTTAGGAAAATAATTATATATATAATGAATCAGAAGTTATCAATAGTCACAGCTATGAGTGGTGTGTATACTTATACCCTGTGATTTGAACAGAATGAAAATTATAGGTGCACACTAGGCCACTAGTTGACTAGGTCACCCTAGTCTGCTTTCTAGTTTTTCAGATGGTTAAAAGATTTTGTCTAAAACTACAAGATTACCTTGCTAATTTTTTATGCTTTATTTCTGGGTCATGTTGGAGAAGACTCTTGAGAGTCTCTTGGACTGCAAGGAGATCCAACCAGTCCATTCTGAAGGAGATCAGCCCTGGGATTTCTTTGGAAGGAATGATGCTAAAGCTGAAACTCCAGTACTTTGGTCACCTCATGCGAAGAGTTGACTCATTGGAAAAGACTCTGATGCTGGGAGGGATTGGGGGCAGGAGGAGAAGGGGACAACAGAGGATGAGATGGCTGGATGGCATCACTGACTCAATGGACGTGAGTCTCAGTGCACTCCAGGAGTTGGTGATGGACAGGGAGGCCTGGTGTGCTGCAATTCATGGGGGTCGCAAAGAGTCGGACACGACTGAGTGATTGATCTGATCTGATCTGATGGTTATCAAAAATAAACTGGCTAAAAACATTTATTTTTAAGAAAATTTTGAAAAACTTTAAAAATGAAATAGCATTTATTACAAATTGTACTAGCAAAAATGACCATTATTAAAAATTAATGATACACAAAGGCCATTTCCATTTTTTACCATCATAAATTTAGCTTCTTTTCAAAGTACCTAAATGTTAAACATGCCTGAGAAGGCAAGTTGATTTTGGTTCAGTATTAAAATTAATTCATTCTGCTTTGCATGGACATTTTAAATACACATCCTCTGTATGTAACGAGATGGTTCCATAAATACTATAATTCATTGTAACAGCAGACTTACTTAATTTTCTGTTTCCCCACATATGTCAATAGTTAGTGTTTGACAAAATTAGCCTTAGCAAACATCACAAAGTCTTGATTCAGTTCTGGAATTTCTGTGTGAAACAACAAAGCCATCAGAATGTTGCCAAGGTCATTAGTGGCATGATGAGCTTAAAACTGTACCAGGATAGAGCATTAGAACTAAACCAACTCATTCCTTGAAACCCATCAATTCATTCCCATCTCCCAGTGATTTGTATTGTGTCAGGAAGGTGGTTCAGCATGTATTCCACAGAATGTTTGGAGTCACACTGTGTATGCCTGAGTCTGACACTGGCCCTATCCACATGAATAGTTAACTCTGCTAGTGATGACCAGCTCTGTATCCAAGACCACGTTTGTATTCTTCATGTGTTCTTGAAGCAGAAAGAAGGCTTTTCTGAGAATTCTTCCTTGCAAGAAACAAGTTTGTTTTTTTTAATTTTTTCTGTTAATATTTTACTCTGCATTTTATCCATATGACTTTATAAAACATAATGTATAATAAACCATATGAATCAATTCAAATTATAAAGACTGCATAATCAAATTTAAATTTGAAATACCCTATACTAAATAAACTATTATAGTATTTATTACTTACAGTAAATACTCTTTTAAAAGTGCTTTTGGGCATAATCAACCTGTTGTTTTGACAATCTTTAGTAAAACTAAAAATGTACTAAATATATGAAATGAGCCTACAAAATTTTCATTATTTCCAGGTGGTCCATTATGAAACAACATTTTTTTCCTGAATAATAAGGACCTTTTGAGGAAGAAAAAAATATAAATTCCTGCATCCACAGTATAATTGTATTGTTCATTGAAAATGCTTTTTTGACAAATTGTGGTTATGTAATGTAAACACATAACTAACGCTTTACTCTGAATAACTTTCTAATCATCAAGCACCACATGACACAGGCATTTTCCTTCTCTATGAAACTTCAATAAAATGGTGCTTTCAGTCTAAGATTTCAAATTTGCAATTCCAAATGAAAAATAATGGCTTCTTTAAAAATATTATTTTTATTTTTCCATGTAATCTCTACCCAAACTTTGTGCCTGCACTTTTCACAATACAAAGCTTATGTTTTAAGTTACATGATGGGGGATAATCTGTAAATAAGAAAAGTTACTAGTATTAATAGTTAGCACAAAAGCATGTCTGTGTTCTCAGATGAGTTTTTAAAATTTTATCCGTCCTTAATTAATACTACACAACAGTAAAAATCTTAGAAATACTATTGAATAAACGCTTTGTCTATTCAAAGCATCAACCTTAAAATGGTTTTCCTTACAAAGGTTCAGGATTTTGACCCAGCTTCTGGGTCTGACCCAGCTTCTGTCATTTCTCCAGAATTCTTCAGGCCATGCTTACAAGTAAAAAGTAGACTTTAGGAAGACCTTAGAAGGGCCAGGGCCTTATGAAGTGATGATGATAATGATGTCACTAAGAGGGACAGGAAGTAAAACAGCTGCCACAGGCTGGTTTCTCAGCTCCCCAAGATCAGGAAGTCTGCATACTTGTATCTTTGTTTTCTTTTCTTTTGTTTTTATTATGCGTCAGCCTATCCCTAAGGGCTGAAACGTCAGGTTTCTAAGAGTGTTTCTATGGACTCTTTCTCTAATGAGAACTGAATGTGGACTTCTCTGCCAGCGAGCATTAGAACAGTTTTTACTAGAAGCCATTCTTTCCTCATCTCTAAGATGGAGATCACTCTGCCAACCTTTTAGGAATTATAGCAACAGCCAGACTAACATTGTAAAGTCAGTCCCCTCACATCTAGAGTCTGGAACTCCCTAGGCAACCCCGTGGGAACTGCATGAACAACAATCCTGCATAACCAGCAGACCTGTTCTGTAGGAAATGGCCCAGAACATGCATTTCCTCTGCTCTTAAAAGGAAAAGGTGGCTGTTCTCATCAGCTTCTAGGAGTTTCCGCAAAGATTGGATGGGAAGGACCCTTGTTGACCTCTGCAGGAGGAAGACTGAAGATTTCTAGGTTTACAACCCAAATTGCCATCCCTTCTAAACACCTGGAAGGCATGCCCAATCCCTGTGGAGATCTCTGAGTTTTTTCAGTCTTGCTCAGAGTTATATCAGGTGTCCACTCTGGATGTAGCCGTGGGGTTCTTATGGAAATAAAAAGTGTTTTGTCATGTTGGGTAGAAACAAGCAGCAATGGCTCTGTAGTTACAGAAGTAGATAGCTGCAGAGTGGATCTTTGTGGTATGTGAAGCATGTTCCTGGAGATACTGAATTCAGACTCTCCCTGTCTCTGCAGCATGAAACCCTCCACTGCTTAGGAGACTGAGACTCTGTAGGAACACTGAGAAATCCAGAGGACATCCCCCAACAGATCCTTGAATCATTATCATCATCATCATCGTCTTCATCAACCATCATGATGATTATCATCCGCATAATCATTATCCTCCTCATCCTCCAGCCCTGGGATCCCTGCAGCAATAGTGACCAACTTTGCTCCCATAACTCTTCAACTTTCCTTTCCCTTCTTCTTCCCTTGGAATAATTTCCATTTGCCCTGCCCCAGCCTTTGTTGTTGTTCAGTCGCTCAGTCATGTCATATACTCTTTGCGAGTCTGACCCATGAATTGCAGCATTCCAGGCTTCCCTGTCCTTCACCGTCTTCTAGACTTTGCTCAAACTCATGTTTGAGTCAGTGATGCCATCCAACCATCTCATCCTCCATTGCCCCCTTCTCTTTCTCTCCTCTATCTTTCCCAGCATTTGGGTCTGTTTTCCAATGAATTTTTCATCAAATGTCCAAAGTATTGGAGCTTCAGCTTCAGCATCAGTCCTTCTGATCAGTATTCAGGGTTGATTTCCTTTAGGACTGACTGGTTTGATCACTTTGCAGTCCAAGGGACTCTCAAGAGTTTTCTCCAGCACCAGAGTGCAAAAGCATCAGTTCTTTGGCACTCAGCCTTCTTTATTGTCCAACTCTCACATAACTACTGGAAAATCCATAGTTTTGACTAGATGTGCCTTTGTGGGCAAAGTGATGTCTCTGCTTTTTGAATATGATGTCTAGGTTTATCATAGCTTTTCTTTCAAGGAGCCAAGAATCTTTGAATTTCATGGCTGTGTCACTGTCTGCAGTGATTTTGGAGCCCAGGAAAATAAAGTCTCCCACTGTTTCCACTGTTTCCCCTTCTGTTTTCCATGAAGTGATGAGACCAGATGCCATGATCTTGTTTTTTGAATGTTGAGTTTTAAGCCAGCTTTTTCACTCTCCTCCTTCACCCTTTTAGTTTCTCTTCACTTTCTGCCTTTAGAGTGGTGTTGTCTAAATTTCCGAGTCCACAGTCCATCCTGTTTTCTGCAGTTCCCACCCCTTCCTTACCAAATCCTGTTTTTGTGTTGTTTATTATCTGCTTGGATGATCTTCGGATCACGATTTGCTGGCAATGAGCAAAACTATAGATATCATTCAGTGTTCATTATAGAAACCAAATTGGAGACACAAAGTCATGCAGTTAGTTGGTAATAGTCTACCTAACAGTTCACACTACCATATTTGGTTTCATGGTTTGGGGTTCTGAAAAAGTGCTTTGTTTTTTATTTTGAAAGAAGTCTTCCATTGCTAGAGCCTCAAAACTACTAACTATATTCATCTCATTGTACAAATAAAAGCATGAACCTGGGAGAGGCTGGCGTTCCCTCAGCATCGTAAAGCCAGTGTGTGAGAGTCAGATGAGTCCCTAGATCTACTGACATGAAGCGCAGCCCACAGGGCAGGGCCCCGACCTTCATCTCAGGGAAACCGTCCCGGGGCCAAGGGAGTGTGTGCATCATGGCTCTAAGAAGACAGCCCCATAGAGGCTGCTCTAGCCCAGAGGAAAGGCATCATGAAAAATAAACTAATGTTGGCCTTACCTAGACGGATCTGCACCAACACTGAACACAGTACCAAGTGGACAGCTTCGGGTTTCTGTGCCTTTACACGTCTGGCACGTATGCACACACTTTTGAAAGAATACCACAGAATGGTAGCCTCTCATGGGTAGTTGAACCTCCTCATGTTCACTTTGAAATTCCAGGAATTAGTTATGCCATCTTGGGTTTATTAATGCTAGAATGTAGACTAACTTGACCAAATTGTAACATATACAAAATAGTAAATATTAGTGCTATGGTTTGTCCATTCAGTGTAATTACTGTCAACTTCTAGGTTTGGGTAACTATTCAAATTAACAGAAACACTGAATTTTGTAGCTTTTGCTCAGAACTGGGAATGTTCTTTATGTTTATAGTTACTTTAGGGGATGAGGTTTATAATTCATATGTGAAGACCCTCTAACCAATTTGGCTAAAGTATTTTGACCCTGAAATTTCATTAGTCTATTAAAGTACCTTGAAATAGCTATTCCTTTTTTATTTCTCCTGAAAGTATGGTAGTTTTTACCCTGTTAATCATTAATTATAGTTTTGTATAATGGATACATATTTTGTATAATGTATAATACATGCAGTGATATCATCTTTGCACGTGTGAACACAGTACATGGCTAACACTCTTTTCTCCTTACACCGAGGGATGGCATTCCGTTTTTGGAGTTATTCTTGATGTCAAGTGAAGGAGACTGCTGGGTCGTGTGAGTCAGGTGCACTGCTGCAGACCTGTCATCTCTGGTCTGGTGTCGCTCTCCTTTTACTTCCTCCACTGCTAGAGGCTAGATTCTGTGTGGTCTGCCAGAACTAGTCACCTTGCGGAATAGCACACAAATGTATGTGCGTGTGGTTCAGACAGCAGGGACTCAGATGTGACCTGTGAGTGCCTATGTGCCTGGCCCTGCCAGCTGTCAGCCAGGGGGAGGCAGGAGGCCCCCGGCCCTGGCCTTCCGACCAGGCTCTTCCCTCTGCACACAGGTGCCCGTGGCTTCCTTGGCTTTGTCTGGCCTCTGAGAGCCCAGGGACGTCCGGGTGCACGTGCCAGTCCCTGGGTTGAGCAGGTGACTTCTGCACTTCCTCTTTTCTGGGGCAGCAGTAGACGGAAGAGGAAGCAGCCCAGTCTGAAGCCAGGCATTATTTCCATCAAATGTTGCACCCAGAGCAAACTTCATGGCCTGACCAAGTTTAAGAGCCCCCAGCTTTAAGCTAACTCTTACAAAGGCAGTCTGTGGTCAACATTTCTGTCCAAAGTCTCATTTCCTTCATATTTAGAAAATTCCAACAGAACAGTAAGAAACAGATATTTTAAAAATACAGCCCACCATGGTGGTCAAAACACTGGATGGGCTAAGTCAAAGAAGAATACAGTCTCTGAATGTGCAGTTAGCTATTGAAACAGGGCTCAGCTCTCCAGTATTAGACACTGATGGGTGCTTAGTCATCTGCAGATTAAAGCCAGCACGTGCTGATTCTGCAGACTGGTAAAGAGGGCTCAACTTGGAGCAAACCAACACACCAAAGCAGAGTTGTCCATTAGAAGAAAAGTCAGAGTACTGGAAAGTGTTGGAAAGAGTTGGAGAAAGTGGAGTGACTAGCAAGGCATACATTGCTGGTGAGAACGTAGCCTGAGATGCTGGAGTATTGTCAGGCAGTAAGTGTTGGGCTGAAGTAGGCCATTCAGTTATGGTCTGGCTTATGGATTCAGGAGATGTGACTGCAGGCACCTACAGAGCTTGTAGAGGAAGCTTCATAGCAGCTTTATTCATAATAACACATGTAGGAAAAACCAACAAAATTTCCAACAAAAGGAGAATAAATAATTCAATTTTTATGTATCTCCACACCATATGCCACAAATAAAGATTAAACTACTGATACACAAAATAATTCCAAAGCATTGTGTTGATCATAATATCATACAGGGTGAATGAGGAGATGATACAATTTTTATGACCATCAAAAACAGGTAAAAGGAAGTTGAATGTCAGAGGTCACAATAGTGGTTGATTCCCTTGAAGTGGGGAGATTGCAGACTAAGAGAATCATGTTGTTGTTGAGTCATTTGTCCGACTCTTTGTGACCCCTTGGACTGCAGCATGCCAGGCTTCCCTGTCCTTTGCTATCTCCCAGAGTTTGCTCAAACTCATGTCCATTGAGTTGGTGATGCCATCCAACCATCTTATCCTCTGTCATCCCCTTCTCCTCCTGCCTTCAGTCTTTCCCAGCATCAAGGTTTTTTCCAATGAGTCAGCTCTTTACATCAGGTGGCCAACATATTGGAGCTTCAGCTTCAGCATCAGTCCTTCCAATGAGCATTCAGGGTTGATTTCCTTTAGGATTGACTGGTTTGATCTCCTTGCTGCCCAAGGGACTCTTAAGAGTCTTCTCCAGCACTACAGTTCAAAAGCATCAATTCTTTGGTGTTCAGCCTTCTTTATAGTCCAACTCTCACATCCGTACATGACTACTGGAAAAACCATAACTTTGACTATACTGACCTTTGTCGGCAAAGTAATGCTTTTTACTATGCTGTCTAGATTTGTCATAGCTTTTCTTCCAAGAAGCAAGGGTCTTTTAATTTAGTGGCTGAAGTCACCATCCACAGTGATTTCGGAGCCCATGAAAATAAAGTCTCTCACTGTTTCCATTGTTTTCCCCATCTATTTTCCATGAAGTGATGGGACCGGATGCCATGATCTTCAGTTTTTGAATGTTGAGTTTTAAGCCAGCTTTTTCACTCTTCTCTTTCACCTTCAATAAGAGGCTCTTCCTCTTCACTTTCTGCCATAAGTGTGGCATCATCTGCATATCTGAGATTGTTGATATTTCTCCCAGCAATCTTGATTCCAGCTTGTGATTCATGGAGCCTGGCATTTCGTTATGATGTCCTCTGCATATAAGTTAAATAAGCAAGGTGACAGTGTACAGCCTTGACTTACTTCTTTCCCAATTTTGAAGCAGTCCATTGTTCCATGTCCAGTTCTAAGTATTCCTTTTTGACCTGCATACAGGTTTCTCAGCAGGCAGGTAAGGTGGTCTGTTATTCCCAACTCATTAAGAATACTCCACAGTTTGTGTGATCCACACAGTCGAAGATAATTGTGAGAGGAATGTATATAATGCTGGAAAGTTCTAGATCTTGATCTATGTGATGACTTCACAGGTAAACACATATGCAAAAACTCATCAAGATGCACACCTAAAATAAGTGCATCTTTTACGTGTTGCTGTGTATTGCTCCACAGTTAAAACATTAAAAAGAACTAAGTCTCCTTCCTTTCATCTGGTGAGATTTTGAATGAGCTACTCTCTAAACCCAAATTCTTTCTTTTTTATTTGCTTTTAGGGTAATTGCTTTACAGAATTGTGTTGGTTTCTGCCAAACATCAACTTGAATCAGCCATAGGTATACATATGTCCCCTCTCTCTTGAGCTCCCTTCCCGTTCCCTCCCCAACTCCCCCGCCCCCAACCAGTTGTTACAGAGCCCAGGTTTGGGTTCCCTGAGTAATACAGCAAACTCCCATTGGCTATCTATTTTACATATGTTAACCCAAATTCTTTTGTCTGTATATGATTGTTGGCTTTTTCTGTATTCCTCCAGTTACTTTTCCAATACCCGCAGTAAAAACCTCCTTCCTTGAAAATAAGGTTTTGACCTCTGAGTAGCTCATAGTGGACATTTCCCAGTTGTGGCTAGAATTTGTTTCTCTTTAGTTCTGATTACTTGTTTGCATAGAAGCACAGCCTCCATCCTGGGCTCAAAGCTCTGTCCCTCTGTGATTGTCTGGAGCCCCTGTTGTTGAGGCTGAGTGCCTCCTGAGTATGCTCATCTGCTAAGATCCTCCTCTGTGAGCCTGAATCCTAGGTCCCACTGCTGTCACCCACCCAGCTGTTTAGACATCTGGTTACTAAGTCTGCTTGAGCATAAACACCCCAGGCATGGACTTCCCTGGCAGTCCAGAGGTTGAGACTCTGAGCTTCTACTGCAAGGAGTGTTTAAGTTTGATCCCTGATCAAGGAACTGATATCCCACATGCTGCACAGTGTGGCCAACCTCCCCCTCAAAACCCCCCCAAACAAGCAAAATCCACCCAGGTCACTTGGTGTTAATAGCCAACTCCTATACATAGTTCTGAATCCTTCCTGTGTTTACTTAGAACATCTCTATTCATTTATGGATTATTCCTTAATGTTTAATTCCATGTTTCTGCAGACAGTTGTCATCTCTTGCCTCAGCTGGCTGAAGCTCTGTGTCCTTATGTCAGGACACATGTGTTTGTGCGGTGCCTTATAGGATCAAACAGGAAGTTTAAATAAGAAAACAAAACATGACTCCTATTTGGGTGGCTTTGACAGAGAATGGAGCAAATCACATTCCTCAAAAAAAAATTAAATATAGATAGAGCATGTATGAAATATTTAGCCCCTGAGTTATATGTTATTCTTTCCCTGACAATTATATCATAAAAAACTTTTATTAACAACTTTAATATAAAAAATGTGCCATAAGATATGCAGGATCCCAAAATAATAGCTTGTGCCAAACCATTTTTCATCTTTAGATCGCACAAACATTTTAGATTCCATTATTATTTACCTCATTTATTTTTATGAGGTGTTTGAGCTAGTCACATTAATGTTGAAATTTGACCTTTGAAATTTAGTGTGGTGCTCATAAACTTTACATGAATAAAACACAGTTTGTTACTTTTCAGCTTTGAAGTTGAGTGGGGAGTAAAGAAATACATGAAATGAGACAGTATAAACTTGTTTTTGATGGATCCTCCTGATTTCTGTGATGCATAATTTTTCAGAATTTTGAAATAAGCTTCAAGCCCTGTCAAATAAGAGATCAGAACCTAATGAAAAGATGTGGCATAGACACATGGAAGGGATGATTAGTAATGGCAAACATACTAACGGAGTGAATGGCACTGTGATTTGTTGCAGAAATAAGCGTGGCCGGTGATGTCAGAAAAGCCTTCAGAGAGGCAGTCGTCACGTCTATGGTTTTAGGTAAAGCAGGGAACACGTCCAGGTGTGGAGAAGGTGTCTCTGTGATCATCGATATGGCTGTGGGAATAAGCAGGGGTTTTGTAAACGAGGAGCACAGTTTGTTAGGCAAGAGGAAATCAGTGCAGAAGGAGAGGAGACACATTTGAGAGCCAGGTTGAGACTAGATTGTGGAAACTGCTGGGAAACAGAAAACATTTCTCATGAGAAAGTGGGAAGTGGAACCTCATCACACTTATTTAGCAGGAGGTCAACCTTGTGAAAATATTTTACATTAGAGCAACTCTAGTTTTCACTTTTGGATAAGTATGCATCCAAGAGAAATTATAATGGAAAGGCAGCATCAGTAAACTGCCTCCCCACCGTTGAGTGGCTTTTGAAGTAGTCTGCTCACGAGGCAGTGACTGTCTGGACCAAGATGGTGACTGACAGTAGAATTAAGAAGGGACTGAGAGATACTTAGAAAGGAAGTGTGTTAGGTTTTGAAGCTCTCTGCATTAGATGTGGGTGTAGGGGAAGAACGTGTTTGAGTGACAGCTCAGGAGGAGGTGCTCGCGTCCTGAGTGGGTGCTTTCATCCTCCCATGGCTGATGGAGGTGGCCTGGGTCAGGGACGAGCAGACTGGGGGATGGTGCCCAGTGTCCAGCTCAAGCACAGCACTGGCAAGAACCTTGGTCCAGGGCTCTGGACACTGAACATTATTGCCCAGTGATGGACTTGATGAGTGGACCCTGCTGGGAACTCTGAGCTAACCCCTGCTTCCTTCCACTTGCTGTAGGACACTCATTGATGCAAAACTGAGCTCAGAGTGCCTGGATGGGTAATGCATCCTAAAGGAATAAATAAATGAGCCCTGCCTGCATATCTTGACTTCATCCTCAGATTGACTTGTATTGTCTCATCAGTATTACTTTCTGCTCACCATTAGCCATATTAAAATGATCATAACATGTAATTTCGCAGTTTCTCTTGATGCCTGTGACCTGATTCCTCTTGAGATGTACTTACCTAATTGTATTTTACTTTAAGCTGGGTGAGAAATATTTCTAGAACTCATTTGGTATAGTACATGGAACAGCTTTAATTGCAAAATCATACAGTTTCATTTTGTGGCTCAGATGATAAAGAATCTGCCTGCAATTTGGGAGATCTGGACTCAATCCTGGGTTGGGAAGATCCCCTGGAGAAGGAAATGATGACATACCCTATTATTCTTGCCTGGAGAATTCCATGGACAGAGAAGCCTGGTGGGCTACAGTCCATGGGGTCACAGAGTTGGACATGACTGAACGACTAACAACCCATCTATCGATACAAAGAGTTTGAGAGACTTAATGTCTGTATTTCAGGGACCATGTAGACACATTTTTTTTTTCTGTACATAAACCTTTAAGAAAATTAGTTTTTATAAGATTTATTACATGTCAAATGTCAATGTAAGGGAGATTTTGTATACATTTGTTTACAATGTTTTGCCAAAAGAAAAAAATCTATTAGTTTTTGGAGCCACAGGGCAGTAAGAAACCACAGGCAAATACTGCAGGCTACTCATCTTAGTTTGATGGGGATACTGTCTGAGACTGTTCCATTTCTTTGCAGAAGTGAAAAAAAATCCACCTAGTTATGCTTGAGGAAACCTGCCAGAGGGAATTCCTACTACTGTGTGCATTTCTCATACAAGTCAGCAGGGAGTGAGTGGGTGAAAGCCGGTCTTCAGCACCAACCATTAATTTTGAGAAACACCAGCTGACAAACCCCTTTTGCTTTTGGTTATTTTTAGAGCATGTCTAAAACTTTCTCTAAATTTCTTGAGTACAAAAAATACAAGCAGCAGTCCCTAAATGAATTAAGTTGGAACCGGGAAGTATCAGCTTAGACATATCATACCAATTTCAGGTGGTAAAGGATAATTTTTTTCCCAATCAACTGAGGTGTTAATAAATTGCTTGCTTATCATTTTGGTCTGTGAGCACATTATACCAAGCTCTTCCCTCCAAAATCACCACTTGAAAGATAATAGTCTACCTGATATTGATGTGAACATTTATTTTTAAGCAATATTTTCCTGTGAGTTAGCCACTTACACCTCCCTCTATACTGAAATATGCCCTGGGTTCATCTGTGGTCAGTGTGTTCTGGGGAATGAGCTCTGACATAACATCATGTCAGAACACTGTTAATTTTGTTCCCCAGAGATACCTTTCTTGGAGAGACAGTGCTATCCTGGAATGTTACAATGGCTGCCTTGGTTGTTCCCACTGCATATTATGAGACTATATTTAAACTGTTTTTTCTTTCCCTCCAGCACATTTCCCTGCCGGACAACCCGCCCCCACAAACACTAAGGATATTCAATAACAAATATTCTGAACAATTTTTTTTACTTTCTTTTAACAGAGTAAGCTCTTTAATGTACATTACCAAGAATAGTTTAACAAGTTTTTGTCTACTTACACAGATAAAACATGAATGTACTTTCATTATAAAAATTCACATGAGAAAGAAAGTCTACAGAGCATAAGGGAGAGTCTCCCTTCACTGTCTCAGAATTCTCTCTGGGGTCATCACAGTTCCTTCCCTGTGGGAATCATAGTCGTCTCCCATGTCTGTTCTACCTAAAACTTACAGTGATGCAATTTTTGAGATGTTACAACCATTGTATTAATTTAATTTTACAAGTTGTTCCTTATGTTTGCCTGGAACTGTAAATTATATTACGGATTCCACGCCCTCCAATCACAGTATTTTGAATGATTAGAAATTGACTGAAGGGTTAATTATGCACAAGTTGATGATGCATTTCTTAAGTGTTCTTAGTCACAGTTTTTCAGTCTTTAAAATGGGGGTTAGTAAAAATATATATCTCCTGAGATTGCTGTGAAGGACCAAATAAATAATAGATTGGAACATTTGTTCTTATGTATGAAGATTCATGAAATTAATTACATGTTATTTCCATGCAAACTGGGAAATTCATGTTTAGGAATGAACTGAACAGCACAGACATCTTATGTTTGTGTAAAAGTCTTTTGTACAGCAGTTTTTCAAGTAACTACCCTGTGATCCATGATCTTCTTGGGGACGTTATTATTTATGCCAGAGTCAGAGGAGGGATTAATTGATCAAAGTAAAATGAAATAAAAAGCATAAGAAATTAACACCTGCTAAATGCAAAGGGAAAATGTCAGCTTCTGAGTCATGTAATTGCAGTGACTCTCTCAAGCAGAAAAAAATTACAGGATCAGACTCTGAATTTCAGTCAGTGCTGAAAAAATTCTGATTAACATTTCGTCATTGATTTTCTCACCGAAGGTTGGTGTTTTTCACCAGTACCACTGACTTAAGTTTTTCCCATTCTGTATCAGTCCTATTTAGATTTTGCAGGTCAGTATTATGCAGGTGGTATTTGCAGCCATGAAATTAAAAGACGCTTACTCCTTGGAAGGAAAGTTATGACCAACCTACATAGCATATTCAAAAGCAGAGACATTACTTTGCCAACAAAGATCCGTCTAGTCAAGGCTATGGTTTTTCCTGTGGTCATGTATGGATGTGAGAGTTGGACTGTGAAGAAAGCTGAGCACCGAAGAATTGATGATCTTGAACTGTGGTGTTGGAGAAGACTTTTGAGAGTCCCTTGGAGGAGATCCAACCAGTCCATTCTAAAGGAGATCAGTCCTGGGTGTTCTTTGGAAGGACTGATGCTAAAGCTGAAACTCCAATACTTTGGCCACCTCATGTGAAGAGTTGACTCATGGGAAAAGACCCTGATGCTGGGAGGGATTGGGGGCAGCAGGAGAAGGGGATGGCAGAGGATGAGATGGCTGGATGGCATCACTGACTTGATGGACATGAGTTTGAGTGATCTCTGGGAGTTGGTGATGGACAGGGAGGCCTGGCGTGCTGCAGTTCATGGGGTTCCAAAGAGTCAGACATGACTGAGTGACTGAACTGAACTGAACTGAACTGATTATGCAGATTACATCCAATGAAAAGCTTCTTTATTTCCTAAATAAACATGGTGGTATAAAGTAGCTTTCTGAAATTACACTCTTCTAAATCATTTTCCCATTATGAGAAGGTATCATCCCAGGGCTTGAGAACAGTTTTAGTGTTTTGTATCCACTAAATAGTCCACTCACACCAACCTCTTCTTTTTTTATTATTTTATTTTATTTATTTTTTAATTTATTTATTTTAGTTTGAGGCTAATTACTTTACAATATTGTAGTGTTTTTTGCCATACATTGATCAACTGGAATTCAGGCTTCTCACTGACCTCAGAAACTATGAAATGCCTTGAAAAGAACAGATTTTCCGCACATGAACTGTGTACTCTTGATGAATCCTGTTATTGTGAGCAAGCACTGACCATGTAGTTTGCATTGGGATTCAGAAAATATGACATTTTCTATCATTCGTTACTAAGGATGTTTTTTAGGAAGGAAACACTGTGGCCCATGCATGTAACTTGTCTGTGGGAGATAAGAAGTAGTCACTTTAACCCCAGGTTCCTAACAAGATGTTTGCAGGATGCGTAATCCAGGCAGGAAGAAATGAGGCCTTTGATCTCACACTCAAGACACTGAAAACGTCAGGCATGGAGCAGCGACCCCCAGTTCTCGGGGTGCCTCCCTCACTCCCCTCTTCCACCCGAGACCCACAAAGTTTGGGTGGCAGTGTCGGTCCAACCTCAGGCATGTTCCCTGCGGGCAGACCCACTGCTCCTCTTTCCCCTAAACTGCTCTGCCCAACGGGGAAACACCCTGCGAGAAGGTGGGGCGGCCCCTCTGAGACCAAAGTGCTGGGGGACGCGGCACTGGTCCTGCGGTCAGCAGTGGTGGTGGTGGGCTTCACTAGGATCACGTGAGCCTCTGCTGGGAGGAAGGCTCTGTCTCCTCCCCTGAGCCCTGGTCCAGGGGTGTCTCCCCCGCTGGCCACAGCAAACCTTCCAGCAGGATGGCAGGGCCCTCTGCAGGGGTGCTCTGAGAGTGTTAGGTGTGTTCTCTGCCCCTCTTTGTTCACCTGACTGCAGCAAGGGGTCCCTGAGATGGGGTTCGGTGCACTCCCTTAGCATCCCAAAGCTATGGGATGAAAACCTGTCCAGGCTTAATAAAGGCTATCGTTCTTTCTGCCATTGCTGTCAGCCTCCTGCCCGGCAGCAGTGCTTGAAAAATGGGAAATTACCTAACCTAGAACTTTATTTAATCATCCAGCCTCCTCAGGTAAAAGCCTCTTTCTCTTGCAATAACAACATAATTTGCGGGGAACCAGCAAAGGCCTTTCAAGGCTTTATTTTTATGGGTAATGTTATGTGTGCTTACAGAAGGTCTTAATACGCAGGTGCTTATACTGAAGTGCGTACTGCTGAACACTATCAGCAGCTGGCATCCTGAAGCATGTAATCCCCCATCTAGTTATTACCCATGTCACCTCTGCCAGGATTGACATACGCTGCACGTCAGAGACTTCCAGACTTTGTATATCCTCCATCCAGGAGAATTACAAATAATACCACCAAAACTAAGAGTTCTGATTCAGAGTATTAATCCTTTACTTCACCGAATAAAAGCCTACACATCCCCACCAGCTACAACCATATCATGCGTTTATTAGTTCAACAAATATTTATCAAGAACGACTATTATCTACTCACTAGGACTCTTGCCTGGCAAATCCCATGGACAGAGGAGCCTGGTGGGCTGCAGTCCATGGGGTCGCTAGGAGTCGGACACCACTGAGCGACTTCACTTTCACTTTTATGCATTGGAGAAGGAAATGGCAACCCACTCCAGTGTTCTTGCCTGGAGAATCCCAGGGATGGGGGAGCCTGGTGGGCTGCCATCTATGGGGTCGCACAGAGTCGGACACGACTGAAGCGACTTAGCAGCAGTAGCAGCAGGAGGAATATAGGGATGGGCAGAGGAGTGAAGTCTCTGTCACAAGGAGCAAACAATGCCCTGAAATACCCTCACACTATGAGGCAAGGAAGGGTAGAGACAGCATTTAACTGGGGACATTTTGTCTATATGAAAACGGTTCCGTAGCAGCCCTGGGTTCGTCCTTTCCCTTGAGACAGGTTTTTAGAGAATAGGCTATTCGTGAAACTTCCTCTGGGGACCTTCAAGTGTTTGAAGCAAACAAAACAAAACAAACAACCCTGCCACCATGAAGCATGATATCCTTGTGAAGGCAGGCAACTCATGGATTATTCTCATTGGCACATCTTAAAATGTATACGCATATTGTTATGCTTTGTATTACTATGTATTTTTTAACCATATATCAAATGCCTTGTGTTTCTTTACAATTCAATGGTCTAAGTTTTTCCTAGTTTACATTTAAAAAATATTTCTTTTTAATTGAATGATAATTGGTTTACAGTGTTGTGTTGGTTTCTGCCATACATCATCAATCAGCCGTAGGTATGCACGTGCCCACCTGCCGAACCTCCCTCCCATCTCCCACCCCATCCCACCCCTCTAGGTCATCACAGAGCACTGAGTTTGAGCTCCATCTATCATGCAGATGAATGAATAAAGAAGCTGTGGTACATATATACAGTGGAATATCACTCAACTATAAAAAACACATTTGAGTCAGTTCTAATGAAGTGGATGAACCTAGAGCCTATTATACAGAGTGAAGTCAGTCAGAAAGAGAAAGACAAATATGGTATATTAATGCATATATATGAAATCTGGCTTGCATGTTTTTTCCTCCATACTCAGGGAACATACTGAACATGAATTATCCAGACATTAACTTCACAGACTTGAATCACTAGATGAGAGGATGAAGCCATCTAGTTTGTGACTTTGTGAGGGTTTTGAGGCTTGTCTACAAGACAGGCATCAGCGGCTTGCCTGTTTAGTGTATCAGAAGTGTAGGATGGTGCTGAAATTTACTTTAGTGATAAGACGTCTCAGGATACGCATTTCAGATGAAATGTAGTTACCAGTATAAATATTTCAATGTCATTAATTTTATCCTGTAAGTTTGTATTTGTAGAGTTAAAAACAAATAGCCAAAAGCTGTGTTTTCTCTCCAAATTTGACTACTTCCAATTCACCTTATTAAACCCCAAAGGCCAACTATCACATAAATTCCAAACCCACAGACATTATAAACCAGGTCCCAGCCGTGCTGAGTTCTGGAGAGCCACGCCCTGACTATGCCGCTCAGTGCCCCACCCGAGAAACCCCACCACCGTCACAGTTGTTAGCTTCGTCTTCACACTCAAGTCCAGTTCCATGTGTGTTTGTGGTTCAGTTCAGTTCAGTTATTCAGCCATGTCTGACTCTTTGTGACCCCATGGACCACAGCACGCCAGGCGGAAGCTGTCCATCACCATCACCAACTCCCGGAGTTTACCCAAATTCATGTCCATTGAGTCAGTGATGCCATCCAACCATCTAATCCTCTGTTGTCCCCTTCTGCTCCTGCCTTCAATCTTTCCCAGCATCAGGGTCTTTTCCAATGAGTCCGTTCTTCCCATCAGGTGGCCAAAGTATTGGAGTTTCAGCTTCAGCATCAGTCCTTTCAATGAATATTCAGGATTGATTTCCTTTATGATTGACTGGTTGGATCTCCTTGCCAAGGGACTCTCGAGAGTCTTCTCCAACACCACAGTTCGAAAGCATCAATTCTTCAGTGCTCAGCTTTTTTTATAGTCCAACTCTCACATCCATACACGACTACTGGAAAAAAGCTACATAACTTTAACTAGATGAACCTTTGTTGGCAAAGTAATGTCTCTGCTTTTTAATATGCTGTCTAGGTTGGTCATATTTTTTCTTCCAATGAGCAAGCTTCTTTTAATTTCATGGCTGCAGTCACCATCTGCTGTGGTTTTGGAGCCCTCTGCTCCAAAGACACCATCTGCAGTGTTTGTGGTTAGATCCAGTATTTATCTCCGTGACAGTGACCCCTCACCCCCGCTCTTTCCCACAGACATAAGATGTCTGC
Organism: Bos taurus; assembly: GCF_002263795.3. Classification (NCBI taxonomy): domain Eukaryota; kingdom Metazoa; phylum Chordata; class Mammalia; order Artiodactyla; family Bovidae; genus Bos; species Bos taurus. The sequence continues at coordinate 2,038,158 of NC_037354.1, forward strand.
AGGAACTTGTATGAATGTTGCCTCATTGTATTATTCTGTCAGCTCTGTGAGCTCATCAGCTTCAGAATTATGTAAAAGTTAGATCAACGACTCTGACTAGATACAAGAATGAAGAAACTATGAGCCTGCTTGTGGTTACACTTAGGGCCCCCCGGATGATCCACAGGGCTCTCCCCATCTTGGTACCTCTGGCTGAGTCACACATAGTCACGTTTGGGTGTAGGACAGAGTGCGCAGGGTCTGGGTTCCTTTGGGGGCCAGACGTGTGGATTTGTGTGAGTGTGTGGAGAAGGCAAATGTGTTCATTATTACAGAAATCACATCAAGCCAGTAGTTTCTAGGTTGGATCTGGGGTCTTGGATTGATTCTGAACTGTCATGCAGGGTATTTGGGGTGATGGATTCATTCTCTGCCTTGACTGTGGCTGTGTAAGTTACACATTTATCAAAACTCCTCTAATTATACACTTAACCTTGGTGAATTTTTGCTCACCAATTATACCCTCATAACTGCTATTTTAGAAGATAAAGATAATCATTCATAAGGGAGTTTAGCTACATGCAGACATTAATGAAAGATGAGGTGAACTGTCTTCCTAGAACCACCACCACCATCTTTCTGGTTCACACTGAACAGAATCAATTCAACAGCTATTTACAGGATCTGGAAATTTCCCTAAGAACACAAATAGATAAACGGAGATAAAGTAGTACATAAGTAGTAGAACATAAGGAGATAAACGGAGAAACATTTGTTTATGAAACTCTCCCAAATTTTGGTGAAAAGAGAAAGATAAGGTGGTATTTGAGCCACAGCCCACCTGCAGTCCCACCCCTGATCCCAGGTCGCTGTGACCGAAGCTCTGCTCTGGTGAGCAGGGCAGGGCCGGTCCTGCTTCCTTCAGGGCAGAGATTCCACCTTGGAAGAGTGAGTGAAGAGAACCCAGTCCCCTTCGCTGCGGCCTGGTCGGAGACCACAGGCCTCTCTCTGTGCACAGGCTGTCCTGTCCTTGCAGAGACGTACGTCCACCTGCTGCCTCGGCACAGCCTTCCCCAGAATCAGAGACAACGGGAGTTCGTGCCTGGGGGCCTCGTGGGCCACAGGGGCAGGGAGCACAAGCAGGCTTGTGACGGCACGGGGCCCGGTGGGGGCCCTGCGTGTGGAGAGTCTCGGCTGCGTTCTGAGGAGGGGAGGCGGCAGCTGAGAAGCCAGGTCACCGCTCGGTCTGCCCTCGCCGGGCCTGGAGACTGTGAGGCGGAGAAGTTCGCTCCGCCAGCCCGGCCCTACGCATCCCAAACCCACCGCCACAGGGGACCGTCTCAGGTGACCAGGTCTGAGATCGTGTTTCTCGTGTGTGTTTGTCTGCAGTAATTTGATTACAGTTCCTCCAGGAGGCAGAAATGACGCTGGAGATCTTAGGGCTGAGCATTTAAGAGGAAATGTTGTAAAGCCAGCAGCAAAACGCAGAAGGAGACAGCTGAGGAGGGCGCTTCTGGAGATGGGACAGGTCTCAGAGCCGCTCAACCTCCACCCGTGCAAAGGCTCCCACGTTGAATCAGGCGGGACTGTGGGGAGCGCATGCCTGGGCTGCTGCCAGAAACACAGCTCGGTCCGCTCACGACGCCGTGTGCTCCCTGGTGGCAAGGAGCTCAGGCCCGGGCCCCTGCCCTGAGAGTGGCGTTGGGGGCTGCACACCATGGGGTGGACTCACCTGGTCCAGCCAATCTTTAGACAAGCAAGCCAAAAACAGCAAAATAAGCCCTGGAATATCAGGGACATCAATAACTAGAATTGTTCCAATATATTATCTAAAATGTCCAGTTTTTAATAAAAATGACAAAGAATTAATAATAAAATAAAAAGTTACAAGGACATGCAAAGAAGCAGGATAGGGTGACCCATGCACAAGAAATAAAGCAGGCCCTGGAAATGGCTGTGGAGGAGTCTGGAAAGGCTAACATTTCCTTTTGTTTTTTCTTGGTTTTTCCATCTTTCTGCTCATATTGCCCATCTTTTCTTGCATTCTGGCTACTTCTTCTGCTGGCTCGCTTGGCTTATCACTCATACTTCTTTCAGATTCTCAGACTGATAACTCAAGCACTGCTGCCACCTCTCATTCTGATGTTCGCTTCGTCTTTCTGAATGGTGTGGTGTGCCTGGTAGGTCTTGTGATATAGTCTTAATAAGGGCCATGATGAGCTGGATCAAAAGAACTGCTGGAAACAGTCTTTTGGGGATGTGTTGGTGTGGTGGGGGAGGGAAAGTCTGTGATGAGGTCCGTCTCAGCCTTTTTATAATCTAATTTATTTATTTTTAATTGGAGAATAATTTCTTTATAATAATGTGTTGGTTTCTGCCATATTTCAACATGAATCAACCATAGGTATACATATGTCTATTCCCTCTTAGACTTCCCACCCCATCCCACCCCTAGGTTGTTGCAGAACACCAATTTGAGCTCCCTGTGTCATAGAGCAAATTTCCACTGGCTATTTTACATATGGAAACGTGTATGTTTCAATGGCACTCTCTCAATTCATCCTCTCCTTCCCTCACTGAGTCCAGAAATCTGTTCTCTATGTCTCTGTCTCCATTTTTTATTCTAGTTCAGTTGCTCAGTCATGTCCAACTCTTTGTGACCTCATGGACCACAGCACACCAGACTTCCCTATTCTTCACTGTCTCCCGGAGCTTGCTCAAACTCATGTCCATTGAGTTGATGATGCCATCCAACCATCTCATCCTCTGTCACCCCCTTCTCCTCCTGACTTCACTATTTCCCACCAACAGAGTCTTTTCCAGTGAGTCAGCTCTTTGCATCAGGTGGTCAAAGTACTGGAGCTTCAGCTTCAGCATCAGTTCTTCCAGTGAATGTTCAGGGTTGATTTCCTTTATTGATTGATTGGTTTGACCTCCTTGCTGTCCAAGGGACTCTCAAGAGTCTTCTCCAATGCCACAGCTTAAAAGCATCAGTTCTTTGGCGCTCAGCTTTCTTTATGGTCCAACTCTCACATCCGTATGTGACTACTGGAAAAACCGTAGCTTTGACTAGATGGACTTTTTTTGGCAAAGTAATGTCTCTGCTGTTTAATACACTGTCTAGATTTGTCATAGCTTTTCTTCCAAGGGCAAGTGTCTTTTAATTTCATGGTTGCAGTCACTGTCTGCAGTGATTTTGGAGCCACCCAAAAATAAAGTCTTTCACTGTTTCCATTGTTTGCCCATCTATTTGCATGAAGTAATTGGACCAGGTGTCATGATTTTAGTTATTTGAATGTTGAGATTTAAGCCAGCTTTTTCATTCCCTTCTTTCACCTTTATCAAGAGGCACTTTACTTCATCTTTGCTTTCTGCCATAAGGGTGGTGTCATCTGCATATCTGAGTTTGTTGATATTTCTCCTGGCTATCTTGATTTGTGCTCCATCCAGCCTTGCATCTCACATGATGTACTCTGCATATAAGTTAAATAATCACAGTGACAATATACAACCTTGACATACTCCATTCCCAATCTTGAACCAGTCCATTGTTCCATATCTGGTTCTAACTGTTGCTTTTTAATTTGCAAACAGGTTTCTCAGGAGGCCAGTGAGGTGGTCTAGTATTCCCATCTCCGTAAGAATTTTCCACAGTTTGTTGTGATCCATACAGTCAAAGGCTTTAGCATAGTCAATGAAGCAGAAGTAGATGTTTTTCTGGAATCCCCTTGCTTTTTGTGATCTGACATATGTTGACAATTTACTCTCTTCTTCCTCTGCCTTTTCTAAATCCAACTTGATCATCTGGAAATTCTCAGTTCATGTACTATTGAAGCATAGCTTGAAGAATTTTGATCATTACCTTGCTAGCATGTGAAATAAGTGCAATATCTGGTAGTTTGACCACTCTTTGGCATTGCCTTTCTTTGGGACTGGAATGAAAACTGATCTTTTTCAGTTCTGTGGCCACTGCTGTGTTTTCCAAATTTGCTGGCACATTGAGTGCAGCACTTTCATAGCATCATCTTTAAGGATTTGAAATATCCCAGCTGTAATTCCATCACCCATCTCCACTAGCTTTGTTCCTAGTGTCACTTCCTAATGCCTACTTGACATCGCACTCCAAGATGTCTGGCTCTAGGTGAGTGATCACACCTTCATGATTATCCTGGTCATTAAGATCTTTTTTGCATAGTTCTTATGTGTATTCTTGCCACATCTTCTTAATATCTTCTGCTTCTGTTAGGTCCATACCATTTATGTCCTTTATTGTGCCCATTTTGCATGAAATGTTCCCTTTGTATCTCTAATTTTCTTGAAGAAATCACTAGTGTTTTCCATTCTTTTGTTTTCCTTTATTTCTTTGCATTGGTCACTGAGGAAGCCTTTCTTATCTCTCCTTGCTATTCTTTGGAACTCTGCATTCAGATGGGCATACCTTTCCTTTTCTCCTTTGCCTTTAACTTCTCTTCTCTTCATAGCTATTTGTAAGGCCTCCTCAGACAACCATTTTGCCCTGTTGCATTTCTTTTTCTTGGGGATGGTCTTGATCCATGCCTCCTGTACAATGTCATGAACCTCTGTCCAAAGTTCTTCAGGAACTCTGTCTATCACATCTAATCCCTTAAGTATACTTGTCGCTTCCACTGTATAACCACAAGGGATTTGATTTTGGTCATATCTGAATAGCCTAGTGGTTTCCCCTATTTTCTTCAAATTAAGTCTGAATTTGGCAATAAGGAGTTCATGATCTGAGCCACAGTCGGCTCCCAGTCTTGTTTTAACTGACTGTATAGATTTTCTCCATCTTTTGCTGCAAAGAATATAATCATTCTGATTTTGGTATTGACCATCTGGTGATGTCCACGTGTAGAGTCTTCTTTTATGTTGTTGGAAGAGGGTGTTTTCTGTGACTAGTGCATTCTCTTGGCAAAACTCTGTTAGTCTTTACCCTGCTTCATTTTGTACTCCAAGGTCAAATTTGCCTGTTACTCCAGGTGTCTCTTGACTTTCTCCTTTTGCGTTCCAGCCCCCATGATGAAAAGCACATATTTTTGGGTGTTAATTCTGGAAGGTCTTGTACGTATTCATAAAACCATTCAACCCACTTCTTTGGCATTAGTAGTTGGGACATAGGCTTGGATTACTGTGATACTGAATAATTTGCCTTGGAAAATGAACTGAGATCATTCCGTCATTTTTGAGATTGCACCCAAGTACAGTATTTTGGACTCTTTTGTTGACTATGAGGGCTACTCCATTACTTCTTAGGGATTCTTGCTCACAGTAGTAGATATAATGGTCATCTAATTTACATTTACCCATTCCAGTCCATTTTAGTTCACTGATTCCTAAAATGTTGGTGTTCACTCTTGCCATTTCCTGTTTGACCATGTCGAGTTTAGCTTAATTTATGGACCTAAGATTACAGGTTCCTATGTAATATTGTTCTTTACAGAATCAGACTTTACTTTCACCACGAGGCACATCCACAACTGGACGTTATTTCTGCTTTGCCTCAGCCTCTTCTTTTTTTTTTTTTTTTGGTGATTCGTTTCACAGATGATATTTTACATGTTTCAATGCCATTCTCCCATATTATGCTGCCCTCGCCCTCTCCCACAGAGTCCTAAAGACTGTCTATACATCTGTGTCTCTTTTGCTGTCTTGCATACAGTGTTATCATTACCTTCTTTCTAAATTCCATATATATGCATTAGTATACTGTATTGGTGTTTTTCTTTCTGGCTTACTTAACTCTGTAGAATAGGCTCCAGTTTCATCCACCTCATTAGAACAGATTCAAATGTATTCTTTTTAATGGCTGAGTAATATTCCATTGTGTATATGTACCACAGCTTTCTTATCCATTCGTGTGCTGATGGACATCTAGGTTGCTTCCATGTCCTGGCTATTATAAACAGTGCTGCGATGAACATTGGGGTACATGTGTCTCTTTCAATTCTGGTTTCCTCAGTGTGTATGCCCAGCAGTGGGATTGCTGGGTCACAAGGCAGTTCTATTTCCAGTTTTTTAAGGAATCTCCACACTGTTCTCCATAGTGACTGTACTAGTCTGCATTCCCATCAACAGTGGAAGGGGGTTCCCTTTTCTCCACACCCTCTCCAGCATTTATTGCTTGTAGACTTTTCAATACCAGTCATTCTGACTGGCATGAAATGGAACCTCATTGTGGTTTTGATTTGCATTTCTCTGATAATGAGTGATATTGAGCATATTTTCATGTGTTTGTTAGCCATCTGTATGTCTTCTTTGGAGAAATGTCTGTTTAGTTCTTTGGCCCATTTTTTGATTGGGTTGTTTATTTTTCTGGAATTGAGCTGCAGGTGTTGCTTGTATGTTTTTGAGATTAATTCTTTGTCCGTTGCTTCAACTGCTATTATTTTCTCTCATTCTGAAGGCTGTCTTTTCACCTTGCTTATAGTTTCCTTTGTTGTGTAGAAGCTTTTAATTTTAATTAGTTCCCATTTGTTTATTTTTGCTTTTATTTCCAATATTCTGGGAGGGAGGTAATAGAGGATCCTGCTGTGGTTTATGTCAGAGAGTGTTTTGCCTATGTTTTCCTCTAGGAGTTTTATAGTTTGTGGTCTTATGTTTAGATCTTTAATCCATTTTTTGTTTATTTTTGTGTATGGTGTTAGAAACTGTTCTAGTTTCAGTCTTTTACAAGTGGTTGACCAGTTGTCCCAGCACCACTTGTTAAAGAGATTGTCTTTTCTCCATTGTATATTCTTGCCTCCTTTGTCAAAGTTAAGGTGTCCATAGGTGCGTGGATTATCTCTGGGCTTTCTATTTTGTTCCATTGATCTATATTTCTGTCTTTGTGCCAGTACCATACTGTCTTGATGACTGTGGCTTTGTAGTAGAGACTGAAGTTAGGCAGGTTGATTCCCCCAGTTCCATTCTTCTTTCTCAAGATTGCTTTGGCTATTTGAGGTTTTTTGTTTTTGCATACAAATTGTGAAATTATTTGTTCTAGTTCTCTGAAAAATACTGTTGGTAGCTTGATAGGGATTGCATTGAATCTATAGATTGCTTTGAGTAGTATACTCATTTTCACTATATTGATTCTTCCCATCCATGAATGCGGTATATTTCTCCATCTGTTAGTGTCCTCTTTGATTTCTTTCACCAGTGTTTTATAGTTTTCTATATGTAGGTCTTTTGTTTCTTTGGGTAGATATATTTCTAAGTATTTTATTCTTTTCATTGCAATGGTGAATGGAATTGTTTCCTTAATTTATCTTTCTATTTTCTCATTGTTAGTGTATAGGAATGCAAGGGATTTCTGTGTGTTGATTTTATATCCTAACTTTACTATATTCATTGATTAGCTCTAGTAATTTTCTGGTGGAGTCTTTAGGGTTTTCTATGTAGAGGATCATGTCATCTGCAAAAGTGAAAGTTTTACTTCTTCTTTTCCAATCTGGATTCCTTTTATTTCTTTTTCTGCTCTGATTGCTGTGGCCAAAACTTCCAAAACTATGTTGAATAGTAGTGGTGAGAGTGGGCACCCTTGTCTTGTTCCTGACTTTAGGGGAAATGTTTTCAATTTTTCACCATTGAGGATAATGTTTGCTGTGGGTTTGTCATATATAGCTTTTAATGTATTGAGGTATGTTCCTTCTATTCCTGCTTTCTGGAGAGTTTTTATCATAAATGAATGTTGGATTTTGTCAAAGGCTTTCTCTGCATCTATTGAGATAATCATATGGTTTTTTTTTTCAATTTGTTAATGTGGTGTATTACATTGATTGATTTGTTGATACTGAAAAATCCTTGCGTCCCTGGGATAAAGCCCACTTGGCCATGGTGTATGATCTTTTTAATGTGTTTTTGGATTCTGATCGCTAGAATTTTGTTAAGGCTTTTTGCATCCATCTATGTTCATCAGTGATATTGGCCTGTAGTTTTCTTTTTTTGTGGCATCTTTGTCAGGTTTTGGTATTAAGGTGATGGTGGCCTCATAGAATGAGTTTGGAAGTTTACCTTCCTCTGCAATTTTCTGGAAGAGTTTGAGCAGGATAGGTGTTAGCTGTTCTCTAAATTTTTGGTAGAATTCAGCTGTGAAGCCGTCTTGTCCTGAGCTTTTGTTTGCTGGAAGATTTTTGATTACAGTTTCAATTTCCATGCTTGTGATGGGTCTGTTAAGATTTTCTATTTCTTCCTGGTTAAGTTTTGGAAAGTTGAACTTTTCTAAGAATTTGTCCATATCTTCCAAGTTGTCCATTTTATTTGCATATAGTTGCTGATAATCAGAGAAGGCAATGGCACCCCACTCCAGTACTCTTGCCTGGAAAATCCCATGGACAGAGGAGCCTGGTAGGCTGAAATCCATGGGGTTGCTAAGAGTCGGGCAGGACTGAGCGACTTCACTTTCACTTTTCACTTTCATGCATTGGAGAAGGAAATGGTCCAGTATTCTTGCCTGGAGAATCCCAGGAACAGGGGAGCCTGGTGGGCTGCCGTCTATGGGGTCGCACAGAGTTGGACACGACTGAAGTGACTTAGCAGCAGCGGCAGCAGCAGCAGCAGCTGATAATAGTCTCTTATGATCCTTTGTATTTCTGTGTTGTCTATTGTGAGCTCTCCATTTTCATTTCTAATTTTGTTGATTTGATTTTTCTCCCTTTGTTTCTTGATGAGTCTGGCTAATGGTTTGTCAATTTTATTTATCTTCTCAAAGAACCAGCTTTTGGTTTTGTTGATTTTTGCTATGGTCTCTTTTGTTTGTTTTGCATTTATTTCTTCCCTAATTTTTAAGATTTCTTTCCTTCTACTAACCCTGGGGTTCTTCATTTCTTTCTTTTAGTTGCTTTAGGTGTAGAGTGAAGTTATTTATTTGACTTTTTTCTTGTTTCTTGAGGTAAGCCTGTATTCCTATGAACCTTCCCCTTAGTACTGCTTTTACAGTGTCCCATAGGTTTTGGCTTGTTGTGTTTTCATTTTCATTCATTTCTATGCATATTTTGATTTCTTTTTTGATTTCTTCTGTGATTTGTTGGTTATTCAGCAGTGTGTTGTTCAGCCTCCATATTTTGGGATTTTTAATAGTTTTCTCCTGTAGCTGAGATCTAATCTTACTGCATTGTGGTCAGAAAAGATGCTTGGAATGATTTCCTTTTTTTTTTTTTTAATTTACCAAGGCTAGATTTAAGGCCCAGGATGTGATCTATCCTGGAGAAGGTTCCATGTGCACTTGAGAAAAAGGTGAAATTCATTGTTTTTGGGTGAAATGTCCTATAGATATCAATTAGGTTGAACTGGTCTATTGTACTATTTAAAGTTTGTGTTTCCTTGTTAATTTTCTGTTTAGTTGATCTATCCATGGGTGTGAGTGGGATATTATAATCTCCCACTATTATTGTGTTATTGTTAATTTCCCATTTCATACTTGTTAGCATTTGTCTTACATATTGTGGTGCTCTTATGTTGGGTACATATATATATTTATGATTGTTATATCTTCTTCTTGGATTGATCCTTTGATCATTATGTAGTGTCCATCTTTGTCTCTTTTCACAGCCTTTGTTTTAAAGTCTATTTTATCTGATATGAGTATTGTTACTCGTGCTTTCTTTTGGTCTCTATTTGCATGGAATATCTTTTTCCAGCCCTTCACTTTCTGTCTGTATGTGTCCCTTGTTTTGAGGTGGGCCTCTTGTAGACAACATATATGGGGGTCTTGTTTTTGTATCCATTCAGCCAGTCTTTGTCTTTTGGTTGGGGCATTCAACCCATTTATATTTAAGGTAATCATTGGTAAGTATGATCCCGTTGCCATTTACTTTATTGTTTTGGGTTAGAGTTTATACACCCTTTTTGTGTTTCCTGTCTAGAGAAGATCCTTTAGCATTTGTTGGAGAGCTGTTTTGGTGGTGCTGAATTCTCTGAGCTTTTGCTTGTCTGTAAAGCTTTTGATTTTTCCTTCATATTTGAATGAGATCCTTCCTGGGTATAGAAATCTGGTCTGTAGGTTATTTTCTTTCATCACTTTAAGTATGTCCTGTCATTCTCTTCTGGCCTGAAGAGTTTCTGTTGAAGGATCAGCTGTTATCCTTATGGGAATCCCCTTGTGTGTTATTTGTTGTTTTTCTCTTGCAGCTTTTAATATTTGTTCTTTGTGTTTGATCTTTGTTAATTTGATTAATATGTGTCTTGGGGTGTTTCACCTTGGGTTTATCCTGTTTTGGACTCTCCGGGTTTCTTGGACTTGGGTGATTATTTCTTTCCCCATTTTAGGGAAGTTTTCAACTATTATCTCCTCAAGTATTTTCTCATGGTCTTTCTTTTTGTCTTCTTCTGGGACTCCTATGATTTGAATGTTGGGGCGTTTAATATTATCCCAGAAGTCTCTGAGGTTGTCCTCATTTCTTTTAATTATTTTTTCTTTTTTCCTCTCTGTTTCATTCATTTCCACCATTCTATCTTCTACCTCACTTACCCTGTCTTCTGTCTCTGTTATTCTACTGTTGGTTCCCTCCATAGTGTTTTTGATCTCATTTATTGCATTATTCATTATATATTGACTCTTTTTTATTTCTTCTAGGTCCTTGTTAAACCTTTCTTGCATCTTCTTGATCCTTGTCTCCAGGCTGTTTATCTGTATCTCCAATTTGTTCTCAAGATTTTGGATCATTTTCACTATCATTATTTGGAATACTTTATATATCAGGGAATCGGGTAGATTCCCTATCTCTTCCTCTTTTGTTTGGTTTGGTGGGCATTTATCCTGTTCCTTTATCTGCTGGATATTTCTCTGCCTTTTCATTTTGTTTATATTGCTGTGTTTGCGGTGGCCTTTCTGTATTCTGTATTCTGGCAGTTGGTTGCTCCTCTTGTGGAGGTTCCTCGCTGTGGGTGGGGTTGGACGGGTGGCTTTTCAAGGTTTTCTGGTTAGAGAAGCTTGTGTCGGTGTTCTGGTGGGTGGAGCTGGATTTCTTCTTTCAGGAGTGCAATGAAGTGTCCAGTAATGTATTGAGATGTCAATGGGTTTGCTTTGACTTTGGTCAGCCTGTATATTGAGGCTCAGGGTTATGTTCCCGTGTTGCTGGAGAATTTGCATGGTATGTCTTGCTCTGGAGCTTGTTGGCCCTTGGGTGGTGCTTGGTTTCAGTGTAGGTATGGAGGTGTTTGATGAACTCCTGTTGATTAATGTTTCCTGGAGTGAGGAGTTCTCTGGTGTTCTCAGGATTTGGACTTAAGCCTTCTGCCTCTGGTTTTCAGTCTTATTCTTACAGTAGCCTCAAGACTTCTCCATCTATACAGCACCAATGATAAAACATCTAGGTTAAAGATGAAAAGTTTCTCCATAGTTAGGGACATCCAGAGAGGTTCACAGAGTTACATGGAGAAGAGAAGATGGAGGAGGGAGATAGAGGTGGCCAGGAGGAGAAGGGGGGAATCAAAAAGGGCAAGAGCAAGCTAGCCAGTAATTACTTCCGATGTGCTCTCCACAGTCTGGATCCTTCAGAGATGTTCATGGAGTTACACAGAGAAGAGAAGAGGGAGGAAGGAGGCAGAAGTGGCCAGGAGGGTAAAAGGGGAAATCTAAAGGAGAGAGACAGATCCAGCCAGTAATCAGTTCCCTAAGTATTCTCCACAGCCCAGAACACACAGAGATTCACTGGGTTGGGTAGAGAAGAAAAGGGGGAGGGGGGAGATAGAGGCAACCTGGTGGAGAAAAAGGAGAGTCAAAAGGGGGAGAGAGCAATCAGGCCAGTGATCTCACTCCCAAGTAAAAATGGGTACTGAAAATTGGATTCTTAAAGGTACAAAGTTGATAACAAATACCAAAAAACAAAGATTAAAAATCTTGAGTAGAGGTTAGATTCTCAAAACTACAATATTAAAAACAAAAACAAAAACAAACAAAACAAAACAAAACCACAAAGTCACAGAAATTATAATATATATATATATATGAAGTTTGCTTTAAAAATAGGGTCTTTATCTCTTTTTTTTTTTGCAAGGTAATAGTAGGTTGTAAAAATGAAAATTAAAGGAGTAATGTGGACTTAAATATAACAAAAAATAAAATATAAAATTTTTTTTATTTAAAAAATGATGATAGTAAAAATATATCTAAGACTTCTCTGGAGCTGTTGCAGACAGTGTGGGGTCAGTTCATTTTCAGATAGTTCCTTGGTCCAGCTTGTACTTCTCATGGTCTATAGACCCCTTCCTATGTAGTTGGTGCTAACTACAGGGTTTTAATCTATTGCTCTTGTCACTCCCAAAGTAGTTCCTTCTGTTTATTTTAGCTTCATCTATTTGCTGGTCTCTTCAGTGTCTAATTTCTGCCCTGACACAAGGAGTGCAGTGGTGGTCAGTTTTTTTTAGGCTCGCTTGTTCAGTCGTGCTTTGGGGAGGTAGGAACACTGCAAACAAATATCACTGGTGTGTGTTCACAGTGATTCAGCCACACTGGGTTTGCCCCTGCTCGTGGTGTGTGTGCTTTCCCAGTCTACACTGCTCAGACTCTAGGTTGCTCTTCTGGGAACTGTCTGATGCGGGCCCTGGTTTGCATGCACTTTCCAGGTATAGGCTTCTCAGGTTCAAGTTCTCAGGTACTCCACAAAGGCGCAGACTTGGTTGTGCCTGCGTTTGGCACCTGTCCCAGGTCTGAGCAGCTCAGGTGACCAGGTCCTTGGCGAGCGTAGTCACCCCCAGTTTAAGGCTGTGACTTATCCCCTCCCCCATCCCAGCAGCTCGGTTTTCTGGGTGTACAATGGGCACATCTTCTCAGGTGTGCTGTGTGTCTTTTCTGGGAAGCTGATCTCTGACAGCAACACTCCTGGTGGATGTCGTCCATCCAGAATCCCAAGAAGTCTTGGTTAACAATGAAATCTGCTTGCAGTTTGGTATAGGATGCCTCTCTGGGGCCACAATTGCCCACTTCTGGCTCTGGCTGCCCTTGCCTGCCTGTCTCCAGTGGGGGATGGGCTGGTCCTCAGCCATCTAGCTCTGCTCAGTCCTTTGTTCTATGAGCATGCCTGGCGGTAGTTAGGGCTTTTTGTGGGATCATGGGATAGCCGGATAGGTATCCCACAGTCTGGGTTGCTGTCTCAAGCTAGTTCCCTCAGATTGCCCTCAGGGCATTCAGGCCCGGTCCTTATCCTAAGCAATGCCACCCGCTCCTCCATGTCCCTCCCCCGCTTGCTAGTGGGGGATGTGAGCGTCTGAGTTGTTGCACCACTGGGAGTTGTTGTTAGGCACGTAATCTGTGGGTTTTAATTATTTATTTATTTTTCCTCCCAGTTATATTGCCCTCTGAGATTCCAAGGCTTGCCATAGACCCGCCAGAGAGAGTGTTCCCTGGTGTTTGGGAACCTCTCTCATTTTTAAGACTCCCTTCCCAGGACAGATCTCTGTTCCTATCTCTTTTGTCTCTCTTTTTATCTTTTATATTTTGTCCTACCTACTTTTGAAGACAATGGGCTGCTTTTCTCGGTGCCTGATGACCTCTGCCAGCATTCAGAAGTTGTTCTGTGGAATTTGCTCAGTGCTCAAATGTTCTTTCGATGAATTTGTGGGGGAGAAAGGGGTCTCTCCATCCTATTTCTCTGCCATCTTCTCAACCTCTTCATTCCATCTATTCTCTGCTCTTCTCCAGTAGCATATTGGGCACTTACTGACCCAGGGAGTTCATCTTTCAGTTTCATGTCTTTTTGCCTTTTCCTACTGTTCATGGGGTTCTTATGGCAAGAATACTGAAGTGGTTTGCCATTCCCTTCTCCAGTGGGCCACATTTTGTCAGAACTCTCCACCATGACTCATCTGTCTTGGGTGGCTCTACACGGCATCTCATAGTTTCATTGAGTTAAGACAAGGCTGTGACCCATGTGATAAGTTTGGTTAGTTTTCTGTGATCATGGTTTTCATCCTGTCTACCCTCTGATGGATAAGGATAAGAGGCTTGTGGAAGCTTCCTGATAGGAGGGACTGGCTGTAGTGGGCTTGGCCATGCTCTGTAAATCTTTAATCCAATTTTCTACAGATGAGTGATGCTGTGTTCCCTCTCTATAGCTTGGCCTGAGGCTAAACTATGGTGGGGTAATGGCTTTAATGGTGACCTCCTTCAGAAGGACTTATGCCAGCATGTTTCCCTAGACTGTTGTATTGAGTGCCCCTGACCCTGCAGCAGGCCTCCATCAGAGACGCCTGGACAGTTACAGGCAAATCTGGCTCAGTCTCTTGTGGGGTCACTGCTCCTTTCTCTTGGGTCCTGGTACACACAAACTTTTGTTGTGCCCTCCAGCAGTCTCTGTTTACCCAGTCCTGTGTAAGTTCTGCAATCAAATCTCACTGGTCTTCCATGTCAAATTCTCTGGGGGTTCTCAGTCCCTTTGCTGTATCCCCAGGTTGGGAAATCTGTTGTGGAGCCTACACTTTCACAACAGTGTGAGAACTTCTCTGGTATAATTGTTCTCCAGTTTGAGAGTCGTCTGCTCTGCAGCTCTATGGTGGGGATAATGGATACCTCCTCCAAGAGGACTTAGGCCACACGCTACATCTCCCAGGACTGCTGCTGCCAGAGCCCCTGTCCCTGCAGCAGTCTATTGCTGACCCATGCCTCCACAGGAAACCCTCAGAGAGTCACAGGCAGGTCTGGCTCAGTCTCTTGTGGAGGTCACTGCTTCTTTCCCTGGTTTTGCACAAGGTTTAGTTTGCACCCTCCAAGCATCTCTGGTAGGTATGAGGTTTGAATTTAAACATATCTCCATTACTGCCCTCCAAATAGGTTCATCAGTACCATCTTTCTAGATTCCAGATGCATATGTTGAACAGTTCAGTTCAGTTCAGTTCAGTCGCTCAATCGTGTCCGACTCTTTGTGACCCCATGAATTGCAGCACGCCAGGCCTCCCTGTCCATCACCAACTCCAGGAGTTCACTCAGACTCATGTCCATCAGGTCAGTGATGCATCCAGCCATCTCATCTTCTGTCGTCCCCTTCTCCTCCTGCCCCCAATGCCTCCCAGCATCAGGGTCTTTTCCAATGAGTCAACTCTTCACATGAGGTGGCCAAAGTATTGGAGTTTCAGCTTTAGCATCAGTCCTTCCAAAGAACACCCAGGACTGATCTCCTTTAGAATGGACTGGTTGGATCTCCTTGCAGTCCAAGGGACTTTCAAGAGTCTTCCTCCAACACCACAGTTCAAAAGCATCAATTCTTTGGCTCTCAGCTTTCTTCACAGTCCAACTCTCACATCCATACATGACCACTGGAAAAACTATAGCCTTGACTAGACGGACCTTTGTTGGCAAAGTAATGTCTCTGCTTTTTAATATGTTATCCAGGTTGGTCATGACTTTCCTTCCAAAGAGTAAGCGTCTTTTAATTTCATGGCTGCAGTCACCATCTACAGTGATTTTGGGGCCCCAGAAAATAAAGTCTGACACTGTTTCCACTGTTTTCCCATCTATTTCCCATGAAGTGGTGGGACCAGATGCCATGATCTTGGTTTTCTGAATGTTGAGCTTTAAGTAAACCTTTCACTCTCCTCTTTCACTTTCATCAAGAGGCTTTTGAGTTCCTCTTTACTTTCTGCCATAAAGGTGGTGTCATCTGCATATCTGAGGTTATTGATATTTCTCCCGGCAATCTTGATTCCAGCTTGTGCTTCTTCCAGCCCAGCGTTTCTCATGATGTACTCTGCATATGTTAATATATGATACTTATTTTTCTCTTTCTAACTTTCTTCACTCAGTATAATAAGTTCTAGGTTTATCCACCTCATTAAAACTGACTTAAATGTACTCTGTTTTATGGCTGAATAATACTGCATCATATATATGTACCACAACTTCTTTATCCATTCATTTGTCGATGGGCATCTAGGTTGCTTCCATGTCCTTGATATTGTAAAACAGTTCTGTGATGAACACTGTGGTACATGTGTTTTTTTCAATTATGGTTTTCTCAGGATATATGCCCAGTATGTTAGAGAATCTGCCTGTGATGCAAGAGACCTGAGTTCGATCCCTGGGTCTGGAAAATCCCCTGGAAAAGGGAATGGTTACTCATTCCAGTCTTCTTGCCTGGAAAATTCCATGGACAGAGGAGGCTGTTGGGCTACAGTCCACAGGATCACAAAGAGTTGGATACAACTGAGTGACTTAACACTTTCAGTTTCATGGTAGTTTTATTCCTAGTGTTTTAAGGAATCTCCACACTGTTCTCCTTAGTGGCTGTACCAATTTGCATTCCCACCAACAGTGCAAGAGGTCCCCTTTTCTCCACATTCTCTCCAGCATTTGTTTATAGATTTTTTGATGATGGCCATTCTGACCGGTGTGAGGAGATACCTCATTGTAGTTTTGATTTGCATCTCTTTAGTAATGAAGCCATGTTGAGCATCTTTTCATGTGTTTATTAGTCATCTGTATGTCTTCTTTGGAAAAATGTCTGTTTAGGTCTTCTGCCTACTTTTTGATTGGGTTGCTTGTTTTCTGGTGTTGAGCTTGTGTGAGCTGCTTGTATGTTTTGGAGATTAATATTTGTCAGTTTGTTCATTTGGTATTTTTCTCCCATTCTGAGAGGTGTCTTTTCACCTTGTTTATAGTTTCCTTCCTCTCTGCATTTTGGGCTCCCCTGGTAGCTGATAAAGAATCTGCCTGCAATGCAGGAGACCCTGGTTTGGTTCCTGGGTTGGGAAGATCCCCTGGAAAAGGGTAGGCTACCCACTCCAGTATTCTTGCCTGGGGAATCCCCATGGACAATGGAGCCTGGCGGGCTACAGTCCATGGGGTTGCAGAGAGTTGGGCACGACTGAGCGACTAAGCACAGCATTTTAGCAAGCTGACCCTCTAGACTGCGAACTTCACACATATTTCTCAGTTTCACCTCTTAGGTGGGACAGGATGGCTGGTGGGAACTACAGCTGGTTATTTTTCTTCCCCAGGTCAGCTAGGTGTTGATCAAATCCCAGCCGTCTAGGCTCAGATTAGCTAGTTTCTCCAGAGGGCAGTCTTGTTATAAACAGAATTCTCTGGTGTGTTTTAAGATGACTCCTCTGCCTCTCCATAAGTGAATTTTTACTGTGAAACCCTCCTCAGGCTCACAAAGGTGGGCCCCCTGGAGTGCCCTGAGACCTGCCCGTGCTGGACCACATGGCCCACAGCCGTGGTTCCCACAATGAGTTCAGTTCACATTCCTGCTCCAGGAAGCTGGGGTTTTCAGAACTTGCCTGGTGGTCTCAGCATCAGCGCCATTGATTGCCCTGTGATTTAGTTTGCTTGAGGATTGAAGAAGAGTTGTTGATTTTTCAGCTTGTTTGGCGTTTTCTTTGCTGTCGGGAAGTTTACTGCCACCCTGTCTGTGTGCAGAACTGCTATCTGGAAGTCCAGAGGCAGCATGTTAAGGTCCATAAATAGCTGCATGAGGGCCTATGTGGTCAGTGCCAGGAACTCATGTGCATTAGGAAGGTGCTCTGTTCATGGGAGAGACTCAGAGCACCTAGAGGAAGGTCTGTCACCACTCAGATCTGCACACCTGGATGGGTCATCTTTTACATCCTCACTCTGCCCTTCACCTCATGGTCCAAGATGTCTCGAGAGCATCGTCTTTGCCACTAGAAGTTAGGAAGGTGGGGTGCAGCCCTCCTTCTTAGGATGCTGTGTTGACATTTCCATTTTCCTTCCATTGTGCATACACAGGCTTGTCACAGCTGCAGGTGGACTTTGGTGGCAGGTCCTGATCTGGCTGGCTATGTGCTCAGTCAACATTGGGTTCTGACAGAAGCCCAGGAAGGTGAGGGGAGGGGAACTCGTCATGAGAGTCAGTCAGTAGTCTCGGGGCAGAATCTGATTTTTTAATGGGAATTCACATCTTTCTCAGCTGGCTCTGAAAGAGTCAGTTCCGAGGCAGGTTGATAGGAAGTCCGGGGTCCCCAAGGAGGAGAGAGGGGTCTGGGGCTCTCTAGGAGGAGATAGGGGTCTGCAATTCTCAAGGAGGAGGAAAGGACAAACTGTTTTGTTTTGTTTTGTTTTTTCCCTCTACATTCGTTAGTCTTAGTCACATAAAACGATTTTTTTTCTTTAAGCCTGGAAGTGATGATTACACAACAGACAAATCAGTTTGAACTCTGTACTAGGGATTATATAACAACAATGTATCCTGCTTGAGGACAGTTTCTCCTTTCTGAAAGCTTTCTGGCTAATCCTGTTATCTCAAAATGTAAATTATGGGAGTGGGTCTAGTAAGATATTTACAACCTGGAGACATTCTTTTGATTTGCTATAATAACTAATTAAAAAAGTATATAACTCCCTTGCTAACACTAGCGAGGGCGGCGCTCTCCATCCCCCTTCTGATGTCTACGTCAGAAGCTCCTTTATATACTTTAATAAAACTCTGCTATACAAAAGCTCTTGAGTGATCAAGCCTGGTGCCTGGTCTCGAAGTTAAATATTCTTCGGAAATCATGAACCCAACACTGTTCACCATAAGCTATCATCTTGGGGGCTCATCCAGGGTCTTTAGAACTAGGGAAGAACATTCAGAGTTGCAGCCTCTTTGCTTTCTCAGTATACACATTTTCTGCTTTACTTTAAACTCTATAGTGTGCTTGTGTGAATGGATTACACACCCTGCGCGAAAGGAGGGTTGATCCCTGCTGTAAAGTTTTGCAGTGCCTCATAATGACTGAAGGCAGCCCCAAAAGGGAGCCTTGTCGGGGCCTGCCAATGCCGACCTGCCAATGCTGACCTGCCAATGCCTACCTGCCAATGCCTAGAGACACCCAATGTCCCTGTGAAGGGAGCGGCCAGAGATGGGCGAAGCGTATGGACCAAACTTTCCTTTCTTGGTGACTTTTTCCTGTTCTCTTTGGCCATTTCATAATTGCGTGGGGAATTAGAACTACTAAGATAATCTGTCGTATCATAGACATTCAAGGGACTTGTGATCCATGCTGTTACTATGTACTTTTACTTAGACCCCATGTATGGAAGAGCTTAGCCTTGCTACACTAGTCAAGCTGTGCTAGAAATTTACTAGGAGCAGGTACAGAGCAAGGTGGAGCCCTAGCTCCAGAGCATGTTCAGGAACTAGGTGGAACTCTAGCTCCAGGAATATCTCTCAGGCTAGAGGTCACTCTCTTGGCTGCCTGCCTCAGGGTCCAGCGACCTGAAAGAGAGTCTTTGTCATGGCTGTGCCTCTGATCTATGTGGACAGAAGCACTGCTGGTGGCCATGAGGTTTCTGAGGACACAGATTGGGAACTGCAGGATCTGGTCAGATTGGAAGTACAGTGGACTTTTCCTCTGGTAGCACTAGCTCTTAGTGGACCAGAGGAGGCTCTCTGGTGGCTTTTGTCTCAACTCCTTAGATACTTTTTTGCGAAATCTGTGGAAATGAACTGGAAGGATTGGCCCTACTAGCTTGAGGACAAAAATCACTTTTTCCTCTCTGGCCAACCCTCCACCACCTCTTTTGCTACACTGGTGTGGTGACACTCAGAAGGGACATCTTGGTTGCTGTTTATCTCTTTATGATTCATGGCTTCTCCTGTAGTCAGGACTGTACTCAGGAATGTGCATGGGCACATGTAAGATGGATGCTTCCCCTACGAGTCCTAGCTTGGGAAATACTCCATAAAGCTTCTCTGCTCCACCCTGGGTGGCATCAGAGAAAAGGACAAATCTAACAAAGATCTTGGTGGTATGGAACTAAGTCAGTCTGGGATGCCATCAGGTCTATGCCTGGTGCATCTCCACCCTGCCTCAGTAGTAGAACCAGGAGGGATGAATAAGGTGCCTGCATCGGTAAGGGACAGGCTAAGTCTGACCAGAGAAGGAAAGCTTCGGTGGAGAGTCTGTCTATACCCCCATCTAGAGCAGGGAGGGACGCTTCTGGTGGAAAGAAGCTATGGCTGTACTGCTTTTTTCTCTCTTACAGATGGGAGTTAGCTGTTCCAGAACCACTCCTTTACAATGTATTTAAAAAACTGGGACACGGTTGATCCCCAGAGTTTACAAAAGACACGCCTGACCTTCTTCTGTGATACTGAATGGCCACAGTATCCTTTGGAAGACAGGGAACACTGGCCTGTTGAAGGATCTCAATCATTACTGTTTTACAACTAGATTTGTTCTGTAGAAAATGAGGGAAATGGGTAGAAGTTATATGTGTTTGCTCTATCTCTCTGTGAGACACGCCAGATTTATGTCATAAGGGTACAGATTTGGGTGTGAAACCGTCAGCTCCCTCCTGTTCTCTTACTTTGCCCCTGTATCTGGGGCTCCCAACTGAACAGGCTGAAGATCAGGGCACCCTTCCAGCAGGGGTTGCCTCAGTCTAGGTAGAAATTCAAACAGTCCCAATTGTTGTCGAGACTATTTAGAGGATCCAAAAGGTACATAGAAGGCTTTACAGGACTAACTTTACTTTGTGAGCTTACTTGGAGAGATGTCATGTATGTCTTGGGACAGACGCAGATTCCTGACTTGAGAGCTCAAGTTTTGGGGGAAACTACTACTTTTGGAGATGAATGGCTCAAGTGTGAGACAAGGGGAACTAGAGAACATGAAATAACCCTCCTCCCTACTGGAAGCCAAGCAGTTCCCGTAACAGCCACTTTGTTGGATGTATTCTTGAAGGACTCAAGCGAGCACGCAAGAAGACTTTAAGCTAAGTCGGATGACATAGAACAGGGAGAGAAGGAAACACCTGGTAAATTCCTAGATATACTATGGGAGGCTCTCCAAAGTTTACTGACTTTGATCCTGAAACTGCAGAGGGAGAAATGATCTTAAAAGATAGATTTCTCACTCAGTTGGCTCCAGATATCTGCTGTAAATTACGGAAACAGGTGTTTGAACCAAATCAGTTTTTTTAAAAGTGTTACAGCTGGCTCAGATGGTATATTATGGTAGAGAATAGGAGGAGGAAAAAAAGAACCAGGCAAAAGACTGAAGCCCCAACAATGGCTGTTAGACCTGATTTGAAACAGTCAGAGGAAAAATGCCCAGAGGGACCCAGGTGAAAAGGGACAGACTTGTTATTACTGTGAGAAGGGGGGCATCTCAAGCAGGAGTGCCCTCAGGCATCTAAGCCACCCCCAGCTCTGTGTCTGGCCCTCAAAGGACCACACTGGAGGAGAGACTGCCCTCCCAGGTATAGGCCCCAGAGGTTGGACTCTCAAGACAATGGGGACTGAAGGTGCCTGGGGGTCCCCAAGCAAGCCCCCTTCCTAATTACACCGGGTATTAGTAACTGTGGGGGCCAACCAGTTGATTTTCCTTTGGACCCTGGGGCAACTTTCTCTGTGCTCATGGAAGCCCCTGGCCTGCTTTCCTCCTGATCCACTACTGTAATGCGGCTGTCAGGACGAGCCAAACGCTATTATGTCGGTCATCCTTTAAGCTGCAGCTGGGACTCTGTGCTATTTTCTCGAGTTTCTAATTGTGCTGGGAGTCTCCCTCACCCCTTCTGGGGAGGGATATACCGAACAAGGTCCAGGGCTCTGTTTTCATAAATATGGAACCTGCTGTTTTAAGTGTGGGCTGATGGAAAAACTGTGGGTTGAGCACAAAATACTGTTCCTGTTGTTGGCAAGCTCAATGACCCTCACCTATTTCCATATCAAAAGCAGTATCCATTAAAGCCTGAGGTATTAAGGAAGGGTTAAAACCCATCATTGAAAATTTAAAGGATCAGGGGCTATTAATTCTCTGTAACAGTCCATACCACACTCCTATTTTGGGTGTGAAAAAAGTCAAATGATAAATGGAGACTTGTTTAAGATATGCAAATAATAAGTGCCTAATCCTTATACCTTGTCTGAAATTCCTAAATGAGCCAAATATGACTTTAAGACAATTGAGAGAATTATTGGACATTATAGGCTACTGCCACATTTGGATTCTGGGTTATGGGGAACTTGCCCGGCCTTTATATAAACTTATAACTGGAATTCAGCAGGCCCAAACCAACAAGCTGGTTTGGTCCCCCAGAAACTCAAAAGGCTTTTAAGCCTTTTTCAAACTGCTCTCTTACAGGCTCCTCCTTTGAGCTTGCCCACAGGATCAGAGTTCAGTTTGTTATTGAAAAAAGGCTATGGCCACATTGCTTAAGGGTAATTGCTATTATTGTTTTGCTAATGACTAAAGCTTGTAAGTTTACTATTGGACAAAAGCTTGCTGTACTGACTTCTCGGGATGTAAGTGGGATCTTAAAGTCTGAAGTTCAGAGCAAGAATGGCTCCGTCTAAGTTGCTGTAACTCAAGGGGTGTCAAAAGCTTTAGGAATAGAATATCACTTACACTGTTCCTGGAGACCCCAATTTTCAGAAAAGGTTAAAAAGGCTAATGACATTATTAAAAGACACCTGTCTAAGCTAACTCAGGAAACACAAGATAGTTGGTTTAAAGTTTTACCCAAAGCTTTAATGCAGGCTTGAGCTGCCCCTAAGAAGGGAGTGTCTCTATGACAGACTACTTTTGTGCACAGGTATTGTCATAGATCCTGAAGCCTTAGAATTAACTATGTGACTCAGCTTTCAGCTTTTCAACCTCCTCATCAATTGAAGGCTTCACAGGGTGGGTTTCTCTGCTTCAAGGAAAGAACTTTCTTCAGCTCTGTGAATACCTTCACCAACAACAATTGTACGTGTGGCCTCATCTTGCAATCCTATGATGGACTGATGTAACTATGGACATACTGTAACTTTTAATTTTGATTATGTTTTAACTTGGTTTAATAACTATTTTACCTTACATCTATAACTGCATAATGGGGTTTGTTTCTTAATCATCTGAAATCTTTCAGGTTACAAATGGTTGTCTAGGCTCCTACAAGTGCCACAGCTTCCTCCAACTATTACTTGGAGTCCCTGGATCAGAGATGCTTAATATGAGGGTTAGGAGAATATGTTGCCTCAACAATTTAGGGACAGTGCCCCATCACAGCAGGAAGTAGTTTTAGGATGAAAACGACACCCCTTTCCCTTGGCAACATAATTCTCCTAAAAGAAAAGGGGAGAATAAGAGTAAATTCCTAGGCAGGTTGATAGGAAGTCCAGGGTCCCCGAGGAGGAGAAAGGGGTCTGGAATTCTCAAGGAGAAAAGGACAAACTTTTTTTTTTTTTTTTTTTAAGCCTGAAACACAACAAACAACTCAGTTTGAACTTTGCACTAGGGATTATATAGCAACAATGTATCCTGCTTGAGGACAGTTTCTCTTTTCTGAAAACCTTCTGGCTAATCCTGTTATCTTAAAATGCAAATTATGGGAGTGGGTCTAGTAAGATCTTTACAACCTTGAGACATTCTTTTGATTTATTATAATAACTAATTTGAAAAAGCGTATAATTCCCTTGCTAAAGACTAGCGAGGGGGGCACTTTCTGTCCCCCTTCTGATGTCTGTGTAGAAGCTCCCTCTGCCCCTTTTCACTTTAATAAAACTCTGCTATACAAAAGCTCTTGAGTGATCAAGCCTGGTCCCTGGTCCCAAAGCTAGGTCTTCTTCGGAGATCGTGAATCTGACACTGTACTGTAAGCTGCCAGCCCCTTGGTTGACCTGGCACCGGGCAGTCTGCACTGGCTCCTAGATGCCTCCCACTACCCCTCAGCCCAGCATCTGCTCCTGGGATGAAAGAAACTCTTCTCTTCTTTAGCAGATCTGGGATTTTGCAAGCCTAGGGTGTCTGCTTTGGAGGACTGTCAGTCATTCACTCTCTGAGATTTATCTATTAATAAATCAGGGTTGTATTTTACCATCTGACTCCTGACTGTAGCAGTTCATATGATATTCTCTTCAGTGGATGAACTGGATGGTGTAACTGTCCCAGCAAAGTATCAACAACATTTGTAAATCAGTTGCCTATTTCTTAAATGTTGACAGAAGTTGACACCTACCATCTCAGGTGCACTGGACAGGAAATATGATGTGAAAGATCTTAGATGAAAATTGTGATGTGAGCCTAAGAAAACAGCTTGTGAGCAGAGGAGGAAAGGAGACACTGGAAGCGGGAAGGCAGAAGAGGGAGAAGAAGATGAAGGGAACTTGCAAAGTGTGAAAGCATGAGACTTGTGGCCAGGATGAAAATTAGCACCCTGAGAGAAATGTTAGCCGGGAACAACTTCCTCTTTGTTGTTCAGTCCCCAAGTCATGACTCTTTGTGACCCCATGGACTGCAGCACTCCAGGCTTCCCTGTCCTTCACTATCTCCCCGAGTTTGCTCAAACTCATGTCCATTGAGTCAGTGATTCCATCCAACCATCTCATCCTCTGTCACTCCCTTCTCCTCCTGCCTTTAATCTTTCCCAGCATCAGAGTCTTTTACAGCGAGTAAGCTGTTCTCATCAGGTGGCCAAAGTATTGAGCTTCAGCTTCCATATCAGTCCTTTCAATGAATGTTCATGGTTGATTTCCTTTAGGATTGAGTAGTTTGATCTCCTTGCAGTCCAAGGAATTCTCAAGAGTCTTCTCGAGCACCACATTTCAAAAGCATCAGTTCTTTGGTGCTCGCTCTTCTTTATGGTCTAACCCTCACATCCACCTGGGCTTTATGGTCCAAGTCTGTTGGGTTCTTTATGGTCCAGTTCTCACATCACCAGGGGCTTCCCTGATGGCTCAAATGGTGAGGAAACCGCCAGTGATGCAGGAGACCTGGGTTCAACCCTTGAGTCGGGAAGATTCCCTGGAGAAACAAAGGGCAACCTATTCCTGTATTCTTGCCTAGAGAATTACATGGACAGAACCTGGTGGGCTAATAGTCCATGGGGTTGCAAAGAGTTGGACATGACTGAGTGACTACAGAGGATGTGGAAAAAAGGGAACCCTCTTACACTGTTGGTGGGAATGCAAACTAGTACAGCCACTATGGAGAACAGTGTGGAGATTCCTTAAAAAACTGGAAATAGAACTGTCTTATGATCCAGCAATCCCACTGCTGGGCATACACACTGAGGAAACCAGAATTGAAAGAGACACGTGTACCCCAATGTTCATCGCAGCACTGTTTATAATAGCCAGGACATGGAAGCAACCTAGGTGTCCATCAGCAGATGAATGGATAAGAAAGCTGTGGTATATATACACAATGGAGTATTACTCAGCCATTAAAAAGAATACATTTGAATCAGTTCTAATGAGGTGGATGAAACTGGAGCCTATTATACAGAGTGAAGTAAGCCAGAAAGAAAAACACCAATACAGTATACAACCGCATATATATGGAACTTAGAAAGATGGTAACTATAACCCTGTATGCAAGATAGCAAAAGAGACACAGATATATAGAATAGTCTTTTGGACTTCGTGGGAGAGGGAGAGGGTGGGATGATTTGGGAGAATGGCACTGACACATGTATAATATCCTATAAGAAATGAATCACCAGTCCAGGTTTGATACAGGATGCTTGGGGCTGGTGCACTGGGCTGACCCAGAGGGATGGTATGGGGGGGGAAGTGGGAGGGGGGTTCAGGATGGGGAACATGTGTATACCTGTGGCGGATTCATGTTGATGTATGGCAAAACCAATACAATATTGTAAAGTAATTAGCCTCCAATTAAAATCAATAAATTAAAAAAATGAATTATTGTTATTATTCTCACATCTGTACATGATACTGGAAAAATCATAGCTTTGACTGTATGGATGTTTGTCAGCAATATGATGTCTCTCTTTTTTTAATATGTTGTCTAGATATGTCATAACTTTTCAAGGAGCAGGTGTCTTAATTTCATGGCTGCAGTCACCATCCACTGT
Source organism: Bos taurus (assembly GCF_002263795.3). Lineage (NCBI taxonomy): Eukaryota > Metazoa > Chordata > Mammalia > Artiodactyla > Bovidae > Bos > Bos taurus. Next base: position 2,063,875 of record NC_037354.1, read on the forward strand.
AATAATGGAGTCCACGAAAAGAAAGTCTGTCATTGTTTCCACTGTTTCCCCAAATCTATTTGCCATGGAATGATGGGAATGGATGTCATAATCTTAGTTTTTTGAATGTTGAGTTTTAAACCAGCTTTTTCACTCTCCTCTTTCACCCTCATCAAGAGGCTCTTTAGTTCCTCTTCTCTTTCTACCATTAGAGTAGTATCATCTGTATATCTGAGCTTGTGGATATTTTGCCTAGTAATCTTGATTCCAGCTTGTGAGTCATCCAGCCTAGCATTTTGCATAATGTACTCTGCATATAATTTAAATAAGCAGGATGACAATATACAGTCCTGACATACTCCTGTCCCAATTTGAAACCAGTCCATTTTTCGATGTCTGGTTCTAACTGTTGCTTCTTGACCTGTATACAGGTTTTTCAGGAGGCAGGTAAGGTAGTCTGGTATTCCCATCTCTTTAAGAATTTTCTGCAGTTTGTTGTGATCCACACAGTAAAAGGCTTTAGTATAGTCAATGAAGCAGAAGTAGATGTTTCTTTGGAATTCCCTTGCTTTTTGTATGATCCAGCAGATGGTGCCAATTTGATCTCTGGTTCCTCAATTTTTTCTTAAACTGATTTCAAACTGACAAATCTGAGCCAGGTTTCAGGCCACACTTTTTCTCTTTAGAAGCCAATGTAAATGTGACTTTAAGGGCACTAGCATACAAAACTTTTTTTTTTTTTTAATTTACCTTTTTAACCATTAAAATATTAAAACTGCGGGAGAAAAACATTCATTATTATTATCACAAAGAAAGAAATCCACTTGGGTTTCACATAATATTTGGTTGCTTGAAGTCTGCACCAATGTTTCCAACTAGAAAAGACAAAATTGGAAAATCACCAAGACTGGGTATAAATTAAAACAAACAAACAAACAAAAAAACATCACAGTACATTTCCAAAAAAGGATGATGAAAAATCCAACTTGCTGGGTGTAGTCACATTGTCTTTTCTTCATGCCTTTAATCCAGTTAATTGCCTTCGTTGATTTTAGGGTCTTCTCTCTGCCAGATTTGAAAGTGGAAGATGGAGTGGGTTTTGTTCAAAGAATTTTGCCTGCAATTATATGTGTGTGTGTGTGTGTGTGTGTGTGAATTTAAACGTTAATCTGTTTTCAGTGAGATTTTAAACAGGCCTTTGAAATATTTATAGATTTACTCAAGTGTTTAAAAAATTCAAAAAATATGCACTTGACTGCACTGAAAGCCTGTCCAGGTGTTACAGGTTCAGCGGTGAGCTATGGATGCAGGCAGGTCACTGTGTAAAATCTTCTATGCTGTGGGGGAGGCAGGTACTAGAACAGATAATTAGACACGAATTGCTTACTTACTGAATAACGCTGTATTGTGTACATATTCCCAGGCATATACAAATGCACTGCATGCAAACCCCACAGCAACAGGAGCTCTGACTGGCCTCCATCTGGTGATTGACAGGCGAGTGAGGAAAGCCCAGGTCTCCAGGACAGGTGTGGGCGGAGGTGAGGCTGCTGCCTGCAGACAGGGAGGGGCTCCCCGTTCTCTCCGATTTTAATGAACACGTACCTTCATATGCTTTTTCACTCCCAGACCTGTCTGTTCTTTCACAATCGCCATAAACAATATCAAGCATAATTACTCTAAGCTATTTTCGGAATAGGACCTTATTTTGTTAAATATGTGAATATCTTGGAGAGAATCTTGCAGAATGGAATCTGGGTAGAAAACAGATTTCCAATATCTGTTTGGTTCGAGATTGCACTCCCTTGTGTGTGTGAATGTGTGTACTCACAGTACTCAACTGTCTGGTTTAAAATGATCTATGCGTTTATCAGTTTATTCTGCTAAGCAATGAAAAGTGGATGAAGAAGACACTAGTGGAATCAATCGCTTTTTGAGAAGCATCTGGTGAACTTATCTGCCTCTTGAATACAGAGGCCACATTCTTCTGCATGCAAACCATTTGTGATTGTATATTGATGCGACAATGCCAGCATAAGTCAGCAGTCATTTTAAAGACTTTGAGGTTAGAAGTTAAAAAAAAAAAAAAAAAAAAAAATCAATAGGCATTACTGTACATCATCTTTATCCAACAGTAGGAAAAGATCAAGTTAAATGTTGTATATATGATATAGATTAATTGGAACAATAGTTAATTGACAGAGCCTTTTGATCCATACTTTGTTCATGGAAGTTTGGTTTAAGAGAAAGAAGTAGAACCTCACATTTAGAGCAAGCCAAAATTTCAACAATCACTTGAGAGGTGGATTATGTGGGCCAAAGATAAAGGGTGGTGGAACGCTTACTTCTGACAGTGTCTTCACTCAGGCCACTCTAACAGAACGCCATAGACAAGAGCCTTGACACTCACGGTTGCTGGTCTCAGTCTGGAGGCTGAAGTCTGAGCTGGGGAGCCAGCCTCGTTCTTGCTGAGGACCCTCTTGCTGGTTCACAGTGGGCTGTCTTCTTGCTGTGCCTTCATGTGGTGGGGAGGGGGCTGCCAGGTCCTCCTGAGAGCACAGAGTCCATGCATGGGGTTCCTTGACCTAATCACCCGAAGCTGCAGCACCAAATACCATCACGCCACAGTTAAGTTACAGCATATCGACTCTGGGTACACAGGCATTCAGCCCACTGTGGACAGTTGGAGCAGGACAGCCCCATTTTATGCTGACAAGTATTGTCCCAGACTTAACCCAAAATATGGAGAAAAGGAGTATTTCTGAACATCTATGTAGCTGGCAGGCTTCTTCTGTAGTCTCTGACAACTGTTTCTCAGTGTAAACAATATTTAATAAATGTCTTTCTACCCAGACAAAAAGAAAAGTTTTCAGCAAACTCCAGGATACAGTGAAGGAGAGGGAAGCCTGGAGTGCTGTAGTCCATAAGGTCACAGAGAGTCAGAGGAGACTGAGCGACTGAACCACAATGCAGACATTAGGTAGATATTAATAAGTATATTATATGTGAGGTAATCCACCAAAATGGATAGATTTTATGTTAATTATAGAATGAATTCTTATACTATTTTATGAATAGACAATACAGATCATGGGAACCCATGTAGTCAATGTAAGATGAAATAAGAATGATAAGGATGATTTTATTTAATAGATAAATAATAATAATAAATAACTCACTAAATAAATACATAATTTATTATTAATAATAATAAATCGCCATTTTAAAGAATAAGTGGTTCCTCTGAATGTGAATAAGAGGTATGTGTTCAGTATGCACAAATTAGCTGCTGCATTTGTGTGCTTTTCTGTGTGTGCGTGTGTGTGTGTGTTTTTGCAGAGGGTGGGGGGCACTTCCCAGGTGGCACTAGTGGTAAAGAACCTGCCTGCCAATGCAGGAGATGTAAGAAGATGCAGGTTTGATCCCTGGGTCAGGAAGATCCCTTGGAGGAGGGCATGGCACCCCACTCCAGTATTCTTGCATGGAGAATCCCATGGACAGAGGAGCCTGGGTGCTATAGTCCATGGAGTCGCAAAGAGTTGAACACGACCGAAGCCACGTAGCACGTAAGCACACTGTGTGTTTTTAAGAGAGAGAGAGACAGTCACAGAGACAGAGGTGAAGAGAGATAATGACAAAATGGAAAGACTTCCCTGGTGACCCAGTGGTTGAGACTTTACCTTCCAGTGCAGGCGCTGCGGGCTCCATCCCTGGTCAGGGAACCAAGATCCCACATGCCTTGTAGCCCGAAAACCAAAGCATAAAACAGAAGCAGTATTGTAAAAAATTCAAGAAAGACTTGAAAAGTGGATGGTCCACATTAAAAAAAAATCTTAAAAGAAAAAGAAGAAAAACTTCAGTTCTGCTTAAAGGACACAAAGTCGGTGGTAGAGGTTGTTCTGGATTCATGCTGCCAGCCAGTCCTTGCAAACCAAATACCAACACTTAACTGTGAATCACAAGGGCAGTTAAACGTGAAAGGAGTCAAAAATGCTGGAGACAGAAATCATTTATAGAGAGAAAAGGCACGAACAACGGACAGCAAGACTTTAAGCTACCAAGAAGAAAAATTATAATGTAGCATATCCACAAATGTCAGACATTTAAAACATCACATTATTTTGGATAATAGGGGGAAAATGGCTGATATTTCCTTGAAAGGAGTGACAGAGGGTCATGTGCAATTTATTTATTATTTTTCTAGTACCCAGCAAGTTTCTTGGATCATGTTCATGCCTAAAATACATTGACTTAATAAACGAACCTCCTGTTACTACTGTAATGGTTACGCACTTTCCTCCTTGGCATTTTTCACTATAGAAATATCTACTCAGAGTAGCTCTTAACAAACTACTGTGTTTCAAATGAGAAGAACCCCTCCTATAAATAGATGGACTATAAGTGGACTCCGGCACATGGACTATTTTCTCTTTCTCCTTTTTATTGAATTAGGTCCTTATGGAGGAGACCATGGCCATGGCATTGCATAGGTCCGGTCAGTCGTGGGCGCGCCTCCCGTGGCACAGTGCACACACGCCCTCGGCAGGCCACAGACCTGAAACTAGCGTGTGGGCAGACGGGAAGGAGGGCCTGTCCTCTGAGATCACTAGGCAGAGTGACAGAGATCTGTTCCCACCTATATTTGGCCACAGTGTGGAAACTGATCTGCATAAAGAGTGAACAAGCCCAACACATTAGAATTTATGAAGAGTTTAATTAAGAGAGCAAGAGAGAGATGCCCTAGATTATTCTGTGATTTTCTTGATCAAAAGCATGGCCTGCACCCAGAATCACCTCCTAGTTCCCAGTTACATAAACCAGTAAGCTCCATTTTTACTTTATCTGGTTCGAGTTACCTTTTTATCTTTCAGTCAGTTGCCACCTTAGCAGTCCTAATTGCTGTGAGGCAATCCTCCGTGGGTTCCTTATGTTCTGCACCATTGAAGTGAGGCACTGGCAGCTCTTAATTCCAGATTGTCTTTGTAGAGATGTTTGTGGAGTGAATTGTGCTAGAAGAGAGAGATAGGCGCTCCCTTCAGAACAAAGAGCAGGCATACTCCCTGCCCACTTTAGAAGATTCCAGTCCCCAGGGTCGTGTTTCTCCTCCGAAGGGCGGCTGACTGCATGTGTAGGTGTCACCTAGACACTCCCTGTCTCCCTGGGAACTAGGGCACAGAGAGGTCAGAAACACTGACCCCCTGCCCCGTTCTGAGCTCTGAGTAATACCTCATCCTTTTTTTAAAAATTTATTTTAATTGGAGGCTAATTACTTTACAATATTGTATTGGTTTTGCCATACCTCATCCTTTATCTCTGACCCAGAATTTCATGTCTTCCGCCAGGATCCGTGAAACTGTCAAGAGCATTTGTCTCATCAGCTCGCAAGTTAGATGAAGTCACAGACCTTCATGGTCCTTGACACTGAAGTGTCCTCCCAGGCAGGAGGTAGAGCCAAGTTTATTGTGGAGAGGAAAGGATCACATGCATTTTGAAGAAGTGCAATAAATACATAATTGATGTTTTCTAATATAAAGGATAAACATATTATTGGCTGACACATGAGGATAAAAAGTTAGTGCTATGTAGGTTTAATGACTTGTGGGTATATATATATAATTTAAAGAGGCTATGTCATTGTTTAGGACATGAGATGTTTAAAGCTTATCAAAATAATTTTTTAAATTTTGAGATAGGAACATTTGGACTTTCCAGAAAAGAAACTTGGAAATGATGAACTCACTAGTGATGAGAATTTCATGTTCCTCGAGCAGTACTGAGTGTCTAAACTTGGCTAAAATTAACTTGATTATGTAATTTACTTGATTATGCTAACTTATATCACACATTTCAATCACTTATTTAGCAAATGGTAATACATTCAAGCAATATATCCAGTCCTGTTATTGGCAATAAGGAGATCATTAAAAAGGTTGACAATACCCCGCCAGTCCTGCACCAACTAAGGTTGAATACCTGCTGTCCAGGGGGGAACGCATGAGTGTGTGTGTGTATATATGTGTATGTGCATGTAGTTGATTTCTGTATCCATAGTTGACCTGGTTTCAGTTGAAAGACAAGGGCACCTTTGACACAGAAGCTGAAATACACTTTCTCTAATATTAAAGAGCATTGATCCATGATATCTGTGACCACACTTTGTCAGTGCCACAGCAGCTCCTGGGTGATACTGAATGATAATTTTTGGACACTGGGAGAACAAGGCCACAATTTTTTTGTGTGTTCAGTTCAGTCGCTCAGTTGTGTCTGACTCTTTGTGACCCCATGGACTGCAGCACATCAGGCCTCCCGGTCAATCAGCAATTCCCAGAGCTTACTCAAACTCATGTGCATTGAGTCGGTGATGCCATCCAACCATCTCATCCTCTGTCATCCCTTTCTCCTCCCACCTTCAATCTTTTCCAGCATCAAGGTCTTTTCGAATGAGTTAGTTCTTCACATCAGATGGCCAAAGAATTGGAGTTTCAGTTTCAGCATCAGTTCCTCCAATGAATATTCAGGACTGATTTCCTTTAGGATTGACTGGTGGGATCTCCTTTCAGTCCAAGGGACTCTCAAGAGTCTTCTCCAACACCACAGTTCAAAAGCATTGCCAGTTCAGGTTTGAAGTATCATCCTGCATGATACAGGATGCTTGGGGCCGGTTCACTGGGATGACTCAGAGGGATGGTATGGGGAGGGAGGTGGGAGGAGGGTTCAGGATGCGGAACACGTGTACACCTGTGGCGGATTCATATCAATGTATGGCAAAACCAATATTGTAAAGTAATTAGCCTCCAATTAAAATAAATTAATTAAAAAAAAAGCATCAGTTCTTTGGCGCTCAGCTTTCTTTATAGTCCAACTCTTAGATCCATATGTGACTACTGGAAAAACCATAACTTTGACTAGATAGACTTTTTATTATTATTATTTTGTGTATTTTCTACTATATAACAGCTATTGACATAACACGTTTTTAATCAGATCTTCATCACTAACATTTCCCACCACATGGCTAATTCTAGTCAAACAGCAGAATGGTGCAGGAAGCCCTGAGTCCAGTGTCTGCTGGTTCTGTGGTGTGGATGCTCCCACAGTGGCCAGTTTCAGGCTATCTTCGTGACCCCACTGACCTGGCAGCTGGCACGAGGCTGTGCAGCAGCAGGTCTGTGTGTCTTTCCCACCAGACAGACAGTGCCCTTGGTGGTCTCCAGAGCACAGGGAACCATAGAGTGATTAGGAGGAGGCGTTTTCCCCCTCCTCGTTTAAAAATGACTTGTTTGATCTTATGTTTATGTAACATTCTTCTCAAGATTGACTGTGCTTATCAATGAGCTCAGCAAACTCCCCAAAAGTTAACAGCTCACCACTGCTCTTGCCTTCAGGAGCTTGGCTTCTCCTGGGAAGAGCTAAGAATGGATCAAAAACAACAACAACCCACTGATTTTTAAAAATGTGTATTTAGAGTGGATACAGAAGACATGAACAGGACAGGGTGCTGGGTATCCACTGTGCGTGGTGACTGAGCAAAGCCTCCTGTGGGAGGGAGGTTGATCCAAGCTCCTGGCTGGAGAGTAAGGAGCAGAAAGGGGGCTGTGCCCAGGAGCGGGGGTAGCAGATGAGGAATGGTCAGATGTGTCTGGCGATGCAGGGCTCCGAGCAGCTGCGGCGTGGCTGAAGTTCAGGAGTGAGAGGCGAGGAGGAGCCCAGCTGTAGGAGGCAGGGGCGCGTCGCTCGGAGGAGGGCGCGTCGCTCGGAGGAGGACGGTCCGAGCGGCAGTGACCGCGACGTTCCGCCTCTCAGAGCTCCAGCTCCCGTCGCAGCTGCTTTCACCTGTACTAGCGCGCCTGCTCATCACGGGAGTTTTAGGAGATTATGGTGTTGTTGACCGAGTTACACAGATGAAAACATCGAGCCCCAGTCATTTCAGCTAACCCCTCAGTCACACAGCTGGGGCGGGGTGGTGTCAGATCTCAGAGGCCCGTGGCCCCAGCTCGCAGCTGTCCTGCGGGCTGACTGGGGTGTGCGCCGCGTGCTCAGCATGGGGGGACGGATAACCTGGGCAGACAGCGTGCTGACTGACACGCACGGAGGGCCCCCTGGGCTGCGGGGAAGCTGGACTAGGGGGCCGGTAGAAGATGGTCAGGCAGACGTGCAGCCCTGAGCCTCCGAGTGCCTTCGGCCACGTGTGTCTTGAGAAAGACTCGCCTAAGCTGAAATATGTGCATGAGCAAACCAAACCTGAAGGCTTAGAAGCAGAGGGGAGGTTAAAGGAAAGTTACTTTAGATTAATGGAGGATCAGGTCTGAGAGAAAAATAGGCCCCACAGCACACAGTGTCTCAGACACGCGAGGGTTGCACTTGGTGGCTGTCCTTGGTCTTTCTACTAAATCAGTTTCGTGTGAGAGTCGGGACCACATATGGGAGGGAGGCCGCCCTGCATGGAGGCCCAGGAGAGTAAGTCCTTGCTTAGAAAGGACTTGTGATCCAGAAAGTTCCTGCAGATGTCCAGGACTATTCAGCATCACAAGTACCTGAAACTGGCAGTGTTGAAGAACAGGTGTCTGTTTGTGTGGAAGAAATCAGGCTGGGCAATTCAGTCATAAAGCAAAGCTCTGGAAAAAGGTGAAGATGTGTAAAAGACTGTCATTGTGTTTGGGAGCCCCTCAAGGTAGTCCAGGTGAAGGGGCAGGTTGGAAAACTCCAGGTGTTCACGGAAGCTGTGGGGATAAATTCCACATGTATGGAATTAGTTTATCCTCGGATAGTAAGATTTAGTAAATAAGATTTAGCAAGTAAAAATACCAGATACTGAGTTAAATGAAAATTTCAGATTAAATAACTTTTTTTTTTTTCAGTATTTCTGTGTCCCATGAAATACTTGTGAGATCCTTAAAGCTAGAAATGTATTTGACATTAGTGGAAATTGACCATTGATTGGGTGTCCTTTATTTCATCTGATGAAGAGAGGATTCTTCTGTCAGATGAAGAGAACGTTACTGTGAGGAGTCGGATAGAAAAGGGAGGAGTGGGGAGGAGAGGAGGAAAAAGGAAAGGGTGGGAAGAACTTTGGGGGCAGGGAGTTGAGTTCCTGCCTGTGTTCTAGAAGGGCAGCCCTGTTCGAAATGAGGAGGAGGCCAGAGAGGAGGAGAGAACACAGAGTGTTGCCATGGAAATGGGGACAGAGCCCATCTCAGATGAGGGACTGGCCAGCAGTGGGTGGGGCCACAGGGAGAGGAGACCAGAGGAAGACAAAGTGTGGTTTAAGACTTGGCACATGGGACTACCGTCACCTTAAGGAGAAGAGCTAGTGTGGGCAGACAAAGTGGTTGAAGGAAGACTTAAGATCAGCAAGTAATTTCATGAGCTCCCAATTGGCCTTCCAGGAAGCACAGAAGCCCATGGGGCCAGCAGGTCAGCAGTGGGCAGCAGGCAGTGGGCAGGTGATTTGTTGCCTCTGGTTTGGGAAGAACCCAACCGAGGTCATGAGGGAAGGACTAGAGCTGATAGGATATGTGGACAGAGGAACTTAGTTCATTTGTGTTAATATTAATACAGTATTAATTGTATTAGTTACTACAATTAATAATTAATCATAATTATTATTCTGCACTGGAGAAGACTCTTGAGAGTCCCTTGGACAGCAAGGAGAGCCAGCCAGTCAATCCTAAAGGAAATCAACCTTGAATATTCATTGGAAAAGTTGATGCTGAAGCTGAAGCTCCAATACTTTGGCCACCTGATGCAAAGAACTGACTCCTTAGAAAAGACCCTGATGCTGGAAAAAGATTGAAGGAAGGAGAGGAGAAGGGGATGACAGAGGATGAGATAGATGGTTGGATGGCACCATCGACTCAGTGGACATGAGTTTAAGTAAACTGTGGGAGATAGTGAAGGACAGTGAAGCCTGGCATGCTGCAGTCCACGGGGTCGCAAAAAAACCACGACTGAGTGACTGAACAACAACATTAATATTAATAAGTAGCCCCTGGGGGACAAGTGTTGTTTCTGCAAAAATATACAGTGAAATGAGCTGGGTGGGAGTCTCCTCAGTCAGTTTAATCATTCATTTATTTGGGGGGTAGGGAAAAATCCAAAATAACTGTGTATAGCAACATAGAGAGATTTTGTGTGTGTGTGTGGCTGAAATTCAAAGCGAATTTCTTTTTTTAAAAAATCCAGAAAAATAAATTGTGGACAATGATAAATCATCTGAAGCAAGGCTGAACCGAATTAACCTTGTTCATAACAGTCGCTCTTCAGAGATGTTAACTTTTTCAGCCTTTTTTACTAAAAGAAAGGAAATTTTCAAGTAGATATGATCTTTTAAAAAAAATAAAAAGAAATCTCATTGAAAGGTGAATGTATAACAATGTAAATGCTCAGAAGTTTTACATTTGAAGAGGTTCTTTATTTCTGCTGTACAGGTTTCATAAGATGAATGGTCTTAAAAGGTTAACCCAAAAAACGGCAATGCCTTCATTGTGCCAATTAGGTCAAGTTGACTCTTTGTGCTTTCATAGTATCTGTGTTAGAAAGTGAACTGCTCCTTCCTCTTTGCTTCAGCTAAGGGAGTTTGACATACGGAGGGGTGGCAGATACATGTTCTATCTGTTCAGATCTGGACGGACCCACTGGCTTCAGAGGAAACAGCCCCTTCCGACTCAGGAGGACACTCTGCACGGTGGACGCTCTGACCCTGAGCACTGGGGGCTCCTCCCTGGATGGAGGCTGCCATACCAGGGGTGACTGCTGAGCCCCTCAGTACCCCGTCATTTTCCTGAGGGGGCACACTGGGTCTCACTCCTTTCACAGGCAGGCAGGTGGAGAGAAGAGGTTTGGATCCTGCCAGGACACATGTCAGGGGTGCGGCTCTGCAGGTGGCATTCCCTTCCTTCTGTCTGCTTTTGTGTTAATTGGGGAGGTCTTCATTCTGTCTTCATTCTGTCTTGAGGATGAGGTGAGCTGGTCTGTAATCATCCTCATACTTACCGGAGTATTTTGGAATTAAGGAATTACCTGTGGTGGCTGAGACAGCAGAGAAGGTGGAGTGCTCCCCTCTGAGAGGCAGCATTTGGTCTGAGAACATGCGTGGTACAGGGAGAGCCCCGTGGGGAGATGTTGGCAGAGCCCCATGGGGAGATGTTGGCATGTGGTTACTGTCTCACCTCTGCCCTCAGGGCCATGCAGGTGGGGCACGTCACAGCCCAGTGTGGTGTGAAGGATGGAGGGCTCTGAGGGAGTCACCCTGCTGGGGACCCCGCTAGGGGTCCCCATGGCAGTGCTCACAAGTGTGGCGTGCCTGCTGCATGCCGCAGGCTCCCTGGGCTGCATGGAAGGGGAGGCAGTTGTCTGGAAAGAGGGGGAGACTCAGCTCCCCAGGGAGGGAGACCCTCTTACAGGAGTCGTGCTTCAGCAGAGAGCCAGGTTCTCTTGGTGGGAGACTTTTCATGATGTCCTAACATGATGTCCTAAGAAGGATCTTCCTGACCTAGGGATCGAACCCACATTCCTTGTGTCTCCTGCACTAGCAGGTGGATTCTTTACCACCAGTGCCACCTGGGAAGCCCTAGTTGCTGAACGAATATGATCAATAAGCAGGAATCTCAAGTAAATGGAGTAGGGAGACCAGAAGGGGGCTCCCTCTTGCCTGCAAGGCTAGCAGAGCCCAACAGGAAGACGGACTTGCTTCTTTCTGGACCAGTAAAAAGACACAGACTCTTTATTCCTGGCAGCCCTCCTGCCTGCCTGCCTTTCCCCTCTATAAAAGCCCCTGCCCCCTTCCTGTGCAGGGCTTGCACAAGCCTCCTGTGACTGCACATCCCCAAATCAATTTCTCTGTGGATCCCAAGATCATCATTGCTGGAGAAATGGCTGCTTGTTTTAGGTCAGTATTACTTCGGCTTGGGGTCAGAATCTCTACTCTGTTAGGAGACGTGAGCTCTAAATGTGATCTATCAATTCAGAAATATCTGTAACTCCTCTTTTAGACAAAAGAAAGCCGATGCTTTGCAACCAGCAGCAGGGATTCGTATGTTTTTCCCCGGCTTTGGAGATCAGTAATTTTTCCAGTGTTGAGAAACCAGTAGAGTAGCAGACCCAGAGAGTACGGAATGGCATCTGAGGTCCATACCTAAGTTTAGGGCATTCAGGTTTTGGGGAATGGACTTGGTCCTCCAGCCTGGAAGTAACTTCAGTAGCTGTTTAACTTGCCTCTGGGGAAACTAACAGCATGCTAAGGAGGCACAGTGTGGCAGACTGTGGCTGTGTCCAAAGCCAGCTGTAAATCCAAGGGCGGTTTCCTCCAGGAAACAGTTCCATCTCGAACAATTTAGCAGATTAAAAACTTGTACCCAAAGAAACCTGTGTGTTTTCCGGTCTACTTGTTGTTTTCAGTCGCTCAGTCATGTCTAACTCTTTAAGACTCCATGAACTGCAGTAGGCCAGACTTCCCTGTCCTTTACCATCTCCTGGAGTTTGCTCAAACTCATGTCCATTGAGGCAGTGATGCCATCCAACCATCTCATCCTCTGTCACCGCCTTCTCCCCCTGCCTTCAGTCTTTCTCAGCATCAGGGTCTTCTCTATAGTCTACTTAGGTTTTATAAATCGAGAGTTTTCTTCCAAAAAACTTCTGTTTTCTAGATTTTTATTTTAAAAAATTAAGGGACTCAGATTGCACTGCGAACCATATATCCACAAGGTACGAGAAAGCTTCAGCCACAAATAGGCTGTCCCACTGGACACGCTGTGCACTTCTCACTTCATCTGGGAACCCGTGGTCCCCACTGTTTACACACTTTTTATTATTACTTGTTAAAAACCCTTTGATAGAAAAATCATCTGATAACTTGAAAAAGGCAGTACTGGCCCTGAATCCTTGATTTTTTTTTTTTTTTTTTTAATTGAATAGACTATTTTAACTTTGTAGTGATAGAAATGAACTTACAATGTGGAGATGTAAATAATTTCCAAATAATGGAGAAGATAACTGAATGGTGATGTTTAATTGTCCTGTTTCTCATTAACCAGTTTCATATCTAACACAAAAATCATATCCTAATCTTCCTTTATTAACTGGTCCCTACATACACCTACTCCAAAACAGTTTTCAAATTAATTTGGACACCTCACTGGTTCACACATTAATTAATGAGTCTAATCATGGGTTTATCTTATATTTGTATAAAATTACGATTCTGTTGTTTTGCAAGTTAAATGAGACAGTGTCTCTTTATCAAATTATGATTTTTTTAATGAGTGTTCCAGAAAGCCTTAAAAAAATAATCATCTAGAGCCTGAGTGTTGACCAGTCAGGCTGGACGTTATTATTGGCTACAGCACTGTGACCTTTCTTAGTGAAGGTAGTGGGGCAGGTTGCTCAAAATTATATTTTAGCAACATTTCAAAATCGATTCATTACTAGGAAAAAGGAAGCACTAGTTGCCCTGAAGACTAAGACTCCAGAACAGAAGAGTTATAGATTGTGGTTTATATTGGAGCAGTATTCGTTGGTCATATCATGAAATGAAGGGACCCTACTATGGAGAGTGATGCAGTGGTGAAATCACCTAGGGGTTCAGTTAGCACCCCACTAATTTCATGTGGCCCCCATGCTCCCCAGACTACATACATTTTAAGCAAATCAGTGGATTTTGCTATGTAATATGGTGAGTATATCTGAAGCAGAGTGATAATTTTTCAAAACATTTAGTAAAAAAAAACCCTTTGCAAATAGTTTCTCAGTTTAGTGGGAAATTACAAGATAAAACAATCATGGAGTTAAGAGTATGTACATTAATAGACTGGGGAATTAGCTGCTGCTTATGAACAGATACAAAGGCAATAACAAACAATTATTAAGTATGAAAAAGTTAATTAAGATGCAAATATTATGCTCTGCTATGTATTAGTAAATAGAAAGGAATTTAAGAAAACAACCAAGGAATTAAAATATGATTATATATTTTAATTAAGTGTTAGTTCATTACAGAATGTTAATACGGATTATATACAAATATTTGGGGAAAAGTCAGCCACTGATGATGGATTAAAAGTTAAGACTGTAAAACTCTACCAAAAAAAAAAAGATATTTCAATATATAGTTAAAAATATTTAAAGTCAGCTATCAGGCTCTTGAAATTTAATATTAAAATTAATTACCTTATAATAACATGAATAATTAGCAACAATAATTAAGATTCTTTGTGTTTCACTTCCATTTTCAGGGGAAATATTTTCCCATTTCAATAATTCACAGATTCACAGAATTTTAGAGCTGGAAAAGAAAATCCAGCTTAAGGCTAGAGTTCTGCAGGCGCCTTGCCCTTTTCCCGTGAATCTGCCTGTATGGCCATGACTCTGGACACGGTGTCACCATGGTGATGTGAGGGCCACCTGTGCATCTTCCACTGCTCAGTGCTGGCTTGTGGGGGGCTGGCGAGGCTCCAGCACAGACCACTAAACCAGGATGGGCGGCCAGGCCACCTGCAAGAGTGAGAACAGGGAGCAGGCCAAGAGTACGAGGCTCCCTCACCAGCTCCTGTCCACGCGGCAGGAAGAGGGAGTCGGGAGAGATGGTGGACCCTGCTCAGGAGGGAAGCAAGGTGGTGGTGTGTGGCTCTGTTGTAAACCTGCAAAGTGTAGGCAGGGGATGCCACGTCCCTGATCAATCAGATCAGCTTTTGGCTCAGAGGGAGAATTAGTGACGGGGGGAGTGGGCCAGTGCACGCTTGGTGCTTATCAAGGGAGAGGCAGGAATATGGGAAAAGGGCATGACAAATACCACCAGCAATGTGGTAGCCACAGGGGTCTTGATGTGGCTCATTACGGGATTCAGCATGGCCTTAAACACGTACAATATATGTGATCTGCTAAATGATCCTATAGAACTCAGTTGTAAGTATTTTTGTCACATTTTTGGTATTTGTTCATTAATGTGTTCAAAAATATTTCCTGAGTTCTTATTGTGCCCCAGATGTGCAGTTATTAAGATTAAGCCACATATACTATTCTGGAGAATTTTGCTACTCAACTGCCATTCTATTGTGATTTATAAGAAATACATATATTTTGTCAACATCCACAGTTCCTGGCTCACAGCTCCCCAAATCCTTGAAATTTCCTGAACAATAAGAGCAATGAGACTTATTCAGAAATAATGGGACTTATTCAGCAATAAGGACTGATGCTGAAGCTGAAGCTCCAATACTTTGGCCACCTGATGCAAAGAACTGACTCATTGGAAAAGACCCTGATGCTGGGAAAGATTGAAGGCAGGAGGAGAAGGGAATGACAGAGGATGAGATGGCTGGATGGCATCACTGACTCAACGGGCATGAGTTTGAGTAAACTCCAGGAGTTGGTGATGGACAGGGAGGCCTGGTGTGCTGCAGTCCATGGGGTTGCAAAGGGTCAGATATAACTGAGCGACTGAACTGAACTGAAGAACAATGGGAGCATGTTTGGCCCCTTGTCCTGCATTCCTGAAAAAGCTTGTCCTACTCAACTGTGGGAACCAGGAAAAGCCACTGTGAGATTAGAGGTTGGGACTTATAGTCCCACCTGCTGCCCTGAGGAGCAAAGGGGGCTGGGGGTGAGTTGTTGCCACCGGTCCTTGATTAGCCAGTGACCGTAAAGGATCCTCCGTAAAACGCACAAAAACAACTTTTTGGCCTGTTTCTTGGTGAGCTCTGAGGTAAGGAGATGAGATTGCTCCTTGTGCCACCCAGCCATGGCCCAGGTTTCAGAACGGACACTCCTTTGTTGGGGACCTTGCCATGTGTATCTCTTCCTCTGGTTGTTGATTCATGTACTTTAGTATCCTTTTATAAGTAACTGTTCATCTAGTGAGTACAGTTTTTCTAAGTTTTGTTAGTGGCTTTAGAAATGAATAGAATCCAAGAAAGGGAGCCTCTGGCTTACCACCAGGTGTTCAGAGTGCAGGAGACAACCTGGATTGCGACCCTGAGTTGGAGGGGGTTGCAGGGACGTCCAGCTTGTAGCTGGCCCATCAGAAGGGTAGGTGTTAATGTCTGAAGTGGACTGAGCCCCTTCCCCCAGGGCCCCGCCACTGACCCCAGGTGGAGAGCCTAGGGATGGGGTGGGATCTCGACACCAGCTGGCATCAGAGGGCTGATTGTCAGTGCAGGGACACCCCCCCCCCCCTCCCCACACACACACACATTGGAACTTGGTCCAGGAACCCAATTCCTGCACAGTGACACACAGACAACCTGCAACAAGAAAGAACAGAAAAGATCCAGCCTCTGGGGAGACAGAGGCAAAGACAAGAGTCAACCCGTCATTGTTCTTTTGTGGAAGTTCAGAAACAAGCTAGTTCTGGCTGCTAGTTCTAGAAACACCAAATGGAAATTATTGCTCTTAATTTGTTCTCTGTGTACTTCCTTTATCCCCCTGGACTGACCTCCACTCTTTACCCTGCCCAGAGCTCAGGACTACGTTTTCTGGCCTGAATCAGCAGGGCTGCCAGGCCCTCGGCTGTGTGCAAGGGGAGGCGCCCACAGGTAGGACTCAGGAAGCTGCTGAGGGTGGACAGAGGGCCTCTCAGAAAGCTGACCTCCTCCTGGACCCCACAGCTGGGTCCCACCCCCACTGTTCCCCACCCAGTGGGAGAGGACACCTTTCTTTTGCTAACCTGGATCTTTTTTTTTTTTTTTTACCATCTCTTACTGGTTTTTCTTGCCTGTAGGGGCTGATTCATGTTGGTATATGGCAGAAACCAACAAGATATTGTAAAGCAATTATCCTCCAATTAAAATAAATAAATTAATCTGTTACACTTGCCACTTCCAGGGTGGTTCCCAGTGGGACCTAATTAAACTTAAAAGCTTTTGCAAAATGAAGGAAATTATAAGCAAGATGAAAAAGTAACCTTCAGAATGGGAGAAAATAATTGCAAACAAAACAACTGACATAGAATTAATCTACAAAATATACAAGCAGTTCATGCAAACTCAATACTAGAAAAACAGCCCAATCAGAAGGCCCAGACAGATATTTCTCCAAAGAAGACACACAGATGGATAATAAACACATGAAAAGATGCTCAATATCACTCATTATTACAGAAATGCAAATCAAAACAACAATGATCTGTCACCTTACACTGGTCTCAATGGCCATCATCAAAAAGTCTACAAACTAAATTCTGGAGATGGTGTGGAGAAAAGAGAACCCTCTTGCACTATTAGTGGGAATGCAAACTGATACAGCCACTATGGAGAACAGTACGGATTCCTTAAAAAACTAGGACTAAAACTACCATATGACCCAGCAATCCCACTACTGGGCACATACCTTGAGGAAACCAGAACTGAAAAATACACATGTACCCCAGTGTTCATTGCAGCACTATTTACAATAGCTGGGATGTGGAAGCAACTTAGATGTCCATCAGCAGATGAATGGATAAAGAAGTTGTGGTACACATATACAGTGGAATATTACTCAGCCACAAAAAGAATGGATTTGAGTCAGTTCTGATGATGAACCTAGAGCCTATTATACAGAGTAAAGTAAGTCAGAAATGGAAAGACAAATATCGTATATTAACACATACATATGGAATCTAGAAAGATAGTACAGACAGTCCTATATGCAGGGAAGCAAAGCAGACCCAGACATAAAGGACAGACTTTTGGACAGAATTGGAGGGGGAAAGGGTGGCATGATTTGAGAAAACAGCCCTGAAACACATACATTACCATATGTAAGACACTGAGAATTTGATATATGGCACAGGGCACCCAAAGCCAGTGCTCTGTGACAACCTGGGGGAAAGGGATGGGGAGAGAGGCAGGAGGGGAGCTCAGGAGGGAGGAGGCACGTGTATGCCTATGGCCAATTCATGCTGACATGAGGCAAAACCATCACAATACTGTAATTATCCTCCAATTAAAATAAATCAATTAATGTTAAAAATAAATAAACTAATTAAAAAAGTAAAGCTCCTCAATTACTGTGTTTCAAGATGTAATCTTTTCCCCCCTGGGACTCTTACTTAGGATTTCCACAAGTTCTTTATGGAATTTTGCTTTTCCTCTGTCCACCTACCAATCCTAAATTGCATAAGCTAGTCTCTTAGTTGAGCTTTTGTTACATAACTGCACCAAAACCTGTGTTTCGTTGGGGTAACTGTGTGTGTCATATTGCTTAGGTTGGCTTCTCATCTTACAGATTTAAATTTACACTGTTCAAACCTAGGGCATGAGTGCATTTATGATTTCCCACAAATACCTATATTTGAAGTTATACTGAAGATACAGAGGAATGAACTTGTAACAAACACTTTCTCATGTAACAACTATAAAGTCTGAACTAAATAAAAAAATAAGCTGAAGAAATTAATGCTTGTTCCAGAAATCTGAACTCAACAAGTGTCCTTTAACAATGCATGTAGCCACAAGGTCATGTTCTAACTAATAACAGTTTCCATTTCTCCTACTCTTCTCTTCTCAAGACCCAGCTTTCTAAGCCTGAAATCTCCCATAGCATTTCTTGTAGTGTAGTCTGGTAGCAGTGAATTCTCTGAGGTGATGAATTCCTGAACACTGTGAATGGTGTGTTGACATGATTCTGTTATATTAATCTGAAAAAAGTGTTGATGTTTTGGTTTTGTAGTTGTTCAGTCGCTGAGTCACGTCCTTTGTGACCCCATAGACTTCAGCACACCAGGCTTCCCTGTCCTTCACTATCTCCCAGAGTTTGCTCAAACTCATATCCATTGAGTCAGTGATGCCATCCAACCATCTCATACTTTATTGTCAACCATCTCATCCTCTGTCGTCTGCTTCTCCTCCTGCCCTTGATCTTTCCCAGCATCAGGGTCTTTTCTAATGAGTCCGTTCTTCACATCAGGTGGCCAAAGGATTGGAGCTTCAGCTTCAGCATCAGTCCTTCCAATGAATATTCAAGGTTGATTTCCATTAGGAATGACTGGTTGCATCTCCTTGCTGTCCAAAGGTCTCAAGGGTCTTCTCCAGCACCACAGTTTGGGTTTTAGCATTCTGAAAACACTAGGGAGATCAAGACACCATTGTGATCTTTAGCTCCATAGCTTACATTTTTCACATGATGATTTCAAGTATATAGAGATCAATTTCTAAGTTTATAAATAGGACAAATGGCTTTTTTGCTGGGTTGGGTTGAGTTGGTTTTTATATCCACTTGTTTTGCCTAATTTAAGTGTTTCACCACATACAGATATGGAAAGGAAATTAGCCCTGTCCTTTGTCTTAAAATAAGAAATTCCATTGATTGATATTGAATAATCCTTGAATCCCTGGGATAAAGCCCACTTGGTCATGATGTATGATCTTTTTAATATGTTGTTGGATTCTGTTTGCTAGAATTTTGTTAAGGATTTTTGCATCTATGTTCATCAGTGATATTGGCCTGTAGTTTTCTTTTTGTGTGGCATCTTTCTCAGGATTTGGTATTAGGGTGATGGTGGCCTCATAGAATGATTTTGGAAGTTTACCTTCCTCTGCAATTTTCTGGAAGAGTTTGAGTAGGATAGGTGCTGCTGCTGCTGCTAAGTCGCTTCAGTTGTGTCCAACTCTGTGCGACCCCATAGACGGCAGCCCACCAGGCTTCCCATCCCTAGGGTTGATAGGTGTTAGCTCTTCTCTAATTTTTTAGTAGAATTCAGCCCGTCTGGCCCTGGGCTTTTGTGTGTTGGAAGATTTTGGATTACAGTTTCAATTTCTGTGCTTGTGATGGGTCTGTTAAGATTTTCTATTTCTTCCTGGTTCAGTTTTGGAAAGTTGTACTTTTCTAAGAATTTGTCCATTTCTTCCAAGTTGTCCATTTTATTGGCATATAGTTGCTGATAATAGTCTCTTGTGATCCTTTGTATTTCTGTGTTGTCTGTTGTGATCTCTCCATTTTCATTTCTAATTTCATTGATTTGATTTTTCTCCCTTTGTTTCTTGATGACTCTGGCTAATGGTTTGTCAATTTTATTTATCTTCTCCAAGAACCAGCTTTTGGCTTTGTTGATTTTTGCTATGGTCTCTTGTTTCTTTTGCATTTATTTCTGCCCTAATTTAAAAAATTTCTTCCCTTCTACTAACCCTGGGGTTCTTCATTTCTTCCTTTTCTAGTTGCTTTAGGTGTAGAGTGAGGTTATTTATTTGACTTTTTTCTTGTTTCTTGAGGTAAGCCTGTATTGCTATGAACTTTCCCCTTAGCACTGCTTTTACAGTGTCCCGTAGGTTTTGGGTTGTTGTGTTTTCATTTTCATTCATTTCTATGTATATTTTAATTTCTTTTTTGATTTCTTCTGTGATTTGTTGGTTATTCAGCAGTGTGTTGTTCAGCCTCCATGTGTTGGCATTTTAAATAGTTTTTCTCCTGTAATTGAGATCTAATCATACTGCATTGTGGTCAGAAAAGATGCTTGGAATGATCTCAGTTTTTTTGAATTTACCAAGGCTAGATTTAAGGCCCAGGATGTGATCTATCCTGGAGAAGGGTCTGTGTGCACTTGAGAAAAAGGTGAAATTCACTGTTTTGGGGTGAAATGTCCTATAGATATCAATTAGGTCTAACTGGTCTATTGTATCATTTGAAGTTCATGTTTCTTTGTTAATTTTCCATTTAGTTGATCTATCCATAGGTGTGAATGGGGTATTAAAGTCTCCCACTATTATTGTGTTATTATTAATTTCCCCTTTCATACGTGTTAGCATTTGTTTTACATATTGCAGTGCTCCTATGTTGGATGCATAAGTATTTATAGTTGTTATATCTTCTTGGATTGATCCTGGCAAGGGCGGGATGATATGGGACAATGGCATTGAAACATGTAGATTATCACACATGAAATGTATTGCCAGTCCAGGTTCAATGCATGATACAGGGTGCTCAGGGCTGGTACACTGGGATGACCCAGAGGGATGGGGTGGGGAGGGAGGTGGGAGGGGGGTTCAGGATAGGGAACACATGTACACCCATGGTGGATTCATGTCAATGAATGGCAAAACCAATACAATATTGTAAAGTAAAATAAATAAATAAATAAAACTGAGATTAAAAAAGAAGAAGAAGAAATTCCACCACCATGTAATAAGTAAGTTAGGCAGAATTCAACTGGGTTTTTAAAAATTTTATGTTTTGTAATTCTCACATTCAGTTGAAAAATTTGGTTCCAACTTATGAAGTAGCACACAGAAGATATGATTTTCACTGTAGGGTATTTCTCTGCGAGTCCACAGCCCTGTGGTCCTGTTTTTCCTAGCCTCCCTGAGGAACAATTGAGGAGGAGATGGCAGGTAGGGAGTTGTGAGCAGTGGACCAGATGGTCAGCTTAGGACCGTTAGATGAAAATTTATGTTTGATTTTAGTCTCGTAGCAGAAGACTGTGGGCACATTTACAGGAATGATTGTGCCCTCCTGGCTGTTGGGTCACAGCCTGGTTTCCATCATCCATGGGGGTCTCTGTGGGACTCTGTGGCCCCCAGTAGGTGTCCAACTCCTCATCCTTTTGGGGGGAACAGAACAGCAGGAACTGTTTACAGGCAGAAACCTGCTTGAGAAAATGACCTGCTGTTCGAAGTGTTTCAGACTTCCCTCTGAGCCCCAGTGAATGTTGACCCAAACCAGTCAGAAGTGAAACCCCCATTCCCATCTTTAAAATAAAACCCAGGGCATCTGAACATCCTTAGTTGCTGTACAAACAAGGTAAGCTTTTTAGTTCTGAACTTTCATAATTACCTTGTTCAAATGCAGTTTTGGCTTATTGCTATTTTGTTACATCCATGAATCTTACCATTAGGATAAAATTACATTTGAAAGGCCATGGTACATATACAAGCAGTGCCTGTGTTTATTTCCTGACCGTGCAGAACAGGGTGATCAGAGTGGAGCTAGCTCAGGTCACAGCACAAGCACCCATCTCCAGGTGTGTTTCCTTCTTGTCTTTCCACCTTCATAGGTTCACCCATCTGGACTCCTTAACTACTTTCCAAGCTCTTCAATAAAAATGCAGTACTTGGATGCAATCTCATAAATGACAGAATGGCCTCTGTTCATTTCCAAGGCAAACCATTCAATATCACAGTAATCCAAGTCTATGCCCCAACCAGTAATGCTGAAGAAGCTGAAGTTGAACGGTTCTATGAAGACCTACAAGACCTTCTAGAACTAACAACCCAAAAAGATGTCCTTATCATTATAGGGGACAAGAATGCAAAAGTAGGAAGTCAAGAGATACCTGGAGTAAGAGGCAAATTTGGCCTAGGAGTACAGAATGAAGCAGGGCAAAGGCTAATAGAGTTTTGCCAAGAGAACACACTGGTCATAGCAAACACCCTCTTCCAACAACACAAGAGAAGACTCTACACATGGTCATCACCAGAAGGTCAACACTGAAATCAGATTGATTATTTTCGTTGCAGCCAAAGATGGAGACGCTCTATACAGTCAGCAAAAACAGGATAGGGAGCTGACTGTGGCTCAGATCATGAACTCCTTATTGCCAAATTGAGACTTAAATTGAAGAAAGTGGGGAAAACCACTAGACCATTCAGGTATGACCTAAATCAAATCCCTTATGATTATACAGTGGAAGGGAGAAATAGATTCAAGGGACTAGATCTGACAGACAGAGTGACAGATAGATGAACTATGGACGGAGGTTTGTGACATTGTACAGTAGACAGGGATCAAGACCATCCCCAAGAAAAAGAAATGTAAAAAAGCAAAATGGCTGTCTGAGACCTTACATACAGCTGTGAAAAGAAGAGAAGCAAAAAGCAAAGGAAAAAAGGAAAGATATATTCATTTGAATGCAGAGTTCCAAAGAATAGCAAGGAGAGATAAGAAAGCCTTCCTCAGTGATCAATGCAAAGAAATGGAGGAAAACAATAGAATGGGAAAGACTAGAGATCTCTTCAAGAAAATTAGAGATATGAAGGGAATATTTCATGCAAAGATGGGCTCAAATAAGGACAGAAATGGTATGGACCTAACAGAAGCAGAAGATATGAAGAAGAGATGGCAAGAATACACAGAAGAACTGTACAAAAAAGATCTTCACCACCCAGATAATCATGATGGTGTGATCACTTAACCTAGAGCCAGACATCCTGGAAAGCAAAGTCAAGTGGGCCTTAGGAATCATCACTATGAACAAAGCTAGTGGAGGTAATGGAATTCTAGCTGAGCTATTTCAAATCTTAAAAAATGATGCTGTGAAAGTGCTGCACTCAATATGCCAGCAAATTTGGAAAACTCAGCAGTGGCCACAGGACTCAAAAAGGTCAGTTTTCATTCCAATCCCAAAGAAAGGCAATGCCAAAGAATGCTCAAACTACCACACAATTGCACTAATCTCACACGCTAGTACATTAATGCTCAAAATTCTCCAAGCCAGACTTCAACAATATGTGAGCCATGAACTTCCAGATGTTCAAGCTGGTTTTAGAAAAGGCAGAGGAACCAGAGATCAAATTGCCAACATCTGCTGGATCATGGAAAGAGCAAGAGAGTTCCAGAAAAACATCTATTTCTGCTTTATTGACTATGCCAAAGCCTTTGACTGTGTGAATCAAAACAAACTGTGGAAAATTCTGAAAGAGATGGGAACATCAGACCACCTGACCTGCCTCTTGAGAAATCTGTATGCAGGTCAGGAAGCAATAGTTAGAACTGGATATGGAACAACAGACTGGTTCCAAATAGGAAAAGGAGTATGTCAAGGCTGTATATTGTCACCTTGCTTATTTAACTTATATGCAAATTACATCATGGGGAACGCTGGGCTGGATGAAGCACAAGCTGGAATCAAGATTGCCAGGAGAAATATCAATAACCTCAGATATGCAGATGACACCACACTTATGGCAGAAAATGAAGAAGAACTAAAGAGCCACTTGATGAAAGTGAAAGAAGAGAGTGAGAAAGTTGGCTTAAAACTCAACATTCAGGAAACTAAGATCATGGCATCTGGTTCCATCACTTCATGGCAAATAGATGGGGAATCAGTGGAAACAGTGGAAGACTTTATTTTTTTATGCTCCAAAATCACTGCAGATGGTGACTGCAGCCATGAAATTAAAAGACGTTTGCTCCTTGGAAGAAAAGCTTTGACCAACCTAGACAGCATATTATAAAGCAGAGACATTTCTTCATCAAGGAAGATCCGTCTAGTTAAAGCTATGGTTTTTCCAGTAGTCATGTATGGATGTGAGAGTTGGACTATAAAGAAAGCTGAGCACTGAAGAATTGATGCTTTTGAACTGTGGTGTTGGAGAAGACTCTTGAGAATCCCTTGGACTGCAAGGAGATCCAACCAGTCCATCCTAAAGGAAATCAGTCCTGAATATTCATTGGAAGGACAGATGCTGAAGCTGAAGTTCCAATACTTTGGCCACCTGATGAGAAGAACTGACTCATTTGAAAAGACGCTGATGCTGGGAAAGATTGAAGGCAGGAGGAGAAGGTGATGACAGAGGATGAGATGGTTGGATGGCATCACTGACTCAGTGGACATGAGTTTGAGTAAACTCCGGGAATTGGTGATGAACAGGGAGGCCTGGCGTGTTGCGGTCCATGGGGTCACAAACAGTCAGACATGTCTGAGCGACTGAACTTACTGACCCATAAAAATACTAAGCCTGGCTGTTTAATTTTTGTAAATGATAATATGATTATGATTGAAAATGCGGAGTGACACCAGGCTTGAGTAGCGTCAGTGGAGAGCCCATGGCTGGTCTTTTCACTTCAGCTTGTTTCCTGTAATGAAGTCCTCACAGGGGAGGGAGTGTGGAAACACAGTTGCATAGGACGCTGAGATGAACAGAGTTGATGTAAACCCCCAAAGCACCTCAAAGCACCAATTTTCTAAGAATTTCAACTACAGATTTCCTTTTCCCTAACACTAGTGATTTAAAATGCAGTGCATATATTTTGCAATGCACAGCTTGATCACAGTACTGAGTGGATACATTCAGCCTAAAATATATCCAAGACTCAACAGTACAGCTTTGTGGGTCTTTTTATTGGTTTGCTACAGGTATGTCAGGAATAACTGGAAATAATTATTAAAATAATTAAAAATGGCCTCAACAGGTGGGGAGAGTGGATGTCAGAGGCTGGCATACCTTACATATGCATGTGTGGCCTGAGGAAATTTAAAGGAGATAGAAAGCAGTAAATATTCACTTATTATGAATTTTTAAATGTACATTTTAACCTAATATTCTGAGTGAAATGTCAGTAGGAAAACACATTTAAGAAAAGTTTTATAAAAAAAAGTCTCTTCTAAATGAGAAGTTTAAAAAAAGAAACATTTTACCCATTAGCCCCTAAGAGAGCTTCGAAAGCAATAACTACCTAATATATTTAATTTTATAATGCACCTATAATAAAATAAAGTTATGTATGCATGCTTATTATTTCATAGTTGTTGATGATTTCCATATCTTTTTCCATTAAGGCATTTAGAAAGAAAATTAAAATATAATTGGTACAAACTGTTAAGTTCTAAAAATCTTAAGGGAAAACAGCTTTTCCTCATTGTATTAATTCGTTGTCAAAAGTATATCATTGTTTAGGGGGTGGAGGAGGGAAGGATTAAGAGTTTGGGATTAGCAGATGCAAATTATTATATACAGGATAGATAAACAATAAGGTCCTACTGTATAGCACAAGGAATAATACTCAATATCCTTTAATAAATCATAATGGGAAAGAATACTAAAAAGAATATATATTTATGTGACTGTCACTTTGCTGTTCAAAAGAAATCAACAAAACATTGTAAGTCAACTATACCTCAATAAATTAAAAAAAATTGATCATTATCACTCTTTCAATGTTAAATATATTAGGTACTGGATACTACTGAATATGTTTAAAGGCTCTGACCTTTTATTTTAAATTGGAGCAAAATGAAACAAGCCAACACATAGATTAACTGAGGTTACTTATTTTAAATAAGGCAAAAGGTTCAGGTCACAGAGGGGCCTTATGTGATGAAAACTGTAACCTGGTCATAGATACAATATTTCATTATTTATTAGATATTATTAGAGGCCTCCTCTGTGCTGGGCACCTGTGAACTGCTGGTAGTCAGGCCATCTGCTCAGTCACCTTATAACTTAGTGATAGAGGCAGACGAGGGTACAAGGAATTTCAAATACAGAAATAATTGGATTCTTTGTATAAAAATCTTGTTATCTGATTGAGGATAGAGAAATCACATAGAAAGCCATGTTAGACTTCAAAGTATGCTTAAACACACATGCAGGTCAGAAGGTGAGAAAAGTCATCTCTGGAACACAGAGTGACTCAGAAATACTTTAACTTTTATAGCAGATAATTATACATGTAAATAAAGCACACAGTCAGTTGTAACAAGAATAACCATTAGGTAAAGGAATAGATTACTACAGGGAGGAGAATAATATTGTGGACAATGGAGAAAAATTAGAAAAATTCAGTGTGCAAGATATGATGATTTCATGCCCCTAACCGTGAATATGAATACCTCTCTACTCCACAATTAGAAGAGAAAGGAAATTGTAATATTTTGGATTTTTACTAATGGATTATTACAATTTAAAATGAGGAGGCAGATATTTTGTAAAAATATTGGCTTACTAATTTTCTAAAACATTAATGCTGACTTAATAGTGATGAGTTTTCTGACATAATTTTAAACGTTAGCAGATTTCAGAATAATTCCATAATGAATTTAGAGTCCTGGAATGATTCATTTTACACTGTTTTGATGAGTCATTATAATTGAGTTAATCTTCTTCATTGAGAACATACATAATTAAATTTTAAGAGATTTAAATAAAATGTGTCTGGGCGTTTTCTTTCATTATTCAGTGTGATTCTATTAACCTCGAGGTTGATCCATTGGAAGATGAACACAATTGTAACTGGCATCCTGTATCTATTCAAACAGGCGGCAACCCTGATCCTCACATCTTGCTTACCAGAGGGGAATTTAAAATGTTTAGCTGAATGAGAATGAGATTAAATATTGTTGCATTTCATCCTTTGAATAACATTTTTAGCTCTTTGTGGGACAATATATGATGGTTGTTGATTAATTGAAAACAAACCTAGCTGTCCATTAAGACTGGGTAGAATTTGTCTTTTGTTGGTGAGCATTATTTGGGATGTAAAACCATGGACTAATTTTTACTGTTACTTCAGAATATGACTATAAAGTACTTAGAAAGATGAATGTCACATAAAAAAAATAAGTGATTGCTAGCCATTTCTGATATTCAGTTATTTTAATTACTCAGAAAAGCTTTCACTTTGGATCAAAAATAATTCATTCCTTTTCAAAAGCTCTTTTAATGTGCATTTAGGTAATTGACTTCCAGAAACATGTTTTTTTTTTTTTTTTCACTCAGCAAAGACATATGGCTAAATAATAGACGGTATATAATATATAGACATAATATCATGTGCAAGGTCATATGTTAATTAAGGTTATTCAAAGATAGAAGCATACTATTCAAAGATCAAGGGATAAATGTGAGACAAAAAGTATATATTTAATGCTATGTGAAATTTTCTGTACCAGAATAGTACATTAATTCAAGAAAATAAATACTTTAACTGGCCCAAATAGTACAATAAGATGTAAAATGCAAATAAAGAGATAATATGGAGAATACACAGGAAACAGACTGTCAAGGTGAAATTTTAGTTCTGCTTCTCTTAGTTACCTGATGGCAGGCAGGACTTAGTCTTAGTCCCCTTTAAGGATCACTGCCTTGCCGTGACAAAGGGCTTGTGTAATTCAGTGAAGCTATGAGCCATGCCATACAGGGCCACCCAAGACGTGGGCCATAGCAGAGAGTTCTGACAAAATGTGATCCACTGGAGGAGGAACGGCAAACCACTCCAGTATACTTGCCGTGAGAACCTCGTGAACTCTATAAAAGGCCAAAATGGTATGGCACCAAAAGATGAGTCCCCCAGGTCTGAAGGTGTCCAGTATGCTACTGGGGAAGAGTGGAGGAGAATTACCAACAGCCCCTGAATGAATGAGGTAGTGGAGCCAAGGCAGATACAACACTTAGTTGTTAATGTGTTTGGTGACGAAAGAAAAATCTCATGCTGCAAAGAACAGTATTGTTTAGGAACCTGGAATGTTAGGTCCCTGAATCAAGGAAAATTGGATGTAGTCAAGCAGGAGATGGTAAGAATAAACATAAACGTCCTAGGAATCAGCAAACTAAAATGAGTGGGAATGGGCGAATTTAATTCAGACGGCCATTGTATCTACTACTATGAGCAAGAATCCCATAGAAGAAATGGAGTAGCCCTCATAATCAACCACAGTCTGAAATACAGCACTTGGGTACAGCCTCAAAAATGACAGAATGATCTCGTTTCGTTTCCAAGGCAAACCATTCAACATCACAGTAATCCAAGTCTGTGCCCCCACCACCAACGCCGAAGAAGCTGAGGCTAAGTTCTATGAAGACCTAGAAGACCTCCTAGAACTAACACCTAAAGAAGATGTTCTAGTCTTCATAGGGGACTGGAATGCAAAAGTAGAAAGTGAAGATATACCTGGAGTAACAGGCAAGTTTGACCTTGGAGATAAAAATGAAGCAGGGCAAAGACTAACTGAATTCTGTCAAGAGAACACACAACTCATATCAAATACCCTTTTTCAACAACACAAGAGATGCCTTTACACATGGACATCAGCAAATGGTCAATACTGAAATCAAATTGATTACATTCTTTGTACCCAAAGATAGAGAGGCTGTATATAGTCAGCAAAAACAAAACCTGGAGCTGTCTGTGACTTAGATCATCAGTTTCTCAGAGCAAAATTCAGGCTTAAAGTAAAGAAAACTGGGAAAAACACTAGGTCAGCTAGGTATGACTTAAAACCCGTATGAATTCACAGTAGAGATAAAGAATAGATTCAAGGGACTAGATCTAGTTAACAGTGTGCCTGAAGAGCTGTGGACAAAGGTCCATAATACTGTACCGAAGGCAGTGAACAAAACCTTCCTAGTGAAAAGAAAAGCAAGACGGCAGAGTGGTTATCTGAGGAGGCTTTACAAATAGTGGAAGAAGGAACAGGCGCAAAAAGCAAGGGAGACAGGGGAAAATACATCCAATTTAAATGCAGAGTTCCAAAAGAAAACAACAAGAGGAGAAAGATAGAGATCTCTTCAGGAAAACCGGAAGCATCAGGGGAGCATTCCACCCAAAGATGTGCACAATAAAGGATAAAAATAGTAGAGACTTAGTAGACAATAGGCAATGGCACCCCACTCCAGTACTCTTGCCTAGAAAATCCCATGGATGGAGGAGCCTGGAAGGCTGCAGTCCATGGGGTTGCTGAGGGTTGGACACGACTGAGCGACTTCACTTTCACTTTTCACTTTCATGCATTGGAGAAGGAAATGGCAACCCACTCCAGAGTTCTTGCCTGGAGAATCCCAGGGATGGGGGAGCCTGGTGGGCTGCCATCTATGGGGTCGCACAGAGTCGGACACAACTGAAGCAACTTAGCAGCACCAGCAGCAGACAGTGAAGAGATCAAGATAAGATACAAAGTATACATGGAAGAACTTTATAAAAAAGATTTTAATGAACCAGATTACTATGATGATGTGGTTACTCACCCAGAGCCAGGCATTCTGGAGTGTGAAATCAAGTGGGCATTTTGTTATTAATAAAACTAGTGGGTGTGATGAAATTCCAACAGAATTATTCAAATCCTTAAAATAGGATGTCATCAAGGTTTTGCATTCATTATGTCAGCAAATCTGAAAACCCAGCAGTGGCCACAGGACTAGAAAAGGTCAATCCTCATCCCAGTTCCCAAGAAGGGTAGTACCAAAGAATGTGCTAACTATCAGACAATTGCACTCATCTCCCATGCTAGTAAGGTCATGCTTAAAATCTTGCATGACAGGCTTCAGCATTATGTGAACCAAGAACTTCCAGATGTCCAGGTTGGGTTTAGAAAAGGAAGAGGAACTAGAGATCAAATTGTGAACATTTGCTGGATTAGAGAGAAAGCAAGGGAATTTCAGAAAAATATCTATCTCTGTTTCACCCACTATGCTAAAGCCTTTGACTGTGTGGATTATGACAAATGGTGGAAAGCTCTTAGAGAGATCAGCATACCAGACTGTTTTACCTGTCTCCTGAGAAACCTGTATGTGGGTCAAGTAGCAACAATTAGAACCCTGAATGGAACAGCTGATTGGTTCAAGATTGAGAAATGTGTATGGCAGGGCTGTCTGCTGTCACTCTGTTTGTTTAACCTATACACTGAGCACATCACGAGAAATGCTAGGCTGAATGAGTTACAAGCTGGAATCAAGATAGGTGGGAGAAACACCAGCAACCTCAGATATATGGATGATACCACTCTAATGGAAGAAAATGAAGAAGAACTTTAAAAAAAAATGCCTCTTAATGAGGGTGAAGGGGGAGAGTGAAAGAGCCAGCTTGAGACTAAATATTAAAAAAACTAAGATCATGGTATCTGGCCCCATTCAGTTCAGTTCAGTTCAGTCGCTCAGTCGTGTCCGACTCTTTGCGACTCCATGAATTGCAGCATGCCAGGCCTCCCTGTCCATCACCAACTCCCAGAGTTCACTCAAACTCATGTGCATCGAGTCGGTGATGCCATCCAGCCATCTCATCCTCTGTTGTCCCCTTCTCCTCCTGCCCCCAATCCCTCCCAGCATCAGGGTCTTTTCCAATGAGTCGACTCTTTGCATGAGGTGGCCAAAGTACTGGAGTTTCAGCCTTAGCATCAGTCGTTCCAATGAACAGCCAGGACTGATCTCCTTTAGGATGGACTGGTTGGATCTCCTTGCAGTCCAAGGGACTCTCAAGAGTCTTCTCCAACACCACAGTTCAAAAGCATCAGTTCTTTGGTGCTCAACTTTCTTCACAGTCCAACTCTCACATCCATACATGACCACTGGAAAAACCACGGCCTTGACTAGATAGACTTTTGTTGGCATATCTCTGCTTTTTAATATGCTATCCAGGTTGGTCATAACTTTCCTTCCAAGGAGTAAGCATCTTTTAAATTCATGGCTGCAATCACCATCTGCAGTGATTTTGGAGCCCCCCAAAATAAAGTCTGACACAGTTTCCACTGTTTCCCCATCTACTTCCCATGAAATGATGGGACCAGATGCCATGCTGCATTTCAAATAGAAGGGGAAAAGGTGGAAGTAGTGACAGATTTCCTCTTCGTGGGCTCCAAAACCACTGTGGATTGTGACTCCAGCCATGAAAACAGAGGATGACTGCTTCTTGGCAGGGAATCAATGACAAACCTAGATAGTGTGTTGAAAAGCAGAGACATTACTCTGCTGACAAAGGTCCATATGGTCAAAGCTATGGTCTTCCCAGTGGTCGTGTACAGTTGTGAGAGCTGGACTGTTAAGGAGATAGAATGCCAAAGAATTGATGCCTTCGAACTGTGGTCCTGGAGAAGCCTCTTGAAATCCCTTAGAGAGCAAGGAAATCAAACTGGCCAATCTTAAGGGAGATCAACCCTGAATATTCACTGGAAGGACTGAGCTGAAGCTGAAGCTCCACTATTTTGATCATCTGATGTAAACAGATGACTCATTGGAAAAGTCCCTGATGTTGGGAAATATTGAGAGCAGAAGGAGAAAAGGGCATCAGAGGATGAGATGGCTGGACAGCATCACCGATGCAATGAACATGAACTTGGGCAAACTCTGGGAGACAGTGAGGGACAGGGAGGCCTGGTGTGCTGCAATCCGTGGGATTGCAAAGAGTTGGACACAACTGGGTGACTGAACAACAACAACAAGACTCGTATGTATAACTGCTTGTACTTTTGCTCATCTGAAAAATAGAGATGACAGTCTACCTCATCAGGTTTATCCGGAGAATTAAGTGAGTTTTCAGTGACGTATTGCCCCAAAACACTGCTTGGCACGTAGAATACACAATATGTATACTTTTATTTTATGTGTGCCATGCTGCTGTTCTGTCTTATTAGTCAAGACCTTTCAAACGTGTAACATTTAAAAATCAATAAACAGCATGTTTATATGTATATGTATGTAAAATTGAATGACTTTGCTGTATATATATATATATTTTTTTTCTCTTTTAGATTCTTTTTCATTATACCTCATTATAAGATATAGTATAGTACCCTGTGTTATACAGTAGGTACTTGTTGGTTATCTCTTTTATAGATGGTAGTGTGTATATTTTAATCCCAAACTCCGAATTTATTCTGTTCCTACCTGCTTTGGGAACCATAAGTTTGTTTCTGATGTCTGTGATTCTATTTCTGTTTTGTAAAAAGTCCCTTTGTATCATTTACTTGATTCCAGTTCACTTCAGTTGCTCAGTCGTGTCCAACTGTTTGTGATCCCATGGACTGCAGCATGCCAGGCCTCCCTGTCCATCACCAACTCCTGGGCTTACTCAAACTCATGTCCATCAAGTTGGTGATGCCATCCAACCATCTCATCCTCTGTCATTCCCTTCTCCTCCTGCCCTCAATCCTTCCCAGCTTCAGAGTCTTTTCCAGTGAGTCAGTTCTTCGCATCAGGTGGCCAAAGTATTGGAATTTCAGCTTCAGCATCAGTCCTTCCAATGAACACCCAGGACTGATCTTTAGGATGGACTGGTTGGATCGCCTTGCAGTCCAAGGGACTCTCAAGAGTCTTCTCCAGCACCACAGTTCAAAAGCATAAAATCTTCAGTGCTCAGCTTTCTTTATAGTCCAACTCTCACATCCATACATGACTACTGGAAAAACCATAGCTTTGACTAGAACAGAACTTGTTGGCAAAGTAATGTCTCTGCTTTTTAATATGCTCTCTAGGTTGGTCATAACTTTTTTTCCAAGGAGAAAGCATCTTTTAATTTCATGACTGCAGTCACTATCTGCAGTGATTTTGGAGCATAAAAAAATAAAGTGTGTCACTGTTTCCTCATCTATTTGCCATTAAGTGATGGGACCAGATGCCCTGATCTTAGTTTTCTGAATGTTGACTTTTAAGCCAACTTTTTCATTCTCTTTCTCTTTCATCAAGAGGCTCTTTAGTTCTTCTTCATTTTCTGCCATAAGGGTGGTGTCATCTGCATTTCTGGTTATTGATATTTCTCCCAGCAATCTTGATTCCAGCTTGTGCTTCATCCAGACCATCTTTTCTTATGATGTACTCTACATATAAGTTAAATAAGCAGGGTGACAATATACAGCCTTGATGTACTCCTTTCCATATTTGGAATCAGTCTGTTGTTCCATATCCAGTTCTAACTGTTGCTTCTTGACCTGCATACAGATTTCTCAGGAGGCAGGTGAAGTGGTCTGGTATTCCCATCTTTTGAAGAATTGCCCACAGTTTGTTGTGATCCATACAGCAAAGGCTTTGGCATGGTCAATAAGGCAGAAGTAGATCCAGTGTTCTTGCCTGGAGAATGCATGGATGGAGAAGCCTCGTAGGCTGCAGTCCATGGGGTCGCACAGAGATGGACACGACTGAAGTGACTTAGCAGCAGCAGCAGCAGCAGATGTTTTTCTGGCACTCTCTTGCTTTTTTGATGATCCAACAGATGTTGGCAATTTGATCTCTAGTTCCTCTGCCTTTTCTAAATCCAGCTTGAACATCTGGAAGTTCATAGTTCATGCACTGTTGAAGCCTGACTTGGAGAGTTTTGAGCTTTACTTTGCTAGTGTGTGAGATGAATGCAATTGTGTCATAGTTTGAGCATTTTTTGGAATTGCCTTTCTTTGGGATTGGAATGAAATTTGACCTTTTCCAGAGCTGTGGCTGCTGAGTTTTCCAAATTTGCTGGCATATTGAGTGCAACACTTTCACAGCATCATGTTTTAGGATTTGATTACAATAAGCAATATTATATGGTATTTGTCTTTCTCACTTCACTTATTATGGTAATCTCTAGGTTCATCCATGTTGTTGCAAATGATTTTATTTCATTATTTTTAATTTTAATGTGTGTGTATGTGCGTGTATGTATTTGTGTGTGTATACATACATACATATGTGTTACATCTTCTTCATTTGTCTGTCAGTGGACTTTTAGGTTGCTTCTATGACTTGACTGTCGTAATTAGTGCTGCAATTAACCTGGGAGATACCTGTACTTTTTCAAATTATAGTTGTCTCTGGATATATGTCCAGGAGTGGCATTGCAGGATCATATGGTAGTTTATTTTTATTTTTTTAAGGAACCTCCATACTGTTCTCCAGGGCTTTCCAGGTGACTCATTGGTAAAGAATCCATCTGCCAATGTAGGAGATTTGGGTCCAATCATTATGGAGAAGATCCTATGGAGGAGGGAATGGCAACCCACTCCAGTATTCTTGCCTGGGAAATCCCATGGACGGAGGCAGCTGGCAATCTACAGTCCATGGAGTTGCAAAGAGTCGGACACGACTGAGAAACTGAGCACCCATGCCGGAATACTGTTCTCCATAGTGGCTGCACCAATTTACGTTCTTACTAACAGTGTAAGAGTTTCCCTTTTCTCCACACTCTCTTCAGCATTTATTGTTTGTAGACATTTTGATAATGGCCACTCAGAGCAGTGAGTGTGATACTTCATTGTAGTTTTGATTTGCACTTCTCTAATCCTTAGTGATGTTAAGCATCTTTTCACGAACCTCTATTTTTTTTAGTATGTCTTTTTTGGAGAAATATATGTTTAGATCTTCATTGCATTTTTGATTAGGTTGTTTACTTGATATTGAGCTGTTTGAATATTTTGGAAATTAATCCCTTTTTGGTCGCATTGTTTACAAATATTTTCAAATTCCAGAGATTATCTTTTTGTTTTGTTTATGGTTTCCTTTTGGCATTCGTTTGTTTTCCTGTTTTATTTGCTTCTAGTCTAATTCTGTTTTCTTAATTATATGTGCTTTATGTTTCATTTTAAATGCCATTTTTCTAGATTTTTGAGATGGAAAGTTAGATCTTTACTTCTTTAATACACTCATCGTTAATACACTTCCTTCTGAGCATTAATTTACTTTCATCTACCCATACTGATACTTTGAAATTTCATTATGATTCATTGTTTTTCTAAATTTCACTTTGAATTTTAATTAGGACTTATTCAGAAATGTATTGCTTAATTTCCATTCTGTGGGTAAACTTCCCCCTTATCTGTTTAATCTGCCTTAGGTGAAAACCGTGATCTGAATGATTTCAATCTATGGAAATTTCTTAACGATTGCTTTAAGGATCAGCATAAGGAAAATATTAGTAAATGCTCTGAAAGCATTTGGAAAGAATCCAAATTCTATAATTATTGAGTTTGGTATGTATCATACACACATTTTTATGTACATATACGTATTATATTACATCATATCAAGGTTGTTAATAGTGCTGTTTGGAAGTATATGGTTAACAGGTTTTTGTCTGCTTATTCTATCAGTTCTGTGGTGTTTGTGTTAAAATTCCTGACTACAGTTGTGAAATTCTGTCTCCTTCTAGCAGTGTCAATATTTACTTTATAGATTCTCCGAATAGTCAACAACATTCCCCTCTGATTGGACACCAACTGCAGTGTCTCCCCAGCAGGTGACGCCTCTGAAATTTCACCTTCTCCTGGGAGCCATGCCCTAGGTCCCCCTGACCTCCCCTCCTGCGCACATGGCCCAGGAGTGTAAGGTTGGAAATGAATTTCTGTGTTAGACTTTTGCTGTTCCCTCCTCACGCCCCTCGTTTTTCAAGTGCTTTGCTTCCCCAAATCCCGGCTGTGCTGCTGCCTCACCCTCTGGACTCTGTCCCCTTCACCCAGTGAGACAGCTGCCTTCCATGCTGGCCATGACCCCAGCTTGGAAACCGTCTGCAGAGCAGAGCCTGGGGCTCACCCAGCCTGCCCGCTTCATTTGCAGGCCAGCGGTTCCGTTCGTATTTGTCCAGGTTTCGTAGTTATTCATTTCAAGAGGCCGGGTCTGATCCTGGCTACTTCACTGTGGGCAGGAACAGACGATGTGTGCTTCCTCTTCATTAATTCTATATTTAAATTTCTTTTTCTAAAACTGCCTAAATCCATTGCTTAAGAAGTAAAAACCGAGGTCCAGAGGTTATTTGTTTGAATCCACGTATCTCCCATCTTCTGTAGCACCTATTCTGTTGTAGCGTACGGCGCTTCAGTTTCCGGCAGTCCTCCCATAACTGTTAACTTTTTATAGCAGCTCCCAGAGAAAACAAATGCTTGTCTTTCTTGGAGGTTTTTCTTCTCCCAAACCTGGAAAACTATTCCCTGGAAACTTACACAGTAAGATTTTTAAGTGCTGGAAAGAGTCCCTAAGTTCTTACTAGTAATTATTCTTGATCAAAGCTCCCAATCTCCTTGCTGAGAACGTGCCTTTTACATTCATCTTCCTGAGGGAGTTCCCCAGATGCACCTCCCTCTTGCCTTGGATGTCCCAGGTTCTCCACAGTCACTTGTAAGGGAAGCACCTACTTGCAGACACACTGGAATAAAACAGATTTGTTTTCGTTTTCAAGTTGGTAGTTTGCAATTTTTAATTTGTACAGGTTCTGTCCAGTGTAAGAATGAGATTCTTAGGAATTTAATGAAAAATGCTCATTTGCAAATGATTTCTGTTGCTTTAGGGAATTTTATAATGATTTTGCACATGGAGGCAATGGGTTGCTTTTTAAAAAAATCCGTTCTCCCTCATCCTCATGTACCATGTAGTTGATTCAGGCGCTAAATATGTATCATTGATTGATACAGTATGCACTGGTGTCCATAACAAAGGGTATCTTAATTTGGGACTGAACAGAGGATTTTAAATATCTGTGATATTTTCATGAATGCGGGAGACCTGGGCTTGATCTCTGGGTCAGGAAGATCCCTTGGAGAAGGAGATGGCAACCCACTTCAGTATTCTTGCCTGGAGAATCCCATGGATGGAGGAGCCTGGCAGGCTACAGTCCACAGGGTCGCAAAGAGTCAGACACGGCTGAGCGACTTCACTTTCTTTCACTTTCACTTTCATGAATAGAGAAGCTGAAAAAGGCAGCCCACACAGAGGTTCTGAAAAAGAGAAACTTGCTCTCATAAATTATTTTATAATAATCTGAACAAAATGTTTGGAAACTGATGTTTGTGATGTTGGGAAGTTACTTTCCTTTGTACATCCCTTGAAGATGATTCATGCACTTCCACAGAAAATCTGTCTGTCCCTTTGCCAACAGGTCTCAGGTAACAAGTCAGGAGAAAAGGGACATAAAGAAAAGATTTAAAAGAAAAAAACGGAGACTCTTACCATCCTGCTGAGAAGCAATATTCTTTAACTTCCACCCATGATTCAAATGTGAATGAGATTTAGATGTGGAACAGCATGGCTTATGCCAGTATTACAAGCAAACACAGGACAACACTGTGTTTGCAAAAAGTTGGGCTTGGAGATTGCAGGAAACTTGGCTTAAGGATTTTAAGCACACAAGAGACTGTGATTGGCTGAATCAGGCACACCTTCCCCCACCCCCCGCCACCTAAAATTCCCATGTCGAAGCAATAACCCCTAGATCACTGAACATGAGCCCCAACTTTAGAGAGATTATTAGGTTCAGTTCAGTTCAGTTGCCCAGTTGTGTCCGACTCTTTGCTACCCCATGAATTGCAGCACGCCAGGCCTCCCTGTCCATTACCAACTCCTGGAGTTCACTGAAACTCACGTCCATCGAGTTGGTGATGCCATCCAGCCATCTCATCCTCTGTTGTCCCCTTCTCCTCCTGCTCCCAATCCCTCCCAGCATCAGAATCTTTTCCAATGAGTCAACTCTTTGCATGAGGTGGCCAAAGTACTGGAGTTTCAGCTTTAGCATCATTCCTTCCAAAGAACACCCAGGACTGACCTCCTTTAGAATGGACTGGTTGGATCTCCTTGCAGTCCAAGGGACTCTCAAGAGTCTTCTCCAACACCACAGTTCAAAAAACTGGAAATAGAACTGCCTTATGATCCAGCAATCCCACTGCTGGGCATACACACTGAGGAAACCAGAATTGAAAGAGACACATGTACCCCAATGTTCATCGCAGCACTGTTTATAATAGCCAGGACATGGAAGCAACCTAGCTGCCCATCAGCAGATGAATGGATAAGAAAGCTGTAGTACATATACACAATGGAGTATTACTCAGCCATTAAAAAGAATACATTTGAATCAGTTCTAATGAGGTGGATGAAACTGGAACCTATTATACAGAGTTAGGTAAGCCAGAAAGAAAAACACCAATACAGTATACTAACGCATATATATGGAATTTAGAAAGATGGTAACAATAACCCTGTGTACGAGACAGCAAAAGAGACACTGATGTATAGATCAGTCTTATGGACTCTGTGGGAGAGGAAGAGGGTGGGGAGATTTGGGAGAATGGCATTGAAACATGTATAATATCATGTATGAAACGAGTCGCCAGTCCAGGTTCGATGCATGATGCTGGATGCTTGGGGCTGGTGCACTGGGACGACCTAGAGGGAGGGTATGGGGAGGGAGGAGGGAGGAGGGTTCAGGATGGGGAACACAGGTATACCTGTGGCGGATTCATTTCAATATTTGGCAAAACTAATACAATATTGTAAAGTTTAAAAATAAAATAAAATAAAATAAATAAATAAAACCACACACACACACAAAAAGGCATCAATTCGTTGATGCTCAGCTTTCTTCACAGTCCAACTCTCACATCCCCATGTTGAAGCAATAATCCCTACATTACTGAACATGAGCCCCAACTTTAGAGAGATTTTTAGGTTAGGGTGGGCCAAAACCCCAAATGCTCAATGTCCTTAAAAGCAGAGCCTCAAGGGATGTGTCCGGAGGGAAAGCTGTGTGGAGACACAGCAAGATCTGTAGACCAAGGAGAGAAGACTCTGGAGAAGCCTCCAGCCCACTGACACCTTGACCCTGGATGCCTGGCCTCCAGACCCTGAGGAAATATATTTTTGTTTTTTAAGCCACGCTGTCTGTGTGCATTGCTACAGCAGCCCTAACAGAGTAACACAGACCATTAAGAGAAAGAAATTCTTAATTATTAGACATTTCTGAATTTGATAATCTTGCCATTCAGTGGCGTTCAGAACATTTTGATATATGAGTCAATATTCTTTGATAGTATTTTTAGCAACAGACCTCAAAATGGGGTCAGCATAAGATGATTGAACAGACTCAAAAGAGAAAATCATTTATTGGGTAACTTGAAATATATAATTTAATATTCAGTTTAAAATAATACACATAGCACATAGAATGCCCTGTTCATTGGAATCTGCTAGATAAATTCTTTTGTTTTTAAATATTTTTCATGTGGACCATTTTTAAAGTCTTTATTGAATTGTTTACAATATTGTTTCTGTTGTTTATGGTCTGTATTTTTGACCGTGAGTCAGGGGGTGGTCTTAGCTCCCTGACTGGGGATTGAACCTGCACCCCCTGCATTGGAAGGCAGAGTCTTAACCACTGGACCACCAGGGAAGCCCCATAAATTCTTTGTGGAAAAAAATAAATCTCTGATCTTGTCATTCTTCTTTCACAAACCTGAAGTCGCTGCAGACACAGGGCCCTGTGGCAGACTGCCGCGGGCCTCGCCCTGCCCTGCTCTTCTCACCCCTCCATCTGAAGTCGCTCATCTCCACCCTCTAGCTGGTCCCTGGACTCTTGTTATCACTCTGGGTCTCCTGAAGCAGCAGTGACCTCAAGGCTTCCCCTCAGATGACCCTCTGAAAGTGAAAGTGTTTGTTGCTCAGTCGTGTCCGACTC
The DNA here is from genome assembly GCF_002263795.3 of Bos taurus. Taxonomy (NCBI): domain Eukaryota; kingdom Metazoa; phylum Chordata; class Mammalia; order Artiodactyla; family Bovidae; genus Bos; species Bos taurus. The sequence continues at coordinate 2,103,649 of NC_037354.1, forward strand.
TTTTGTGACCCCGTGGACTATAGCTCTCCAGGCTCTTCCGTCCATGGAATTCTCCAGGTAACAGTACTGGGGTGGGTTGCCATGCCCTTCTCCAGGGGATCTTCCTGACCCAGGGATCGAACTCAGGTCTCCTGCACTGCAGGCAGATTCTTTACTATCTGAGCCACCGGGGAAGCCCTCTACCTTTTGCAATTTATCCTTCCTTAAATCTCTTCCACAACAGTTACTTTTCTTTAGGACACTTAAAATTTGCTTTCTGTAATGATTATTTCTCCACTTATGGAGGCGGCATCTGTCTATTGACCTGCCATTCATCTGTTGATCCGTCAGTCAGTATATTTGTACATCCTGCAAGTAGACATATGGTTTCTGATCCAGAGACAGACTGTTGCTTCCAGTCTGCAGAACTGTAACTACTTAGGTTTCCCTTTCCCAGTCTTTGCCATATCTGGGGTGACGTGAGGAGAACCAGGTGTTACCCTGCGTACATCAGAGTCCATAGACGAGGAATCCAAAATGCACATCTGAGCGCTTACACAGGAGAGGAACCCCTGAAGCCACCCACTCTTCTCACGAAGGGAGAAAACTCTCTATTCTCTAGTTTAAACACATCTCCTGGGCAGAGAAGAGAGGGGTCCTGGGTTTTCATTCTTTGGATTGTAAATAAATGTCTTTCCAGGGGAGATGAGACGAAGGCATCTCTCCTTTTATACCTTCTGGACTGGGCATTTGGCTCCACATCTCATCCTCTGTTAACAGTGGACACACACCTTCAGGGTGGTAAGTCTCTGACCATTGATACAACAGGTTTATCCCTTAACCAAGGACCAGGAAGCTGTGATGAGAATCTGTAACCACGCAGAAAGATAAAAATCCTCACTTCCTGATACTTCTTTCCTACAATTTCCAGTATTTTGCCTTGAAAAAACTGAGCCTCTGATTAGTGTAATTAGATTAGATCTGATAGAGTGCCTGATGAACTAGGAATGGAGGTTAATGACATTGTACAAGAGAAAGGGATCAAGACCATCCGCAAGAAAAAGAAATGCAAAAAAGCAAAATGGCTGTCTGAGGAGGCCTTACAAATAGCTGTGAAAAGAAGAGAAGCAAAAAGCAAAGGAGAAAAGGAAAAATATACCCATTTGAATGCAGAGTTCCAAAGAATAGCAAGGAGAGATAAGAAAGCCTTCCTCAGTGATCAGCGCAAAGAAATAGAGGAAAGCAATAGAATTGCAAAGACTAGAGATCTCTTCAAGAAAATTAGAGATACCAAGGGAACATTTCACACAAAGATGGGCTCAGTTAAGAACAGAAATGGTATGGACCTAACAGAAGCAGAAGATATTAAGAAGAGGTGGCAAGAATACACAGAAGAACTATACAAAAAAGATGTTCACAACCCAGATAATCACAATGGTGTGATCACTCACCTAGAGCCAGACATCTTGGAATGTGAAGTCAAGTGGGCCTTAGGAAGCATCACTACAAACAAAGCTAGTGGAGGTGATGGAATTCCAGGTGAGCTATTTCAAATCCTGAAAGATGATGTTGTAAAAGTGCTGCACTCAATATGCTAGCAAATTTGGAAAACTCAGCAGTGGCCACAGGACTGGAAAAGGTCAGTTTTCATTCTAATCCCAAAGAAAGGCAATGCCAAAAATGCTCAAACTACCACACAATTGCACTCATCTCACACGATAGTAAAGTAATGCTCAAAATTCTCCAACCCAGGATTTAATAGTACACAAACCGTGAACTTCCAGATGTTCAAGCTGGTTTTAAAATAGGCAGAGGAACCAGAGATCAAGTTGCCAACATCCTTTGGAACATTGAAAAAGCAAGAGAGTTCCAGAAAAACATCTACTTCTGCTTTATTGACTATGCCAAAGCCTTTGACTGTGTGGATCACAACAAACTGTGGAAAATTCCTCAAGAGATGGGAATACCAGACCATCTGACCTACCTCTTTAGAAATCTGTATGCAGGTTAGGAAGCAACAGTTAGAACCGGACATGGAACAATAGACTGGTTCCAAATAGGAAAAGGAGTACATCAAGGCTGTATATTGTCACCCTGCTTATTTAACTTATATGCAGAGTACATCATGAGAAACGCTGGACTGGAAGAAACACAAGCTGGAATCAAGATTGCCGGGAGAAATATCAGTAACCTCAGATATGCAGATGATACCACCCTTATGGCATAAAGTGAAGGGGAACACGTGTACACCTGTGGCAGATTCATGTTGATGTATGGCAAAACCAATACAATATTGTAAAGTAAAAAATAATAATAAAGAAATGATAAACGGTTAAAAAATAATAATAAAAAAAGAAAAAAAACAGACAAAAAAAAAAAAAGAGCCTCTTGATGAAAGTGAAAGATGAGAGTGAAAAAGTTGGCTTAAAAGTCAACATTCAGAAAACTAAGATCAGGGCATCTGGTCCCATCACTTAAGGGCAAAGAGATGGGGAAACAGTGACAGACTTTATTTTTTTGTGCTCCTAAATCACTGCAGATGGTGATTGCAGCCATGAAATTAAGACACTTACTCCTTGGAAGAAAAGTTATGACCAACCTAGACAGCATATTAAAAAGCAGAGATATTACTTTGCCAGCAAAGGTCCATCTAGTCAAGGCTATGGTTTTCCCAGTAGTCATGTATGGATGTGAGAGTTGGACTGTAAAGAAAGCTGAGTGCTGACGAATTGATGCTTTTGAACTGTGGTGTTGGAGAAAACTCTTGAACCTCCCTTGGGTTGCAAGGAGACCCAACCAGTCCATCCTAAAGGAAATCAGTCCTGAATATTCATGAAAGGACTGATGTTGAAGCTGAAACTCCAAAACTTTGGCCACCTGATGTGAATTGAGTCATTTGAAAAGACCCTGATGCTGGGAAAGATTGAAGGCAGGAGGAAAAGGGGATGACAGAGGATGAGTTGGTTGGATTGTGTCACTGACTCAATGGACATGAGTTTGAGTGAACTCTGGGAGTTGGTGTTGGACAGGGAGGCCTGGTGTGCTACAGTCTATGCAGCTGCAAAGAGTCGGAGATGACTGAGTGACTGAACTGAACTGAACTGAACTGATTAGGGTAAACTGACTAGGGTAGACAGTAGTCTGAACAGAAGTAAAACAGAATTGTCAAATTTATTTGATTTAGTTGGTGCATAATGGGGCTGATTTCAATATCCTTTTTAAAATCATTGTCATAATTCTAATTGGCTTCTGCCTATAAGATAACAGAAGTCTCTAATTGATAGAACTTTCAGGATTTTAAAAAATAATGCTATATCAAACTGGAAAAATAGATAATAATGGTCAGCTCCAAAATATTCTGTATCAAACAAGATGCCTTGATATGGCTTGGAAGATTTATATTGTTTCCTACTGTTCTGGTCAAATTTCTGATTCTGTTTCATGCCATGCATGTGGCCCATTTAATGAATAGAAGACTTCAAAACTGCAGTTCAGTCTTGGGGACTATAAGCATACTGTATATTGTAAAACTTCTTTGAACTTATTTGAGAAGAATTCAAATAACACTGAACAGAGGAAATTTTAGGAACATCTGCCAAAATGGATATTCAGATCATCTGCCATGCATTTTAAGGAGGTTAGACTATGAATTTTCAGATGAAAGACTTTGCTCAGGGTCTTAGAAATATAAATAGGAAAAAAAAAGTGAGAAAAGAGAAAGGAAAACCTTTGAGTTAATCCAGTTTCCAGTAGAGATGAAAAAGGTACCACAGAGTTGAAAGGCAAGTTTCTACCCCATGTGCTTTGGCAATCACTCTTTAACTTGTTTTAGTAAAAGCACACTCATGCTTTCCCTCGGAGAAAATGGCCTTTGATGGCAGTTAGATGTTTCACAGCCCATTTGTATACCTCTGACTTCAAAGTAGGCAAGAGGGAAAACAAATCTATTTTCTAAATATTGCGTGATGTGCTGAATACACTGATTATTTCCTTCTTCAGAGTGAGTGTCAAATATGTCTGCCATGTGAACAGCGTAGAGGCGTTTGTTGGAACTCAGGCCTGGAGAAAGAAAAGCAAGCTGATGGTGAAAACAAGTGGATTCTGATGAGCCGGAGCAGCAGATAAGGGGAGGCCTTTCCAGGTGTAGGGGTGGTGGCAGGTAGCTGTGGTCCTTCCCCGGGTGGGCCTCCAGAAGAGTTCTGCATGTCCCTGACACCTGCATGAAATCCCTCATTATGCCCATCTTCAGAGAGCTAGTCTAAATGCTCTGGGAAAACCAGTACTCCTGAAAAGCAAGAAGGGCAGACAGTGCATCGTTGACGCAGCCAGTGCCGTTGGGTATTGAGAAAGGTGTATGTGCTTTAGATTTTGCCAAAATAAATAAATGGTTATTAAAGTAGAATAAGAAACCATCAAAATACCAAAGAAATAAAAATATTTCAAATACTGGAGGAAATGAATTTTAAAACTCTTAAAATGGTGTCACACAGTTCCAATTACTAGTATCTGTGTTATTTTACTTGATTTCGGACTTTCTTTTCTTATTCCATCTCTGGAGCCCTAGAGATAGGAGATGTCAGAGACCATCTACTTTAAACAGCAGTGTCATTGCACTGAAAACGCCGAAGCCCAAGGAGAAGGACTCTGGCTCAAGTTCACATGGATGCTCTGTGTTCAGAGGCCAGCAGGTATGTGAGCCCTGCATCCTGCAGTCTGTGGGAGTCTGGCAACTAGGGAAGCAGCACTTCCTGCCACTGCTCCCAGCTGTGAAAGGAGGATTAATATTAGTGGTTTTGAATGTGGTAGCTGTGTGCCCACCCTCGTCTATTCTCGGTAGACATTTGGATGAGTTCATGAGATACACGAAGTGGGGACATCTCTCTAGAGAGCCCTGGCCCTTACTGTTTGTGTGACCTTGAACAATAACCTAATGTATCAGGGTCTCTGTTTCCTCACAGGAGAAGGGAGGTGATGCTTGGGACTCTTGCAAGGGCTGTCAAGAGGACTTTGCAGCACGGGCCCACGATATAGGGAGCTCTCCATGAATGAAGGTCAGAGGCATCCGCTTATACTTCACAGTTCCCACTCCCCCAGGGCCTCGCTGCAGTCTCAGGACATCCCCACAAGTGGAACTGGGCTGAGGGCATCTGCCCATTTTACAGAGGCACAAAGTGAGGCTCGGGGAGCAGTACTAGATCTCTGGCTCTGAGTCCATGCACACCCAGCCTGCGATGGATGGTCCCACGAGGAACAGATGCTGGGACAGAACCCACTGGGGTCATGGCCTCACCAGGGCCTGGAGGACACGAGGGGCTCTCCTACTGGGGCTCAGAGCACACTTCCCAGGCATCTGTGTCATGTGGATCCAGATGGGCCGTTCAGTCCCTTTCCCGGGGTCCTGATGGGCTGCACTCGCAGTGTTCTCCAGGCCAGGCAGCCCTCCGCTTCCCACCAGGTGTGTGAGGACTACTCACCTGCCTGGGGTGTAGGTGAAGCCCACGAACGGCAGGTAGTGGCCTGAATTTGCCAGTCCTCATCGTCAGTTTTCTTATAGTTCTGAATCCTATCACTGTTATCTCCTGTTTATTGAAGGGACTGATGCTGAGGCTGAAGCTGCAACACTTTTGACCACCTGATGCTAAGAGCAGACTCACTGGAAAAGACCCTGATGCTGGGAAAGATTGAGGACAGGAGGAGAAGGGGATGACAGAGGATGAGATGGTTGGATGGCATCACCAACTCAATGGACATGCGTTTCAGCAACCTCTGGGAGATGGTGAAGGACAGGAAAGCCTGGTGTGCTGCAGTCCATGGGGTCACAAAGAGACATGACTGAGCAAAAACAACAACAGTAACTGGTATTAACAGACGTGTTCTGGAAGTAGATGCCAAACTTGTAAACCAACTCAGTTTTCATGAGCATATTTAGCAAATCAGCTCTCAAAGAAAACAGTAGCCCTTCTCATGAGGAGAGAAGGTTCCTTCCCATCAGAACCAGAGAGAAGAGTCACTCTCCTTTTCAGAACCACAAACGCTCTTAGGAACCACACATGTTTCATTTTCTACTTCAGGAAACAAGAGCCTCTGGCTTTGGTTTGTTTTCATTTTCTTTTAATTTTAAGACGAGGAAAACCAGAGACTCCTTCATAGATATCTTGCTCTCTTCTAAGAGACAGCAGTGCCCTAAAAAGGAGACCTAGAAAATTGTAACTGCTTTCATCTTTGGCATCCTGGTTTTCTCTGGGAGTGGTTAATGGTCCTGAGGGAGCATCCCCCTCCAGCCTCACCTCATGAGAGGGGGAAAGCCAGTGCTGAAGTGACCACAGCCGGCTTTTCCAGCAGCGTCTCCTATCCCTGCCGCAGGCAGAGGGCACCCTGGGGCCAGTGACCCAGTGCTCTGGTCAGATACGCACACAGGCTCCTGAAGGTTATGGACGTGACTTCCGCCACGTTGCAGCAGAAGCTGCGGGCTGGCCAGGAGCCCCTGTGGTGTGGGCCTGGGTCTGGGTCTGGTCTGCTCGCCACTGACCCAGGAGCCGGTGGTCAGTCACACTGCTCCCTGCCCGTCCCCTGGGGGCCAGCTTTCTGCAAGGACTGCAGAGGCGGGGTTCCCCTAATGGGGCTCAGCCTCAACCGAGAAGGCTCCCGACTCCTCTGTTACTGTTTCCATGGGAAGTTGCTTTCTGTTTTATCTGTCTCATTTTTCAAATTACACAATGCTCTCGGAAGGCCATTCATCTTAAATTGAAGATTCTTTATACTGAAAATAATGGGAGTTGATTATAATGTCTGATATGAAGAGGTTATTGTCATCTTTAAGACATGTTTGCAAAAAAATCTGTGATATTACCACAAAATTAGTTAAGCAGTACTGATGTGTAATATATGCTGATAAAGACTTTTTATATTATTTATTCAGTATTTGATGGAGCTTTGTTGTAAGCAAAGCACTGAGAGAGTAAAGTCGCAAAAATATGTAAAATGGAGCCCCTCTTCTTAAATCAACTTAAAACCCAGTGAGAGGGAATCAGAGATACCCATGGAGAACATGCACCCATCAGCAGTGAAGAAGGGGGTTGGGGAACAGGGAATCTCAGGAAGGGTGGAGGCTGCCAGTTGGGAGAGTCCACAGTGAAACCAGGCCTTGGGAAGTCGCCACCGGGAAACCAGCGAGAAGCTTGTCTCAGCTGTAGATTTAAGGGGGCATGTCTTACTGCAGGAGATGTGACGCTTGGGAGTGATCAGAAGAGGAGATTTGAATGGTCTGAGCTCCTCAGAATGACCCAGAACGCCACTGCAGACAGAACTATCCTGCGATGGGTCAGCAGGCAGACTCCCCATGCTGTGGACAGAACCCACTCCCCCAGGTCTTCAGAACGTGGCCACATTTGGAGACAGGCCTTCAGAGGTGATCTTGGTAAAAAGAGCCCATACGGGTGAGGCGCTGATCCAGTAGGACTGGTGTCCTCTTGAGAAGAGGAGGCAACACCAGGGACATGTGGTCTCGGAGGAAAGGCCATGTGCAGATACGGTGAGAAGCTGTCAGTCTCCACCCACAGTGGGAGGCCTCAGGAGAAGCCAGCCCTGCTGACGCCTTGATCTGGGACATCCAGTCTCCAGGACTGGGAGAAAATTAACTTTTATGGTCTGTGGAAGTTTGTTATGATGATGCTAGAAACAGAACCATTGTTAAATCTGAACATATCGAAAGCACGCGCCTTTTCCGAACCACAACTGTGACCAGGCACAAAGAGAGGGTCATTGCCAGCGGTCAGGAGAGCGAAACAACAAAGCACAGTGAAAGCAGGGGACCTCTGGTTGATGAGACAGGCCCCCACTCTTCCCCCCTTCTCTCCCAGGCTCTGGCCTCCCCTGAGCCTCCTGCACACCCACAAGCTCTCGGGTCTCCTGCCCTGGGCCTTCCTTGTGGCTGCTCCTCTGAGGAAAGCTGACACAACCCAGTAGCCTCCACTCCGCATGTGGTGTTCTGGTGTTGGTCTGTGACCAGCTCTGAATGTGTCCCCCAACTTCTCTCCCCGCGTGGGCACCACTGCGTCCCCCGGGTCCCTCCCACTGCTCTGTCTCGCTGCAGGACGATGTTTGTGTGACTTATTATCTTTATGTATTTGTCCATCAAGGTAACACTCAGGGAAACAGCCCGAGAAAACCTGAACCTTTGTGTTTATCTCAAAAAGATTGTTTAGACTTTTTTGCCACATTCACTCACTCATTTGTGCATTCATTCCAAAGCCACGCGTGGAATGTCTAAAGGCACCAAGTACAGTTCTCGGCGATGGGGATTCAGTGAACAGACAAAACCACCTTTGTCCATGAAGCCTTACAGAGAGAATTGGAGAGGGAATGTGAAAACACACCGGTGCCGGTATTTTGTGCATGAAAGAACCAAGGGGATGCCAGAGGGCAGGGAGCAAAGGCTGGGGGAGGGCAGCCATCTGAGGCGGAGGCAAGTTCAGGGTGAGAAGGGGCTCATTCCAGACCGCTGGGGGCCTTGGCCCTGGCAGGCCACTCCAGCATTTAGGGAAGAGCGCCTGCTGTTGGCTCTTCCTGGAAATGTTCGTGGATCCCTGTTACTTTCAGCTTCTGCTGCTTACGCAGAATTTAATTCTTCTGCCAGAGCGATGTTCCTAGAGATGAGTCATCACCTTTTTCACTTTGAAGATTAAGATGCAGATTTTAAATATTTCACAGGCACATACAATACGGATACTAACTTCAAAAAGTATCCAGGTGTTACTTTCGAAATTTTAAAAAAAGTATTGCTATTCTAGTTCACAAAGGATAAAGAATAATTTAATTATGCTGGGAACTCCAGGCTTTAAAGGACAAATGTTAAAGTGACACATGCCTGAGTGCAAGTAAGCATATTCCAAATACAACTTTGAAGAAAAGTACCTTCGTGTTCGTATTTCTTTAAGGGAAAATAAAAGTCTGTAGTGTTTATTCAGCATTTTCCCCTTTGTGATTGGCCACCTACTATGTTGAAAACATTCCAATTCCCCCAATTTTATTCTAATTGATATTTTCATTACTGTTTTTCTGACTACAGTTCCATGCTGAATCTAAACCAAAAATGCTGAAATAAAACATTAAACATGCTTATCGATTTAAATAATATTCTGTGTGGTTTACCTCTAACACATTGTTATCTTTCAGATTAATTTTTTTTAACACTGTCAACTTAGAATCTTCTGAAACCATTTCAACTTAATTTTAGTCAGTTCATAAGCACATTGAGTCCTGCTGGTGAGGTTGCTAAAGCCTTAGCAATTTCTGACAGATTTACTAAATTTTGGTGAGAAGAACCGGTTTCTGGGTGCACTGCTGAAGATGTACACCTGACTTTAAGGATAGCAGTGTGCCTTGGGGATATGTCCATTGGAATTAAATGAGAATGAGTCATACATGTTTGGTTTTGATTTTTTCCTGCAAAGCCTTCTAGAAGAAATTCACATTTTATCTTAAGATAAAAGAAGTGAGCCCCAAATTAAATAGAGATCATGTTGACTTAACAGCTGATATTTTGGAAAACGGTGCCTTAATGGGGTGACATTTGGGTAAGGTATCTCATTAACATATCTTTTTTTAAAAACCATTCTGTGAGGTAAATGCTCACTCAAATCTTAATTTTCTCAACAGCTGTTGAAGGCATCAGAAATACCACGGATCCAAATTTTATTATCATGTGTGGGAAGTCCCCAAGGGAGCTGCAGATGCACAAAAATCCCGCATCTACCGTGTGTCTTGCCTGGTGCCCTCGTGCTGGGTCCTGCGGGTGAGAGCATGGCGGCCCAGCGCCCTGGCCCAGGGCTGGAGGACGCCCGACCTTCCGGAAGGCAGCACCTTCCACCAGAGCCGCAGCACGTGTCAGGCGGCGTAAGCACTCCCATCTCACAACAGCGAGCGGGGGAGCCGGACAAGCTCACAGAGCTGGGGGAAACAAGATGGCAGAGCCGGTAAAGTTAGGCCCCACCCGCCACCCCGCCCCCGTGGACACAGAGAGTTAGAGGTAAGCTGCGAGCTCTGTTTCCAGAGCCAGGCAGAGCGCTGACGTGAGGACATGACGGCCCTGAGTTTTCCCTTGACCCCTGGGTCCCCGTCACCCGGCAGGCATGCTTTCCCCTTGCAGGGATCCGTCCCCACCCTCCAGCATCTCTGCTCACTCTCAGCCACTGTCCTCGGAATACATGCTCAGGCCAGGCGGTGGGCTTAAGAGGGACAGAGAGCCGAGTCAGCGCAGTGCTGCCCCCCGGCATCCTCGGTGCCACCCGGGGCCTCCTGCGTGGAGGTCCCCACACCGACCCTGTCCTGACAGAGCTGTCCAGCCTGGTCCTTGCTGTCCCCTCCCAACCGCGGGCCTGGGACCTGGGGAAGAGGCCTGCTGCTGGATAGTCTAGAGAAGAGGGCTTTTCCTGCCAGGAAGATGCCCACTCGTGTCCCCCAGAAGCTACTAAAAGTCCCAGGTCTCCTCGGTGATGACAACGTACAGAGGTCTGCAGGATCCATGATCAGAACACCTGTTGTTGTTCAGTCACCTAGTCGTGTCCGACTCTTCGCAACCCTACGGACTGCAGCACACCAGGCCTCCCTGTCCCTCACCATCTCCCGGAGTTTGCCCAAGTTCATGTTCATTGTATTAGTGATGCTGTACAGCCATCTCATCCTCTGATGCCCTCTTCTCCTTCTGCCCTCAATATTTCCCAGCACTGGGGACTTTTCCAATAAGTCTGTTCACATCAGATGACCAAAATACTGGAGCTTCAGCTTCAGCATCAGTCCTTCTAATGAATATTAAGGGTTTGATCTCCCTTAAGATTAACTGATTTGATTTCCTTGCTGTCCAAGGGATTTTCAGGAGCCTTCTTCAGCACCACAGTTCAAAGGCATCAATTCTTTGGCACTCCACCTTCTTTATGGTCCACCTCTCACAATTTTACATGACTACTGGAAAGACCATAGCTTTGACTCTAAGGACTTTTGCCAGCAGAGTAATGTCTCTGCTCTTCAACACACTATCTAGGTTTGTCATTGATCTTCTGCCAAGAATCAGTCATCTTCGGATTGCATGGCTGCAGTCACAATCCACAGTGGTTTTGGAGCCCACGAAGAGGAAATCTGTAACTACTTCCACCTTTTGCACTTCTATTTGCCATGAAGTAATGGGGCTGGATACCATGATTTTAGTTTTTTTTTTTTATTACTAAGAAGTTTTTTCTTTATTTTTTTATTAAAAATCAAGAATGGTATTGAAATTTACCAAACATATTTTGGCATCCAGTAAGATAATCATGTGACTCTTCGTTTGATTTATAAGGATGATGAATTATATCAATAGATCGTCTATCATTAGACCATTTTTGCATTCCAGATTCTTCTGTGTTCTTCATTTAAATAAGTGGCTGGATTTGATTTTTAATATTTAGTGTTAAGCTCTTTCATTCTCCTCCTTCACCCTCATCAAGAGGCTTTTTAATTCTTCTTCACGTCCTGCCATTAGAGTGGTATCATCTGCGTATCTGAGGTTCTTGATGTTATGTTTCTCCCACCTATCTTGATTCCAGCTTGTAACTCATCCAGCCTGGCATTTCTCATGATGTGCTCAGCGTAGACGTTGAGTAAGCAGAATGACAACAGATGGCCCTGTCGTACTCCTTTCTCAATCTTGAATTGATCAGTTGTTCCATTCAGGGTTCTAACTGTTGTTGTTGACCCAAATACAGGTTTCTCAGGAGACAGGTAAGATGGTCTGGCATTCCCATCTCTCTAAGAGCTTTCCACAGTTTGTCACAGTCCACATAGTCAAAGGCTTTAGCATAGTCGGTGAAACAGAGATAGATATTTTTCTGAAATTCCCTTGCTTTCTCGCTAATCCAGCGAATGTTTGCAATTTGATCTCTAGTTCCTCTTCCTTTTCTAAACCTAGCTTGAACATCTGGAAGTTCTTGGTTCACATAATGCTGAAGCCTGGCATGCAAGACTTTAAGCATGGGAAATGAGTGTGATTGTCTGATGGTTAGCACATTCTTTGGTACCACCCTTCTTGGGACTTGGGATGAGGATTGACCTTTTCCAGTCCTGTGGCCTCTGCTGTGTCTTCCAGATTTGCTGACATAATGAATGCAAAACCTCGATGGCATCCTCCTTTAGGGATTTGAATAATTCTGCTGGAATTTCATCACATCCAGTAGCTTTATTAACAGCAGTGCTTCTTAAGGCCCACTTCACTTCACACTCCAGAATGTCTGTCTCTGGGTGATGAACCACACCACTGTCGTAATCCGGTTCATTAAGATCTCTTTTATTCAGTTCTTCCATGTATTCTTTCCATCTCATCTTGATCTCTTCAGCGTCTACTAGGGGTCTACCATTTTCACCCATTGTTATGCACATCTTTGGGTGGAATGCTCCCTTGAGGTTTCCAGTTTTCCTGAAGACATCTTTCGTCCTTTCTGTTTTGTTTTTTTCTTCTATTATTAATCACTGTTCATTGAAGAAGGTCTTCTTATCTCTCTAGCTATTCTTTGAAACTCTGTGTTTAATTGGATGTACCTTTCCCTGTCTCCCTTGCTTCCTTCTTCCACTATTTGTAAAGCCTCCTCAGATAACCACTTGGCCTTCTTTCTTTTCTTTTTCTTTGGGGTGGTTTTGTTCACCGCCTCCTGTATAATGGGGACCTCTGTCCGTAGTTCTTTAGGCACTCTGTCCAGCGGTACCTGAGCCTTTGCTAATCAGGTAGTTTGGGGGAAGCTTTGAAAGATGGGGCTAGTGATTATGGGGTGGGAACTGGCAGCCTCACCCCTGACCTCGAGGAGGACAGAGGGACTGGAGCTGGGGTCAGTCACCAGTTGTCAGTGGCATAATCGGTTACGCCATGTAATGAGGCCTCAGTATAAATCCAGGAGGACAGGGTCCAGAGGGATTCTGGGCATTGATATGGGGAGGTGCTGGTGGGGGCTAGAGCTCTGTGGCCACTTGCCCTGCCTCGGCATGCTTTCCATCTGGCTGCTACCCAGTTCTGCTCTTTCATATAAACTGGTGAGCTCAGAAGTGAGCTCAGAAGTGCAGTGCTTCTGCTGTCCGGAGCCGCTCTCCCAGAATAATCGGACCTGAAGAGCAGGTGCTGGAACCTCCGGCCTATGGCTGGTCGGTCAGAAGCAGTGTGACAGCCTGGACTCACGATGCGTGTCTGTGGGGTTGAAGGGTATTGCTGTGGGATTGCTCCCTAAGCTACAGGGCAGAGGCCAGCAAAGAAGACAGTGTCAGAGCTGAGTGACAGCTCTGGTGTCAGCGGTGTGAAGAGGCCTGTGAACAAGACACATGGTGAGGTGGGGCTTACTCTCCACCCACCCAGGGTGTGTCCTCACCGAAGGACCCCAGCAAAGAGCATGGTTACCAGTCCCGGGGGTCCATGGCAGCGCCCCTCTCCCAGGACAGGGGAGGCTGGTCTTCCCTTGCACAGGGATCTTGCAGGTAAGTCTTCCACAATGAGCAGGAAGCCTGTGCTACGCAGGCTCATAGCGCCCAGTACAAATCTCAGAGGGGAGCTTGGACTCAAGAGCTTTCTAGCTCGCCTGGAGTCTCATTCCTCCAAGAGGAAGAGGAACAGCGCCTTTGCCCGTGGCTCATAGTCATCACCTTTTTGTTTTCCTCTCATCACAGGGAAGAGGAGAGGACTGAGTGGAGGAGGAGCAGGAAGGCAGCAGCAGGGGGCAAAGCACAAGCAATGCTGACCCACCCCAGGGCCCGCAGAACCACCAGGTGCCAGTGGGTGATGTGCAGCTGGCAGGAGAGGCCCTCGGGGACATTCCCAGCAGGGGGCGTGGAGCCGCCCTGCCCTTCCTGCCCCCACATGTGGCTCACCCCTGGGGGCCCCGTGCAGAGGGTGAGTATCAGCCCCGCATGTCCCCCTGGAGGCCCCTCCCTGGTCTCCCTGCCCCAGTGACAGGGCATTATTGCACCTGAATGTTGACATTCAGGACACGAAAGTCTCTTTCCTACACACACAGGACAGCACCTGGTCCATCCCAGGACACCCCTGGTGTGTGAACAGTGTGTGCAAAACACCAGAGGGGAGTCGCTAACCAGAAGGAGGGACGGTGGTGGGGATGCGACACAGATGGACAGCAGCCCACCTTCTGTTCTGGCCTGGAGGTCCGCCCCGTGTCCTGGGATGGCTGGCCAGCACCAGCCTGGAAGCAGGGCTGGCTCGTGGTCTGCACTTTGATGTCCTTGGACGCTGGGCCACTGAACCTCTAGGGCCAGGGGGTGCTTCCAGGGCCCCGGCTTGCTAGACTGCCAGCGTCTGTACAAAATTCCTTATCAGCATTCTCAGCACCACTCATCTGACCAACAATGGAGTCTCACAGCCTTTATGGTAACCTACCTTGTGGTTTAGCTTAGTTCAGTCACTCAGTCGTGTCCGACTCTTTGTGACCCCATGAATCGCAGCATGCCAGGCCTCCCTGTCCATCACCAACTCCCGGAGTTCACTCAGACTCACGTCCATCGAGTCAGTGATGCCATCCAGCCATCTCATCCTCTGTCGTCCCCTTCTCCTCCTGCCCCCAATCCCTCCCAGCATCAGAGTGTTTTCCAATGAGTCAACTCTTGACATGAGGTGGCCAAAGTACTGGAGTTTCAACTTTAGCATCATTCCTTCGAAAGATCACCCGGGACTGATCTCCTTTAGAATGGATTGGTTGGATCTCCTTGCAGTCCAAGGGACTCTCAAGAGTCTTCTCCAACACCACAGTTCAAAAGCATCAATTCTTTGGTGCTCAGCCTTCTTCACAGTCCAACTCTCACATCCATACATGACTACTGGAAAAAAACATAGCCTTGACTAGACAGACCTTTGTTGGCAAAGTAATGTCTTTGCTTTTGAATATGCTATTAGGTTGGTCATAACTTTCCTTCCAAGGAGTAAGGGTCTTTTAATTTCATGGCTGCAGTCACCATCTGCAGTGATTTTGGAGCCCAGAAAAATAAAGTCTGACACTGTTTCTACTGTTTCCCCATCTATTTGCCATGAAGTGATGGGACCTCGTGGTTAGATTTCAATAAGAACACATTAAACACTAAATAACTAGAGTCTCTCAATGAAGGTGAAAGAAGAGAGTGAAAAAGCTGGCTTGAAACTCAGCATTCAAAAAACAAAGATCATGGTATCTGGTCCCATCACTTCATGGCAAATAGATGGTGTAAAAATGAAAACAGTGACAAACTTTATCTTCTTGGACTCCCAAATCACTGTGGATGGTGACTGAAGCCATGAAATTAAGAGTCTTGCTCCTTGGAAGAAAAACTGTGACAAACCTAGACAGCTTTTAAAAGGCAGAGATATCACTTTGCCAACACAGGTGCATATAGCCAAAGCTAAGATTTTTCCAGTAGTCATGAATAGGTGTGAGAGTTGGACCCTAAAGAAATAGATGCTTTTGAACTATGGTATTGGAGAAGACTCTTGAGAGTCCTTTGAACTTCAAGGAGATCAAACCAGTCAATCCTAAAGGAAATCAATCCTGAATATTCACTGGAAGGACTGATGCTGAAGCTTAAGCTCCAATACTTTGGCTACCTGATTCGAAGAGACGACTCATTGGAAAAGACCCTGATGCTGGGAAAGATTGAGGGTGGGAGAAGAGGGCGACAGAGGATGTTATTGTTGGATGGCATCACCGACTCAATGGACGTGTGTTTGAGCAAACTCTGGTGTGCTACAGTCCATGGGGTGGCCAAGAGTCGGACATGACTGAGCAACTAAACGACAAGACTCTTCAAGTGACCAAGCTTTAAGGTGCTGGTTCCTGTTAAAGTCCTTCATGTGCTAATTGATGAATTTTGGACTGAGGACCCCAAATAGAGGGCTTCAAATGCTAATTAAACTCTCTGGGGTGTTAAGCTGCACACACTAATTACACTGAGCATTTTAAGGTAAATTACCCAGCCTTGTGTCTTTCAGGAAAAGGAGGAAAATTCAGTGATCCAAGGCTGAGCTAGTCACCTGCTGCTGCTGCTAAGTCACTTCAGTCATGTCCAACTCTGTGTGACCCCATAGAGGGCAGCCCACCAAGTTCCACTGACCCTGTGATTCTCCTGGCAAGAACACTGAGTTTGCTGCCATTTCCTTCTCCAATGCACGCATACATGCTAAGTTGCTTTAGTTGTGTCTGACTCTGTGTGACCTATGGACAGCAGCCCACCAGGCTCCTCCATCCACAGGATTCTCTAGGCAAGAATATTGGAGTGGGTGTTTACTTCTCCTCAGTTCAGTTCAGTCATTCAGTCATGTCCGACTCTTTGCGACCCCATGAATCACAGCACGCCAGGCCTCCCTGTCTATCACCAACTCCCGGAGTTCACTCAGACTCACGTCCATCGAGTCAGCTATGCCATCCAGCCATCTCATCCTCTGTCATCCCCTTCTCCTCCTGCCCCCAATCCCTCCCAGCATCAGAGTCTTTTCCAATGAATCAACTCTTCACATGAGGTGGCCAAAGTACTGGAGTTTCAGCTTCAGCATCATTCCTTCCAAAGAAATCCCAGGGCTGATCTTCAGAATGGACTGGTTGGATCTCCTTGCAGTCCAAGGGACTCTGAACAGTCTTCTCCAACACCACAGTTCAAAAGCATCAATTCTTTGGTGCTCAGCCTTCTTCACAGTCCAACTCTCACATCCATACATGACCACAGGAAAAACCATAGCCTTGACTGGACGGACCTTTGTTGGCAAAGTAATGTCTCTGCTTTTGAATATGCTCTTAGGTTGGTCATAACTTTCCTTCCAAGGAGTAAGGGTCTTTTAATTTCATGGCTGCAATCACCATCTGCAGTGATTTTGGAGCCCAAAAATATAAAGTCTGACACTGTTTCCACTGTTTCCCCATCTATTTCCCATGAAGTGATGGGACCGGATGCCATGATCTTCGTTTTCTGAATGTTGAGCTTTAAGCCAACTTTTTCACTTTCCTCTTTCACTTTCATCAAGAGGCTTTTTAGCTCCTCTTCACTTTCTGCCATAAGGGTGGTGTCATCTGCATATCTGAGGTGATTGATATTTCTCCTGGCAATCTTGATTCCAGCTTGTGTTTCTTCCAGCCCAGTGCTTCTCATGATGTACTCTGCATATAAGTTAAATAAGCAGGGTGACAATATACAGCCTTGACGAACTCCTTTTCCTTTTTGGAACCAGTCTGTTGTTCCATGTCCAGTTCTAACTGTTGCTTCCTGACCTGCATACAGATTTCTCAAGAGGCAGGTCAGATGGTCTGGTATTCCCATCTCTTTCAGAATTGTCCACAGTTTATTGTGATCCACACAGTCAAAGGCTTTGGCATAATCAATAAAGCAGAAGTAGATGTTTTTCTGGAACTCTCTTGCTTTTTCCATGATCCAGCGGATATTGGCAATTTGATCTCTGGTTCCTCTGCCTTTTCTAAAACCAGCTTGAACATCAGAAGTTCAGGGTTCACGTATTGCTGAAGCCTAGCTTGGAGAATTTTGAGCATTACTTTACTAGCGTGTGAGATGAGTGCAATTGTGCGGTAGTTTGAGCATTCTTTGGCATTGCCTTTCTTTGGGATTGGAATGAAAACTGACCTTTTCCAGTCCTGTGGCCACTGCTGAGTTCTCCAAATTTGCTGGCATCTTGAGTGCAGCACTTTCACAGCATCATCTTTCAGGATTTGAAATAGTTCAACTGGAATTCCACCACCTCCACTAGCTTTGTTCATAGCGATGCTTTCTAAGGCCCACTTGACTTCACATTCCAGGATGTCTCAGGATGCTTGGAGACACCCATGGCGCTGTGAGAACTGGTCTTTGAAAGGAGGCTCTAGAGCCTCACAGGTTCTAGCTACTTCTAGATTTTCACAATGATAATGCACTGCTCTATAGTCATATATATTCCAGGAATATCATTATTTTAGATTGGTAAATTATATGTTATGTTTACAGAACCTTCGTTAGCACTTTGAGCCTCTTTCCTAAAACCATCTTCTCTTTTTTCACTGTGGATAATGTCAGTTCCACATTTGTGCAGACCCAAAATGCGAATCATTCCTCTTTCTTTTCTTTTTCTAATCTGATTCTTTCCTAAAGTTGGTAACTTACATTTTTTTATTCCCTCCCTCCTTACTTCCTTTCATTCTCATTCTTTTCTTTCATAATCTATCAACTGTTTCCTTCCTATAAAACAGTTTTCTGCTCCTAGCACCCTAGTCCAAATAACGATAGTTAGCATGTACTGAGAATTTACTGTGTGCTAGAAACTTGCCCTGTCTCATAGCTTTAAATAATTAAGCAGAGCCTGAATACACACTCCCTAAGCTATTCTGTGTTTTAGCCGGGACATTATCTTATAAATTACTGTGCAAACCAGGACACCTTTATCAGGTATACCCAGCCTATCAGACTCTGCGGAACCTGCATTAAACTGAATTCTCCAGGGAAGATTGATAAGGTGATTTCGTGGTTGGCTTGGAGGCTGATGGTGTCCCAGAGTCAGAAGCGTTCCTCCCATCTGATCCTCCACTTTCAGCGTCTCCACCCTCCTGCTTTCATGCCTACGAGATGGCCCAACTCTGGTGAAACACAGCTCCACCAGCTCCTGGCATCACCAAAGGGCTCTGCAGCTGCCAGAGGGGTGAGGGACGTGCATGTCCTCGCATCTTTTATTATTAGGGTTGAGACGTTTCCCAGAAGTGCATACTTACTTCCTCAAATCTAGGAGCCAATATTACTTTGGTTTATATCTTCAATTGCCTCTAAAACTGTGAAATCAGGAAAAGAATACAAACGCCTCATTTTTAATAATGATAACTCTGCTCGTCAATTAAGAATTACTTCCAGCTGCTCAAACCAGAAATCTGTATCAGGTGGGTAAAATGGATTACTGGTTTGCAGTTTCACTTTATTAACACAAGTTGAAAGGCCATCTCGGGCTGTGGCCACGATGAGGGGCTCTTTGACAGGACTGTGACAGGACTGTGAGCAAAGCCTTGAGTGGGTCAGGTGGGTGACTAACACGGGGAAGCCGTTTCGAGGTGGGTGAGACAGTGGGAGATGGGGTTGTCCTCTGTAGTTCTGAGGAAGATCAAGGAGGCCAGAGGCTGCTCAGAGCAAAGGATGGATGCTGTCAAGTTTGGAGAGGGGTCAGGACCAGGAGATGTAAAGCCCTATGAGTCGTGATGGGATCACAGATGCTACTTTAACCCTGAAGGAGGGGCCTGAGAATTTAGAGCGGGGAGTGATGGGTGAGACTTACACTTGTAAAGTGTCACCCCGGCTCCTACAGGGACCAGCCTGGAGGGTGGGGTGATCGTGGGGGATGCATGGGAGGCGGTTGCCTTCATTCAGACGAAAGAATTTGATTTGCTGGAGGGAGGAGCAGGTGCAGAGCCAGGGATGCAGTGGACATGGGCCTGAGCAACTTGGGAAATGGAGAGTCATTAACTCGGTTTAGAAAGGGGGAAAGGTGCACTTTGGGAAAAGTGAAAATGAACGCTCAGTCGTGTCCAACTCTTTGCGACCCCATGGACTGTAGCCTACCAGGCTCCTCTGGCCATGAGATTTTCTAGGCAATAGTACTGGAGTGGCTTGCCATTTCCTTCTCCAGGGGATCTTCCCAACCCAGGAATCGAACTCGGGTCTCCCACATTGTAGACAGACGCTTTACCATCTGAGCCACCAGGGAAATCACACCACTTGGAAATGCCAGCCAGCCCCCTCAACATTACATAGAACGTGTGCTGATGAAAATAAAGGAATACGCGCTCCTAACAAATGGGCTGCTCCTGACCTTAGTTTAGACGCTCTGGCCTCCTGACCACATAGAGGTCATGGGACAAGGGGCTGGGGAGATGCTGCCGTCCCCATGCAGGCGTGGGCCTTGGTGCCCTGCTCTCTGTGTCCGTGAGGGATGCCGGCAGATCCAGAGGGAAGCGGAGGGGTGCAGCCCTGGACGAGCTCGCCGGGAGGTGTCCAGGCAGGAGGGAGCATCGGGTGGGGAGAGCTCAGGGGTTCACGAGCTCTGTATGTAGAGATTCAGGAGTCTCCCAGTTAACTACAGTTTCTAAGCTATGCAATTTGATGAAAATACTTAGTGACTAAGGGTAGGTCAACAAGCGAAGAGAAAATGTGTGAGAACCTAGCCTTTGGGCAGACCATAATGTAGAGTTGCTTATAAATGCATTTGTGGATGTGTTCTTCTATTTTTGTGCGTTTTTAAAAAATATGTATATATACCCAAATATGTAATATTAGGGATATTTTGACCCAGTCTTATTTTCCTGACTGCGTAACAACTCCACACTTTGAAATAAGCCAGATTTCACATCTACTTTCAAGGACTGCCTCTGTGACCTGCTAAAGTTTTACATTTGCTTGAGTTTACTTTTGAAATCCAAAATAGCTCCTAGTGGCTTGTCTCTCACTACTGTAGTGAGGGTCTTCTTCCTTACTGTAGGGATATACTGCATTGAGAGCAGACTTTGTATTTTT
The DNA here is from genome assembly GCF_002263795.3 of Bos taurus. Classification (NCBI taxonomy): domain Eukaryota; kingdom Metazoa; phylum Chordata; class Mammalia; order Artiodactyla; family Bovidae; genus Bos; species Bos taurus. The sequence continues at coordinate 2,124,145 of NC_037354.1, forward strand.
TTCCTTCCTTTAGAATGTGTCTTGTGACATCTTGGCCAGCATCCTGTGTGTATTGTTCTGGGTGACTCTGGGAGGCCTTGTAACATGTTTCATAAACAAAGGAACAAAATACCCTTTCATTGCTGCGATCGTAGGTGCGATAGTGTCACTGATTTGATATGTGTTTCTTTTATGAAACCATCTGTATAATATTCAAAGATGAATGAGGATATCAGAACTCTCTGAGGAGGGACAAGTTTGGCTGTGGTTATGCAAACATGCCGTTTTGTGTATGTTAGGAAACAGGGTTCTCGCCACAGACACGGTCACGGGTATGTGACAGAGTTCCTCACGCTGCGTTTTCTTAGGTAATTGATGGCCTGGTGCCACGGTTTATGTCCCAGGACGGATGGCATCAATCTCACCACACAGCCTGTCGGCGGGTACACAAACATTTTGCATTTATTTGACCTTAACCAGTGAGCTGCGAATTCTCCACTCTTCTGTGGTTAGGAAGGCCTATTCTGAACCACTGAAGAGGGAATACACTGAGGACTAGAGGTCACAGAAGCAGTGATTTGCAGTGTGTTTTCTTGATTTCGTAAAGGCCTGGTGAAATGAGAAGGTCCTGTCCCAGCAAAGGAAGAGAAAGCCAGATTACTGATGGGGAGGGACACTCGGAGTAGGGCTTGCTGTCTGTTATTGGTGTTTAGTTCTTGTTTTACTTGCTGAACAGAGGCCAGGCAACTTCTTCAACTCTGACTAAAAAGGCTTGTACATATGAAACTCTGAAAATATCCATGGACGTTAACGACAGCTTGGAGAGTAAGGAAACCCTGCGGTTGTCCTTTATACTTTCTGGACTTCAGTTTGTCTGCATTCATTTTACTTTATCAATTTACTTGCAGCTTGTGGGGACTGTGGTTAGTCCGGTCAAGGCTTCAGATTCTAAACACAAGAACCGATCCTTTGTATTGTTTGCTGAGGGAAGAAACATGCCCGCATTTCACCCTGTTTTCAGAATTAATTTTCTACGAATGGAAAGCACTGCTACATTTTTCTTGCATAACTTCAGTGATTGTTTTTAGGTGAGTTTGGAGTCGAAATTGAAAAGGGAGAGCCCTGGGAATAGAGACACTGCCCTGTCTGTTAATAGAATCAGGGCCAGCAGCTCTTTTCAGAGAAGTTTCGGAAGGTCCAGTAGGACCAGGCAAAATATAAATGATGCTTATGCTAAAATACTTGAGAAGAAATTGTTTTCCCTCTTTCAGTGTACACACACTATTCTTTCAAAATATTATTCTTACTTGGAATTATTAATAGCAAGAAGATAAAATAAAGGCTGATGTTTGCCTCTTCAACTGTGAAGTATTGACCTGAGCTTGGACGAACTATCTTAAAGAACTAATGAGTGATGGCACTTACGGTGACAAGCTGGGCTCATGGAAGTCAGGGCTTTGGAAGAAACCTGTGGGGCCCTTGGCCCTGGATCTGAGGCAGGAGTTCCATCACCTCTGGGCACGAGCTGCATAAGCAGTCCAGGCAACCAGTAACCAGCTCAGATAACTGAGGTTTTTAGATCGTGTTTTTATTCTCAAAAATGTAATGGAGAGAGGCTGAGCCATAGTGGGGAGATTGAGATTTGTCCTTCAGAAAATCCATCCTGACATCTTAAGTAAGCTGTGAAGAAGAAGAATGGCACCCAGTCCTCTACCAATGTATTCTTCACGAGAACAAGTGTGTCTCACAAGGCTCAGAGAAGGACCTTGGGGTAGTGAGAGGAGCCGGCCTACCTGTGTGCTCAGTCGTGTCTGACTCTCTGTGACCCTGTGGACTGTAGCCCACCACGCTCCGCTGTCCATGGGATCTCCCAGGCAAGGATACTGATGTAGGTTGCTGTGCCCCCTCTCCAGGGGATCTTCCCAACCCAGGGATTGAACCTGTATCTTCTTAGTCTTCTGTATTGGCAGGCAGATTCTTTACCACTGAGCCACCTGGGATTCCCAAGAGGTGGAGCCTGTAGCATCTCTGTCCTGAGAGACCCTCCCAGAAGAGTTCCAGTGGAAATTCAGCTTCCCCCCAAAGTCAGGCCAGGATAGGGATGGTAGTGGGGCAGGCTTTGTGGGGCAGGAAGGGATTCCCCCCTGCTTTGCTTTCTTGGGTTTTTCACCCCTGGCTCCCAAACCCCAGTCCAGGGCCTAATTAGTGTTTTTATTAAGTATCTCCCAAGTGGTGTTACTGTTCAGTGATTCAGTCATGTCCGACTCTGTGCCACCCCATGGGCTGCAGTGTGCCAGGCTTCCCTGTCCTTCACTATCTACTGGAGTTTGCTCAATCATCTCATCCTCTGTCGCCCCCTTCTCCTGCCCTCAGTCTTTCCCAACCTCAGGGTCTTCTAATGAATTGGCTCTTTGCATCAAGTGGCCAAAGTATTGGGGCTTCACCTTCAGCACTGGTCCTTTCAATGAATATTCAGGATGGATTTCCTTTGGGATTGACTGATTGATCTCCTAGCAGTCCAGGGAACTCTCAAGAGTCCTCTAGCACTACAATTTGAGAGCATCAGTTCTTCAGCGCTCAGCCTTCTTTATGGTCCAATTCTCACATCTGTATATGACTACTGGAAGAACCATAGCTTTGACTAGATGGACCTTTGTTGGCAAAGTGATGTCCCTGTTTTTTAATATGCTGTCTAGGTGTGTCACAGCTTTCCTTAAAGGAGGAAGCATCTTTTAATTTCGTGTCTACAGTCACTGTCTGCAGTGATTTTAGAGCCCAAGAAAATAAAGTTTTTCATTGTTTCCATTTTTCCACATCTACTTGCCATGAAGTGATGGGACCAGATGCCATGATCTTAGTTCTTTGAGTATTGAGTTTTAAGCTAGCTTTTTCACTCTCCTCTTTCACCTTCGTCTAGAGGCTGTTTAGTTCCTCTTCACTTTCTGCTGTTAGGGTGGTGTCATATGTATATCTGAGGTTATTGCTATTTCTCCCAGCAATCTTGAGTCCAGCTTGTGATTCATCCAGCCTGGCATTTCTCATGATGTATTGTATGTATAAGTTAAATAAGCAAGTTGACAATATACAGCCTTGACATACTCCTTTCCCAATTTTGAACCAGTTTGTTGTTCCGTATCTGGTTCTAAGGTTCTAGCTATTGCTTCTTGTCCTGCATATGGGTTTCTCAGGAGGCAGGTAAAGTGTTCTGTGTATTCCCAGCTCATTAAGAATTTTCCACAGTTTGTTGTGATCCACACAGTCAAAGGCGTTCATGTAGTCAATGAAGCAGAAGTAGATGTTCTTCTGGAATTCCCTTGCTTTTTCTGTGATCTGACATATGTTAACAATTTGATCTCTGGTTCCTCTGCCTTTTCTAAATCCAGCTTGTACAGCTGGAATTTGTCAGTTCACATATTATTGAAGCCTAGTTTGAAGGATTTTGAGCATTACTTTGCTAGCATGTGAAATGGGTGCAGTTGTGCGGTAATTTGAACATTCTTTAACATTGCCCTTCTTTGGGATTGGGATGAAAACTGACCTTTTCCAGTCATGTGGCCACTGCTGAGTTTTCCTAATTTGCTGGCATATTGAGTGCAGCACTTTAATAGCATCATCTTTTAGGATTTGAAATAGCTCAGCTGGAATTTTATTACCTCCACTAGCTTTGTTCATAGTGATGCTTCCTAAGGCCCACTTGATTTCACATTCCAAGATATCTGGCTCTAGGTGAGTGACCACACCATTGTGGTTAAGACATTTTTTGTGCAGATTATCCATGTATTCTTTCTTCCTCCTCTTAATATCTTCTGCTTCTGTTAGGTCCCTACTGTTTCTGTCCTTTGTTGTGCCCATCTTTGTATGAAATGTTCCCTGCTACTGCTGCTAAGTCACTTCAGTTGTGTCCGACTCTGTGTGACCCCACAGACGGCAGCCACCAGGCTCCCCCATCCCTGGGATTCTCCAGGCAAGAACAGTGGAGTGGGTTGCCATTTCCTTCTCCAATGCATGAAAGTGAAAAGTTAAAGTGAAGTTTCTCAGTCGTGTCCAACTCTTAGCGACCCCATGGACTGCAGCCTACCAGGCTTCTCCATCCATGGGATTTTCCAGGCAAGAGTACTGGAGTGGGGTGCCATCACCTTCTCCATGAAATGTTCCCTGGGTATCTCTAATTTTCTTGAAGATATCTCTATTCTTTCCCATTCTATCTCCAAGTGTATTTTGGAGCAGATATTAGTATGTGTTGTTGTGGTCAGTAACTGAATGGTGTTAGGCAATGTCTTTGATGCCTCTTCAAATATCAGCCTGTAGGCCTCTAAAGAGGTCTTCATCATAACATGTAACAATCACATAAAAATTAATAACAATATAATTTATTTTTATAAAATATAATTAGACGTATATGCATACATGTATTGAATGCATATATATGTTTAATTATATGTGTGTGAGTGTGTGTGTGTATATATGACTTTTCCCTTTTGAGAAATGAGCTAGGTTTTGAATATACAGTAAGTACCCAGTGATGGGCTTCCCTTGTGGCTCAGCTGGTAAAGAATCCGCCTGCAATGCGGGAGACTTGGGCTCGATCCCTGGGTTAGGAAGATCCCCTGGAAAAGGGAAAGGCTACCCACTCAAGTATGCTGACCTGGAGAATTCCATGGACTGTATAGTCCATAGGGTCACAAAGAGTCGGACACAATTGAGCGACTTTCAGTTTCGCCCAGTGACAGTCACCAAGTATGGAAATAAATAAGATGCTGCTGTTTCCAGAAAACATAGTGTCTAAATTGGAGTGAGAAGCAGATAAGGAGCTTAATTTCTTGGAGTCTGGTCAAGGCTCTCCTGGAGTTACAATGTCGTTCTGCAGGATTCCAAGGTGGGGTAGCTCATTGAACGGCTTCCTGAAAAGTAGTGTGAGTTTATTTAGCTGACTAGGCACATCTGTCCTGAGTACATGTGTCAGGATTCTTCGATGCCAGTTACAGAAGCCCAACTCAAATAACCTTGAGCTTAAAAAAGAGAGAGAGAGGAATGTAGCAAGCATAGAAAAAATATACGTCATTTCTAAGGACAGGGACTAAGAACTGATTTTTACACTGCAGTCTGGACTCCGTCTTCATGTTTTTATGTTTTTCTCTCTGCTGTGCACTTACATCAATGTCCTCTGACTTCTTCAAGGACCAGGGCTAACCTCACAGCCCAGAACCTGAGATCTTCAGGTCTCACCCCCATCTGTCTTTATTCCATACTTTACTGCTATAAAATTGGCAACAGATGAGTCCTGGTTGGTGCTGGTTTAGGTTACAGCCTGTCTCTGTGAGTAGGACGGATGCTGAGGCTGGGACCATAAGAAACACAAGCGGCCGGAAAGTGTGCATTTTCTCAAGGAAACGGAGGGGACAGAAGGGACAGAGTGTGCTGTAGAAGTTAACAGATGCCGAGCAAGCCTGGCCGTCAGTTAAGTAACAGTAACACTCCCGATGCTTTGTTTTGTCACAGTCATCAGAATACGTTTTGAAGAATGGTATTCCCCATACACCAGCAGCTTTACATTGCGCTTTAGCCTAAGTACTTTCATACTGTCTTAAGTTGTATTCATTCCTTCTCAATCAAGAGTAAGTCAGTATCTTAAACCCCTTCACACACACACACACACACACACACACACACACTTTTTGTGGTGTTTCAACACCATGGTCAGAGAAGGCAATGGCACCCCATTCCAGTACTCTTGCCTGGAAAATCCCATGGATGGAGGAGCCCGGTAGGCTGCAGTCCATGGGGTCACAAAGAGTCAGACACGACTGAGTGACTTCACTTTCACTTTTCACTTTCAAGCATTGGAGAAGGAAATGGCAACCCACTCCAGTATTCTTGCCTGGAGAATCCCAGGGACAGGGGAGCCTGTTGGGCTGCCGTCTATGGGGTTGCACAGAGTCGGACACGACTGAAGCGACTTAGCAGCAGCAGCAGCAGCAACACCATGGTATGGTAATCAACACTGCTGTCATTGTTGATCAGGGAAACCCAAAAATGGTTTAAAATCTCCACCTGATAAAAGCTCAGTAAGTGAATTCACATGCATAGGGTGATTGTCAGTTTCTCCTATTATGCTTGCAAGATTTACCTTTGCTTAAAAATGTCCACTACTATCAATATTTGACTCTTACTGCGTTAGATGGTATCTTTTCTCTTTTAGGTATATTTTTTGTCCAATGATAATTCTAGATTCTCATTAAATTGATAATATTTTAGTCTGTTATAAAGGATCCATCACATGAGAAAGACCATACATGCTGATCAATTATAGTTCAATTATATGTACTTATATTTCATTTCCTTGTTTCTCTTGTGGTTATAGAACGGAACAGAAGTAATTTGCATGTATAAGTGAATTCCTCTGCAAAAAGTATATAATATGGAGTTTATATACTTTTAAAGATTCATTGGGAAGGTATCAAATGACTGCATATCTAATTGATAACAGTGTCACGTGCCTTGGAATTTACTATAGAAAGATTTCCAGAGGGATGGTATGGGGAGGGAGGTGGGAGGTGGGTTCAGTACGGGGAACACGTGTACACTTGTGGCGATTAGCCTACAATTAAAATAAATAAATTTATATTAAAAAATAGATACTAAATTTTAAACATTCAAAATACAAAAAAAGAAAATAGACTTAAACAACTGATTGAAATCAGAAAATGTCAAAACTTTATTCAGAAAATTGATCTGTATTAGTTATTGTGAAAGTGAAGTTGCTCAGTCATGTCTGACTCTTAGCAACCCCATGGACTGCGGCCCACAGTCCATGGTGAGCTGACTCCTCTGTCCATGGGATTCTCCAGGCAAGAGCGCTGGAGTGGGGTGCCACTGCTTTCTCCGATTAGTTATTGTACACTGTATTAAATCAAGAAAAATAAAAAAGTGGAATGATAGTGTATCTTTTACATATAATTTGAAATTTTACATACAGCAACAACTATTGTTAAATTATCCATAGCTAATTGGTCTTAGACTGAAATAGACAATTAAGCATGTTCTGAACTATTAATAGGTTCATATCCTATGCATTTGCTTAATTAGACATTTCCTTAACTATTTATTTGCATTGGTTATTTTTTCTGCATTATTCTCCAGGCAAGAATACTGGGGTAGGTTGCCATTCCCTTCTCCAGGAGATTTTCCCAACCCAAGGATCCAACCTGGGTCTCCTGCATTGCAGAGGGATTCTTTACCAGCTGAGCCATCAGTGACAGCTGACTAATACTAACCATTTATTTGCACTGGTTAATTTTTCTGCATTATTGTATTGTAAATTTTTTGTTTTTTTTATTTGGTATTTACCCCTTTGAAGTTTTAAAAAGCAAGTAGCTCTCATAATATCAGATAAAATAGATCTCAGAACAACAACAACAAAATTGACTAGAAACACAGAGGGACGTTACGTAATGATGAAAGGGTCATCTGCCCGAATACACAGTCATCCTACATGCATTTGCCCCAAACAGCAGAGCCTCAAAGCACATAAGCAAAAGCTGACAGAGCTGAAAGGAAAGGGGCAAATTCACAGTTACAGGTGGGGACTTAAGCACCTCCCTCTCTGTAACTGTTAGAAGTGAAGTGAAGTGAAGTCACTCAGTCGTGTCTGACTCTGCGATCCCGTGGACTGTAGCCCGCCAGGTTCCTCTGTCCGTGGGATTCTCCAGGCAAGAATACTGGAGTGGGTAGCCATTTCCTTCTCCAGGGGATCTTCCCAACCCAGGGATCGAACCCAGGTCTCCCACATTGCAGGCAGATGCTTTAACCTCTGAGCCACCAGGGAAGTAGACAAAAAACCGAACAACCTTGCACATGACACGATCTGGAGTGTCACCTTTTCCAAGTAAAACAAAATTTAATAAGTCATTTTACCAAACGGAATTAATAAAATTAGCCTTCATGTCACTAAATGTTTATAGCTTCAGTAGTTTATGCTGAAGACAGGATCTTCTGCCTTTTGGCAGGGGGATGGTAAATATTTAAAGATACTTATTTCATATTGAGGAAAATGCACAGGAATGCCACCATTTTCACCAAACAGGGTAGAAGTTTGACAACTGTATGTTGTTATCCATAAGCCAGTCAAGGTTCTTAAAGGGCTGTTACTCCAATGTGACCTCTGTTCCTACTACCAATGAATTAACACCTATTGAAATAGTAAATGATTTTCCGAATATGACATCTGAGGTTCTTTAATCATTTTAACCCCGATGCTTTTAGGGGTTGGAAAACTGACATGGAAGGAAGCAGTCAGGAAGGACTGTGGGTAAGGACCGAGGTGTGGATGTGGGTTGGGGCAGACCCCAGCCGGGGCAGACCCCAGCCAGTGCGGATGGCGCCTTGATGGGAGGGGGTGTGCAGGTAACAGGGGCTGCACAGGCACGTGAGCAGTGAGGGCTGTCTCCTCCAGGCTGGCAGCGTGGACTGGTGGGGAGCCAGAACACAGGGACGGCGGTGCCTCAGGCTACAGTATCGAGTATCACTAACCTCGGGTTCCCGGCACCTTGAAATGGTGATACTGGTAAGAGAATGAGAAGCTCTTGCATTTGCAGAATTAATGAAGTATGGTGATATATTAAAGACAGTTTGGGCCAACAAGTTCTCAGAAAATGTAACTCTTCAATGCTTATGTTTGGAGCATTACAGGAGGTCAGTGCTACCAAAACAGGAGTTGATGTCAAAATGGAAGATGCTGTGAACTGAGGGGAGCTGGGAATCCAATAAAGAAAAACGAGGAGGTGGCTGTCAGTGTGGTGGTGAAGAAATCCAGGAGGCATCTGTGAAACAGACCTCGGGGGAGCCCAGCTCCAACTGCCACAGGTCAGAATCTCTGGGCAGAGTCTGCTGTACAAAAGCAGGTGGACAGATCACCAATGGAAGGGGATGTGTGATGCGACGTGAACAGACAACTAAGTACATATAGGTGGGGAGGGAAGATGCTGTAGAGTCTGTTGACCTGATACAAATAGACGCCAGATGATTCTCCAGTGAAGATGGTTTGTTTGGGATCTGCAGAGTTGTGCTGTCTGGGGTCTGCCCCTGTGGCCAGACATGTGAAAGTCCATGCCCCTCAAGGGAGGAGGGACCCTCTAATGCGGGCAAGGCAGGTGAGGGCCACAGTGAACAGAGTGCCCAGGGCTTGTCATTGCTAAATCCTTGCCAGGGAAGAAGAGGTGTCTGTTTTGTCTCGTTGGGCTCTGCTACCATCAGAGCAGACTTCCCCTGCTGGTCCCCTAACTCCGCTTAACTGATGTTTCTGTTTATTGATTTTGTACAAATCTTAAAAGCAGTAGCATTTCAGGAAATGAAAGGAGTTTGTGATGTATGTGGCTCAGCTGTGAATAGCATTTGTGTTGTCATAGCAACATAAGAGGTAGTGTTGGTCTAAGCAAATTATGATGGAAAAGAAAGGGAAAAGAAATGGAAAGCACTGAGGGGCAGGGAGGGGCGGTGATGAGCTGAGTCCCCACCTTCCGTCCTCAGAATGCCTGTGTGCTGCCACAAGAGGAGAGTTTGAGGGGCAGGGAGGGGTGATGGTGACCTGAGTCCCACCTTCCACTCTCAGAATGCCTGTGTGCTGCCACAAGATGAGGGTCAACAATCAGCAGCTGAAGGATAGTGTTTACACTTTAGAAAAAGTGAAAGTGTTAGTCACTCAGTCATGTCCAACTCTCTGTGACCCTGTGGACTGTAATCTGCCAGGCTCCTCTGTCCATGAAATTCTCCAGGCAAGACTCCTGGAGTGGGTTGCCATTTCCTTTTCCAGTTACACTTTAGAGGTAAATACCAAAACATTTATTAAAAGAATTGAATGTGGTTGCCTGTCGGAGGGGGTATGAACTGCTATGCCTTGTAAAAGTTGGTGACTCTGAATTGTGGGCACGTGTAATTCCACTGAGAATAGAAGCTGAATTAAAACAAAACAATAAAAAAATAATACAGTGATATGCTAATGGCCTTAGAGAGTTGAAATATTTCCTTAAGCTCAGTTCACATCCACTGGAGAATAAGAGTGAGCTGTGGGTGTGGAGCAGAGGCAAAAAACAGTCTCCTAAGGTTTTTTAAAAAGTTTTTTCTAAAATATACAGTGAGGTCATCAGAAGGCACAAACCCTTGGATTATACAGAGAAATATATGCTTAATTACGAGGTTAATGAGATTGGTGAGCAGCATAGGTCTGAATGTTAGCTTATAATTCACTTGATGATTCTGAGACCTTGATTATCTTTAGGAATAAAATGCACACAATTTGTGAAATGTGCTTCTTTATGTGGCTACAACATAACAAAACCACATAATAATCACAATTTGTTCCTTCTGATAGATAGAGCCATTCAAGCACCCTTAATATCATCAATTAGAGTTTTATGCATAATTAAATCACACAGCCAATTAGTGCACAATGAAATAAAAAGGTCAGTTAATGAATAATGGAAATCCTTCACTTGAATAGCAAAATGTGGTTGCGAAGGCAGTGACTTCTCTACAATGTCATTTAAACCACCAAGCTAGGATCATGAGTCAGATTTCCATTTCAGGTCTAGAAATTTTCATTTATTTTTAATTGACTACTAATAAATTGTAGCTTTTCTAGAATGTGAACAGAGAAGTGATTTATTTACATACCGAGAATCCTCAATCTTTGGTTAATAATTGTGAGCAGCTTAAATACTTCATGACACTTCATAAATGCCCCATAAGTATTATCTACTAATAATCATTATTCCAAACTGAAAGGGGTGCAGCTACTTACTTTGCAGCAGGTTTACACAAATAAACTCTGCGTTCTGTGGAGTCACATGCAATAGTTAGAAGCCTTTCTTTTCTGTGTTTTTGCATACACTTTAAAGAAACAAAGATCATGGCATGCGATCCCATCACTTCATGGCAAATAGATGGGGAAACAGGCTAACTTTATTTTTTGGGCTCCAAAATCACTGCAGATGGTGATTGCAGCCATGAAATTAAAAGACACTTACTCCTTGGAAGGAAAGTTATGACCAACCTTGACAGCATATTAAAAAGCAGAGACATTACTTTGTCAACAAAGGTCCGTCTAGTCAAGGCTATGGTTTTTCCAGTAGTCACATATGGATGTGAGAGTTGAACTATAAAGAAAGCTGAGCGCTGAAGAATTGATGCTTTTGAAATGTGGTATTGGAGAAGACTCTTGAGAGTCCCTTTGGCTGCAAGGAGACCCAACCAGTCCATCCCAAAGGAGATCAGTCCTGGGTGTTCATTGGAAGGACTGATGTTGAAGCTGAAACTCCAGTACTTTGGCCACCTGATGCGAAGAGCTGACTCATTTGAAAAGACCCTGATGCTGGGAAAGATTGAGAGCAGGAGGAGAAGGGGATGACAGAGGGTGAGATGGTTGGATGACATCACCGACTCAATAGACATGGGTTTAGGTGGACTCCGGGAGTTGGTGATGGACAGGGAGGCCTGGCATGCTGCAGTTCATGGGGTTGCTAAGAGTCAGACACGACTGAGCGACTGAACTGAACTGAACTGATTGTTCTTTATTTCTAGAATTTTTTTTAAATCAGAATGAGGTTCTTGAAATAAAGAGGCTCCCTGTCTGCCTCACATTTGAGAATGCTTCAGGGTCCCCTTTTGGTGCCCATCCACAGCCGTGCTAGTCCCATGACCCACGTGACAGACACACTGGCCCTTTCTCCCGTCCAGGCTTGGCTCTGTGAGAGTGTCTGTTATCTGACGGCACTGTGTCCCTCTGACCGTTCCTTGTGTTGAGGTTCCTAGCACACTTTCCACTCATCAAACACAACTGTTAACTGTAAGACTTAACTGAGCTTAGTATACTAGTTCGAATCAGTAATATCAAATTCAAAGGCCACAAAGGGTATCAAATGAGTTGTATAGCATTTCGTAGATTCTACAATGTTCTTTGTTTCTTTTTTTTTTTAAACACTCTACGATGTCTCAGGTTGGACGTGGGGATGTGTCTGACAACCACAGACACATGATGCTCTGCTTCACGCTCTTCTTTCCTGGGTCTCCTCCTCGGTGGCGCATCTTTCAGTTGGTGTTGAGTCGGGTTCACTGGATTAGGGGTTCCACCAGAATCACTCTGGTTCCCCCAGGCTCATGGTCATGGTCATCATGCATCCTTTTGTGTGGTTTCCTGTATCCTCTGTAAAACTGCATCCCCTGTTTTACAGCAGCGTTAGGATTCCACGTGCAGTTGCCACCTCTTGCTGTTTTCCCACCACGAGGTCAGTTTTGCCTTTTCAGGCTGAGCATTTTGGTGCTGGTTTAGTGGACACCCCTGGTTTCCTGATGGCCCCCCACTGAGGACCATGCAGCCACTTCTAAGGCTTTGCTGTTAAACACAGCAGAGTCAATAAATATGTTTTATTTTTATTTCTTTTAAATACCAAAAACATTTTGTATTGGGATAGAGCCAATTAACAATGTTGTGGTAGTTTCAGGCGGACAGCAAGAGACTCAGCCATACATATACATGTAGCCATTCGTCCCCAAAGACATATTTTAAATAGGACATTTGCACAATACAGTTAGAGCTGTAAGTAAAAAATATGGTGAAAGCATTCCTAATACTAAGAGAAGTTTCCCACGCAAGCTGCACCAGCTGCTCACCATCTCAGCCGAGTGTGGAGGTGAAGCCTGTGTTCACTCTCAGGCCTGCGCTTGCCCGGCATCCCATTTTCTCCCTTCACTCTCTGTTCCTCTAATCTGTGTTTCTCTAATTAGGAGCAGGTCCAGCGTTTTTATATCTTTCTTTCTCATGAAAGCCTGCCCCCGTGTTGTAAATGTTTCATTGCATATAGTCTGCACAGAGAAAAGTTAATGCTCTAGGTTTACAGCTTGATGAGGGCCTGCATTCTCAGCCCAGTCAGCCTCTGATAGAGAAACGGGAGGTTAGCAGCCTCCGCAGAGCCTTGTCTCTGCCTGGTTGGTCCCCGTGCACACACACACGTGCACACACACACGCACACACATGCCCTCCCTCTGGGGAACCTCGGAGGTGGTGACAGTCTAGGTGCCACAGCCACTGCAGGAACCCCACTGTCACATGATGGGCGCTGCCTCCCAGGGCAAAAACTGCGCCTTATTAGATAGAATCTCCTCTCGCTCTCACTCAGACCTTTTCATCCCAAAGGATCAGGTGCAGGGAAGCTGCCTCTGTTACACAAGTTCCTGGCGGTCTTTCACAGATACCACCATCGCTGGGGACTCCCAGTGTCCAGGCTGACCTGTAAGAAAGCATCACCTGTGCACAGGCGATTGTGTGTGTGTTGTAGGCACTTCACTCATCACTCACGTTAAGGCAGAGGGGAAATAATGCTGTCGTCACTGACAGATCTAGGAGGCAACTCGATGATGTACGGCCGTGTTTTATTTCACTGCCCTAACAAGAACCCTTTCTTCAGTGAGAGACTTACTGAGCCGCTCGATACGGCCCATTTGCTCAGAAGCCCGGGTCCTGAAAGCACTTGCTCGTGTTTTGTTCCCGTGGCCACTGCCCACATCCCCAGCTTTTCATTTCAAGGGGATACAAGGTGCATGGAGGGCCCCCTGTTTCTCATGACCAGTGCCTTTTGTGGTCACTGTGTGACTTCAGCAGAGTTTATGACCTGGGAGAAGTGGGTTCAGGGGTCCCTCTTCTCCAGCACAGCCTGGCCCCCGTCAGCTTCTGCAAAATGGGCAGTGGGTCGTTCTGTGCTGCTCACTCTCAGCAGAGGTGAAATTTAAGTGCCCATTGAACATTCGCTGAAATCTCCTAAGACCATGATAAATAGTGGCTGACACTCAAGTGTTTAGTGACATTTCCAATGGGAACATTCATCCTTTCATCTCAAGGCCAGTGGACTCCAGCCGCCGAAGTCCTTTGGGAGGTAGGACTCACCCGGAGCCCCAAAACTAATTCCCTTCTTGTCAAACAGCTGTTTCCCACATTTTTCTCTGTGCTCCCACTTAATTTTTATGCTTTCTGAAACATTTTTTAAACCTATACGGTGATGAGAAAGCTCTATGTGATGATTACATCAGTCAGGGGAAGTTTTGAATCATTCGCCATTGGTATCAATCAGGAATCTTTTCAAGTAATAATAATAAAAAGCAACCCAGGCCACCTTGGCAATTCATGTGACAGTGCTGGCTCTGGAAACGAGTGATTTTTGACCCAGAAATCATCTCTTCTGCCATCAGCTCTGCTTCCTGGGGCTGACGACTGCCTAACAGAGTGTCTCTCTGGCCATGGCCCCCAGGGGGCTGCCCGTCCTCCCGGGCCAGCCCGAGGTTGCCTGGGCAGAGGGAAGAGAATGTCCTTTCACCCAAATTTAAATAAGAGGTTTGAAATTTGCTCTGTATTCGTTTTAATTGCCTGCCTACCCTGAGGCAGTGGCAGTGTCCAAGGATACAGGGTTCCTGTGATAATTTAGACCCAGGTCACAAGCTGCTGTTGTAGACACAGAGGTGCATCAGGCCCCCTGAAGGGCAGGGGGAGCTGGCCATGATGGGTGGCCCCAGACATCCCCTCTGCTCATTACTTCTAATGAAGGGAGGAAAGAAGGGGAGTGGGGAACCCAAATCACAACCACTCACCACAAAGTGTCATTAATAAATACTCTTTCATTTACATAATAAATATCAGCACTAATAGGGCCAAACAGGTGTTATTTTTTTTTTTTTTCCCCTCTTGATCCTTAAGGAGTCTGTTACCTATCAGGGAACAGAGACTTTTAAAATACTTAGTATAACATGTTGAAAAACGTGACTTTTTCTGTTGTCTCAAATTGTTCTCTAATTTAATCTTTGTTTTCAAAGCAGTCGACAGTCTGTGGTACCTGGGTCAACCTCACACCAGGCACCCCGTAAATAATATGGTAGCCTTGGTGATAAAGATGAAGACAGTGAGGATTCTGCAGAAGAGCTTTCAGAACACAGGCCCCTGACCTTTAATTTTTATTAACTATTTTTTAATTTCTCTCTCTTTCTCTTTTTTTTGGCTGTGGCATGTGGCATTTGGGATATTAGTTGCCTGACCAGAGATTGAACCCACGCCTCTACATTGGCAACATGCAGTCTTTAACCCCGGACCACCAGAAACGTCCCTAGAAATTTCATTTTTATTTTCAGTGATAAGCTTTCTTCTAGTTCCTCATGCTTTTCAGTAATAGTCTGCTCAAGCCTTTCCTAATTCACATTCAGAAATGATCCTTTGGTCATCTTCACAGGTAGCTGACTTTATTAAGAAATCTAGATTTTTCCAACTTTAATTAATTGAAGGAAGCTTCAGCTTGCATGGATATTACAAAGAAACGTCAGGGCTGCTGTGTTTGCACAGAGGAGGGGGTTTTATGCAGTCAGGGTCCCAGCAAAGACTTTCTCTAAGATCTGGTGGGTGAATGCTAACTGGGTCTGAAAGGATCAGGACTTGTAATCAAGTTGAGTAAAATGATGTGAAGCTAGGGACGTTTCACCAACTTCTTACTACAGTCTGTGCCCTCCTCCAAGTTGCAGAAGGACTTTAGTCTTTTATCCTGGGGTCCCTGTTGCTATGCCTTTGTCTACATCATTGGTTTCTTTTTTCTAACAAATCACACCCCTCTCAGGGCCCAGCTGGTTTTCATATGCTCCCTCTCATTAATTAAACTTTCATCACCAGCGAGAACAACCATCACAGTGAGTGCGGGTCTGCTGTGTGCCAAAGCTCAACTGCTGCTGGGGCCTGGCCATCTCCCAGGAAGGCAGCATGGACCCTCACCACGGGTAAGGTGCCCACTCTTCACACAGAAGAGTGTTCTTTTAAAATTTACTTTATTGGAGTCTAGTTGGTTTACAATGTTGTTTTAATTTCTGCTATACAGCAAAGTGATTCAGTGAAACATTTCTTTTCATATTCTTTTCCATTATGGCTTATCACAGGATAGTGAATGTGGTTCCCTGTGCTTTATAGTGAGATCTTTGTTTATCCATCCTGTATATAATAGTTACATCTGCTAATCCCAGACTCTCAGTCCTTCTCTTCACCACCATCCTCCCCCTCAACAACCACAAGTCTGTTCTCTATGTCTGGAGTCTGTTTCTGTTTGTAGATAAGTTCCTTTGTGCCATTATTTTAGATTCCACTATATGTGGATATATTATAAGGTATTTTGAAGAAGGAAATGTCAACCCACTCCAATATTCTTGCCTGGAGAACCCAGGGACAGAGGAGCCTGGTGGGCCACAGTCCCTGGGGTCAGAAAAGAGCTGGACGTGACTTAGAGGCTAAGCAACAACAGCACATGATATGCATCTTTCTCTTTCTGACTTACTTCACTTAGGATCATCCTAAATCCATCTATGTTGCTGCAAATGGCTTTATGTCTTTCTTTTCCAAAGCTGAGTAGTATTCCATTGTATACATGCAGAAGAATGTCTTGGTTCTGGTGTCAGAGGCTGTGAAAAATCTGTCTGTTTGGTTTTAGAGAAGGACTTTCCAAAAATAAGTGAATACATATGAGAGGAGCTGCTGCTGCTACTGCTAAATCGCTTCAATCGTGTCTGACTCTGTGCAACCCCATAGACGGCAGCCCACCAGGCTCCCCCATCCCTGGGATTCTCCAGGCAAGAACACTGGAGTGGGTTGCCATTTCCTTCTCCAATGCATGAAAGTGAAAAGGGAAAGTGAAGTCGCTCAGTCGTGTCCGACTCTTAGCAACCCCATGGGCTGCAGCCTACTAGGCTCCTCCATCCATGGGATTTTCCAGGCAAGAGTACTGGAGTGGGGTGCCATTGCCTTCTCTGTGTGAGGAGCTAGGGAAAACTAATTCATGGGGAAGGGCAGACACGTTTTGGGGAGATAATAGATGCATTTCCACTTGCTTTGCTAGAAGTAAACACCAGGACTGGGTGATTTTGCTAGAATCATCCTTAAAGAAGTCAGCTATAGGAAGTCGGCCACCTGTCATAACTACAGCTTTTCCATAACTAACTTCTGTAAGCTTGCAACTGGAAAATTTTTTGTGTCTCAGTATCCCTTATGATGGGGAAAAAGAATTTTTGTGTAATGGAGCTGTTTTGTTTTAACATCCCAAATATGAATTTAAGTCTGTCTGGCCAGACTACTATCATGCAGCTTTCCAGGTTATTGTGTAAGTTAGTCTTTAACTTAAAACTCAGAACCCATGAGTATTCTGATTATAGCACTATTTTCTACTGATTGTAGCACTATTTTCTACCATGATTTTACTCTCAGGGCAGCAAGCTGCACTGCCAAGGAACTGGTGTTCTGGGAGGAGAGACCTTTGGGGCAGGACAAGAAGACGCTTGTGGTTCTTCAGTGGAAGTGTTTTAAATGCCCTCAGAAAGTGCAGGGTGACAGCATTCTTTAGAACATACACCTTGGCTAACATGAAGCTACCTATGCTTCTTTGCCTTCCTTTCTTTTTGTTGGTTGTGTGGCAATTCTTGTTTTTCACAAGTACCATGCATTATATTCTATTTTTAGTTGATCCATTTGGATGCTGATAACTCATCTTATTTTCAAGGGCAGGCAGAGCTAGTCCTTTTCGAATAGCAAAGACAGTGCTCACATTTTCTGTGGAAAAGCCCACGAAGGCCCCTGAGATCACTGGGGTCCGAGTATTGTTGGACGAGTGACTCTTTCCCCCCGTTTGAGAACATCTTGTCTGATTTGAGCACTGAGTGCTGCTCACTGTTGTGAGGTAAGGCTCCTAGGGTTAGAAGAGCTCCGGCAGCGTCAGAGGAGGGGAGGGGCTGATGGGCCCACGTGGAAAGCTCAGAAGCCACGGATGCAGAAGCTCCCCCATCCAAGGGACATCTGCAATCCCACCATTGGATGTTACTTTTTAAGGAACTGCCCTTGACATGCAACCACCGCAGCGGCTCTGGCAGCACGTCTGGAGCTGGCAGACGAAGCTCTGGGTCCTGACGCTCCTCCCCGTGGCCAGGTGCAGCAGGAGCCCTTTGGCTGGCCGGGTGGGGCTGGTCTGGGTAGGGAAGTTATTGCACTTCTGTGCAAATTCTAAGGCTCCACAACCTACTGGGGCCTCGGTTCTCTTCCTGCCACGCCTGCCTCGCCCCCCAGCCCTGCCCATGGAAGCCTGGCCCAGCTCAGGTCTTGCTATCCACCGGCCTGGCCCCCTGCGAGCCTCAGCTTGGGTGTCAGGCTGTGGGCACCCTCACCGGGAGCCCCACTGAAGCCAGCGCTCCCTGCAACCCACCACTCTGGCCCCATCCATCACCGCGTCTTTGCTTTCTGGCACTTAGGATCCAATGTTTCCTGCCACTTTCACAGACTGTGCTTCTGAAATACGAGTGCTTATGTTTGCCCAGTATTGCCTAGGACCTCAAAGGCCTGATCACGGTACTTGACGATTTGAGCAGCTCTGTGCCTTTTACCAGGTGCCCTGCCTCCAGGAGTGGACAGAGGCTGACCCCCCAATGCCCCCAAACACTGACCCTCACAGCCCTCGACCTCCTGCTCCTGCAATAGGCAGGTGATGTGAAGGTGTCTCATCAGCTGTCAAGCTACCAGTTCAGGTGAGCAGTTCCTACTTGTTCTTTAGCCAGTTTTCTCTCCTTAAGTGGCTGAGCCAGCATCTCCTGGGGCCCAGAGGGTGACCTGGACGGTACTTCTCATCTGAACACTTGCTCCAAACTTTGGAGAGTATGAAATGCACTTCTGTTTTACTGCTTAGCATTTGGATACTATTTGTTACTCCAGCTTGGTATAACCTAATCAATGTACCTTTTTTTAATTTCTTTTTTAAGGATACTATCAAATCACTCCTAAAAAGATTGAATTTTCATGCCCCAAAATAGTGTTTCTGAAATCTGAGTAGTTTCTATTGCTCATTAACTTCTCATTACATCCATGAATGGAATGCATCATTATTCCCCGTTTTATACTTGAGAATAATTTTGGTATGTTCCCCAAATCATGAATCTAGCATATGGCACAGCTGGGATTTAAATCCAAAATCTTCTGATTATACATGCCATTTCTATACCCAAAATAGGCCACATTTTAGAGAATATGGGGAAATATGATGTAAAGGCCATAATGAGATCAAGTCATAGAGGACACCCAGAACAAGGACGAGAGTACAGAGATGGCTCGAGTAACATGGATGTGTGTGTGCACGAGTGTGTGTGCGTGAGTGTGCACATGCTCACACATATGTCTATAGGAAAATGAAAAAACGAGTTACATCATCTGGTGTGTATTGGAGTTGGAAAAGATCAGAGTTGGTAAGACTATTGTATACTATGATAGTACTCAAAACCTTAAGTTCTTTTATAAAATGTGAAATATTGACCAAATATAAATATTAATTGAGTTGGGAGTTCATATCATGATACAAAAATTGTTTAGAACTGAAAAATTAACAACACTGTTTTTTAAGGCTTTGTTCAGTTGAACTATCAGAAAGTAAGTAATTATAAATTGCCTCCACGTCTCTCTGAGAATCTGTAACTGCCCCATCCATGACTCGGATGTGTATGTAGGCGGATCTTCCACGGTCAGCTGTTTCCAGTAAACCAGATTTTCAGTTGTTATAAGTAAATTTAGTGATTGGAAAACATTATTTCACTCTTGTTCATCGATTTTCTACAATTTATTTTCCCATTTTTATTTTTAAAACATTACAGCAAAGCCAGTGAAACATTAACACCCATAGTCTGCTGCCCTCCAATAAGACACGCAGGACTCTAGTTCCTGATTTTTTTGGTCATTAGGTGGCTTTTTAGTTACAATTGTCACATAAATCAGTTCTAAATTTCAAAGTGCCCTTATCTATGTTATGTTGCTATGGGATCTTATAGTAAACATTTTTGGGCTTCCCTTGTGGCTCAGCTGGTAAAGAATCTACCTGTAATGCAGGAGATCCAAATTTGATTCCTAGGTTGGGAAGATCCCCTGGAGAAGGGATAGGCCACTCACTCCAGTATTCATGGGCTTCCCTGGTGGTCAGACAGTAAAGAGTCTCCTGCAGTGCAGGAGACCTGGGTTTGATCCCTGGGTTGGGAAAATCCCCTGAAGGAGGACATGGCAACTCACTCCAGTATTCTTACCTGTAGAATCCCTATGGACAGAGGATCCTGGCGGGCTACAGTTCATGGGGCCACACACAGTTGGACATGACTGAGTGACTAAGCACAGCCCAGTAAACATTTTTAATGGCTGAATAGTATTTATGCAATTTTACTTTCAGTTTTGTGACTTTTTCTGCTCTCAAACATTTGTTTCATTTATTTTTGCCATTTAGTCATTTACAGATATACATGTGTAGGCATCTATTATATTGATATCTATCTAATGTAGAGGCTTGTCGTTTGTTTTCTTACAGATTTATATTTTTTAGGATTTGGTTTCATTCATAATATTAACAGGTCAGATATATCAACCCCATGAAGATTATTGATCCATACTGTCCAATTACAACACATTCCACCATTGCATACCCAGAGAGGTGTCGGGTTTACTGTAGCCTCATCAGCTTTGTGAAGCAGGCTGGTGGTTCTTCCTCACTGAACTGGTTTTTAACAGCCCTTCATTGTGTTAACTTGCAGTTATTTTCAATCACAATGTTTTTAAAACAATAAGCTTTTCTTCATTTCCCTGGTTAGTAGTTAATGCAGATGCATTTCACAAACAGTCTATGACTCTCTTATTTGGCTAGTTGTAATTTTACAGACATTACCAGCTAAATGTTGCTTGGATGTAAATAATGCCTAAAAGCATAAGTATGTATTTGATTAATTTTTAAAAAAATTTTAGTAGGCATCTGGCTAAAATTGATACAAAACTGTAAAGCACAGGTCTTCTTTTTTTATCTTATTTCAGAGTTGCCACTAGAATCTATGACTCAAACACAGCAGTAAGGGAAAGAAAATTCATTTTTCTACCTGGTAACTCAAAACAAATATGTAGAAAGCTATGATAACTACTTTTTAAGGTGGTATGACAGCTAGAACAACATATGTTTGACTTTTCCATACATCGTTAAATTGCTCTCTGCGTAATAAAAACCACATGCCAACATAGCTAACTGTTCACAAAGGCATACACTATTAAATGTGCCACTCTTCTTTATGAAAACATCTGCTTGAGTCTTTTAAATACACACACACACGTGCGCGTGCACACACACACACACATGCACACATTTCCCCAGAACAAAAAAGATGATTTCAGTTTAAATCATTTTCCTACTAAAATCTTATTTATGTATATCCTATCTAGTGGGAGAATGTTACTGAACCAGTGCTACCCTACCCATAAAGAAATTTCTCTAAATTAGTATGTACATGTATCCATAAAATTATTTTTGTCTTTGTATTTTTG
Organism: Bos taurus; assembly: GCF_002263795.3. Taxonomy (NCBI): domain Eukaryota; kingdom Metazoa; phylum Chordata; class Mammalia; order Artiodactyla; family Bovidae; genus Bos; species Bos taurus. Next base: position 2,145,509 of record NC_037354.1, read on the forward strand.
TTTTAAAGCCTCGAATTAACAACAACAACAGAGAGCGGTGGGGTCGGGTGTCTAGAGGGAAGCAGCATGTATAATGAGGTGCTACAGTGATGCAGGATTGCTGAGTGAGTGAGCATGGATCCTCATGGCCAAGTCTTAGAGTCTGATTTCTGTTTAGGGGGTAAACGCATGGGATCTTTTATTTATTCTCAAAGGATGAAAATGTCTTAAAGCAATTTATTTTTGTTACCGTCAAAACCCACACTGTCACTGGGGACTTGCTGACCCACCCCTAAGGTGATGAGTCCTAATGTTACTGAAGTTTCCATTGTCTATTTTCCCACTTTCCTTTGCATCCCTGGGTGGCTTGTGGCCAGATTCTGGGCCATGAGATGGACATGGACGTTTGTTGAAAGTGGTGGGGGGAGATGGGGAGCTTTGTGAAATTTTTGGCTTTCTTGATACAAAAGCCAAGAAAGAGAGATGTGGCTGGTGTCATCTCTTCCTTACCTCAGGCATTTGGAGTTCCTTCCTAACGTGGCTGTGATGACTGGAACAGTGACAGCCAGTCTTGCATCATGAGGTCAGGGCAAGCATGTTGAGAGAAACACCTTTTCCTTAGACGAGTCCCTGGTAAACGACAGGCGTCAAGAAACGTCACACAACATGTGAAATGGCAAACCTTGGAGACACATGTAAGGCAAGTTCCAGGGATGCCCCAAATAGCTAGGGACCGTGCTTCTTTAGCACTAACAAGCTGAAAACTGCAAGGGGAGCCATTGAGCCAGTAGAGGTGGAATACTGATGTTGATGGGACATTAGTATCATTCATCCAGTAAGGCGGCCAGGGACCCTAGGGTTCTAATAACAGAAGGAAAAAAAAAAGTGGAAGTATCAGTCACTTAGTCATGTTTGACTCTTTACAACCCCATGGACTGTCCTGTCCATGGAATTTCCCAGGCAAGAATACTGGAGTGAGTAGTCACTTCCTTCTCCAGGGGATCTTCCTGACCCCGGGATTGAACTTGGATCTCCTGCATTGCAGGCAGATTGTTTATTGTCTCAACCACCAGGGAAGGCCCTGCTAACAGAAGGGCCCCATTAATAGCCACAGCTCCTGGAAAGGCTTCCTCAATAATCTCCCCATCTCTGCCGCTCCCAGAGATATTAGGCATCTTTTCCCATGATGCATCACTCTGAGCAGACAGACAAATGCATGTACCAACCACATAGCAGCCGTATTTACTGCAACTGTTTGCTTGTGTATCTGCCTTTCCTGGACTAGACTTCTCTTAGGAGCCTGGACTCTGCTTTTTTAAAAATCTTGAGCTCTCCAAAGCTAATCTCAATTTTATATTTAATAAACACTGCATAAACACTTGTCAAATCAGCAGGTATTATGGCCTTCTCAGACACTGAGGGCATCTTCCCTAAAGAATTGTCATGGCAAGCCAGGACAGTTGTCTGAGAGAAGATGTATCAGTGCATCATGGAGAGCAAACCTTGAATATGGAGTATTTCTTTACATGTATAACTGGCCCAGTTTTGGCTTCTAGTAACTGTGGTTGACTATCTTTTTTTCTTTTCTTTTTTTAAATTTTTTTTCTTAGTAAAATATGTAAATTTTTTTATATAATTTATTTTATTTTATTATTATTTTTTTTTTTACTTTACAATATTGTATTGGTTTTGCCATACATCAACATGCGCCCGCCATGGGAATTTCCATTCTAGTGCTGTCTTTAATTTTCCAGAACACACCACGTTGAGGAGAGAAAATATTAATTTACCTGGACTTTTAATGACTGCGGACTTCTCGGAGCACTGGAGCAGAAAGACTGACCATCTGTGGGACATCGCTGGACCCAGGCTCTGCTGTTCTCCAGTGAGTGACCCCGCATGGGGAACTGCTTACTCCTCTGGTTACTGTTCCTCAGCAAAGACAGAAGGGAGTTGCCGGGCTGTGGCTCTTCCTGTGTTGGCGATGAAACTGTGCTGGACGCAGGAGTGGTAGTCTAACCCTGAGGCTATGTCAGCGCAGCCCTGGAGGAGGCACCTTCTAGATCTGATTAGTGTAGCCACAACCACCGAGTTTCTGAACAGGAGCCGAAGCACAAGTGTGAACGTCCTGAACAGAAGAATTTTGGAAGGGTGTGGGGGCTTCCAGGGTGGAGAGGACAGCCCAGCACCTGGGGCAGGGGTGATGGGAGAGGGCTGGGGTGGCTGGTTTCTGGAGGCTGCTGGGAGACCCCTCATATCAGGCAAAAGTGCCCCAGGCTTGAGTCATGGCCCTCAAGGCTTCAGCCTGCCCCCAGCCCCGGAAGGAGGTTCCTGGCTCAGGATGGCGGGGGAATTGAGACTGACACCCCACAGACTGTCATGGGGAGGGTGTTCCCCAGGCTTCGAGCTGGGTTTCAGAAGCAGTGACGTTCCAGAGACATGAACCTGCCATTCTGGGCACTTTGCCATGGTTGAAACCCCCTGTCGTCCTGTGACAGCAATTCAGCCAAGACCAGGAGGCAGTCAGATTTCATTTCGTGCTCTCAGGAGCCTCTGCCTGGCACCCACGGCTGCATCGTTGTGTGCTGGGCTCTCAGCTGGTGAGAGTGTGAACCTCGCAGGCCTTCACGGAAGGGGCCCCAGTGAGCATTCAGAGCGAGTGTGCGCCCACGGCTGGTGTGCACTCAGCCTCCCGACAGCTCCTGTGGGATCCCCCGTGCAGGCCGTGTGCCACACCCCCACCCTCCAGGCAGAGCAGACAGATTTCTCCACCCCAGGAATGTTAAAGCAAATGGCAAAGAAGAATGTTAAAGCAAGGGGAAACTGGCCTCTAACGTCAGCATCGCTGAGCTGTGCATACTTGGATAATCTCACTCATGTCTCTGGATTTCTGCTTGGTCATCTATAGAATCAGTGGTACAACCTACTTCGTTAGATTATATTGAATGTCCGTGGGCATCTGGAGCTGGGTCTTCTGCAAGGTAGTCCTTGGCATTTAAAGACATCCACTGGTCCTAGGAGACCTACACACTAGGCTGGAGGACAAACCTTCGTTACTTGGCAGCCACAGCGGGGCCATTCTTTGTTGTTTTTTTGTTGTGTAATGACTGATTCTCAGGAAAATGACTGTATGATTTGGTTAACTGCACAACACCCCACCTGACACCAAGGACTCGGAAAGCTTTGTGTCCCCCAGCCCAGAAGTGAGCAGGGAGCTGGCTCTGTTGTCACAGGCTCCTGACGGGGTGTTCTCTGAGCCTTCTTCATGCACGACCCTTGGAATGTTCCGTGAAATCTACGTTTTCTTATATGGCGTTTTCAGTGTTGTGAAGGCTTACAGAAATAACTCACGCTTTTTTTTTTAATCATAAAAGTATAGGCTTGATTTTGGTTTGGAGGGAACTGAAAGCTCTCAGTGATTTTAAGTCAAAAACCATCAAGAAGTCTGTCAGCCTCTGTTTCTCTGTATCAGTGCTTTTCATAAATGTGCTCTTTGTTAACCGCAACAGGGATGCTGTCTTGGGAAAGTATTGACTCTTGTTCTAAACGCAGTGAACACCCATCACTAATTTGTTCTTTCCCTCCCCTTCCAATGACTCGCAGGCATCTATTAAAGATAAAATTAATTCACACCAAAAAATAGAAATCTAAAATTAAATATTTAATTAGAACTCTGATTTGCTTTAAAGATAGGTGGCATTGCACAGGCTATATTACACTCTCTGTATAATTTTTTTTGACAAAAAAAGATAACTGTTCATTTTAACAGGTCACTTTAATATTAATACATGTGTAATAGGATTGGAACTGAACGTCAGCTAGAGATGGTACATTGTACATTATTGGGAAAATTACAGTTTTGTATTGTAAAAACATTTATTTTTTTAACAATTTACCTACATTAATCAAAAAATTACAGCATATTTAATAATTTTACAAATTCTTCATAAAAAATATATCTCTGTACAAAAAGGTCATTTGCACCTACTTCATGTCAGCAGCATGTGGCGAGGTGGCGAGACGGGTGGCTGATGGCGATGGTTTCCTGATCATAATGCCAGCGTTCTTTCCCCTTTTTTATAATAGCTTTTTGTTTTTTTTTTGTGGTTGTTTACAAAATATTTTACAGAAGAAAAAAATTATTGCAGCTAGCCTGAAGAAAGGCAAGATGTGTGGGACAAGCAGCAGTTTGAACAGCTTTGAAGCACAGAACCTGTCCGGGGCTCCCGCCCTCCATGGGCTCTGGCTGCTCCCGGAAACAATCCTGCAGCCGGGCAGGAGGACGCACTTGCTGACGGCCTGGACCGAACCTCCAGCACCTCTCGGGAATCTGATCAACACTGCACACCCTGGGAAGAAACTGGGCAGAATTCTCGCACAAGAATTTCATGGGATACTTTTTTTTTTTTTAATAACATGCTCCAAACTGGCAACCGAGGACACTCTGACTTTGCACACAAAGGAGAATCACGTCTGATCTGATATGTGGTTTCTTGTATGTAAGTATGTCCTGTCGTGTCAGGGTTTTGTAACGTCATTGACCAGCAAGCAGGTCAGGGATGTGGAGAGAGACACTGATTCAGACTCTGAAGTCAGCATTTTGCACCTAGTTTGAATGACTCAAACCGCATATGTACACGCTATTATATTTATCTATATGTATGTATATATATACACCTCATATGTATAGTAACCCTGTTCTCCCCTGCACACAAAGACGCGACAGCTTCCTCCTGTCTTTTCTTTACCTCAGCTCCCTGGGTGTGCGAGGAGCCTGCCTCTAACTGACCTCATCTGGCCTAAGGAGAAGAAGCCATAAGGACTCCAGGCTACAAAGCCCTCTCGGTCCCACTGCCAGTCTGGCCAGGGCGAACCCTGGAGCTCCACGCTGAGGGTGGGAGAGGCTGGGAGAGGCCGGGGCCATGGAGCTTGGCCACACTTCCCAACAGCTGTGCCCTTCAAACAGGCAGCACAACAGTGAGTGCCCCATGGGTAAGAGCGACTGAAATGTTCAAATTGAAACTTTTGAAAGAATGAGCTATTATCCTGACATTTGTGTTTTTCCTTTCTCACTTTTCAAGCCCTGCATCGAAGCATGCAACAAACGCATCAGTCTTAAAGGTACGTATGAACATGTCCTCAAGAACCAAGTCTCTACCGATGCTGCCAAGGATGGACAAAGGGGACCTTCTCAGTAAGTGGAATGCGTACTTAAAACTCAGGTAATAACATACGCCTTGGCTTTAAAAAAAATTGTTTTTTTTTTTTTTAATCAAACAGCTGTAAGTAAAAATAAACATGATCTCCGAGTTTATTATGTAAACATCCTCACGGCTGCATCTTCTGCTTCCTGTCTGGGCTTTTACCGCCTTGGTAATCACACCTACTTTATTTATACTGTGATTCCTAATTTACCTGTGAAGAATTTTGAGCTCAGAAAAATCACCAAAGTTTTCTTTCCATCTGGGATTATACAGCATGAAACAGAAGAAATCTATAATAGTAATATCTAAACTGTGTCATCAGGAAAGAAGAGTGGGTGTGACTTTTCCTTGCCTCTAAAGGAACGCTTACTATTTTGATCATCCCGAAACTTTTCCACTGCATCCCAGGAATACACAGTCTTTTAACAGAAAATGAGAGGGATGGCAGCGAAAGAGAGAAATCACAGCAGAGGATGGACAGGAAGACTGTGTGGTGAGCCCAAACCCACAGGCAGGTCATGAGTGACCTAAAATAAATTACTATTCACATCTGTACATGGCACATAGAAAGTGCTGCAGACCTCCTGCTATGAAGTAGTGGAATATTGACGATCATGGGATGGGGACAAGACCAAAGAAAGGATGAGGGGAAATAAAAGGCCTCTGTTCTTTCGCAATGAATTCAACACAGCTGTGAAGCTAAAAGAAAGCAGTAATAAAATAAGTCTCTTCATATTATTTTTCCTTTTAAAACCTGTGCCATATCTGGGGATTTTTTTTCTTTTTTCTCACACGCTAACTAAACTGCAGCTGGAATGCTTAGCTTGACAGTATGGCAGGATGCTTATATACAATGGATAGTGTGTAGAAACCCCGTGTAAATAGTTTATTTTTTTTTTTATCAGAATCTTAGTCATTCATAACACACTAGTGCAAAAAATTGTGCATCAAAAATTCTGCGAGAGAACAGCTGACTGGGAAGTTTGCAGATGGCCCTGGGGCGGCCCCGAGGTGAGCTGCGGGGCCCTCGAAGCTTGCCGGTCTCGGGGAGGACGGCGCAAAGCGTCTGCAGGTGTGTGCGGCTGCCGGAAAGGTGTCTTCTTCAGGAGGGCTTTTTTTTTTTCTTCTTTTTCCAGAATATTCATGGGGATTAAAAAAAAAAACAAAACAATGAACCCATACTGCGGTGCTACCATGTGTGGCCCAGAGGCCGTCCTGCGGAGGCTGCACTGAGAGGCAGCGGGGCCACACCAGGCGGGCAGGGCTGCCGGGCAAGGCCGCGCATCCCGGGCCGCGCCCTCCTCCGCGCGCCTGGGCCGCAGCTGGCGGCGGCGGGCCGCTCCGGGATGAGGGCCTGTCTGTGGCCCGCGCCCCCGCGTGCCGGGAGGGGCCGGAGGGGAGGGTTTGTGGCACCTGTGATCCCTGCTGTCCGTCGTCGGAGGTATGGCTATGAGGCGGCCGCCCGCGGGCTACACCACGGTGCACACCGTGTTCAGAGTCGTGTCAAAGCGCACGGCCTTGGCCTCAGTGGGCTTTAAGTTCGTGTCGTACATGGGGTTCTCAAAGGAGGCCTGCCCGTTGCTGTTCTCGTGGCCCGCGTAGCCGTTGTACTGGACCTTGGGTCTCGTCCTAGGGGCGGGAGACAAGAAGGGGGACAGGCCGTCAGGACCGCAGGGCCAGGCCCTGGGGAGAGACGCAGCGTCTGTAAACCGACGGCGGGGCTACGGTACCTGTGTTTGTAGAGGTAAAATGCAAACCCTGATAAGATGAGAGCGAAGAACGGAACTAGAATGGCAGCCGCCACAGAGCCGCTGCTGGTGCCTTGGTAGTGACTCGAGGAGTCCTGGTCGGAGCTCACGGGGTCTGGAAAAGAAAGGGAGCTTTAACCTGCCGTCAGTGTCCTCCTGCTCACCCAGAGACAGAGCGACAATCGGTTTATAAATAAAGGTAGACTCTACAAGAAGCAGAAAGTGTTCCCATTCCATTGGGAAGCAGCTGACACTTCTTTGAAAGATTTTAACATCCATCTTAAGGAGTAAGACACAAAAAACTGGTGGTTCCTCATTTACCTTCAGCCCTGTGACAGTGTCGTGTTTCCAGTGTGAGAACAGCAAAGGGGGCTGTGGTTATATTGACTTTTGCTTATAGTTACATTGACTTTTGCTTATGGCTGTAGATACTCACATTTGTGTAAAGTCTAACTGAAGCATATACAGGGCTGTATCTGTCTATAGATGTGGGTAGCATGTGCTGTTTGCTCCAGCCCCAGGACAAATCACTGAAATTACACAAGAAGTCGAGGTCTCTATAGAAGTGGAATCACATTCATGTCTGACTCTGTGTGACCCCATGGACTGTAGCCCACCAGGCTGCTCTATCCATGGAATTCTATAGACCAGAATACTGGAGTGGGCAGCCATTCCCTTCTCCAGGGAAGCTTCCCAAATCAGGGATTGAACCCAGGTCTCTCACACTGCAGGTGGATTCTTTACCATCTGAGCCACCATGGAGACATGTGAATATCTTGGTGCAATCTACCTTTAGTGGCATAGATTCCAAAATTCATTATGAGTTTAGAAATCATCAAAGAATGCACGTCAATGTTATAAAGCAAGTTTCTATAAAATAAGTTCTGTCCATTAGAAGGGAAGGCAAGTATAAACATCTCAGACACCAGGCAGGCGATATGATCATTAATTTGTGTATCTCCACAGTGGAGAGTTCTGCACAGCACTGAGGAAGAAGCAAACACTAAAATTTCAGATCAGAGAACATTTATCAAGGGATTATTGCCAAATAAGTTTATTCTTAAAGAATTTACTTATAAAACACAATTTTGAAATGTATTTGGCTTAAATGCATGGAACCACTCAATGCACGTGTGTAGTTAATTATGACTGGGGTCATCTGAATATAGCAGAATTGTAAAATGAAGCTGACCTCGTTTCAAAGTATAGTTCCAGAATTTATGAGATGTTTCCTGTTCCATTTTTTTTTAACAAAACACAAATACAAAGAAGTAATCAAATATTTAAAATAATTAAATAGCCTTTTAAAGAAATTTTCATAAAATCTTAAAAATGATATTGTCATCTCCTTCAGTAGATGGGCTTCCCAAGGTGACACTGGTGGTAAAAAATCCTCCTGCCAATGTAGGAGATGCAGGTTCAATCCCTGGGTCGGGAAGATCCCCTGGAAGCAGGCATGACAACCCACTCTGGTATTCTTGCCTGGAGAATCCCATGGACAGAGGAGCCTGGTGGGCTACAGTCCATGGGGTTGCAAAGAGTTGGACAGGACTGAGTGACCGAACATTCACACATACCTTCAGTAGATGCAGGATTATGCTACTCACTACCACCTCCAGTTCTTATGTAAACATGTTTTATCCTGGATGTTGGCACCTTGTAAATCAACCATACCTTTTGGCGATCCTCCTGTATCAGCATGTGTGATTCAGATTTAATTTTTCATTTTCAGGTGCATACACCAGCTGTCATGCACGGGAGATGTTAGATACTTGTTCTAAATCTCAGCACCCAGGAGATGGGCTTGTGAGCAGAGCCAGTGGGGTGCCCCCTCCCTGGGCACAGCGTTAGCATAAGTGATGCAGAGACTCAGGGCTGTGGTGGGGCTAGAGCCCTGGGGACAGCATCAAGAGCTTCCTGGGGGTGGTGGTGCAGCAGGGCAGGCCTGTCAAGCCTGGGGGCCGGGTGCAGCAGTAACCCCAGCCACCAGGGGTGGCACTTTCCAGCCAGGAGAACCCAGTGCCGCTCAAAGGGCCTAGCTTCAGTGATTTATTGTGAGAGTGAAATGTCAGGACATCTCAGCTACTTAGAACCTTAGCCGCACAGTTTCCCCAGGACCCACATTTACTAGAAAATTGGTTGCATGATGCCCGGGTAGTTGTCTGGCCAGCTTTCCTCTTAAATCTCCAGTTCCTACAGTAGAACCTGGAACATAACAGTTGCTCAGTACGTATTTGAGAAATGAAAAAATGGTGCTGTGTTTGTAGTGGTTCAGTATCTGCTGGTTTCCTTTAAGTTACCATGGCTCATTCTCCAGGTGTTTATAATTCTGTGCATCTCTGCTCATCCTGATAAATTTGTAGTCTGCTTAAATGAACCAAAGCCACTTTCTGTTATCTGCAAGCAAGACTATATATTTTTGGCCATAATAGATCTCAGACTTCCAATTAATAAAATCCTGGATAATGGACCTGCCACAGGAGACCTCACATCATGACACAGGGCAACATGAAAGGTCTTTTTGAATTAAACTCCTGACTTGACTCTGAAATTATTATGCTGTCTGGATCTCCTAGTTAATTTCAGTTATTTACCCATGTTTTAATAATTTAAAGGGTAATACATGCACATGATATTAATTAAAGTAGCATAAGCAGATATAAAAATAAATATGAAGATGATGGACATAAAGGGTCACGCCTTGCCTTTTGCACTAGTTTTCCTCTTTATGATTAACAAGGTCTTCAGTTTTGCTTTTGTTTGTGCTTTAGCGTCCTTCACATAATGTCCTAGTATAGTGTGTGTGTGTATATATGTATTTGTATTTATTTATTTGGCTGCACTGGGTCTTAGTTGCGGCATGCAGGATCTAGTTCCCTGATGAGGAATGGAACCAGGGCCCCCAGCATGGGGTGTGCGGTGTCTAGGCTGCTGGGCCACCAGGAAAGTCCCCAGTGTATTATTAATATACGTGACTATTCTCTGTTCTTACTTTCCTAAAATATGGGTATACTATTTACTTTTTTAAAAATTTGCCTTTTTAAACTTAACCATATATTTGTAAGGGCTTCCCTGGTGGCTCAGTGGGTAAAACATCTGCCTACAATGCGGGAGACCCGGGTTCAATCCCTGGGTCGGGAAGATCCCCTGGAGAAGGAAATGGCAACCCACTCCAGTACTCTTGCCTGGAAAATCCCATGGACTGAGAAGCCTGGTAGGCTACAGACCGTGGGGTCGCAAAGAGTCAGACACGACTGAGTGACAATTATTATTATAATTATGTATTTGTGAAGTTCTTCCATCTGCGCATGTGCATGTAATTGTTTTTAGGTGTGCAGTATTCTATTAATTGGCTAAACCAGAATTTATTTAGCCAGTTTGCTGCTGAAGAACATTTGGTTCATTTCTAGCCTTTCTCTGTGATGCCACCATGAAATCCCCTTTCTGCAGCAATGCATCAGCAGGAGGCTGAATATACAGGATAGATTCTAAGAAGTAAAAGCACTGCCCAACAGAACGTGTACCTTGTAGCATTGCTCAGTTCAGTTCAGTCGCTCAGTCGTGTCCAACTCTTTGCAACCCTGTGAATAGCAGCACACCAGGCCTCCCTGTCCATCACCAACTCCTGGAGTTTACCCAAACTCATGTCTATCGAGTTGGTGATGCCATCCAGCCATCTCATCCTCTGTTGTCCCCTTCTCCTCCTGCCCCCAATCCCTCTCAGCATCAGGGTCTTTTCCAATGAGTCAACTCTTCGCATGAGGTGGCCAAAGTATTGGAGCTTCAACTTCAGCATCAGTTCTTCCAATGAATACCCAGGACTGATCTCCTTTAGGATGGACTGGTTGGATCTCCTTGCAGTCCAAGGGACTCTCAAGAGTCTTCTCCAACACCACAGTTCTCAGTCTTACCTAATCTCTCTCCAAAGTGGCATCCCGATTTCCTCCCAATCCATCTCAGGAGAGACCTGGACACTGTGTCCAATCTCCGCCCGCCCACGCCCCCTGCCTCCATCCTTGCCTCTCGCTGCCCCACTTCTGCACATGATTACCACTGCTGCTGCCCTAGGAAATCAGATGCAGTGTGCAGCTGTTTTCTCAGTTGTGCTTCTTAAGAATGAAGGTGAGTGTCTTTTCACGTTATAGACTGGAGCACTACTGAAAGAAATGCACATACTGTAGAATTCACCCTTTTAATGCTAGGGTGCAAGAATTCACCCTTTGATTTCAAGAGTTTTCTTTTTTACTATTAAAAATGTGGGGGTTTGATGCTGTGGTGATCACCACAACCTATGTGAGAACATTGCTGTCGCCCCTAAAATTGAACAGAGGCCCTCAGCAGTCAATCCTCTGTACTCCAGCTTTAGGCAACCACTGCTCTACTCTCAGTCTGTATAGATTTGGCTGCTCTGGATACAGCATATAAATACAAGAACTCAGTATGTGTTTTTTGGTGAGTGGCTTCTCGTATTTAGCATGACGTTTTCAAGATAATATCGACAGTATGCATGCGCCACATGCTGTTGATCTGTTCACTGCTGATGGACACTTGGGTTGTTTCCACATTTGGACAATTGGGAATAATGCTGGTATAAACATTCATGTGTAGATTTATGTGTGAACATGTGTTTCCTAGTTCTCTTGTCATATGTGTTGGAGTGGAAATGCTGAACCTTGTGGAAGCCTCATGTTTCAACTACCTGATGAATGACTGCCAGGCAGTTTTCCACAGGCACCACACCATCATCACTTTTGCATCAGCATGGTATGAGCCTCCTAATTGCTGCACATCTTTGCTTCCACTTATTTCTTGTTATTATGATCTCAGCCACCCAAGTGGGTGTGAGGTGGTTTTGATTTGTGTTTCCCTAATGATTAATGATGTTGAGCATCTTTTCATTTACTTGTTGGTCATTTTTATCTCTTTGGAGAAATGTGTATTCAAATTGGTTGCCAGTGTTCTAATTAGGTTGTTTGCCTGCTAAACGTGTGCTTGAGGAGACCTTATGAATAGCTGAGAAAAGAAGAGAAGCTAAAGGCAAAGGAGAAAAGGAAAGATGTATCTATTTGAAGAGTTCCAAAGAATAGCGTGGAGAGATGAGAAAGCCTTCCTAAGTGAACAATGCAAAGAAATAGAGGAAAACAATAGAATGGGAAAGGCTTGAGATCTCTTCAAGAAAATTAGAGATACCAAGGGAATACTTCATGCAAAGATGGGCTCAATAAAGGACAGAAATGGTATAGACCTAACAGAAGCAGAAGATATTAAGAAGAGGTGGCAAGAATACAAAGAAGAACTATACAAACAAAGATCTCTATGACCCAGATAACCACGATGATATGATCACTCACCTGGAGCCAGACATCCTAGAATGAGAAGTCAAGTCAGCCTTAGGGGATATCACTATGAACAAAGCTAGTGGAGGTGACGGAATTCCAGTTGAGCTATTTCAAATCCTAAAAGATGATGCTGTGCAAGTGCTGCACTCGATATGCCAGCAAATTTGGAAAACTCAGCAATGGCCACAGGACTGGAAAAGGTCAGTTTTCATTCCAATCCGAAAGGTAATGCCAAAGAATGCTCAAACTACTGCACAACTGCATTCATCTCACGTGCTAGCAAAGTAATGCTCAAAATTCTGCAAGTCAGGCTTCAATAGTATGTGAACCGTGAACTTCCAGATGTTGAAGCTGGATTTAGAAAAGGCAGAGGAACCAGAGATGAAATGGCCAACATCCATTGGATCATCAAAAAAGCAAGAGAGTTCCAGAAAAACATCTACTTCTGCTTTATTGACTACACCAAAGCCTGTGACTATGTGGATCACAACAAACTGTGGAAAATGAATACCAGACCACCTGACCTGTCTCCTGAGAAATCTGTATGCAGGTCAAGAAGCAACAGTTAGAACTGGACATGGAACAACAGACTGGTTCCAAATAGGAAAAGGAGTAAGTCAAGGCTATATTTTGTCACCCTGCTTATTTAACTTATATGCAGAGTACATCATGCGAAATGCCAGGCTGGATGAAGTACAAGCTGGAATCAAGATTGCTGGGAGAAACATCAATAACCTCAGATATGCAGATGACACCACCCTAATGGCAGAAAGCGAAGAACCAAAGAGCCTCTTGATGAAAGTAAAAGAGGAGTGTGAAAAAGTTGGCTTAAAACCCAACATTCAGAAAACTAAGATCATGGCATCTGGTCCCATCATGGCAAGTAGATGGGAAAACAATGGAAACAGTGAGAGACTTTATTTTTGGGGGGCTCCAAAATCTCTGCAGATGGTGACTGCAGCTATGAAATTCAAAGACGTTTGCTCCTTGGAAGAAAAGCTATGACCAACCAAGACAGCATATTATAAAGCAGAGACATTACTTCACCAACAAAGGTCCGTCTAGTCAAAGCTATGGTTTTTCCAGTAGTCATGTATGGATGTGAGTGGTGGATCACAAAGAAAGCTGAGCATTGAAGAATTGATGCTTTTGAACTGTGGTGTTGGAGAAGACTCTTGAGAGTCCCTTGGACTGCAAGGGGATCCAACCAGTCCATCCTAAAGGAAATCAGTCCTGAATATTCATTGGAAGGACTGATGCTGAAACTGAAACTCCAATACTTTGGCCACCTGATGTGAAAAACTAACTCATTAGAAAAGACCCTGATGCTGGGAAAGATTGAGGGCTGGAGGAGAAGGGGATGAGATAGTTGGATGGCATCACTGACTTGATGGACATGAGTTTGAGTAAACTCTGGGAGCTGGTGATGGACAGGGAAGCCTGGCATGCTGCAGTCCATGGGGTCACAAAGAGTCAGACATGACTAAGCAACCAAACTGAACTGAAATGTGTACTATTTAGCAATAGGGTTTATATATTCTGGGTACATGTGTCTGAGTAGATACATGGCTTGTACTTTCTCCCATTCTGATTGGGGGGGTGTAATAGGGGGGCTAGATTTTCTTAATATTTATTTTCATTTGGTTGACCATTCCACATCTTAGTTGCGGCATGCAGTATCTAGTTCCCTGACCAGGGATCAAACCTGGGCCCCCATTGGAGAATGGAGTCTTAGCCACTAGACCACTAGGGAGGTCCTTGGGGCTTCGATTTTAATGGGGAAACCAATTTATTTTTGTTTCTTACACAATTTTTGCATTAGAGATGCCTTTCAAACTAACTTGCTTTAGTATCCATTTCGGAGAAGGCAATGGCACCCCGCTCCAGTAATTTTGCCTAGAAAATCCCATGGATGGAGGAGCCTGGTACGCTGCAGTCCATGGGGTCATTAGAGTCGGACACGACTGAGCGACTTCACTTTCACTTTTCACTTTCATGCAATGGAGAAGGAAATGGCAACCCACTCCAGTGTTCTTGCCTGGAGAATCACAGGGACGGGGAAGCCTGGTGGGCTGCTGTCTACGGGGTTCCACAGAGTCAGACACGACTGAAGTGATGCAGCAGCAGTATCCATTTAAAGATAATCACTTTTTTTTTTTAATTTATCTACTGACTAGAGACAATTAAGAGGTTGCTTATTTTTATCCATAAAAATAGAGTGTAGCCATAACTCTGAAATGAATGGCTGTTGTTGAAACATTACTTACACATAGACTTTTCCTCATTAGTTGAATGGGAGACTTGCTTGTGATTCACATTATTTTGTGAGCCAAATTGTTTTTCCTGACAATAAGCTCATCATCACATGAGAAGATCACTTGTTAAAGCAAGCTGTTCTTTTATTAGATTAAAAAGAAATGGGGCAGTGCAAAAAAATTCTCAACAGCAAAGTGATGATTCTGGTCAGGCTGACTAGATCAGTAAACTCTGCCATCCACGGAGTATTGTGCACGGCTCGCTGGGGTGTCCTTAGACGGAATTACTAGAGCATGTGCCTCGGAGAAAGGAGGGCAGATAACCACAGGGTTTGGCTCAGAGCAAGAGAAAACTTCACCATCATTAGTGCTGGCCTATTTTCATTATCTCAAAATAATGTGACCCCATTGAAAGCTCCATCTCAGCCATGGCTGACATTGTAATTTAAAGCTCTTCTATGTAAAAGTTCTTAATTTGGAAAGGTGGGTTTAGAGTATTGTATTATTAATTGTATAATTAATTGTATGATCCCTTTTGGTCAAGTTTTTTTTTTTTTTTTTTCCAAGCATGATATTATACAGTTTGATATATATTTCCTTTAGAATCCCTCAGGATGCTGATAAAGGCTTTATGAAATGAGCACATCAGTGACAACCATCACCGAATACTACACTCATGTTCCTCTGAAAGACTGCTTGGCATCAAATCCTACACAGTGGAACTCCTCTATGTACAATTAATACGTTAGGAGCATTCTGTAAGTAAAGTAGAAAGTAGCTGATAGTAACATGGCACTCATCTCATTATAAAAATTGCCTCTTCTCATCTTTGTTAGCAGCAACATGAGTAAGGACGTGTGTGAGAAGAGCTTTAGCACAAAGCAAACCCTCATGTTGACTCAATCTTCCCAGCAACCGGGAACTGACTCTCTACTGAGATTTCAGATGACGAAATAGGCTCCAGAGTGTTGTAATTCCTCCTGGATCACAGAACTAGCAAGTGGATGAGGTAAGCTGCACATCTAGTAGTTTTTTTCATACATTTTTCTTGTCTAATTACTAAGATATACATCAAGTACTTGAGAAAGACATAAAGAAGGCAGGCAGGCAGATTTGTCCCTTCTATCTAGAGCAAATTTCTTTCTCATATATATAAGTCACAAACACCATTCCACATCAATATGTAATCTTTGTTCTCTAATGACATATATTGAATTAAACTGTCTTACATTTAATATAACACATTGCATAAGATTGATGTAAGAAGCAATTCATTTATGATATATGTGTGAGATATGCAGGTTATTTCTAATTTCAACTATTAAGAATAGTCCTGCTGTACACATACCTGAATATGCAAAAAATCATGGTCACACTTGTCTGATTAAAAATCTTAGAGATAGAATTTTTTATAACAGATTATTGTCAAATTATAGACATCTACTCACACACTCACCAAAAATGAACACCCAAGTGCCTTTTTCTAGTCCACACCAAATCTGACATTCTCATAGCTGAACATGATCTATCTTTGTTACCATAATACATATTTTTCAAGTTAATATCTTTTCATAGTTTATTGGCCATTTTAAATTACTCTTTCTTAATGATATTCTTAGGGTAATATAGTGTGTTTATTCTTTGAATTTCCATTTTGCTTTCTTCCCATATTTCAAAGTATTTCTTTGTATATTAAAGATATTCTGTGTCTGGCATATTTATGCCAGCTGATATTTCCTGTTTTGCTTGCTGAGGAGGAAGATTTTTTCATCCAGTTGTAAAATATGTGTCTCTCCTGTTATTTTTGTTTCCATTTCTTTCCAGTCACATTTTCTATTGCATTCAGCTCAGTCACCTGCAGACCACCCTGATATTTGATTTGAAAAATCATGTAAGTGCAGCATACCTTGCCTTTCCAGCTTGAATTTCCCAAAGTCTTTTCCATGTATGTCACCTTGAAAAGTAAACCCTCCTCTTTCAAGTCCGGATGATACCTGATACACGTGAAAAGGAAGAAAACAACAAAAATTAATCATAACCTCTTCTTGTATCATAGTATAAATATTATTTCTCCTATTTAAACATTAATGGTTAGTTATTTTAAACATTTGTTATTCCTTTGAGATTCCCATTTATAGTTAAAATTGAGAAATACAGATATGAACTTTCAACTACCAAACTCTGTCTAATTTTGATGTCCAAAACAGTAGTAAAATTTACACCTTATTTATATGTTTAGTATCCTTGGTAAGGGGGACACACATATGAATCACCTCCGAGCCTGCATTATGTAAAACTCACTGTGTCACAGCTGCTGTCTCCTGTGTATCTCGTGAGGCCCTTTACACTCGAGTTTGATGATGAATTAGTGCAGAAGCATTGGATTAACTTGTGAAAGAGACCATGAAGGGGCACCGGGGTCTCTCTTGGCACGTGCAGGGTGGTTACTGTGGCTTTGGGGAAAGTCTGGCTCCGCTGTCACAGTGGGGTGTGGTCTGCACCTAAGCTCTTGTGTGTCTGACAGGAGCAGCCTGTCGCTCCGGGCCGGTTTCTTTCTGGTCTCAGAGACGGCTTTCTTCCATCAGATGATGAAGGGGTGACACTGCTGCAAGGCCAGGGTGAGGGCCCTGAGTTTTCACGGTGCAGACAGGACCCAGGTCATCTTGGAAGGAATCCCCGTTGGTGCCCCCAACTCTGTGCAGACATGATGATTAGAAAACCCTCCAGGAAGTACTCACATAACCATCCAGTCCCCAGTTGTCATTCTCAAAGTTGCTGACGAAAATATCCACTGGACCTTTTATCTGAAAAGCTTTCAGAAGTAAGTGGGCCTCCTCCTTCTTGTAAACACCTAGGAAAGGAGCATGGGTTATTCTTACATCGCAGAAATGCTTATGGTCAGGAAGGTAGGCACTTGGCCCATTTATGTGGAATATGATATAGAGAGGATAGTGTTTTCAATAACAGCGATTAGTGTTTCTATTTTTAAAGTTTAGCTGTAGTCCTCCTTTTTCCCTAAAAATCACGTCTTATTGAAGTCACTGTCTGTCTCGAGTAAGTATTGTCTACTTCACACAATTCAACATCTTTATCCCACAGGAGGAAAAAAAGTAATATACGTTCACTTATATTAAGTTTTTTAAATTCATCATTTTTATTCCGTTTGTACTCACTTCTGAGGACAGGGGTATGTGTTATAGAAAAGAATAAGATACAAGACCTAGGGGATTAAACTACTGTGTATGAAATAAACAAGCTAGAAAGATATATTGTATATTACAGGTAATATACCAGATATTTTACAATAACTTTAAATGGAGACTAATCTACAAAAATATTGAATCACTAAAAAAATGATGTCTTGATAAAAACAGCTATGCTGAACGGACACGTGGAGAGTTTGTACACAATTCTTACAAAATTTCAGCATGGGAAAATGTAATTATTTCTAAATCAATTAAGAAAAAAAGAGAGAGACCATAAAAATAGCCCCAAATATAGCTACTTATATAGATGAACTGTGCTTATTAAAATGAAATGAACAGCTTCATGGACAAAGGTCCACTGAATGACTGCTGAATGGTTTCATCCAGGGCATCCGGATGTGTATTGGGGATGTGGGGGGATGTGCCCGCAGCTATGGCTAGTTCCCTACCCAAAGGAGGAACCAAATGAATAAGTAAACAAAGAAATGAACAGATATTAAATAATAATAATAATGAACCCAAAAGCCTTCTGTGCAGAGAGACAGGCTCAAGGGAAGGTCACACTGTTTCAGGAACGCCAGCAGTTAATTCCCACTTTCTCTCATTAGAGAAACAGACCTCTAAAAACATTGCAGGAAGACTGTCCACTGGCCAGTCACACAAGAGGAATGGAACCCATGGACAATAAAGACCCATGGATGGGGAGGACCACCTAACGAGTTGACTCTGGGCTGCTGTCCATCGCCACCATCAGCAGCTCTGTGTTCTTGGCACACAGTTTGTGGAACCCCACTTCCACAAACTCTTAATAAAGATATATATATATATATATATATATGTATTCAGGAGATTTTTATGGTGTTTAAATTACAGCACCCCATAGGACGCCAGGTCCTGGCTGGCTTTCCAGGAGCATGACTTGTCCTTCCTCTTGTATGCTTCTTCGCAATCAGACTGTACACAGCGGGTGGACTTCTGTCTAGCCACTGGGCCTCAGTCTGAACAACTCTTGATACAAACTTTTCTCCAGATCCAAACCTAACTGCATCAAAGTCACACTGGAGAACATTTCCTTTGGGAAAAAAGTCCAAACTCCATGAAGAAAAATATTATCCAAAGGACCTGGGTGAGCCTAAGAAATCTGAATATTTTACAAAGTCTCAGTTATTCTGATCCAGGACTAGATTTGAGATCCCAGTCTATCTATTTATACATTCACAGGGTCAAGGTGCAACGCAATTTCGGGGACCCTAGATCATGAATTCATAAATAGGTACCTGTTAAAAATCTGTGAGTATGGATTATTTTTCTTTTCCTAAATCCAGAGTGTGTGCACTGTTTTTAGGTGTTTTCCCAGGGCTTCCCTGGCGGCTCAGATGGTAAAGAATCTGCCTGCAATGCAGGAGACCTACGTTTGATCCCTGGGTTGGGAAGATCCCCTGGAGGAGGGCATGGCAACCCACTGCAGTATTCTTGCCTGAAGAATCCCCATGGACAGAGGAGCCTGGCAGGCCAAGGTCCATGGGGTCACAGAGTCGGACACAATGCAGTGACTAAGCACAACGCAGCAACAGCCAGGGGAGCAGGGAAGTGAGACGTGAGGGATGGAGGAGTCCCGAGCGGCTCTCATACTTTGTGGGGTGAACCGTGTGTGTGTCTGGTCATCAGTGACGTGTGGGTGCCCCTCGGGGGCCCTTTGTGTTCAGAACCCAGGCTGGGACTTGTGGATAACTCAGTCTGAACCCTTTGGAAGTTGGTCTATAAAAAAGGATACACTGTTATAAGTGAGATAATTTGGAAAGAAAAAAAGGCAGTAGGTTCAGTCTCAAGGTGATTCTGTGTCCTGTGGGTTGATGCTCTCAACCCACGTGGGCTGGAGATTCTAATCACTGAGATCCTGACCGCAGAGCTCAAATCCTACTCCTGCCCTGTCACTTAGGAAGGCCGCTTAGTTTTCCTGGTTATCTCTTTTTCTTTAACCAGTAAAAAAAGAAAAAAAAAAGAAGTGTTTAATAATAATACTTAAATCACAAGATTGATGCAAGAAGGAAATGAACAATATATATATAAAGCACTTAAAAGTGTCTCTTGCTTAAAAATAAACCAGAGTTGGTTCTTTTCTTTTTAATTGTTTTTTTAAACTGAGACACATCAATAAAAGCTCACCAGGAGCAAATAAGTTTTAAAGAATGACAGTAAGGGTATATCAAAGCTGTGAATTTTGAAGATGTGACTATCTGGACATTAATCTTACATCTTTGATGTAACATGATCTGTGTGTAATCTGGAGAAAATTAATTTGCTTTTCTGTACTGGTTTTGTAACCTTTTAAATGAGGAAACAGCACCATCCTGCCCCAGTCACTGAGATGACCTAGTGAGAGGCAGCAGGTGCAAAGCCCAAGTAACATCAGCCAGCACTTGGCCCGTGTTGGGGCCCCCTTTGCCAGAAGACTGATGGAGGGTCTGGTGAGGGAGCTCCCTGGGTACCTACCTGTCAACTTCAGCTCCCCTTGGGAGTCAGTGAACGTCGCATTCACTTTGCTGCTAGTTGCATTGAACCAATCGACAGTTAGGGTCGCAGGCTGTCTTTTCCCTAAATATTCGTAATATCCCTTCCACACCGAATGGATGAAAAACACATCTGAAGGAACTGTGGGGGGAAAAAACAGACAAATGTTAGCACACACAGAACAGTTACATTAGACGTTTTACTACACAGAAGGCATAGCATTGCTCATTAAGACGGCACAACAGTGGCGATGGTGATGACGAAGAAGACCTGTCTCCATGTCCCTTCACAGCAGGTTTGTAAGAGTCAGGTGAGCCGGGTGGGAGCAGGCAGGTTACTGTGACATGCAGTCATCTGTCACTGGGGTGGATGCCAGTGCACCTGTGTTACCAGATCCACAAGGGCCAGCGTGTGTGGTGAACTGGGACTGCAGACACTAGGTAAGGTCTCATCAGCCAGGCTGAGCTGGAAATCACTACTGCCGTGTCACTGACTATCCGAGTGCACTTGCTGTGGGAAGACTTAGGAGGCTCAGAGGAACTGACGTCTGCCAGGGCCCTTCTGCCCTCAGAAAGCCTGCACTTCACAGCACCACTTTGACTGCACAGACCCGGCTTATGGAAACAAAGATGCTTTATTTCCCAAGATCTTTATTTTGTAAGTAAAGCCAATCTCTCATCTAGCTCTTCTGCCCTACTCTAATCCCCCTGATGAGAAATAGTCCAGAATTGGTAAGAAAGCTAGACTAAATGATGTCAAAAACCAAAGGCAAACTGTCTTCTTAAAATATTACAATTCATCTGGGACAGGAATTCTTACAAAGATTATTGAGCTATTCTGTCTTTTCAGTGGTTATAAACAAATTAAAACTTTTCACATTTCTGCTAATAAATAAGTCTAAAATCCTGCTATTTTTACAGTATTGCTATAACATTTTACAGAAGCATTGATGTAAATATGCATCAGTGAATCCACTACATTTCTCTCTGCTCTGTCTCATGACATGTGTAAATCGTTTAATTGGACAACATCCGCCGTGAGTGGGACTGGTCACAAGGTACTTTTGGACTTCCTAGGTATAAGTCCGGTACTCTTGCCTGGAAAACCTCATGGATGGAGGAGCCTGGTAGGCTGTAGTCCATGAGGTCGCTAAGAGTCGGACACGACTGAGCAACTTCACTTTGACTTTTCACTTTCATGCATTGGAGAAGGAAATGGCAACCCACTCCAGTGTTCTTGCCTGGAGAATCCCAGGGATGGGGGAGCCTGGTGGGCTACCGTCTCTGAGGTTGCACAGAGTCGGACATGACTGAAGCGACTTAGCAGCAGCAGCAGCAGGTATAAAGAAAGATGCTGGTCTCCCTAAATGTGTTTTTAGCAAACGCACTTATGGCCACAGTGTGGTGAGGACAAAGCACAGAGTCCCTGGTTGCGCTTTTCTTTCCGGCTCCACTGGACGTTTGCCTGTTTTCCCAGACAGGCTGACCCTACAACAAGTCTCCCGACAACAGAACAATGTCAGCACTTGCTGGGGCTTTGATGGACCCAACTTCCTAATAGTAATAGTTTTAAAACTCAAGTTTGAAGCAAGGACTTGACACAGGCCTCTAACACAGATGCTGATTGATCAGGACACTGAGCAGGCCCGTCATCAGCAGTATCACCAAGGCCCACTTTTCATCAGCAAGCCCGAGATGCCTCGTTTTCCTTTTTTTTTTTAATTTTTATTAAAAAAATTTTTTTTAAATATAAATTTATTTATTTTAATTGGAGGTTAATTACTTTACAATATTGTATTGGTTTTGCCATACATCAACATGAATCCACCACAGGTATACACGTGTTCCCCATCTTGAACAGTATCCAGATCACTTTCCCTAGTTGGAAGGGGCACACCCAGTGGAAGCCGTGAATGTGCCGAGGTCCTCTTGGCGGGTCGCACACCCATTGGCAGGTCGGGTGGGCCAGCTGGGCTGGGCACCAGGAGAAGCAGCAGGTCAGCGGGGAAGCTCCGACTGTGCTCAGCTGCAACCACTGGGGACATGGAGGATCCTTTTGGGTCCTTGTCCTCTGACCTGTTGCTGGTGGTTTGCAGTGTAATGTAACCACCACAGTGGAGGTGCTAGACTGTGTGCCTATACAAAGAAGCCGTTTCATCAGTGCTTCCCTTCAGAGAGGACAGGGCACATTGAGGTAGAGTCTGCAGCACTATAGCTGATTCATACTGTTGTTTGGTAGAAACCAATGCAATATTGTAAAGCAATTATCCTTCAATTAAAAATAAATTTTAAAAGCTTGCAGATTTGTCATTGACCTTGACAGAATCAGCAAACAGAACACACCACCACCATCCACTGTGTTTCCTTCAATCAAAGAAAACATTGCCTGGATAGAGCACTGATTTCTGTGTTTGATTTTCAAATAACATTTACATAGAATAGCACAGAAAAACATTTTAAGGTAGGTCTTATACTTCATGGTGTACAATGCATGAATTCCTTTAACCATGTTGGAACTTTTTGCCTCATCTAAGAATTAAATGCAAAACCCAGCAACTGTGACTGAACTTACAGCATTTCACATACTCTCTCCACATTTGACCCTGGAACAGAGTTTATGGCTAAGAAACCAGTGTGAAAACCTGAATACAGAAAACACCAAAAAATGCAACTTACCTAAGTGTTTTCTGTTGTATTTTTTTTTGTTTGTTTGACTTACATTATAACTTGGGGACACACTATATTGTTTAAATATTCTCTAAATTTATAACAGGCCAGGTGATTTGGAGTAACAAACATCTTCATTAGGAAATAAACCTGCACCTTTCCCGTTTGCTACGGCATGCATTAAGCAAGGTATCACACACAACAGAAAGCGAGAATTAAAGTATCAGAGGCAGAGGATGGAGATACTTGGGGAAGGATGCACCCCACAGTTGAACTGCTGGAATGCACAGCTGTCATGATGTATTGTTTACTGTAGCATCCTCGTGTGGAGGAAAGACGCACAACCCTCTTTATAAGGCTCTCCGTTATACCACATTCTGGCTCAACATCTGATGTCCACTTCTGCCTACAAAATGCCCAAGGTACCTTTTCGTAAAACAGCGTGAGACAATGACAAAGGTTTTCCTTTTAAGTAAAGTATTGTTATTCCATTAACACACCATCGTTATGAGAGAAACAGGAACCTGTGTGGGCTTGGTGTTTTAAATAACTGAAACTTTAATTTGTTTATGGACTAAAGGAATCAGAAATTTGTTTCTTTGGCTGCACAGAGTATAGTAGAGAACAGATCATCTTATTTGATTTAAATCTGTAACTGTTCTGGTATACAAACCTGGAGTTTTAGTAACTGTTTCATTAACTTCTCTCACTCCTTTACCTACAAGTAAAAAGACAAATTATCACTTTCAAAAAACATTTATTTTTGAATAAGTTTGAAAAAATGTCAAACCGAAGCAATGTTTGTTTCTCCAGATTTCTTGAATGCACAAAATAATATCTTATACATCTCCACTTTAACCCATATATTCACAGCATAACGTCCTTTGCTTTTGTGGGAAAACTGAGTTTCTTAGTGGAAATCAATTTGGATCTGACTTGTGCATTCAGTGTGCTACAACAGAGAGCCTTGTAAAGGAGGGTGTTCATACCCTTTCTCACTCCTCTTTGGGATCTCCTGCCCCCAAGGGAAAGGTAATTTATGAAATTACTTTGTAAAGAGTTACAATCCATCTCAATTTTCCAAGTCCCCACCCTGATTAATGAACTCACAAGTTAGCAGTGAACATCAAAATACTTCCCCTGCAAAATGTTTAATTTGGTCTATCAACTTAGATTTAACTCATAATCTCTTTGATTTCATAGTTTTGTATCAAACTACAAATTACTACTTTTTTAAAAGTATGTATTTGTCTATTTCAGTGAGAGAGAGGAGAGGGAGACATAAGTGACTTAATTCCTAACGTGAATTCAACTGAAGATTTATGAGGGGATTCTGACAGAAAGTTGTTTCTGGGGAATTTTGACAGAAAATAGGGGGATTCCAAGGAAATCCCAAATTCTGAGGGGCAGAAGCAAGTTTCTGAGGGATTGCCAAGGGGCAGAAGGGGTTTCCAGGGGATTCCTGAGGGGCAAAAGGGGGTTTCTGGGTGATTCCCCATCAGCAGATGGTGGTATCTGGGGGATTCCCCACTGAAAGAAGAGGTTTTTTTTTTTTTTTTTGCAGGGAAATCTGAGGGGCAGAAGAGAGTTTCTGGAGGAATCCTGAGGGCAGAAGGGGGTTTTCCGGGAATTCCCCACCAACAGAAGGTGGTTTACTTGGGGATTCCCCACCAGCAGAGGATGGTTTCTGGGGATTGCCCACGAATAGAAGGGAGTTTTCAGGAGGATTCCCCACAGGCAGAGGGTTTCCAGGGGATTTTCCAGCAGTGGAAGGTGGTGTCCAGGGTATTTTCCGAGGACAGAAGGGGGTTTCCCCCAGGGAATCCTGAGGGCAGAAGGTAGTAAGTATCCAGGGGAATCCTGAGGGGCAGAAGGGTGTTCTGGCTGGGGGAATCCTGAGGGCAGAAAGTGATTTCCGGGGAATTCACCACCAGCGGAAGGTGGTTTCAGGGGATTCCTCACTGACTGAGGTGGTTCCCAGGGGAATCCTGAGGGCAGAAGGGCATTTTTGGTGGAATCCTGAGGGTAGAAGGGGGTTTCTGGTGAAATCTGAGGGCAAAAAAGGTTTCTGGGGGATTCCTGAGGGCAGAAGGCGGGTTCTGTGGGATTCTGAGGGCAGAAGGGGATTTCTGGTGTAATCCTGAGGGCAGATGGGGGTTTCTGGTGGAATCTTGAAGGCAGAAGGGGGTTTTCAGGGGAATCATGTGGGCAGAAGGGGGTTCCGATGTAATCCCAAGGGCAGAATGTGGTTTCCAGGGGAATCCTGAGGGCAGAATGTGGTTTCCAGGGGAATCCTGAGGGCAGAATCGGGTTCTGGTGGAATCCTGAGGGCAGAAAGGGGTTCAGGTGGCATCCTGAGGGCAGAAGGTGGTTTCCAATGGGAATCTTGAGGGCAGAATTGGGTTCTGGTGGAATCCTGAGGGCAGAAGGTGGTTTCCAGTGGGAATCTTGAGGGCAGAATTGGGTTCTGATGGAATCCTGAGGGCAGAAGGGGGTTCTGGTGGAATACTGAGGGCAGAAGGGGTTCAACGGTGGAATCCTGAGGGCAGAATCGTGTTCTGGTGGAATCCTGAGGGCTGAAGGGGGTTTCTGGTAGAGTGCTGAGGGCTCATTGGGGTTCTGGGGTGGAATCCTGAGGGCAGAATGTGGTGTCCAGGGGAATCCTGAGGGGTAGCATGGGGTTTCTGGAGCAATCCTGAGGGCAGAAGTGGATTTCTGGTGGAGTTCTGAGGGCAGAACGGTGTTCTGGTGGAATCCTGAAGGCAGAAGAGGGTTTCTGGTGGAATCCTGAGGGCAGACTGCTGTTTCCAGGGTAATAATGTGGGCAAAAGCAGGTTCTGGTAGAATCCTGAGGGCAGAAAGGGGTTTCTGGTAAAATTCTGAGGGCCGAAGGGGGTTCTGGGGTAGAATCCTGAGGCTTGAAGGGGTTTCTAGGGGAATTCTGAGGGCAGAAGGCATTTCTGGTGGAATCCTGAGGGCTGAAGGGGGTTCTGGAGTGGAATCCTGAGGGCACAATGTGGTTTCCAGGGGAATCCTGTGGGTAGAAGGGGATTCTAGGGTGGAATCCTGTGGGCAGAAAGTGGTTTCCAGGGGAATCCTGAGGGCTGAACGGGGTTCTGGAGTGGAATCCTGAGGGCACAATGTGGTTTCCAGGGGGATCCTGTGGGCAGAAGGGGGTTCTGGGATGGAATCCTGAGAGCAGAATGTGATTTCCACGGGAATCCTGAGGGGTAGTATGGGGTTTCCAGGGCAGTCCTGAGGGCACAAGTGGATTTCTGTTGGAATCCTGAGGGCAGAAGGGGATTTCTGGTGGAATCCTCAGGGCTGAAGGGGGTTCTGTTTGAATCCTGAGGGCAGAAGGGGTTTCTGTTCGAATCCTGAGGGCAGAAGGGGTTTCTAGGCGAATTCTGAGGGCAGAAGGGGATTCTGTTGGAATCCTGAGGGCTGAAGGGGTTTCTGTTCGAATCCTGAGGGCTGAAGGGGTTTCTAGGCGAATTCTAAGGGCAGAAGGGGATTCTGGGGGACTCCTGACTGCAGAAGGGGATTTCTGGCAGAATCCTGAGGGCAGAATTTGCTTTCCAGGGAAATCCTGATGGGCAGTAGGGGGTTTCTGGGGGAATCCTGAGGACAGAAGGGGATTTCCAGTGGAATCCTGAGGACACAAAGGGGTTCTGGTGGAATCCTGAGGGCAGAAGGGGGTTCTGGGGTGGAATCCTGAGGGCAGAATATGGTTTCCAGGGGAATCCTGTGGGCAGAAGGGGGTTCTGGTGGTGGAATGCTGAGGGCAGAATGTGGTTTCCAGGGGTATCCTGAGGGGGTAGTATGGGGTTTCCAGGGCCATCCTGAGGGCAGAAGGGGATTTCTGGTGGAATCCTGAGGGCAGAAGGGGGCTTCTGGTGGAATCCTGAGGGCTGAAGGGGGTTCTGGTGGAATCTTGAGGGCAGAAAGGGTTTTCTGGTAGAATTCTGAGGGATGAAGCGGGTTCTGTTGGAATCCTGAGGGAAGAAGGGGGGTTCTGGGACAATCTTGAGGTCAGAAGGGGGTTTCCAGGGGAATCCTGAGGGAAGAAGGAGTTTTCTGGTGGAATCCTGAGGGGCAGTAGGAGGTTTCCAGGGGAATCCTGAGGGCAGAAAGGGGTTTCTGGTGGAATCTTGAGGGCAGAATGTGGTATCCAGGGGAACCCTGTGGGAAGAAGGGGTTTCTGGTGGAATCCTGAGGGTTGTAGAGGGTTCTGGGGTGGAATCCTGAGGGAATGTGTGGTTTCTAGGGGAATTCTGAGGGCAGAAGGGAGTTTCCGGGGGAATCCTGAGGGTGGAAGGGGGTTTCCAGGTGAATCCTGAGGGCAGAAGGGTGTTTCTGGGGGAATCCTGAGGGCCAAAGAGGATTTCTTGTGGAATCCTGAGGGCAGAAGGGGGTTCTGAGGGAATCCTAAGGGCAGAAGGGGGTTCTGGGGTAGAATCTTGAGGGAAGAAGGGGTTTCTAGGGGAATTCTGAAGGCAGAAGGGGATTTCTGGTAGAATCCTGAGGGGCAGTAGGGGGTTCCAGGGAATCCTGGGGGCACAAAGGTGTTCTGGTGGAATCCTGTGGGCAGAAGGGGGTTCTGGTGGTGGAATCCTGAGGGAAGAATATGGTTTCCAGGGGAATCCTGGGGGCACAAAGGGGTTCTGGTGGAATCCTGAGGGCAGAAGGGGGTTCTGGCGGTGGAATCCTGAGGGCAGAGTATGGTTTCCAGGGGAATCCTGAGAGGTAGTAGGGGGTTTCCAGGGCCATCCTGAGGGCGGAAGGGGTTTTCTGTTGGAATCCTGAGGGCAGAAGGGGGTTTCTGGTGGAATCCTGAGGGCAGAAGGGGTTCTGGGCTGGAATCCAGAGGGCAGAAATGTGTTTCTGGTGGAATTCTGAGAACAGAAGGTGGTTTCTGGTGGAATCCTGAGGGCAGAAGTGGTATTTAGGGGAATCCTGAGGGCAGATGGGGATTCTGTGAATCCTGAGGGCTGAAGGGGGTTCTGGGCTGGAACCCTGAGGGCAGAAATGGGTTTCTGGTGGAATTCTGAGGGCAGAAGGGGGTTTCTGGTGGAATCCTGAGGGCAGAAGGGGTTTTCCAGTGGACACCTGAGGGCAGAGAGGGTTTCTAGAGGGGATCCTGAGGGCAGAAGGGGTTTCTAGAGGGGATCCCGAGGGGCAGGAGGAGGTTTCCTGGGGAATCCTGACTGACAGAGAATTCTTTCTTTCAGAATTGAAAAGTGCTGACTACACATAGGCTCCACGAAGCTCCTCTAAAGGCATGGGCTGTATCAGTGTCATGTCTGTTTCTGTTGCTTTGCCATCATGTCCAGGTGTGGTTGGTGAAGAAGCTGAAGGTGTGTTGCTGTCAGCTCTGACTAGGTGTTACTTTTCTATGTAAATACCCAACTTTGTGAGTCATTAGTACATCATTCTGGTGGTGTTTTTGTAAGTTTAAAAAACGGAACCAATGTCAAGGACACACAAACTTATATTCTACCACTAAATAGCTGTGGTCTCAAAAATAACACACCTATGTTATATATTCAACATTGGTGATCTTTGCCAATTTTCATTAAAAAAATACATTTTCCAAAGACATACTGTATTTTATTTTCCTTTTAACTCAGTGTGTTTTTCTTTGATTTGATTTGCAAATTTGTGATTTGCAAATAATGAGACCTGCACCTCTCCTTGGCTTGTGCTGCCTCTGCATTCAACACAGACTGCCACATATTCACACACACAGCTCACACACATAATGCACAGATTTGGGGGGAGGGTGACGGACAGTGCCTCCAAGAGGCTACTACTTGGGCGTCTTCCACCTGGACATGAGCCTGGTGGGCAACTGACACTCATCCTGGTCTGCAGGGACCCACTCTCACTTCTCACCAGTAACTTACTTTTACAGACAGGGGACTTCCCTGTCCATTTCATGTCTGCTTTACACGTCCTGTGCTCAGATCCACCTGCGAGGAAGAATCCCGGATGGCAGGTGTATACCAAGGTGTAGCCAAAGGTGGGGAGGTCAATGGCTCTCACATCTGCATGGGCTGGCGTTTCAGGCTGGCGGCAGGCGTGAGCTGAAATGGGATTTAGTCCATTAGTAAGTCCACTGGAGCCTAAGCATATGTGTCAAAGGAAACACAGAGAAAGAGATGGAAATGGCTATAAAGTTAGTTTACCATTTAAAATTGAGAATACGGGAGCTTTACAGATCACTGACACTCTGGTCTCTGCAGCTTACAGCACAGCAGAGCCTTGGTGTTGCCAGGTCTCTCTCTTCCTCTCCGTCCACCCCTCCCTCACTCTCTCCTCCTCCTCTGTCTCTGCCTGTCTGTCTGTCTTCTATTTATCATCTGTCTATCTAGTCTCCTTTGCATACATATATATATATATATGTAATTCTGTATAGAAATTTAGAAATCATAGCTTTAAAATAAACACTTCTGACATACTGTTAAGGTAAGTGGGGCCTCCCTGGTGGCTCAGATAGTAAACAGTCTGTTTGCAATGCAGGAGACCCAGGTTCAATCTCTGGGTAAGGACGATCCCCTGGAGAAGGGAATGGCTACTCACTCCAGTATTCTTGCCTAGAGAATTCCATGGACAGAATTGTGTCTATGGACACATGGACATTCGAATTCCATGGACAAGTCAAATGTGGAGCCTGGTGGGCCACAGTCCATGGGGTCACAGAATTGGACATGACTGAATAACTAACACTAAGATAAATAATATGTTAAATTTCTTTAAAAAGCAGCCCTTTAAACAGACAGATTAATGTGTATTTTAAAATAGGCTTTGATTTTTGTCCAGTGCCAACTAGCAAATTTACTGCTCAGTTAAATGAATAATTAATTTTGGCCAAAATCCACTGTGTGTCTAGAAAATTAATTGAAATAGATTCTTTTTTCATTTAAAATATCACTTAAGAATAAATAAGGTTGTAATTGTTTTTGTTTTTTACTTGAGTTGTGTCTGACTCTTGTGACCCCATGGACTGTAGCTTGCCAGGCTCCTCTGTCCATGGGATTTTCCAGGCAAGAATACTGGAGTGGGTTGCCGTTCCCTTCCACATGGGTTCTTCCCTACCCTGCAGGATCAAACCTGTGTCTCCTGCATTGGCAGCCAGATTCTTCACTGCTGAGCCACCAGGGCAGCCCCAAGGTTATAATGTGCTGTGCTGCATGTGTGCTGTGTTAAATTGCTTGGGTTATGTCCGACTCTTTGGGACCCTATGGACTGTAGCCGCCAGAGTCTTTTGTTCATGAGATTCTCCAGCCAAGAATACTGGAGCGGGTTGCCATGCCCTCCTTACAGGGATCTTCCTGACCCAGGGATCAAACCGATGTCACTAACTTATGTCTCCTGCATTGGCAGGTGGGTTCTTTACCACTAGCGCCCCCTGGGAAGCCCCGTGCTTGATCTCAAATAAGTTATCATTCTTCATAGAGTACACATTTATATCTCAAATATAGGACTTGGCCAAGTATTATAAAACAAGTTTATATGATTAACGTCACTAATGCAATCTTTTTAAGTATTGTAGTATTTTTCATTTTGACAGACTTTCAAGGTGGTGGTGGTTTAGTCACTAGGTCGACTCTTGCGACACCATAGACTGTAGCCTGCCAGCCTGCTGTCCATGGGATTTCCCAGGCAAGAATACTGGAGCCGTTTCCATTTCCTTCTTCAAATTTTCAAGGTAATGAAGACCTAATGTTAGCTAGCTCCACACACAGACACACACACCTATGTGTATATACATACATATACATGCATGTATGTGTGATATCTCTGTATAACATTCACACAGAGGATTCACGTAGAGATTTAGAATAGAGATGATAGCTTTGAAATAAATACTGATACATAAATACACAAAATTCACAACTTACATACTCAGAAGATATTTGTATAGTAAGAGTTAGATACTACCTTACCCTAGATTGGTAGAGGATGAAGGGTTGATTACTAATCATTACATTTCTCCTAATTCTCATGATTACATCACAAAACAAAACTTGGTCCTAAGTATTTGAATTATCAATTCATATGGACTCCAAAAAGAATAGTTTAAACACTTGTATTAATACTCTGATGAGTCACATGATCTTTAGTGACCTGAGGTGAACATCCTAGGGGAGCAGTAACACAAGTAGGTTTTCTCTCGGTGAGTGTTGACCAGCGTGTTATTCACTGGTCTTTGGTTAAGGACAGTTTCTCAGGCTTTGGGGCCTGGGTATCACCGGAGGTGCCTGGGGACTACAGACTGGGGTCCCCCTGCTCCTCTTCACCCGACCTGCCCCTGGCCCCCAGAGCTCAGATACCGCAGGGGTGTGCAGAATAGCACTCAAGATTCAAACTTTAACCAACTCTGGGTACTGCTGCTGATGGTTCTAGGGAGTCAGACTCTGAGAAATGAGTTTAGGGAATGGAAAGTAAACAAACAAAAATAAGCCCCTCATTGTTTCTCAGGAAGGTGAATTCTTCCAGCTGCTGGAGAGCGGACAGGCCCTGCCCTTGCACAGGGTCACACTTACGGATGCACTCCGTCTGGATGCCGCTCCACGTCAGGTTCGCCAGGCAAGTTCGAGTTGTAGAGCCTTGGACGTGGTAACCTTTTCGGCACCGGAAAAACACCATACTTCCAACCTGGAGGGGAAAGCCAGCACCAAGCTCAGAGGTGACGTGGACACACACTGGAAAGCACGCTCCAGGGTCAGGTCTGAATCAACGTGTACATGTAAAATGCAGGTTAAAGTGTCAGACACAGTTCTTGTTGTTTAGTTGCTCAGTTGTGTCCAACTGTTTTGTGACCCCATGGACTGCAGCCCACCAGGCTCCTCTGTCCAAGGTATTTCTCAGACAAGAATACTGGATTAAGCTGCCATTTCCTTCTCCAGGGGATTTTTCCAACTGAGAGATCAAACCCACATCTTGTGCTTGGCAGTGTTGGACACAGTACAGGTTTTTCAATGGATCGTGTGAGGTCTTAGATACAGTGACTCATGATTATTTAGAAGCAGTTTATTTGGGTAAAAAAGTATACCTTTTCTCTTTAGTTTTAGCCTTATCTCTCTTTAGTTTGTGATAACTGTTTTTTTCCCCTCTGCTAGTCCTAGTGTTCTTGCCTGGAGAATCCCAGGGACGGGGGAGCCCGGTGGACTGCCAGACGTCTATGGGGTCGCACAGAGTTGGACACGACTGAAGTGACTTAGCAGCAGCAACAGTCCTATTCTGGGCTTCCCAGGTGGCTTAGCAGTAAAGAATCCACCTGCAATGCAGGAGACCTGGGTTTGATCCCTGGGTTGGGAAGATCCCCTGGAGGAGGAAATGGCAACCCACTCCAGTATTCTTGCCTGGAGAATCCCCATGGACAGAGAAGCCTGGCGGGCTACAGTCCCTAGGGTCGCAAAAGAGTCAGATGTGACTTTGAGACTAAACAAGTCCTATTCTAAGCAATTAGTGTTTGTTAGCAAATTATTTTAGCACTTGGGGGAACTGGCTTGGAGGCTGATAAGGACTCCATCATAGAATCCTCCAGAACTATTCTTCTGATGGTCTCAGTCATCTCTTTAAAAGATGGCATCTGGACTTTAAAATGATTAGTAAATCTTGCCTTGGGTCCAACCTGTTATCCAGGATAGTGTAACTACTCTGTCATAAGGGGAATGGTGGGTTCACCCCTCCCGATTAGCTTCTCACAGCAGATCACAGGACTGCGTCACTGAAAGCAATCGTCATGAAGGTTCACTTACTATAGGACACATGCAGGCAAGTTAGAGATCACTGAAACCAGGGGTGACCACAACTTGGGTTTCTTATGGTGAGTTAGTGAGAACATCCACATCTCATATTTTCTGGTATTGCAATATGTTCAGCATATGCCAGAAAACGTTACCTGAAGCTGTAAGGCCACACAGGAGACCCTGCATAAAATGCGCTAGATTTAACCTTGGGGGACTGTGAGGCTGTCCTTGCAGAGTGAACCAAGGCTGTCAGGAAGGAGCCAGTGTGGCATCAGGGCAATCAAATGAGGACAGTTTACACTTCAGGAGAAAGGAGAAGTGGCGGAAGAAAAGACTTTTATTCTCAATAAATGGGAACAGTAACTTGAAAGTAGTGTGTATATTCAGCTCTGCCTTTCAAAGCCATCTGATCAGAGAACCTGAAGTCACTCAATTACTTAAGATGGTTGAAATATTTTATTTCAAGCTTCTTCAATTTCCATTTTCAGGTATTTCTCTGATATTCATGTTAATGTACTTTGAAGGCATCTTCTTCTGTTTTTGTCTCTGGAATTTAATGTTATTCACCTATTCTATCTAGTCACCAAGTGGGGTCTTCTTATGTGAATCAGTGGAAAATCACCCTGTTTGAGATTTGCTGTGTCAATTCAGCAGACAGAAAGAAATATGTATGCTTTCAAATAGAAATTCATATACCAATTAATCCTGTGTGAATAAGATACAGTTGTCTCAGTTCTAACAGTTAAAATAATAAGCAGAAATCCTCTTTGAATGGACTATATTTGGGCAAATGTAACATGAGTCAGATATGCTACATAAACACATATATATTTAAGTATCAATTACATTTTAAAATAGAGAAAACCATAGTAAAATAAAAATGGAATACCTCATATCCTCTTGAGCTATTCTGTATTCCAAACTGTGGAGTACCAGGGTCTGGACAGGTGTTATGAGCAGGATCTGAAATTCACACACACAAAAAAAATCAGAACCAGATATGGTTATTACAGGAATTCTAATATTTTTACTAAAAGGCCTTGCAAAATTCAGAAAATTGTGTTTTGACAAGTGGGCAAGATGTTTTGCAAAAAAATTAAAAATTAAATTGCTATTTTCATCTTTTTTCTGACTTCTTTAGATGTTAATCATTAGTGTTTTATCAGACTCTAAATTGCCCTGAATATTATTTCCTATGTCAGAAGAAACACATTCTTTTCCATTCTCTAGTTTAAGTTTTCTCTGCTGACATACTGTATTGGTTAGCTAATGATATATATAGTCTTCAATAATTACATATTATCTTTTATTTTTTTGTTGATTTAATTAGACACCATCTAATTTGGTCATCTATTATATTACTCTAAACATAAACTAATTCTCCTAAGATTTCAAAATGTGGAATATATTTAATGCTTCAAAATAAAAGCATATGGTAGACCAACAGTGATATTTGTCTAAAACACTGTAGCACTTCAGCAATCAGCGAGTGGCTTCAGTATGTCCGCTCTCCAGCTGCTGATGGGAAAACAAAATAGATAACTTCAAAAAAGTGTTTTCAAGAGAAACTAACCTATTGGGGGGAAGAAAAAAATTTTTTTTTTAGTTTTTCAGAAACAACCAAAATAAAGCAATAGTTTTATCCCAATGGCAGTAAACTTTAATTATAAAAAGCAGTGTTTCAAAGAAATTATTGTTGACACTGTATTTTTAAGTAGATATTTACTTTCTTAGAAAACAACCAGGGATAGAAGTCATTCCCTGCTTGCCGCGCGTGTGCAGAAGGCCCTCTCTCGCTTGGGGAAGCAGGGTGCGCAGAGCGGCCGGCCCTCACTCATTCAGTCTGCAGGGTGAGGTGGAGGGAGGTTGGGAGGGAGGCACAGAGGGTTCTGGTTCCTGTGTCACTGACGCAGTGACTGTTGACCAGTATAAGTTCCACCTGAACCCTGCCTAAGAGACAGAGATTTAGTCTAAAAATGAAGGGTTTAGGTCATGTAGAGAATCTCTTTTAACTTGTAAGTTTCACTGCATGTTGGAAGGTCAACAGAGCTCGCGTGACCCTGTAGCCCTTTCAGCCGTGGCTGACAGAGCAGGTGGTTTGCTGGGGAGCAGGGGTGGGCTGGGGGAGAGGGTGTCAGGCTCTGAAGTGGGGGGCCCTTCTGGTGCCACGGCAACAGTGAGATCTTCATCAAACTGGTCTCTCCCCTGAAGACCGCGGTTGTCAGCTGACATAGGCAGAGAGGGGGCTGGCAGGGTAAGAGAGTCTAGGAGCTGTTTTTAAATGACTTGTCACATCAACTCCAGGCTCCGCGGCAGGATTTAAAAGAGGCTGCCATCAGCGTGGCTGGTCAGTGCCTGCACAGAGCATCTCCCAGGAGAGCATCACCTGTGTGCCCACAAACGCTCCAGCTTTAGAATGAAACACCCTCTCCCCACCCCCAGGGCTGTCTTGCCATCATTACCGATGCAGGTGGGCTGGACGCCACTCCAGGTGCCGTCTGCCTGACAGACTCTCCGGGACGACCCCACCAGGAGGAAGGGGGACTTGCACTGGAAGAAGACTTCAGATCTGTAGGTGAAGATCTTGCCGCTGAGGCGCCCCTCGGCAGGGGTGCCGGGGTCCCCGCAGAACACAGCTAGAGAAGACAACCAGGAGGTCAGTGCACAGTCTGTGCCCCTGGGTCAGGTTAGTCTATTCAGCTTCTCTAACTGCTTTCCGATAAATCCTCCCATTAAGCCCCGGAAGGCTCAGTGAGTAAAGAATCAGCCTGCAGTGCAGGAGACGCAGGTTTGATCCCTGGGTAGGGAATATCCCCTGGAGAAGGAAATGGCAACCCACTCCAGTCTTCTTGCCTAGAGAAGCCCATGGACAGAGGATCCTAGAGGGCTATAGTCCAATGGGTCACAAAGCACATACACGCATTAAATCCTTAGGAATCAACGATGAAGAAAAGCACAGAATCTGCCCGTGGGCAGCGGGTCTCAAACGTGGAGTCTTTAACCTATTGCACCCTGGCTACAAGTCTGGCAGGCTCTCTTCCTCAGACTGCAGCCTGAGGTTTGTGTGCCGTGGTCTGTGCTCCCAAGGACTTACGCAGGCACTGGGGGACCTCGCCTTTCCAGACCCCTCGGCCTTCGCAGGAGAGGATGGCGGGCTGGGAGAGCTGGAAGCCGTGGGCGCAGCTGTAGCTGATGCTGGCACCCCAGCGGAAGTCCGTTCCTTCCACCTTCCCGTCCTGGACTGGAGGAGGCTGGCCACACATGACAGCTGTCAGAGAACAAACAGGATTCAACATTCTAGAGTTTCCACCACAACACAGTGCTCCAAGGCCTCACATTTTAATTTCACCCACGTTGCAAAAGACATCTACAAGGGGCTGAATTTTTTAATAGACAAATTGCTGAAGAAGATAGCAAATCAAAATAATAAAACTTTTCTCTAACATTTCCTCATTAATTTAGATCAAGTCCATAAAAGCAAAGTCAAAACATATCCCACCATAAATGAAGGTGGAGTAAACAAGACAGTCTCAGTCTATAAGACAAAGGAAAGACTGTTGTTCCACTGACGTCTTCGTACAATGGTCACCAGAGGCATATTCAGTCAGAAGCATGGTCCTATGACATGAGTGCGAGCATTTGAATTTATATAAACAGATGGTAAGAATTTCTTTATCTGAATTTTTTCCTTTATACAAAAGAAAGAAGTGAAAGTCATGAAAGTGAAAATGAAGTCACTCAGTTGTGTCCGACTCTTTGCGACCCTGTGGACTGTAGCCTACCAGGCTCCTCCGTCCATGGGATTTTCCAGGCAAGAGTACTGGAGTGGGTTGCCATTTCCTTCTCCAGAGTCTGTATATAAAGATAGCATATAGTTTCCAAAAGACATACATAGGCTGCTGATGCACTTGCTGAAGAATTGAGCACTAACACTTGCGTGGTTAGAGAAGACCCTGTAAGAAACCGCTTTGCCAGGGTTCTGTCACATCCAGGGGCTTCCCAGGAGTGACTTGCCCACTGGTGCTGGTGTCTGCCTGGCCCGCTCCAGCCATTATTCTGCAACGCCTGGTCTAAGAGCTGCCTGAAAACCCAAGAGCCCCGAGACTTCATACTGGAGAAGGTTTGCTGCTGACAGTCTGGGCACGGAAGGCAGCGGGAGAGGAGACTCAGCCCTATTTCCTCACCTGCACTTTCTCACGGGTGCTCACACCTTCTCACATGAGAAAGACACACAGACACAACCACACGTGCACACCTGGAAGCTGGAAACGGGCCCTCCTCTTGCCATTCTCTTTCTCTCCATCTATCCACTCATTCAACAA
The DNA here is from genome assembly GCF_002263795.3 of Bos taurus. Taxonomy (NCBI): domain Eukaryota; kingdom Metazoa; phylum Chordata; class Mammalia; order Artiodactyla; family Bovidae; genus Bos; species Bos taurus. The sequence continues at coordinate 2,182,497 of NC_037354.1, forward strand.
AGATTCCTGCAGAACCCCCAAGTGAAGACTGGGGGAACAGTCTATAGACAGGTCGACATCAGGTGACAAGGCCCCCAGGTGGGAACAGTGATGAGTGATGTGGCTCCAGGGAGGAGTGGACAGGGTGGCCAGCAGGAGAAGAGAGAGGTCTCCTCCGTGAGGGCCTGGATGGCTGTGGAAGGATTGTTAATCCACAGACACCAAACAGAGGGACAAGATCTACACAAATGGATCTGAAGTCCAGAGATCAGACGTTCTAGGAATAAGCGCCATGGACACACTCACTGGACTAGAATGCTCCCAACAGGACAGCGTGAGCTGCATTAAACACCCTCTTAGCACCTGCCACAGAGCTGCACGGTGTTAATACTGCAGCTGGAAAGAAGGACACGAGACAGGGCTCCTCACCCTCTGATGGGAGGAAACCAGGATGCGCCAGAACCGCCCCGGCCGGAAGTGGATAAACGGCCCTCGGGGTGGGGGCTCCTCTGACCTCACAAGACTCAACAGGACGCACCTTCCTCCAAGGTTTCCTGCTACTCCAGCTCCAGCTCTCCCCACTCCCTCGTCTAATGACGATAAGACGACCCTTTCTCCTGTGTGGTCACTGCCGGCCTCCACGCCCTCTCCTGCCCCTGCCCCTCCGGCCCAGCCGAGAAGGCCCACAGCTCCCTCTGGAGCTGGTGGAGACGCTCACCCTGCAGATCAGCCCTGCATCAGCGGTCCGCCAGCCCCCCTGCTCCCCCAGCCACGTGGATGCTTTCTACCTGCTCGCTCTCTCCCTGGAAAGTCCACTGGCCAAGTCATGAACCTCCCTGTACCCCTTCCTTGTGGTGGGACTTCGTTAGTCTCAGCGTCCGAGGCCCACCAGGCATCAGGACACTGGCGGTCTCTGCCACTGTTCTGCCCTATCCGATGATCGGCTCTGACCGCCTCTCCAACCCTGTGATGACGGCCACAGACTCAACACAGCCACGCACACCGAGACAGCAGAGCTGGGTTCACAGCACAGACTCCAGAGTCGGCCCTGAAGCCCGAGGTTCCAAGACCTAACCTGCGACCCTGAGAATTTACTGCAGCTCTCTGTGAGTCAGTCTCAAGGCTGTAAAACCAAGATTAAGGTAATAAGAAAAGGAAGTGATTTAATATTTGCGAATGAGTTTACAGGAATGCTGAGCACTTAGAAGGTTTACACGAATGCTTGCAAACTGATGTAAAATGTTAACTCAATAAAGACTCTCCACATGTGAGTGACGCACAAGAGAAGCCCCAACACTCGCCTTTGCAGGTCGGTTTGCTGTGATTCCAGGTACTGTCCTTGGTGCAGCGGATGGTGGGGGACGTGGCGGGCTCCATGGTGTAGCCGGGGTTGCACTGGTAGCTGACCGTCTTGTTGAAGGTGAAATCCGTCCCGAACTGGATGCCGTTAGCCAGGGTCCCTGGGTCTCCACAGCTGATGACTAATCAGCAGAGAACAGACAAACAGAGAGACACAGTATCATCACGGGATGACTTATTCCTGGTTTCTGTTTAAGTGACTCTCCTTAAGCTGCTCTTCAGAGCAATGATGCCGTGGCTGAGCACCGCGATACCAACCTATCTGGGGGACAGTTTCGCTGGCTGGCAGTCAGGAGGCTGCATGTTTGGAACCACTTATTTCTACTCCACTGATAGTTGTCTGTGTGGATGACAGCTGTCATCCTCGTTCTGTCCTTAACTACATGTCGTGAGGGGTCACCCCACAAGGTCAAGGACAGAGACACAGGCTGAGATCAGAGAACAGGCTCCTGCACCATTTCCCTTCAGACTAACTGGTCTACAGAGAGAAGGAACCTTGGCTTTTCTGAACTCAGTTTTGTAATATCCAACCCAACCAGCCAGGCAAAGCACTTTTAAGCATATAAATAAGAAAGTGAAGAAAAATCTGAAAGTGCTTAGAAAGTGGTCATATTATCAAACATACGTATGATATAATCCTTTTTTTCCCTAGGGATTAAACAATACAGCCCTCTGTAAACTCAACTCCTTTTTCTCAGTCAAGTACGAGTCGCTGTGGGGACCTGGATTTGGCCAGGACGGCGGCCACTCACGCGTGCAGTCGGGGGCCGTGCCGGTCCAGGTCCCGTTGGCGGTGCAGTGGCGAGTGGTCAGCCCCGAGGTCCTGTAGCCGTCCCAGCAGGCGTAGACCACCGAGCTGGAGAACAGCACGCCATCGCTGCTGACGATCTTGCCGTGGGTGGGCGTCCCCGGGTTCCCACAGGACACAGCTGTGGGGAGACAGAACAGCAGGGGAGACCCGTTACCACGTGATAAACTCGAGAGGTCAAGGGCCATCTGCTTAACAGACTGCACATTTATTTAAAAAGTCATCGGAAGGACACTGTGGTCCTCCCCCCACCCCCACATCCTCTGCCTGCCTTTTGTCTGTAGAAAAACTGTAGCCAAACAATGAGTTTAATCAGAGAAGTGAGAAAATGCAGAACCAAAGAAAGCAGTCCAACGAGACAAAATAAAAATAGTTTAGTCATTAAGTCAAGGACCTTTAACAGTTCCTCCTCCAGGGCCATACATAAAACTGTGAGCCAGGTCCTGTGAGCTCTTTTGTGGAAACGGAATCCCCCACCAGGTGGAGAAGTTAACTGCATGATGACCAGACTGTAGCCATGACACAGGCTGCCACAGGTCTGAGAACTGGCCTCAAGGAAATGGGAACAAACTGATCCTGGAACTGAAGACTGACTGTACTTAAACAACCAAACGACGCTGGTCAGACCACCGGTGACTGACCTGCAGATGACTGTCAGAGCTGTCTGTGCTGTTTCTGCATGTAGCTCCCTCCTCCTGTCTATAAAAGCTCGGTATTTGTGCTCAGTCGTGTCTGACTCTTTGTGACCCCATGGACGGTAGCCTGCCAGGCTCTCTCTGTCCAACGGACATTCCAGGCAAAAATACTGTAGTGGATTGCCATTCCTTGCCCCAGGGGATCTTCTCCACCCAAGGACAGAACCTGAGTCTCTTTCATCTTCTGCATTGCAGGCGGGTTCTTTACCACTGAGCCATTGGGAAGCCTATAAAAGTTCTAGACCTTGACTGGCTTTGGAAGGGCCGCACCTTAAGTCTCTTTAAATGACCACAATGCTGTGTATAGGCATGAAGAATCAGCTAAGATGGGCAGTGTGACAGGTCTACACTCTATGAGTATCTATCAGGTACGTTCCCTCCTCAGCAAACAAGGAAACTCAGCAGCTGCTGGGTGTGTATCAGTGTGATCTCAATCCATTACAAGATTTTGCCTTTTTTTCATTGAACCTATTTCCCATAAAGATGGTTATTTTTCCTTCTTAATCCTCCCACAATAATACACAACAGACAGACAAAGGATGTGAATTCTAATAAGAAGAATGTATCACGGGTCCCTTTTCTCAGAATGACGAAAATATTTGCAAACATTCTGGCTTATTTAGATGTTCCACTTTCAAATCTAGCCTGTGAACAAAGACACACTCTCCTTTATAATATGGAAGAAAACACATTGCAAAATAAAGTCCATTATAATAGAAGTTTATGGAATTGCCTATCATATTATGTTAAAAAATTCACATACTCTCAGATCTTATTTGGACTAGATTTTGTTTGACAAATAAAGAGTATACTTGCTGGTGATTTTACACTTGTACCTACGCTTCCCTGGTTGCTCAGATGGTAAAGAACCCACCTGCCATGTAGGAGATGCAGGTTTGATCCCTGGGTTGGGAAGATCCCCTGGAGAAGAGAATGCCTACCCACTCTAGTATTCTTGCCTGGAGAATTCCATGAACAGAGGAGCCTGGTGGGCTATGGTCCATAGAGTCACAAAGAGTCAGACACATCTGAGCAACTAACACTTTCACTTTCACTTATCTACATCAGATATAAACTAACCAGTTATAACCCTCTTCCCTGATGAGTCTGGGTTACAATCCCTTCTAACACAGATTGTTCAGTGGTTTATTGGTTGACATCTGAGATGAGGTATGTTTACCAGTCATGAGGCAGAGTATACCTAACACTCTCTAAAGCTCAGAGTGCTTTGATGGCTGTGACAGAAATTAAAATTTCACTGCAAAAATCCAAGCTGTTGGCCTATTTAAGACCATCACTCCATTGCACAAACTGATTCATTGCTTCCTATGCACAGTTATTGTTCATGAGTATGAATTGAAACAGCAAAGAATTATACTGATCCAACTTGTAACAAAAGACACCCATATCACTATGTTTTATTCCAGTCATATCTGCTATTAAAAACTATGTGGCAATTTTCAAAAGTGACCTGTGAGATACTAATCCTAAAATAAAGCAGGTGACTGTTGAAATATATTCAACTTAATATATAGACAAATATATTGTCAATAAAGGAATGTCCCTCATAATAATGATACCCTAATGTTTATAAAGTCCCCTCTAATATTGAATTTGATACTACCAAATTCATGTTTAACTTTTTTTTTTCCCCTGACAGGGACACTTTCACTGTTGATCACGCCTATGAATGTGGAGATCAGAAAACAGGGTCAACATACCTGTTTTTAAATCAAGGTCCTGATGTTGTGAGACATAAAGACTGACATTTAGGCAAAATAAGAAACTGAATTTAGGGTTGTTAGAGGGAAAATGAGATATTTTGAAAGTTACAAGTTAAAATTTCTTTATAAATACATCTTTTTTAAAGTACATTTATTTAATGTGCCTCCTTTTCAAAAAATATCACTGTCTTTTTTACTCGGTTTGTAAGAAAATAGCACCATACTTATTCCAAATGCACATTATTGTTCACTGGTATCAATATTGCTCACTTGGCATGCTGTTTTAGGATGATTGCTGTTAAACTGAGTTAAATATTTGTAGGTTTTAATCTCTGCTCACACAAGTTAAGTCAATGTGAGTGATCAGTTCAAGTTACCAACATGTAGTGTCTTCACTGTGAAATGGATAAAAAAGATAACTGCTCCCTGTTGTAAGAGTACATGCGTACATGAGCGCTCAGTCATGTCTGACTCTGCAACCCCATGGACTGTAGCCCACCAGGCTCCTGTGTCCATGGGATTCTCCAGGCAAGAATACAGGAGCGGGTTGCCATTTCCTCCTCCAGGGGATCTTCCCGATTCAGGGATTGAACCTGTGTCTCCTGCGTCTTCAGCACTGGCAGGCAGATTCTTAACCACTGAGCCACCTTAGAGGCCATACTAAGTGCAAAATGCTACCATCTTGTATAGAGGCAGTCATATTGGTATTTTTATTTTCATTATTATCACTTTAATCACATGTCCATTACCTCAATAAATGACAACTTTATCACAATCTCCTGGGAAAGAGAATCAGGGGTTACCCCAAAGATGTAGTTACATTTACACAACTTGGTAAGATATATCCATTTGGAAAGCTACGTCAGTGAGACTGTGATTCAAAGACTAGATTGTAACAAAAGAAAACATGATTTAAAGTGATGAAAATGTATTAGAAAGTTAAGTTCTTTGATGCTTAATAATTTTTTAGATGTTTTTACTTTGTAATTCATGAACCTTGTTTTAAAATTTATTGAAATGTCCATCAAGATCTAATGTTTTTTTAAATAGATTCATAGAAGGTAAATCCATCAGGAGGGGGATCACCTTAGTCAAAGGATTGAGTACATAGGTCATGGATAACCTTAGTGGCAATGGAAAAGTTGCTGATAATTCTACTTTCTACAGAATATAATATGTGCCCCAAAGATATGGACCTATATCAGCAAGTAAGAAAAAACAGAAAGCAATACATTCTCCACAGCTTTAAGAGTTGTTAAGTGTGTATGTGGAAGCAGGAAGGGGGTTAGTTGTTTATTCTGAGACATCATTTGTGGTTTTCCTGAGTGTAACTGAACTATCACTCACCTGACTTCCAATGATTTCTGTACAGTACAATTTGGAAGTAGCCAATTTTGTGGACCACTGCATTTTTGATAAATATTGTTAGTATTGAAACATTTTAGTAACTTCTTTTTGTATACAGATTTTAAGCAAAAAGTTTAAAAGGATTTTATAGGACCCGTTTGAATTTCTGACTTTTGCTAAACTGTTCTTCAGTAGCTAAGTCGTGTCCTTGTGACCCGTGGACTACAGCACGCCAGGCTTCCCTGTCCTTCACTGTCTCCTGAAGTTTGCTCAAACTCATGTCCAGTGAGTCAGTGATGATACCATTTTGCTAAACTGAATGCTATTTAAAAAGCACTTTGCATAGTCTTCCCTGGTGGAAGCATAGGGCTTCCCTGGTGGCTCAGAGGGTAAAGCATCAGCCTGCAATGCAGGAGACCTGGGTTCGATCAGGAAGATCCCCTGGAGAAGGAAATGGCAACCCACTCCAGTACTCTTGCCTGGAAAACCCCATGGACAGAGAACCTGGGAGACTACAGTCCATGGGATCGCAAAGAGTCGGACACAACTGAGCAACTTCACTTTGCATAGTCTGGGATAAGTACATCATAAAGTAAAAATTAGTTAAGCTCTCCTATTTGAATAAGTGAATTCACTTATATTTTTTTGGGAAAGAACTCATAGTGTAGTACCCCAGCAACAGAGTGAGATTTCTATGGAAAACATGACTTACTCTCAACTGCTTTACTTTTTTCACTGTTTAAGTTTTCAAGAAACTAAGACAAGGGCCACCAAGAGATGAACTAACGTGTGAATAGAATGACTTCCAGCAGCAGGGAGCCCCCGTCAGGACCTGCCCTGCTCACAGCACCTTCACCTGCCTTCTCAGCGCCACCAGCCATAACACCCTGAGTGCCACACTGAGATGGTCACCAGGAGAAGACTTCCTGATGATTCTCTTATGTTTGAGGGGAAAACAAGTTAATTGTAGAAACAGCATAACCTGTAAGATGTTGTAGAATGTCACTGGTCATTTCAGAGTGAGCTACCCGGTTTCAACCTGCAGCACTGACTTTCAGGCTGGGATCCACTCACCCTCGCACACGGGCTGCAGTCCTGACCAGGACCCATTGAGCAGACACGTCCGCTCGGCTGAGCCCCGCAGCTGGTAGCCCATTTCACAGGAGAAGCGCAGGAGGCTCTTGGCCTTAAACTCCTCTCCAAGCCGCGACCCATGGGCTGGGGTCCCCGGATCACCGCAAAATCCAGGGTTATTTCCTGCAGAACACAAAACACATGGCAGTAGACGATGCTGCTTAAAACAGGGCTGTTATGTTTACAGAGAATGAAATTTTATGTAAATGTGTATCAAACATGGCCATAGTCATAACATTCTGGAAATCCTGTGAGAAAGATTTTCCTTATTACAGCACAAAAGTAGAAGACTTAATGCAATCCCTATCAAGCTACCAACGGTATTCTTCACAGAGCTAGAACAAATAATTTCACAATTTGTATGGAAATACAAAAAACCTCGAATAGCCAAAGCAATCTTGAGAAAGAAGAATGGAACTGGAGGAATCAACCTGCCTGACTTCAGGCTCTACTGCAAAGCCACAGTCATCAAGACAGTATGGTACTGGCACACAGACAGAAATATAGATCAATGGAACAAAATAGAAAGCCCAGAGATAAATCCAGGCACCTATGGACACCTTATCTTTGACAAAGGAGGCAAGAATATACAATGGATTAAAGACAATCTCTTCAACAAGTGGTGCTGGGAAAACTGGTCAACCACTTGTAACAGAATGAAACTAGAACACTTTCTAACACCATATACAAAAATAAACTCAAAATGGATTAAAGATCTAAACGTAAGACCAGAAACTATAAAACCCCTAGAGGAGAACATAGGCAAAACACTCTCTGACATACATCACAGCAGGATCCTCTATGACCCACCTCCCAGAATATTGGAAATAAAAGCAAAAATAAACAAATGGGACCTAATTAAACTTAAAAGCTTCTGCACAACAAAGGAAACTGTAAGCAAGGTGAAAAGGCAGCCTTCAGAATGGGAGAAAATAATATCAAATGAAGCAACTGACAAACAACTAATCTCAAAAATACACAAGCAACTCCTATGGCTCAACTCCAGAAAAATAAACAACACAATGAAAAAATGGGCCAAAGAACTAAACAGACATTTCTCCAAAGAAGACAAACAGATGGCTAACCAACACATGAAAAGATGCTCAACATCACTCATTATCAGAGAAATGCAAATCAAAACCACTATGAGGTACCATTTCATGCCAGTCAGAATGGCTGCGATCCAAAAGTCTACAAGCAATAAATGCTGGAGAGGGTGTGGAGAAAAGGGAACCCTCTTACACTGTTGGTGGGAATGCAAACTAGTACAGCCACTATGGAGAACAGTGTGGAGATTCCTTAAAAAACTGGAAATAGAACTGCCTTATGACCCAGCAATCCCACTGCTGGGCCTACACACCGAGGAAACCAGAATTGAAAGAGACACATGTACCCCAATGTTCATCGCAGCACTGTTTATAATAGCCAGGACATGGAAGCAACCTAGATGTCCATCAGCAGATGAATGGATAAGAAAGCAGTGGTACATATACACAATGGAGTATTACTCAGCCATTAAAAAGCATACATTTGAATCAGTTCTAATGAGGTGGATGAAACTGGAGCCTATTATACAGAGTGAAGCCAGAAAGAAAAACACCAATACAGTATACTAATGCATATATATGGAATTTAGAAAGATGGTAACAATAACCCTGTATACGAGACAGCAAAAGAGACACTGATGTATAGAACAGTCTTTTGGACTCTTTGGGAGAGGGAGAGTGTGGGATGATTTGGGAGAATGGCATTGAAACACGTATAATACCATATATGAAACAAGTCGCCAGTCCAGGTTCGATGCACGACACTGGATACTTGGGGCTGGTGCACTGGGATGACCCAGAGGGATGGTATGGGGAGGGAGGAGGGAGGAAGGAGGAGGGTTCAGGATGGGGAACACATGTATACCTGTGGCGGATTCATTTTGATATATGGCAAAACCAATACAATATTGTAAAGTTAAAAGATAAAATAAAATTTTTAAAAAACTGAAAAAAAAAGTAGAAGACTCTAAGAAATTGTTTATATGTAACTAAAATCAAAATAGTTTATTAAAATATGGTAGTGACAATAATTGATATTCTTTGGAAGAAACAAAACACTGGGGACAGTGACTGCAGGAATTGGTCACTGGAAATGCTGGTGAGGATGCCCACAAGGAGATGTGGGAGGTGTGTTGGGAATAAAAAAATCAAATAAGAGGTCTGATCCACTGAGTTATTATGAAACATTCATGGAAGAATTAAGATGATTTCTTTTCCAAACAGGACCAATGTGATTGTTGATGGTGGAGATAGGAAAGATGTGGAAGAACTTAGAGGAAGCAGAAGGAGAGAAAAGGGAGGGCAAGCTGATTCAAGGTGAGCAGGCTTCCTAGTCAGGGGTGGGAGGTTCCCGGGGCTCCGGCAGGAGAAACCCTGCTGGGACATGCATTCATTCAAAGAGAAGAAGCTGCAGACTACGGGGATGTGTCCTAGGGGCGTGCTCGGCTGGAATGGGTTAGTAACCACTTTGGAGACGGGCGCCGCCAGTCCGTGTCCGCGCAGTGGACGACTGCCCGCGCCAGCCCACCTGTGCAGTGGGGCAGGGCTCCGCTCCAGTGACTGTCCTCCTGGCAGGCTCTGCTGCTGTCGCCCACGAGACTGCGGCTCCCTCGGCAGGAGTAGTGGACCACGGCCCCATACGTGAACAGGTCTCCTGTGAGTATGGCGTTGGCAGGGACGCCAGGGTGTCCACATGATATCACTTAAGAAGAAGAGAAAATAATCAGTAAGTACATTGTTCCTGTTAAGTTGCTCTGTGTTGGTCACTGTACTTCAGAGACTCATATGATCACCGCCTATTAACGAAAACACATCCCTGGTACCCTGTGGATGAGAAGCATCAACTTCCAGACGACCCTCCCTCACACATTACTGAAGACCAGGAAAGGCTCCGTCAGTGAAGCTTTTTGTTTGTTTGTTTTTTTATTAAGGTAGCTTTGCTGAAGGTAGAAATTGACATTGAGATTTTGAAAAAGATAGTCATCTACCTAAATTTTTCCATCTGCCCTTAGCCGTATACTAAGTAAGCAGTGTTCATACAAAATGGTAGAGACTACCAGAGATCTGTCAAAGCTATCACCATTATTTCTTCAGTTAGTATGCTTTGCATGGGACAAAACTCAGTCAAATCTGCTCCCTCTTCCAGATCACATGTCTAGAGAGACCATTCTAACAAATTTTTCTTGTTAGTATTTGTCTTAAGTACATTTAAATTGGGGTCTAGTTGCTTTATAATATTATGTTAGTTTTTGCTGTGCAACAAAGTGAATCAGATATATATATATATATTAAATTTTTTACTTTAATAAAAATAAAATGCTTAAGTTAAAAAGTAATAATAAATTACTGATTAATTTTTAACCCAAGTATTCCATTCATTTCTTTATACCAAATGAGGCCCATCATCTGATCATAATTACTACTCAAAAAGGAAAAATCTAGAATACCACAGGATGGTAAAGACTTCTATCTCTCTTTTTGTAAAGTCCAAAATTTTTAGGGTTAACCACTAAAAAAAATTATACATGATCAAAAAGCTAACTGTGAGACAGTCAATTCCTAGGCAGGTTGATAAGAGGTTTGGGGTTCCCAAGGAGGAGAGAGGGGTCTGGGTCTCTGAAGGGGAGAGAGGGGTTTGGAATTCTCAAGGACGACGAAAGGACAAACGTCTTTATTTTTCTCTCTACATTTCTTAGTCACATAAAACGTTTTTTCTTAAAGCCAGGAATTGATGATTACACAAGAAAAAACTCAGTTTAAACTCTATCAGTTCAATTCAGCTCAGTCACTCAGTCAGGTCCGACTCTTTGTGACCTGATGGAGTGCAGCATGCCAGGCTTCCCTGTCCATCACCAACTCATCCATTGAGTAGGTGATGCCATCCAACCATCTCATCCTCTGTCATCCCCTTCTCCTCCCACCTTCAATCCTTCCCAGCATCAGGGTCTTTTCCAGTGAGTCAGTTCTTCTTATCAGGTGGCCAAAGTATTAGAGTTTCAGCTTCAACATCAGTCCTTCCAATGAATATAAGGATAGACTGGTTGGATCTTCTTGCAGTCCACGGAACTCTCAAGAGTCTTCTCTAACACCACAGTTCAAAAGCATCACTTCTTCAGTGCTCAGCTTTCTTTATGGTCCAACTCTCACATCCATACATGACTACTGGAAAAACCATACCCTTGACTAGACAGACCTTTGTTGGCATTAAAATCTCTTCTTTTTAATATGCTATCTAGATTGGTCATAGCTTTTCTTCCAAGGAGCAAGTGTCTTTTAATTTCATGGCTGCAGTCACCATCTGCAGTGATTCTGGAGCCCAAGAAAATAGTCTGTCACTGTTTCCATTGTTTCCCCATCTATTTGCCATGAAGTGATTGGACTGAATGCCATGATCTTGGGTTTTTGAATGTTGAGTTTTAAGCCAGCTTTTTCACTCTCCTCTTTCACCTTCAAGAGGCTCTTTAGTTCCTCTTTGCTTTCTGCCATAAGGGTGGTGTCATCTGCATATCTGAGGTTATTGATATTTCTCTCGGCAATCTTGATTCCAGCTTGTGCTTCTTCTAGCCCAGCGTTTCTCATGATGTGCTCTGCATATAAGTTAAATAAGCATGGTAACAATATATGCCTTGATGTACTCCTTTTCCTATTTGGAACCAGTCTGTTGTTCCATGTCCAGTTTTAACTGTTGCTTCCTGACCTGCATATAGGTTTCTCAAGAGGCAGCTCAGGTGGTCTGGTATTCCCATCACTTTCAGAACTTTCCACAGTTTATTGTGATCCAGTCAAAGGCTTTGGCATAGTCAATAAAGCAGAAATAGATGTTTTTCTGGAACTCTCTTGCTTTTTCGATGATCCAGCAGATGTTGACAGTTTGATTTCTGGTTCCTCTGCCTTTTCTAAAACCAGCTTGAACATCAGGAAGTTCATAGTTTATGTATTGTTGAAACCTGGCTTGGAGAATTTTGAGTATTACTTTGCTAGCGTGTGAGATGAGTGCAGTTGTGTGGTAGTTTGAACACTCTTTGGCATTGCCTTTCTTTGGGACTGGAATGAAAACTGATGTTGATCTTGAAAGTACAGAGAGAGAAATTATCTTAAAAGATAGATTTCTCACTCAGTCAGCTCTAGCTATCCACTGTAGGCTACAAAAACAAGCACCTGGACCAAATCAGTCTTTAGAAAAACTTGCAGCTGGCTCAGACAGTGTATTATGGTAGAAAATATGAGGAAGAAAATAGGAAGAAAAAAGAACCAGGCCAAAGACTGAAGCCCTAACAATGGCTGTTAGACCTGATTTGAAACAGTCTTAGGAAAAATGCCCAGAGGGACCCAGGTGAAAAGGGACGGACTTGCTATTACTGTGGGAAGGAGGGGGCATCTCAAGCGGGATTGCCTTCAGGCATCTAAGCCACCCCCAGCTCTGTGTCTGGTCTGCAAAGGACCACATTGGAGGAGAGACTGCCCTCCAAGGTATAGGCCCCAGAGGTCGGACTCTCAAGACAATGGGGACTGAAGGTGCCTGGGGGTGTCCAAGCAAGCCCCCTTCCTAATTACACCTGAAGAACCCCGGGTATTAGTAACTGTGGGGGCCAATCAGTCAATTTTCCTTTGGACCCTGGGGTAACTTTCTCTGTGCTCATGGAAGCCCCTGGCCTGCTTTCCTCCTGATCCACTACTGTAATGCGGCTGTCAGGACGAGCCAAACGCTATTATGTCAGTCATCCTTTAAGCTGCAGCTGGACTCTGTGCTAGTTTCTAATTGTGCTGGGAGTCTCCCTCACCCGTTTTGGGGAAGGATATACAGAACAAGGTCCAGGCCTCTGTTTTCATAAATATGGAACCCATTCTTTTTAACTGAACAAAATGTAAATCCTAAAGTGTGGGCTGATGGAAAAACTGTGGGTCTAGCACAATGCTGTTCCTGTAGTTTTCAAGCTCAAAGACCCTCACCTATTTCCATATCAAAAGCAGTATCCACTAAAGCTTGAGTTTAAGGAAGGGTTAAAACCCATCCTCGAAAATTTAAAGGAACAGGGGCTATTAATTCTCTGTAATAGTCCATACAACACTGCTATTTTGGATGTAAAAATGTCAACTGATAAATAGAGACTAATTTAAGATATATAAATAATAAGTGCCTGATCTTTATACCTTATTGTCTGAAGTTCCTGGACGAGCCAAATATATTTCAGTCACTGATTTGAAGGTTGCTTTCTCGAGTTAAACCTCTATTAAATCATCTTCTACCTATGACATTAAGACAATTGAGAGGATTCTTGGGCATGACAGGCTATTGCTGCATTTGGATTCTGGGTTATGGGGAACTTGCTGGGCCTTTATATAAACTTTTAACTGAAACTCAGCAGGCCCAAACCAACAAGCTGGTTTGGTCCCCCAGAGACTCAAAAGGCTTTTAAGGCTCTTCAAACTTCTCTCTTGCAGGCTCCTACCTTGAGCTTGCCCACAGGATCAGAGTTTACTTTGTTTGTTACTGAAAAAAGGCTATGGCCACATTGCTTAAGGGTAATTGCTACTTTTGTTTTGCTAATGACTAAAGCTCATAAGTTTACTAATGGACAAAATCTTATTATACTGACTTCTCATGATGTATGTGGGATCTTAAACTCTAAAGTTCAGAGCAAGAATGGCTCCATCTTTAAACCTGCTGTAACTCAAGGGGTGTCAAAAGCTTTAGGAATAGAATATCACTTACACTGTTCCTGGAGACCCCAATTTTCAGAAAAGGTTAAAAAGGCTAATGACATTATTGAGGAATCTGCATAAGGTAACTCAGGAAACACAAGACTGTTGGTTTAAAGTTATACCCATAGCTTTAAAGAGGGCTTGAGCTGCCCCTAAGAAGAAGGGAGTGTCTCTGTGACAGATCTTTTTTGTGCACAGATATTGTCATAGATCTGGAAGCCTTAGAATTAACTATGTGACTCAGCTTTTAGCTTTTCAACAGAGTTTAAAAAGAGGTTAATTCCTGCCCCAGTCTTTGAGTCAAACAAGCCACTGTTTGAGCCAGGAACTGAGATGGGCCTGAGAATATATGTGGGCTTGCTTCTGCTGAATCCAAAAGTCCTGAGTCTGCTGTTTGACCCTCAAGACAATGTCTTTTTTTCCTGGGCTCATTTCTATGCTGCATTCCATAATTGGTCTAACTACTGGGTCTGTGGAACACTCTCCTGCTCATCAATTGAAGGCTTAACAAGGTGTGTTTCTCCTCATCAAGGAAAGGACTTTCCTCAACTCTGCAATGACATCCAACAATCCTAAGATGGACTGATGTAACTATGGACATAATGTGACTTTTAAATTTGATTATGTTTTAACTTGGTTTAATGACTATTTTGCCTTACATCTAGACCTGTATAATGGGGTTTGTTTCTAACTGTCTGAGTTTTTAAGTTACAAATGATTGTCTAGGCTCCTACAAGTACCATGACCTCCTTCAACTATTACTTGGGGCCCTGGGATCTGAGACCCTCAATATGAGGGTTAGGAGAATATGTTGCCTCAACAATTTAGGGACGACACCTCTCAAAACCAGGAAGTAGTTATGAAACGAAAACAATGCCCCTTTCCCTTGGCAACATAACTCTCCTAAAAGAAAAGGGAGGAATGAGAGGCAGGTTAATAAGAAGTCCCGGGTTCCTCAGGAGGAGAGAGGGGTCTGGAGTTCTCAAGGAGGAGGAAAGGACAAACATCTCTCATTGTTTTTTTTTTTTCCCCTCTACATTCCGTAGTCTTAATCATATAAAAGAAAAAAATTTTTTTTTCTTTAAGCCTCGAACTGATGGTTATACAACAAACAACTCAGTTTTAACTCTATACTATGGATTATATAACAATAATGTATCCTGCTTGAGGACACATTCTCCTTCTTGAAAACTTTCTGACTAATCTCGTTATCTTAAAATGTAAATTGTGGGAGTGCATCTAGTAAGATCTTTACAAACTTGAAACATTCTTTTGATTTATTGTAATAACCAATTTAAAAAGTATATAACTCCCTTTCCTAAGACTAGCAAGTGGGGCACTCTCTGTCCCCCTTCTGATGTCTATGTCAGAGGCATTCTCTGTCCCTTTTCATACTTTAATAAAACTCTGCTATACAAAATATCTTGAGTGATCAAGCATAGTCCCTGGTTCTGAAGCTAAATCTTCTTCAGAGATCACGAATTCAACATCGTTCACTGTAAGCTATTAATTGGACTGAGGGTGCCAGAAATGATCCAAAGGGACCTGATTTTACATCCAAGAGAGATTGCATTTGGTCATCGGCAACCGCAGAGCGACACCAACCAGAGAGGCAGGTTTCAGAAAGGCCCCAGTGCCCCGAGTCACATTCGCCCTCCCCTGACACTCTCTCATCCTGACATCCACTCGTCGGAGAACAGGAGTTTATCTGGAGTCCTAAAAAGAAGCTAACTAGAGCAGAATCAGTGACATGGTTGGTGAATGATCAGTTCCAGGTGAAATAAAAGAGAAAATAAAAATCAGTGACCCATACAACATCACAAATAGAGAGGGTGGCCAGCTGCTCCAGAGCCTGTGGTAAAGATGCTCTCCTTGGAGAGCATGTGTTCCCAAATTCCCATAACTCCAGCGGTTAATGACAACAGCAGTGGGAACTCACCAATTTGGAAAACGAGATCAGTGAAAAGCTGGTTCCTGGAGGTCTGGGGCACAGGGGCATTATCACAACCACTAATGGAAGTCTGGGGGAGGCTGCGGAAGAGGCTAGGCAAATCTTTGGGGAGAAAATAAAACTGATTTCTCTGAAAAGTTCCCATGTGTGAAGGCATGGAAAACCAGAACACACGAAATTTGATGAGAACTGTACCACATTCATAGTTTATTTATTTATTTATTTTTGGTCAAATAAACTTGTACATTTGTTTTTGAAAGTCATCGCTCTCTTTCTCCATAAGAATTAACTGTATTGTTACACTTAGAATTTGACACAGGTTTCCAGGCAGATTCAAAGGGCTTTGAGGGACCCTGACTTGAAGGAAAAAAGTCACCAGCACCAGTCCACTCTGAAAATGTACTGAAAATGCTGTAATCAAGAGGACTAAAATGGACTACCACCTTTTTTCAGTATTTTAATTTATAATGTAATTGTCATTTCCCGTTTTCTGTATGCATGAAAAATGAATACTAAAAATATATTGATTTTAAGAATGGTTTTGTTTCTGATTTTTAAAAGACCAAGGAGAGTGACTCCCTTTCCTTCATTTTCAGACTTTGTTTTAAAAAGACACAAGATGATTCTCTTTGAACTCAAGGACAATATGCTATTTCAAAGGAAAGAAAGTAAAAAGGTAGCTACTGGGGTGAAAAAGAAAATGTCCTTGCTTATCTGCATACTGTGAATAACGTTTTCTGGGAAGTTAGAGCTATGACCTGTAATTCTGTCTGCCCAGAGGAGCACCCCGCTCTTCCTCTTGGTTAAACCTAAGGGTCAGGAGGAAGTGCCAACCAGGGTGCCGTCTTCTTTATCAGGCTCACACTGGACTGTCCCAGAAGTGCTGATGAGACAAATGAGGCCCCCAGAGTGCTCCACTCTTCTGGCCACAGATACTGGGTCCATAGATGGAGACTCCATACTATAGCCTTTTGCAGTATCTCTGAACCTGGGTCCCCAGGGAGGCAGTGTGTTGCAAGAGGCACAGTCTGGAGGCTGCTGGCACCCGGGTGAACCAGAGGATCTGCCCACCTGCCAGGCTGAAGCAGGAAATGAGCACTGATGAGCAGACACAGGGAAAACAAGGTCCAGGCGGAGCTGACCGAGTCCCTTGCCTTCTTAAATATATCATAAAAACTAATATGATTTGTGATGGGGTCAGGAGGAGAGAATAAAAAATCAATACCATTTTCAATAGTATTAAAAAAAAAAAACTACATATGTTGTGTTGGCAGTGTTCTCTGAAGGCCAGACTACCCCACTCACCCAGACACTTGGGCAGAGAGCGATCCCACAGGCCATTCGCCATGCAGGTGAGGGCAGAGGATCCCAGCAGGTAGAAGCCCCTCTTGCACTGATATACAACCGTCACTCCATACTCAAAACCCTCGGGGAGGTTCTGGTGCTCATGACGAACGGCGTTTTCCACCAAGCCTGGGTCAGAGCAGTTCACCACTGTGGAGGGAAGCACACCACACATAGTTTACATGCAGCTCTACGGTTACAGTCTTGGAGTGGGGGGACTGCAACCCACTCCAGTGTTCTCAGCTGGGGAATCCCAGGGCGACAGAGGAGCCCAGTGGGCTGCAGTCTAGGGGGTCACAAAGAGTCAGACACGGCTAACTAAACAACAACAACAATATTTACAAACGAAACAGACTGCAGAGAAGGTGAACTCCTCCTCGTGGTTTTGGGAAGTTTGTAAGATGACAGCCTCACAGCCAAGGCTTAGTGTGAAATCCTGCAGCCTTGACGATCTCCACTTCCTGCTCTGGGTCACCAGGCTTCAAAAAAATATTGAGCAACATAGTGGCTTCTACAGCAATTTAAACATGAGACTGATAGCTTTTAACTGCTTCCTAATAATATGCTTCTTCAATATAAAGTCTAAAATTAGTTTTCCTGGTTATATTTTTACATTATGAAAATTTTAAAGTAGAAATGGCTGAAGTTAAAGTCTTTGTATGTGAGTGTGAGGGTTTAGGGCAGCCTGGGACTCACAAACTAATTCCACCCCCTACCCCCATCACATGCACTAATGCTTCAGTATGTGCCTGCAGTGATTTCTGTTAAATGTCTGTGCTAAGTCGCCCCAGTCGTGTATAACTCTTTGTGACCCCATGGACTTTAGCCTGCCAGGCTCCTCCATCCAGGGATTTCCCAGGCAAGAATATTGGACTGGGTTGCCATGCCTTTCCCGCAGGAGATCTTCCCAACCCAGGGACTGAACCCACATCTCTTATGTCTCCTCCATTGGCAGCCAGGTTCTTTACCACTAGCACCACCTGACAACGTAAAATAATGTAGCCCCTGGTTTGAGGTTTTCCCCTGTAGAAACCACAGGGACAGGGGACATGTTCTTTGAGCTTGAGCGCCTGCTGGTGTCGGGGAGGGGACCAGCCACCACAGGTGCAGAGGAGAGAAGGGGCCGGGACTGTCTGCACTCTGACTGCCCAGGGCTGAACAGGCAGCTGCAGGAGCCACGCTCTTGCCCACATTTCAGACCTGTGGCAACTGCTACATTCTTTTAGTTGGAGACACAGTGTCTAGCAGAGGGTAACACATCAGAGCAAAACCAGCAGCAGACTCACTGTAGGCATCTCCCCACATCCCAGCATCACACCCCTCAACACGCTAAGCACAGAGACCTGGCCTTGATGTTCAGGTATTAAAACCTGACACAGAACAGGAAGTCCTCAGCTGGAGAGAAAGGGAAACATTGTACCACACACACAGCCCACGTGGATTCCTGGAGGACATTTGTGTTTCAGTTCAGTTCAGTTGCTCAGTCGTGTCCCACTCTTTGTGACCCCATGAATCTCAGCGCACCAGGCCTCCCTGTCTATCACCAACTCTCAGAGTTCACTCAAACTCACGTCCATCGCATCTGTGATGCCATCCAGCCATCTCATCCTCTGTCGTCCCCTTTTCCTCCTGCCCCCAAACCATCCCAGCATAAGAGTCTTTTCCAATGAGTCAACTCTTCACATGAGGTGGCCAAAGTACTGGAGTTTCAGCTTTAGCATCATTCCTTCCAAAGAAAACCCAGGACCGATCTCCTTTAGAATGGACTGGTTGGATCTCCTTGCAGTCCAAGGGACTCTCAAGAGTCTTCTCCAATACCACAGTTCAAAAGCATCAATTCTTTGGCACTCAGCTTTCTTCACAGTCCAACTCTCACATCCATACATGACCACTGGAAAAACCATAGCCTTGACTAGATGGACCTTTGTTGGCAAAGTAATGTCTCTGCTTTTAAATATGCTATCTAGGTTGGTCATAACTTTCCTTCCAAGGAGTAAGCGTCTTTTAATGTCATGGCTGCAATCACCATCTGCAGTGGTTTTAGAGCCTCCCAAAATAAAGTCTGACACTGTTTCCACTGTTTCCCCATCTATTTCCCATGAAGTGATGGGACCAGATGCCATGATCTTAGTTTTCTGAATGTTGAGCTTTAAGCCAACTTTTTCACTCTCCTCTTTCACTTTCAGCAAGAGGTTTTTTAGTTCCTCTTCACTTTCACTGGGGGTTAAAACATTCATGTAATGGATCAGCAACATGTCTGAGGTCACAAAGGTGGCTATACCAGAGCTAGGTAAGGATCAGAGCTCCAAACTACCTGAGGACTCCTGAACCTCCTGCAGTGGACATAGAGCTTTGTGAGAAAAGGGAGGAAGGACGGGAAGGGAGGAGGGAGAGAGGAGGGAGGAAAGAACGGTTTCCTTATCTTCTTAATTCTTTCATTCTATCTTACAATTTGTATTTACATTTCTTTTTCTATGTTTACTCCTGTTTCTTGCTTATTTCTTATTTTCTTTTATGGCTCATTAAAAATCTGATCACAAACAGGAAATACAAGAAAATGATGCTTCATAATGGAAACTATAGCCAAATTAAATTCTTTGGCAGTGGGAAAAAAATGGGTAAGGATTAGTTCACTCATTAAAAAAAAAAAGCATTCATAGTTGATTAGAGTTTTGAGTAATATTTGTTTTTAAGTTTTCCAATAGAAGGGATTATGCAAAGTTGAGAGGACAATTGAAGGTGAGATGACTCTGCAGTGTTCAGTGTACTGCACAGAATAAATGCTTTCAGCTTGTTTACTAACTGCATGAATCAAAATTTAAATATAAGATTACTGGTCACAGGGGAAAAAAAAAACAACTTATTATGCTGCTGCTGTTGCTGAGTCGCTTCAGTCGTGTCCGACTCTGTGCGACCCGATAGACGGCAGCCCACTAGGCTCCCCTGTCCCTGGGATTCTCCAGGCAAGAACACCGGAGTGGGTTGCCATTTCCTTCTCCAATGCATGAAAGTGAAAAGTGAAAGTGAAGTCGCTCAGTGGTGTCCGACTCTTCGAGACCCCATGGACTGCAGCCCACCAGGCTCCTCCATCCGTGGGATTTTCCAGGCAAGAGTACTGGAGTGGGGTGCCATCGCCTTCTCCCATTGTGAGGATTTTTCAAATATATGAAGGTTACCTTTCATTTTTTATCAATAACTGATAAGAATAAAGAAACTGATTTTAGGTGTAATGAGACATTCAGGTTGGATAAAGAAGAAACATTCTAATTGATTGCTATTGATTCTAGTTGAATTTCAGAGACAGGTGGGGGTGGGGGTGGGGAGACTGAGAACCTTCTATGCATGAAGCACTGTGATAAGTGTGTCACATGTGCTGGTTTACTTAGAACGCACAGAAACCCAGACTTTCTTTGCCCGGTTGTAGAAGAAAACTGATGTTCTCCAGTGAAGTTGAGGATTAACTAACTTTAAGACCCTGGATTTGTAACAGGAGGCAAAGTGGCAGGGCACAACTTTTGAGAGGATGCCACAGCCCAAGAACACAACATAAACCAATCAGAATCAAATGGGACCAAGATGACAGACAAGACTAGACCTTAATCCTCCATCAACAAGTCAAAGACACATCCAGAAGTGCCATGACAGTTCCATGGAGCTGTTAAAAGACCAAGGAGTAGGCAGTGGCCCAAATCCTGGAAATCTCCACCCCTTCTGAAAAACAGCTGGAATAATCCTCCCACTCGTTAGCATATGAAATTACCAAGCCTATAAAAACTAACCACACCAAATTTTGTGGCCGCATTCACCCTCTGCCAGGGCCCACCCTCGTCTGTGGAGTGTGATTCTCTCTGTATCTGAATAAATTAACTTCTTACCTATCACTTTGTCTCTCACTGAATTCTTTCCAGGATGAGACATCAAGAACCTGAGCTTCATTAGGTCCTGAAACCAGGTACTGTGGGTTTTGGCTGGATTTGAGTCCCAGCCACGTAGGTTCAGGTCCAAAACTGGGTTTTGACTGGGTTTGAGTCCCAGCCATGTGGGTTAAGAGTCCCAATCTGAAGTAAACAGTTCCAGATTCAGTTATGCAAGTTTAATAAGCTTTTGTTTTGTTTGCTTGTTTCCCTTTTCATTCCTCTCTAAGCAGAACAGAGCCTTCACTCACCCCAGAGTTTCTTAATTTTCTTTACTCTTATGTATGTAACAGCAAAGGACATATATTCTCTGCATTAAAATGACCAATCCTACAAAACTGTAGGAAAAAAAATAAAACCTCCTAATGTTTGCCTGTAACACAAACATTTTTACATGAGGAAATAAAACACTGTGACTTATCCTAAGACTGTCAGACTTGGGTCTACCTCATTTCTTGTCCTTGAACTTGACACGTATTTTGGAATTTAAGAGACAAAGACTCAGAGAATGCTCTTCTTTAGAAACAGGGCCTTGAAACAGCAGACATAAACCTGACTCTTAGAGTAGATACGACAACGTCTATTTTCATTCTGTGTTAAAGTCTGCAGCCATATAACTTATTTACTCCAGAAAGATATCACTATTAGTAGAAAAGGGTGGCTTTTTAATTTATTTATTTTCCTGGTCCTGTTTGTAAAGGTAGCGTTGGGGGTTGAGTCATTTCCTGTATGTTGTTGTTGTTTGGTCACTCAGTCGTTTCCAACTCTTTGTGATCCCATGGACTGCAGCATGCCAGGCTCCTCTATCCTTCACTGTTTTCTGGAGTTTGCTCAAACCCATGTCCATTGAGTCAGTGATGCCATCCAACCATCTTATCCTCTGTCATCCCCATCTCCTCCTGCCTTCAATCTTCCCCAGTTCCTGAATGACGGTGATCTGATGTATCACAAATGCATCAGGCATGGTCTGAGCTTTTTTATGGGTAGGGCTGAGTCTGAGGATAAAATGTGACTCCAGGTGGAGAGACTGAAAATCTGCATCTACACCAGCCTCACTTGAGCACAGATTTACCTGGAGTTTCATTCCAAAGTTCTGGTGGGGTTTCTCTTTCCCATCGTTAACCAAATACTATAGGGCTGGCTTCTCAGGGGACTCAGATGGTAAAGAACCCACCTGCCAGTACAGGAGACACAGGTTCAATCCCTGGGTTGGAAAGATCCTGTAGAGAAGGAAATGGAAACCTACTCCAGTATTCTTATCTGGGAAATCCCATGGACAGAGGAGCCTGGCAGACGGCAGTCCATGGGTGGAAATGAGTCAGACACGACTCAGGAGCTGAGCATGCATGCTCAGGATTCCACAGCTCATTGACCCCCCCTCGCCAGATTAGACATGGGGGAACTGTATTCAACATTTGGAGGGGGGAAGAAACGAAGCACACCAGCATGCTTACACAAGATACAACACCTTAGACCTTCTGGAGAATTATTAAAGGAATCACACAGAGAAGAATCAGGCCATAGTGCAGGGCATATGGTGAATCTCTGGAAAATTGTGTTAATAGGGGAGTTATTTCTGTTAATTTAAACTTTTAAAATTTCTTGTCATTTTTTTTTCTGACACTTTACTATCCTTATGAGCCTGACCTCTTTGAAACCATGCTTTTCCTCATTGAATAATTTTCATGTAAATTCTGTGAATTGGACAGTACCCCATACTTCATAAATGAAGCAACACAAAGCAACAGAGAATAACAGAAAATGTGCGCAGGAGGCATCTGGCTTGCTGGGGGGTTTCTAATCCCCTCGAAGCTGGGATGACAATACTTGTCAGTCATCTCCCCTTTTATCAGAGGTTTTGGAGGTGCCAGCTTTTAAAATTAAGTACTCATTTTAAAGGTCTGCTCTTCCAAAGGCAGGGTCAAGAGAATAAGAAGACAAGCCACAGGATAAGAGACAATATTAGAAAGGACACAGCTAATAAAGGATGGCTACCCAAAACTGAAAAAGAACTCTTAAAACTCAACAGTGGAAAACAACTCAACTGAAAAATGAGCCACAGGCCGTAACTGACCCCGCAGCAGAGAAGACTTACAGACGGCAAATAAGCACCTGGAAAGATGTTGCAGGTCATATGTCATCAGGGAGATGCAAATTAAACAACAACGAGATTCAACTGCACACCTATCAGCACAGCCACCACTCGGAACGCGGACACTGCAGATGCTGACCTGATGGGGAGTTGGAATTCTCATCGCTGCCGGTGGGGATCAGACTGTGCAGCTAGTTATGAAGACATTTTGGAGGTTTCTTACCAAATTAAACATAACTCTTACCATACAACCGAGAAATCCTGTTCCTTAATATTTACCCAAGGGAGTTAAAAACTTCTGTCCACACAGAAGCCTACATGGGAATGATTACAGCAGGTTTATCTACAGTTGCCAAAACTTAGAAGCAACGAAGATGTCCCTCAGGAGGTAAATCTACAGATAGACTGTGATCCTTCCAGACATAGGATTTTACTCATTCTTAAAAACGTACCATCAAGCCAATAAAAAGCATAGAGGAAACTTAAATGCATACACTACATGAAAATTCAGATCTGAAATAGTTACATATTGTGGTTCCAACTTGACATTCTAGAAAAGGCAAAACTATAGAGATGGTGAAAAGATCAGGGGTTGCCAGGTGCTGAGGGGAAGGAGGGCTGAGGAGGCTAAACAAGGGCTGTGAAAATACTGGGCAGGTACAGCAATCACAGCTACCTGTCCTCATGTGTGCGTGCTAAGTTGCTTCAGTCATGGCCCACCCTTTGTGACCCCATGGACAGTAGCTCACGAGGCTCCTCTGTCCATGGAGTTCTCTAGGCAAGGATACTGGAGTGGGTTCCATGCTCTCCTCCAGGGGATCTTGCCAACCCAGGGATCGAACCCAAGTCTCTAATGTCTCCTGCATGGGCAGGCGGGTTCTTTACCACCACTGCCACCTGGGAAGCCACACGCATCATACCCCTGTCCAAAGCCATGGGTCCTATGTTAAAACCAAAACCCTGGGTTTCCCTTGTGGTCCAGCGGTTAAGATTCTGCCTTGCAATGCAGGGGACACGTTCAATCCCTGGCCTGGGACAGTTCCACAAGCCAAGGGGCGACTAAGCCTTTGAGCTTGCCCTCAGGCCCTAGAGCCCATGCTCTGCGATAAGAGAAGCCACCACAAAACAATCCTGAGCAGCACAGCTAGCGAGCCTCCATTGCTCACTACAACTAGAGAAAAGCCCAAGCAGCAGCTAAGACTCAGCACAGCCAAAGTGTTCCACGTAGGTCCATCACTATTAATAAATGCACCATCTTGCAGGGATGTTGATAATTAGGGGTGTGCACTGTGGGGGCAAGGGGTACTGGGAAACCTCTGCACCGTCTTCTAAATCTTGCTCTGAACCTAAAACTGATCTAAAAAAAAATCTATTTAAAAAAATAAGTTCTTTCCAATTTTCCAAGAAAAGGCAGGAAGAAAAGACAAGTCAAAATGAACACTGAAGTCATTAAAAAGAACCCTGACCTCCTTCACACTGAGCCATGGACTGCTAAAGGACCAGCACCTATTGTAAAACACCGAGTGAAAGTCTAAGTTGCTCAGTCGTGTTGATTCTTTGCAACTCCGTGGACTATACAGTCCATGGAATTCTCCAGGGATGGGTGGGTGGCCTTTCCCTTCTCCAGGGGATATTCCAAACCCAGGAATTGAACCCAGGTCTTTTGCATTGCAGGTGGATTCTTTATCAGCTGAGCCACAAGGGAAGCCCCAAACACCAAGAACTATTGTTAAATGACAGGCATTTGATTTCTTCTCCATTGCTTCAGCATAAGTTGGGTGAAAATGATGGAGAAGGATATGGCAACCCACTCCAGTATTCTTGCCTGGGAAAACCTGTGGACAGAGGAGGCTGGCGGGTACAGTCCACGGCGTTTGCACAGGAGTATAGACATGACTTAGCAACTAAGCTACGACAAAGGAAAATGAGGTACAGAAAAGATATTTTGATAATTAAAAGCCTGCTCTTTGAATTTACTCCATCTTTCCTGTGTCCAGTGGGCAATCTCAGTAGCTGGGGGCCTTTCTCCCTAATTAACCAGCCCTAATCTCTAGATTATTACCTGCTTAAAGGTATGAAATATTTCAGCCAGCTCTGTATTGATAGTGTATCGCATAGCACTCAGAACACAGTTGGTGCTTAGTAAATGTTAGGTTGAGGAGAAGGGTTCTGAAGGAATGGATCTAGACATCCCTTCAAGCCTAAGACATCAAAGACACAGCTATGCCATAACCCCCTGTGAAGATTAACTGGACCCAAATTTATGCGCCTCCATTTTTAATCATTCTTACACTTGAGCTATCTTTCCCTGTCATAGTGGATAGAGAAAACAGTTTGATTAAAGCTTTTTAACCTTTAGCTAGGTCCCTCTAATCAGAGCTATGGTTTTTCCAGTAGTCATGTATGGATGTGAGAATTGGA
Source organism: Bos taurus (assembly GCF_002263795.3). NCBI lineage: Eukaryota > Metazoa > Chordata > Mammalia > Artiodactyla > Bovidae > Bos > Bos taurus. Next base: position 2,208,014 of record NC_037354.1, read on the forward strand.
CATAAAGAAAGCTGAGCACTGAAGAACTGATACTTTTGAACTGTGGTGTTGGAGAAGACTTTTTTTTTTTGGCATTATCCATTTATTTTTTTATTTTTTAAATTTACAATATTGTATTGGTTTTGCCATATATCAAAATGAATCCGCCACAGGTATACCTGTGTTCCCCATCCTGAACCCTCCTCCCTCCTCCCTCCCCATACCATCCCTCTGGGTCGTCCCAGTGCACCAGCCCCAAGCATCCAGTATTGTGCATCAAACCTGGACTGGCGACTCGTTTCATATATGATATTATACATGTTTCAATGCCATTCCCCAAATCATCCCTCCATCTCCCTCTCCCTCTCCCACAGAGTCGACTCTTGAGAGTCCCTTGGACCACAAGGAGATCCGACCAGTCCATCCTAAAGGAAATTAGTCCTGAATATTCCTTGGAAGGACTGATGCTGAAGCTGAAGCTCCAGTACTTTGGCCACCTGATGTGAAGAGCTGACTCATTTGAAAAGACCCTGATGCTGGGAAAGATTTAGGGCAAGAGGAGAAGGAGATGACAGAGGATGAGATGTTTGGATGGCATCACCGACTCAATGGACATGAGTTTGAGTAGGCTCTGGGAATTGGTGATGGACAGGGAGGCCTGGCGTGCTACAGTCCATGGGGTCGCAAAGAATGGGACCTGACTGAGTGACTGAACTGAACTGAATCTTTAGCTTATCTCTGAAGTTGCTGGAACAAGTGGTGGATACCATTGCCCAGTCTCTCCACTGCCATCCAAGTGCCCAGGGCTCCAGGCAGACATGTGGGCACGGTGTTTCCCTGTGAGAGGGGGTGAATGATTCACCATGGCTATCACAGCCATGCCTACACCATGCTTAGGAAGCACTAGGGGCCGCTGGAGTGTCCCATTGAAGGGGAGGGGCCAGACATATGTAGAAGCCAACTAGTTGTGCCAGCTCACACATTCCAGACATCCCCTAACTCCATTCATCCCAATCACTGCCCCTGCCTAATAGGATTTAATGATAACATGTAATCTACAAGGTTAACCTGCCAATGTACAGGCTGGCCAGATGCCCCACATTGTCAGGAGACCAGCATGAGCTTTGGGATGAGAAACCAGGGGCATCTCCATGAGATACTCCACCCTTTCCTTCCCCAGGACTTCCCTGAAGCTCAAATGGTAAAGAATCTGCCTGCAGTGCAGGAGACCCAGGTTCGATCCCTGGGTCAGGAAGATCCTCTGGAGAAGGGAATGGCAATTCAGTCTAGTATTCTTGCCTGGAGAATCCCATGGACAGAGAAGCCTGGTGGGCTACAGTCTGTGGGGACGCAAAGAGTCAGACATGACTGAGTGACTAATACTTCACTTCTCCTCCCCCAATAGGACAAACCTGAAGCCTGCCTTCTGGAGACAGTGAGAACAGGGAATCTGGGGGTCTGCTCTTCATGGCAAGACTTTCTCATGTTGAAAAGGGAGTTTTAGAGGGAAGTGGAATGAGGAGGCATTACTCTGTTTTTGAGCTGCAGTGAAGCACTCTGATATAGATGCTTGCCAACATGGATAGGTAGGTAGCCAAATTTCAAGTGACTGCCTTTTGAAGCACAGCCTGAATTCCCATCCTGCTATTGTTGCTTTTGAATAGAGTTTCCTTGTGTACCCAGTGGGAAGGTGGGTGATTGTCAGAGCACAGGACCTTTGTATGTGTCTGGCTTTAATACTGTTACTACCAAAAACAAACAGAAATAACACTTTACCTTCGTATGGAAGAATGTTCACCTTCAGTATGAGAGATGTTTTAATGGAAGGTAATTGGAGCAAAACCTTAAACAGCATGAACTAAAGACTACAAGATGAATCTGTCAATGTCCAAGTTCTCTAAACTCTTAAAAACTCAAAAACTACAGAGCAGCATTTCCTTGGAAATTTAAGTGTTAATCCAAATCTGTGTGACAATTTTTAAAGAAGCAAATTTCTAAAACTTGAGATCTAAGTGTGAGTGCGAAAGTTGCTCAGCTGTGTTCAACTCTTTGCGACCCCATGGACTATACAGTCTGTGGAATTCTCCAGGCCAGAATACTAAATGAGTAGCCATTCCCTTCTCTAGGGGATCTTCCCAATCCAGAGATCAAACCCAGGTCTCCCACACTGCCGGTGGAATCTTTACCAACTAAGCTATCAGGGAAGCCCTGAGATCTAAAACTTGAGATCTAAAAGCAGTTAGAACTTCTTAAGTACATCCTTAAGTCTAGAATTGTAAGGACCAAGGGCATGGAGTATATGTGGTAGAGATAAATGAGTGCCCAAGTGAGGAGAAGGACAAATGGAAGAAGTCTTTGAAGCACAGAGTCCCAGGCTTCTATGACTGAATATCTGGCCAAAGACCAGAGACCATGGAGATTTGTGTGTCATCCTCAGAAACGTTATTCCACCATGTGGAAAGCGGGTGCAGAAGCCCTCCAACCCTGGTGTGTGGTTGCCCCCGCTGACCGGGGGCTCTCCTACCTCGGCAGGTGGGCAGGGGGCTGCTCCACTGGCCATTGCTCCGACACTGGGCTCGAGACGCACCCTGCAGCAGGTAGCCGGGGTTGCAGGTAAAGTTCACCATGTCGTTCAGGTTGAACTCGCTGCCATTGGTCAGCCCGTGGGCGGGGTTCCCCGGGTGTCCACAGGTGATGGCTGTGGAGGAACACAGGTCCACACGGTGGTCAGAAGATGAACAAGTCATCACCTTCACCTGGAATTCTTCATTCATACATATCATATGTGTTAAACGTGTTAATTAGAGGGTTGACAGGAGATCAGATATGTTACAGATTGTGTTTATATTTGGAAGCAGAAACCAGGAGAAAGAGTCATGGGTTGAACCACAGGTTTTTATTATAACTAATTGTGGAAAATAACCAGCACCTGCTTTTGTTCATAATCATAATTATTTCTTATTTTCTTCATGACGGGATATCAAGTAATTTTGAAATAAAACAATGAAAAACAAGATGAAAAAATGTTCTGTTAATCATGAGTTTTGAATATTTTTCCCCTAGAAAACATTAGCTAATTTTGTGGAACTCTCATTTTGAAACATTAAAGGAATTTAGCTGAAAATTTAAATTACGTATGTATAAGTTATTCCCAAATCAATGTAAACATCATGAAATTAGCAAAAATGTGTGCATGCTCAAATCCTATTTTCTTTGACATCCCCCGTTTATGCAGTCAACTGTCATCCTGTGATGCCCACAATCACAGTAACACAAATCATGAAGATACTCTTGACTGGCCTTTTCAAAAGAAACACATTACAGCTGTAACACTGGTGTTCTTCTCACTTATCTTGTCAACCACTTTCCCTTTCAAGTAAAACTTTCACCCTTGACCTTTGTACATTTACCACAGCACTATCACAGAGAAGATCCGTCACTTTCGTAAACTTACATCAATGTTCCCTTTGTTTAGGAAAATATAGAACATATTAGGAAAAATTGGCTTAAAAGGAAATTTGCGATAGAGGTACACTCTCTTCTAAAAATAGGAGTTGGCATTTGCCTTTGAAGTTAGAAAGTTTGAGGACAATTGTTACGTACAGTTTCACCTTATACGAAAGGAAGGACTGCGTTCAAAGCTGTCTGTGTTCTTGACGAAGCAATGACAGGAACACAACACAACACAGAAGACTGGAGGTGGACTCGGGGGGCACCTGCGAAGTTGACCTGCAGACTCAGGCTCAGCAGCCCTACCCTCCACTAGTCAGAGGGGGTGTCCACCTGGTCGTCCTGTGATGGCGTCTAGGGGAATAAATGCCTGACATCCTCATCTTGGGACCCATCTGAGATGAGCTGTGAGCAAATGCAATGTGGATGGGAAGCTGGCAGAGGGCTGGGAAAACTTGGAATGGGAGGAGGACCAGAGACGGAAGTGGGGGAGTGCCTGTGTTTTCTCTCTCCCGTCAGCTCTCCATCTTCTCCTCTGAGATTAGACATGTCTGTGCTACAACTTAATGACAAAAGGAACACACCCCTAAGGGAAACACCGCCCGAATTAGTTCGCAGAAGGTACTTACGGACACAGACTGGGGTGTGTCCGGACCACTTGTGGTCTTGCAAGCATATCCGGACGGAAGTCCCCACGAGCCGGAAGCCGGGGTTGCACTGATACACCACTGTGTCCCTGTAACTGAAGCCATCGCCACTGATGTGACCATTCACGATGGGGTCTGGGGAGCCACAGTGGCCAGCTGGAAAATGAACAAAACCAACAAATACACGCTGGAGAGTGTGTCTTCTGTAAAAGCACATTTATGGACAAACAACAGGGTCCTACTGTTTAGCACAGGGAGCTACATGCAACAGCCTGGAATACACCAGAATGGAAGAGAACGTGAAACAGAATATGCATCATGTGTAACTGAGTTACTCTGCTGTAGAGAAGAGATTAACACAATGTCAATGGACTATATATCAATAAAAAATTATAGAAGTAATGCATTCATAATTTGTCTTTATTGTCAAGTAACTAACAGCCTTGAATACAAACAGTATTTAAAGGTTTTCCATTTATATAAATATAAATATAATATATATATATATTTTATATGTTTTGCTTTTCAGCTTAATTTTTTTCAACAGTTGTGGGAACATAAGTAATATTTCAAATAGAAAATTGTTAAAGGGTATCCCCTAGTTATGGTTTCTCCATTCATTTCTTCTACTTATTTTTCATTCATATTTTATGGTATTTATCTGGTAAATAAAAGCCAAAAGAAAGGAAGAGACACTTGGAACTAACGTAAGTTCCGTAACCCTATTGAACATGTGTAGCACGGAAAGGTATGGAGGGATTTCCAGGGAGAGATTAGATTCCTGAACTATTTGTGAAATTCTAGAGGAAGGACTCGTGTTATAAAATAAATCCAGTTTCAGGAAACGTCCATTGGAGTCATGTTTTCAGGCCAGCAGTGTCTTTGGGGCTGGGGATTCCATGAGGAGTAAGGCCGTCCTCAGAGGTCTGACACAGAAAGCATCCCAGGGAGTTTCATCTTGAAGAGGTGAGGAGTGGGGAGGAGGCATGCAGCCAAGCCGGGCATCACACACCCCGACAGAGGCAACTGCAGGCCTAAAGGGAGCACACCATTAGCCAGACCAAGGCGTCGAGTCCCTGTACTGAGAACCTGGATTTGATTTATTTTTATAGTCTCAGTTAAAATGAAGATTATGGAGTTATGGGACCAAACTATTCATTTTCCAGAAGCGCACCCATTTTAGCCTTTTAGGTTACAGCCTTACACAGTTCACACTCTATGTTGTGCAACTTCCCCAATTTTGGCTACATTTAGCTATTAGTATTTCAGTGAGCACTGGTGCATGCGTGCTAAGTTGCTCTAGTCATTTGTTTGCAACCCCATGGACTATAGTCCACCAGTCTCCTCTATCCATGGGATTCTCCAGGTAAGAATACTGGAGTGAGTGCCATGCCTTCCTCCAGGGGATCTTCCCAGTCCAGGGATCAAACCCATGTCTCTAGTCTCCTACATTGGCAGGCAGGTTCTTTACCACTAGCACCACCTGGGAGCCCTCTACTGAGCACAATCAGCAGCAAAGAAAGGGCAAGAAACTCTATTAACCGGAAAAAAAGAGAGAGAGAGAATTGAGATGAGGGATGAGGGCAGCCCTGCACGTTTCAAGAGAAGTATCTCCTAAATTAAATAAAGTGATGTGATTATCTGGGAGACCTCACACTGGGATGCCAGGCCTCTGGGTTTTGTGTTTGCTTGTTTCTTTTTCATTAGCATTTGGCTTCAGCTTAAACAAGATCGCTAAACGCTTTTAGGCAATTCTGCAGCCAGTATTATTGCACCTAGGTTAGGAGGCTGGATTTCCTGACAAATGCGTCAGAAATGGTTCCATCAAAGTGTGGGCAGAAAATCTCAGAGTGAAGAGCATGTGGATTATTTTATTTTTACTTCAATCCGACTCATGAATTTAATAATCTGCCACAAATCAGAACCTGAGAGCTCTGGCTAGAAAGGAGCAAGTGATTTAGGTAGAATACTGTAAAACTGTAACTGCACGTGATTTTTAATTCAATGGATGCGTTGACTGACAGAGAGATATATCCTAAAGGAATGGATGGATTTGCTTTTAGTTTAAGTATGAATTACAAATTCTATTATTTCCACATTCTTAGAACTTTACATTTTAATTCTCCATTTTCTCCCTGCTGAGGACAAGCATTACTATGGAGTGGGTAAGTCTCCAATAGCTTAAAATTGTTCTTGAGAGTCAGTAGCAGAATCAGGAATTCCATGCCGGGGTGGCTGTTTTCAGTTCTGGACAAGTGACTCTGTCTCACACCCTAAACCATGGGAAACATCATTCATTGGCCGGCTAAGATGAACTGCACGATGGAATGGGAATTCCATGAAATTCCAGAATGACTGAGATTCTATACATGTGATTGGGTCACAAGGGTCTGAAGGTTTCGCCTCATCTGCAGAATGAGTCCTCTGTGCCTTAAGCTGCAAGATCACTGGTCTTTAAGTTTATGCTACTTCAGATGTAATGACAGTGGTATTGTTTTTATTTACTATATTTTAGTTAGATGTCCCAAACAGAAGACAGAACTCCTTTTAACAATCTTTCTCTAAAACTGAATTAGTAGGAATAAAATCCATGGAACAAATTCTGCTAAAACACAGAGTAGAGGCCAGGTCAACTCTCAGAAGTTGTGTTGGGGAGGCCATGAGTCAAACCCAAGGAGAACAAGGGACCCACAGGGGATTCTCGGTTTCCTCCCAGGTCCAGGGATTCCTGCAAACTCATCAGGAGCGGGAACTGGACATGGTGGATGGCAACCATGCCCTCTGTGGGAGCCCCGCTCATGGTCAGAAGCACAGAGAAGCCACCAGCCAGGGCCTTGATATCAATCAGCTTGGTCTAGCACATGGGCCAGTGGAACTGGATCTTCCTGGGTGTGATGTGTCTATCCCACAATGGGGGGATAGGGCCTCCACAGGCCCTGCCTCTCCAGGCAGCCGTTCTGGAAGGTTACTGTCCAAATTCTACACACAGATGCCATTGTGGTTTTTCAGTCACTAAGTCATGTCCAACTTGTTGCAACCCCATGGACTGCAGTGCACAAGGCTTTCCTGTACTTCACTATCTCTGTGAGCTTGCTCAAACATTGAGTCAGTGATGCCATCCAACCATCTCATCTTCTGTCACCCCCTTCTCCTCCTGCCCTCAGTACTTCCCAGCATCAAGATATTTTCCAATGAGTCAGCTCCTTTACATCGGGTGGCCAAAGTATTGGAGCTGCAGCCTCAGCATCAGTCCTTCCAATGAATACTCAGGGTCGATTTCCTTTAGGATTGACAGATGCCTTAGTATGGGTTGTAGACCGACCATACAGTTGCCTGACAGAACAAAAGCTTTGCCAGCTTGTTTCTAGTGGAGTGACTATTCTGAACTCTGCCCTGGGATGAGTGGAATCCCTCCACCCTTCAGCCCCCACACCTGCTACTGCATCCAGGCATCTGGAAGGGGGCCCCGGGCAGGTGTATTTCAGAGATGGGGTCTCCCCATGGATAGGATTTTGCATTGTCCAGGTGAGCTCTCTGCACTGCACCTTGTCTCTGATGTTGCAATGATCACGGCCTGCAACCTGACAAATCGTATTGCCTTTCAGGGGTGACTTCACTGAGCGGTGGACACAAAGTGTCAGAGGTCAGTTAGCAGCTGTCCCTGAACACACAGTGAATGCACAGACCAAATGCTTCTTTCAAGACAGAGTCAGAGTCTGTGTCTTGAACCTGTGTCAGAGTCTCCTACAATTACCTAGACTCATGCAATTTCAGAAGGAAATTCTGTGATTTGGGAACTGAATCCAGTTCCCCTGGTCCCACGGACACCTGCTCCTCCAGGAGACCCATTGGGCACCCTGGCTCCCAGGTGACAGGGTGTCCTGGTCTGGGCCGACCTGGAGCCTGCATCTCCCATTGTAGAGGTTGGGTGTTCACAGGAACTGAACAAGTGTGCCTCCTGTCACAAGGCCCCTCTCTCACAGTCTCAACACACATACACATTTCCCACACCCCAGAATCCCCTATTGTAAGGTCACCTTCTTTTCTCTGTGCCAGTTTGTATCAGGAAAAATACTAAATATTGGTTTGGGGATTGGAAGTGAATACATCCACACATTTTTACAAAATCTGCAAACCAAATTTTTCAGCCTCTGTATTTGCTTTGTGATTACTGGCACTCGTTGCTGAAAATAAAATAAGAAGCGTCACAACTATGCTGTACCTGCAGGAGACTGAGAAATGCAGTCTGCTTCATTCTGCAGGCTCCACCAGTAACTCCAGCTGAGGGGCTAAAGGCCTATTTGGCAGTGACTTTTAAAGCCAGTTTATAAACTTCCACCCGAGTGTTAATAAATGGTCACGAAATTTCAGATGGATCAGATCCCCTTATATGCAGGAAACAGGCTAATGGCTGAGCAGTAAAAACTGATATATGCATTTAAATCTCTAGATCTGGCATATTCATGAAGGAACACACTTGAGTTCCCACAAATGAGACTTTTTTCCTTCCATGAGCAATTCTGGGGGGTATCCTTGAGTGTCTTTGTGGAAGTCGGAGAAACTATAGTGTTGTAGCAGGTGTCTGAATCTTTGTCAGGATCGGCAGGTGGGGTGTGATGAGTGGGCGACATTCAGGGCCCTTAGTAACACCAACAACCGAGACTGGTCCCTTTGCCACAGAATATGTTTGTATCAAGTCTCTATTTGACACACTCTGAAAGTGAAAGTGTTAGTCACTTAGTTTCGTGTCCGACTCTGCAACTCCATGGACTGCAGCCCACCAAGCTCTGTCTGTGGGATTTCCCAGGCAAGAATCAATACTCAACTCAAACATCTCCTTTATTTTAGGTTTCCCTGCAGAAGGAGACTCTACCTCTAGGACCATCTATTTACAATACCATATGGTGAGGGTTGTTTTGTCTTAAATTCAGAGGATGGAAATGGTTTTTCTTACCTCTTCTTCTCCACCCTTAGTCTATGAGTTCTAGAGCAGGGTCCTGGTCTCTGCACCACCTCTGAGCCCCTGCCTGATCCAGAGGGGCATCTGTGAAAGGATACGGATTCCTCCCACATCTTGTTGCCATAGTCCCAGACCCTCAGCACCAAGGGACCACACAGAGCTCCCTGAGGACCGCCTGCCCCTCTGCTCTGCATCTCTGCAGCGGTCACTAATTCTGTGGGGTGACTTACTCCTGGAACGACTCAAGTCTGTTTCTGCGGGTTTGTAGACACCTCTGCTCATGAAAGTGCCCCCGCCCCCAATATGGGAAGCATCTTGTGTGGCTCTCTCCCCTGCCACTCATTAATCTCAACTTTTTATTAAAGATACTGGGTTTTTATCTTATTTATTCCTTTGATTATAAATTCCTTATAGAAAAAAAAAACTCCTATTAACTTCCTATCCTATGCAATATTTCTTGAGGAGTTAAATGAACATCACTAGACAATATTCAGAAATACAGATAGAAGAGCCTGTGGCTGGGGAGAATGCTGTACTTTTCACCTCTGAGCCACAGACAGCACAGATGTAAGCTGTGAAATTAGCACTGAGTGCTCCTAATAGTTTACCTTCCCTGACTATCACACAGCCTAAATTTTAGACTGAAGATCAATTTTATACCAGGATCAAGGAGGGTGGGGTTAATCTTTCTCCTCTAATATCTTTTTGGTGTAATACAAGCATTGTCATAACCAGTTGTTTTATTAAAAATCTGTACATGGATGTGTTGCAAAACACAAGGTTCTTGAATCCTTTCTGGTTTTATTCTCTAATAGCTATGGAAAAGCAGTGTCTACAATATCATTTTGAATCATGTCATCTATTAATAGCTACTTCAGCCACTCAGATGTCACCATGATATCACATTACAAAAGAATTCATCTCCCCATCAAAGTGTATCAAAGGTCATCAAAGTGCAGCAAATGCAAACTTACCTCCAATAACAGCAAAATAATCAAATGAAAAAGAGATAATGTTCTTTGTGGAGGAAATGTCTCAATCTATCACTGATATCTTGAGGGCTACAGACTAAAGAAGTAAGAGAGTGAAAGTCATGATGGGTTGTTATGTGTTGATAAAGCTAAATGATATCAATGATCTTAAAAGACTAATGTGGTTCCTGCGATAGGAGACCTGGATTACAAATGGACAACCTGGTGGAGTCGGCATGTTCTCTGTTGAGTTCAGTGCAAGCTACCGCAGGGAAGATAAACAGAAGAAGATAATTAAGGGAGCATGGGGACTGCAACGCTTCCCTGATGGATTATAAGGTACCTGATGCGTAGATATGGGGTCAGCCTTCTTGGTACTTAATTCTGCAGTCCAGGGAGACGCGGAGTGCTGCACAGCAGACGGTGAATGAGAACACATCCTGGGCAATTCCCGGCCTGGGAAGACCCTGCTTGTGGCAGAGATGCCGCACTGATGAAGCGAGGGCAAACCCTTTAGAAAAATGGACTCTGATGCTCACAGGTAGCACTTTGCCTAAATTTTAGCTCTAATCATGGTTGCACACAGGGTTGCCAAGTTTTCCTTATTCTATCTTTCCTCAAAAATTCTAGCTTAGAATTCTGGCAAGGGACCTCAAATACAGCACAGGTTCAGTTCTCAGATGTCGAACGAAGAAAATCATCCTTCACCTTCTTAAATCCAGCTCTCCTACTGTTAACACTCACGAGACTCCCACTGTGACAGTGTCCATGCATGTGCTTGGCCATTTCTGCTGCCACGATCATAAGGAATCTGGCATGTTCTTCCCTGCTGGAAATCATTAGAAATAACCATTGTACCCCAGCTAGAAACAGGATGCCTGCTCCACGTGAAACAGAATCTCAAGCAAAGGAATTCTTTTGTTCTAGTAACTCTAAAAATAAACAAGATACTTCACTCACAACTTGAAAAAATGCTCTTGCCAAAGTGTTTTGCATTATGATGGAGAAAGCATGCTGGGTATAGAATCAAAACAGCACAGAGTCCAATGGAGCCCCCCACAAACAGCTGCCAGGTGGCCAACCACTTCTTCAGGAAGTCTTCATCACATTCTTGGACAGATCCCACTTGTTGAAGAATAAATAAGGGGAAATATTTCCTATATTGAATCTGAAAACTATTCTTCTGTAAGCACATCTGGTATTTCAAGCCAACGAATGGAATTATGTATCACTAACGTCATTAGCAATCCTGGTCCTTGCCCTCAGCAGATGTGTTTAATTAATTTCAGTTTTTAAATTTTTTCCCACCGTTTTAAATATTTGAAAATAGCTATTAATTACCTCCTAACTTTTCCCCCAGCCAAACTGAAGATCACAAGTTTCCTAAACATTTCTCACATGTCATGGTTACCAGAACCTTCACCACAAATGCATTTCAAGCACTCAGCAGCTCACTTGAACTACCTCACAGAACTGAAGTCTTCACCCCAGATATGGACTGAAGGAAATAATACTAATAATCTCTTAGCACCATGAGCCTTCTGTTTCCCAAAACACCTGGTCCTTCTGTGTGCGCTACAAGTTCATAATTTTCTCCTCATCATGTACATTTTAAGTTATATTACTTTTCGTTTTGAGTAAAATATCATACTAATTCCATTATTTTCTCATGTCTGCATGTGTACATACTAAGCTGCTTCAGTTGTGTTTGATGGTTTCTGACTCTATGGATTATACCCCAGGCTCCTCTATCCGTGGGATTCTCTAGGCAAGAATACTGGAGTGGGTTGCCATGCCCTCCTCCAGGGGATCTTCCTGACTCAGGGATTGAACTCATATCTTTTATGTCTCCTGCATTGGCAGGAGGGTTCTTTACCACAAGCGCCACCTGAGAAGCCCTTCTTATGTCTTAAAAAAAATCTATCTGGCCAATAATTGATTTGAAGGGTTCCTGAATCTGCCATCAGATATTTCTTTTCAGTCTTTCAGCTAGCCTCGTTATGGTCTTTCCCTGTCTGAGCATCTCCAGCACTGACAGTACTCTGTTCTCCACCTGCTTATCCTTCTCCCCAAGCTCTCCACTGTCTCTCACACAGTCTTCTGGGTCCTGTGGACATACATTCTTGCCAGGTTACATGATATTATGTACCCATTGGCAAGCCATTTTTTTCAGGAAAAGAGCTATCCTCCATTGTCATATTCTGTGTATTGTGAATTCCAACCTATAAAGTCTCACTGAGACTACGTTTACAACTTTCAAAATCTTTAGACTTCTTACCCATTCTTTACTCACTGGTTTAGAATCACACATGGCTATTCATCATTTCTCATCCTTTTCTAGGTGTGTGTTTTTGGCCTCCTCCAATTGCATTGTTCTTCATATCCTGCATCCAGGTTCTACAACACTATCATTTTATACATTATGATCTACACATTTTTCTTCCTCTGTCTTTCGGCTTAACTCCCTCTTTCAGAAGTATCTCAGTCATACTGCATCCCACCGAGGCCATGCCTTTGAGTACCTCCATCCAGCCAACTGCGCATCTCATCCTTTCTACTTCAAAGCCCTAACCTTCCATCAAAGAATGCCACGAACCAGGTGAAGTTTTGCTTGCAATCAACAAGACTCACGCTTGCTCCACGACTCAACAGTTACAAAAACTGAAGTTGCCACTGAAATTCTCTGCGGCCACTGCTGCCTTAGCATCCCAGGTCACTGGAAGGACCAGTAAAGCTTTTGTGAGCAGTGACCCACTAAGCAAATGAACATCGAGTTCACTTTCCATCTCACAGTTAAGAGCAGAGATGGAATTTCTTAGATCACCTTATTCCTTCCTTTGCAGACACGCTTCACTGCAGCTGACTGAGAAAACCTACCCCAACCACAGCAGCCTTAGGGAAGCACCACTTAACAGCCAATCTCATAACAGCAGCAGGAAAGCACAGGACGTCTCAAAAGCAGCACTGCCTCCTACATAAATCCCAGGGAGATGTCCTAGATGGCTGAGAACTACAGTGACTGCACTTAACAGGGAACTTACACACAGGCCTCGTATTAGAACAGCACAGATCCAACTCCTGCACTAATCTAAAGAAAGTCACTTCATGGAGAAGCATGAGAACCTCCTTCTCACATCAGTTACTGTTTCTTGGTCTGCTGCTTTACTTTCATCCACTTCCTTCAAATTCCTGAGTGTTTCTTCAAATTCCCTCCAGTGGAAAGAACAGATTATTGCTATTTAAATTCACTGGTCCTGGCTGAGTTCTTGAAGTCAGCCTCACCCGCAAAGGTTCAGAAGCCTAAACTTCCCATTTCCACTGCATTGGAGTGGTTACAAAGCTATAAAGATCACAGAGACAGTTATAAAAGGGGCTTCCCTGGTGGCTCAGTGGCAAAGATTCTGCCTGCAATGCAGGGGCCACAGGAGATGTAGGTTTGATCCCTGGGTCAGAAAGATCCACTGGAGGAGAGCATGGCAACCCATTCCAGTATTCTTGCCTGGACAATTCCATGGACAGAGGAGCCTGGTGGGCTACAGTCCATGGGGTTGCAAAGAGTTGGACAGGACTGAACCGACTTAGCATGCACACATGCAAAGGCAATTAACATATTTCACTAATCACTTGCAGACCTAGAAGAAGCATGAAAATCTCTGCCCTTTAAATTGCTTACAGCAATTTTCATACACTTAATTTTTCAAAGGAAAAACTTTCAACCCAATTTTTTAAAGATTTTTTTTAATGTGGACCATTTTGAAAGTCTTTATTGAATTTATTAAATATTACTTCTGTTTTATATTTTGTTTTTCTGGCCACGAGGCATGTGAGCTCTTAGCTGTCTGACCAGGGATTGTACCAGCACTCCTGCACTTAAACGTGAAGTCTTAACCACTGGATCGCCAGGGAAGCCCCTCAACCCAACTTAAAAAAAAAATGATCATGTAGAAAATGTTAATCCTTGGGGAAAAGAAGACCACATTATTAATACTATGCACACTTTCTATTTTACATAATTCATTGTCCTTACACTGACAGACATTAATGGCACATTAACTTATTAATGTAATTTAAAACTTTTTAAAAAAGATAACAGAGGAAAAGTGAAAGTCACACAGTTTTGTTTGATTCTTTGCAACCCCATGGACTGTAGCCTGCCAGGCTCCTCTGTCCATGGAATTATCCAGGAGAGAATACTGGAGTGGGCAGCCCTTCCCTTTTCCAGGGGGTCTTCCTGATCCAGAGATCCAACCAAGGTACCCTGCATTGCAGGCAGATTCTTTACTGTCTGAACCACCAGGGAAGCCCTATTTTAAACAATTCATTGCCCTTACATTGATGGACATTAATGGCACATTAACTTATTAATGTAATTTAAAAATTTTTAAGAAGATAAAATATATGACAATTTTAAAATTTATTTTTTGTGCATTCTATTTTTTTTTAATGTGTGTGTGTGTGTGTGTGTGTGTGTGTGTGTGCGTGCATTCTAAAACTATGAGGGCATTCGAGGGCAGTGCTACCTTCAGCACTCTATAAAATAATTTTTGTGTCATTTAAGGCGACATGTGACCTGCATTTATCACTCAGATTTTTAAAAATCCCTTTAGATATTTAAAGAGGAAGTGATACTCTAAAGAGCAGCATTAAAAGCCAGGTGGGATTTAGTTACTCTCGGTCAGAGCTTTCATGGAAAGAAGTACCAGGTTCTGTCTTGCTGTTCTCCATCTTTGAGGTCTGTTTGAGGCAAAGCAGTGCCCTTGCACGGATTAACTCACCCAGACAGCGAGTCTCGGGGCCGCTCCAGAGCCCATTGGCTAAGCATTCTCTGACGTGGGACCCCACGAGCGTGTAGCCCGAGTTACACGTGAATATGGCTGTGGCACCGTAGACTGTCAGTGTTCCAATCTTATTTCCATTTGGGGGAAAGGACAGGCTTCCGCACGAGATCACTAGAAGGAAAAGGAAAACAGAGCGAACATTGTTGCAGGTCTGACATAGACTACTCTCCGTGTTAAAAAACAACAAAATCTCAAGTCTTCATTTTCATTGAGAAGCCGGGGGGCAGGAGTGTCATCTCATGGTGAGATGACCCTTCACCTGGGACGTTTAATTTCCCTTCTCTTGTATCCTTGGAATGAAAACTTGAAACTTTAGAGTGGAATCCAAAATAGAATAAGTCCCTTCCTTCACCCATTGCTATTTTTTTTTTCATTCTCACAAGTAGCTACACTTTTCTTTAAATACACAGTATACAAATACTTTAGCCTACAAGCCAGGCAGTCCAACGAGTTGGCTTTCTGTGCCCTTTTTTGCTTACATCTATTACAAGAATCACATCCCAGTTACTGGCATCCACATGGCATAACAGGAACTGAGGCATGTGGCTGGTCTTCCCCAAAGTACAAGCTGTGTACTTTGGTCTTCCCCAAAGTACAAGCTGTGTGGGATTAAACCCAGGACGCCCACTACAGCAGAAGCACTGAGTTCACGTTTCCTTTCATGTACAATTTGTTGGGACCATGAGTTTCATAAAAACGCTGACTATGTGGAATGTGTACAGACTTTCTGAAAATTAAAAAAATATAAAAACTAGACCTTAAGTGATTATAGATGTAGGCACCCAGTTTACACATATGTTCCAGCATAATTATTGATTACTGACCACTTACAGCCACACGATTACTCCAGGTGGGGAGATGAATGCAATGGTCACTCTCATTACCGATACTTGTTATAATACCTGACTCCCTGCACTCGCAAAATCCACCGATGTTTGAGCACACACACACACACATTAGCAGAATCTCAGGGGAAGAGGGAATCATAAAGTCATCAAGGTGAACTGCTCATTAGAGGCTTAAATATGATTTAACAGGTGAGAATGAAAGTGTCTGAAAAGCTCTTCTAAGAGGAGTGATAACAATTTCCTGCTGCACCAAGTGAGTTTTTATGTGCAAAGGGCTTGGGGCAAAGCTGCCAAGTAGCTAGAAATGACTGAGTCCTCGTTAACAGTAAACTGATAAGAGGTTGTAAAGGAAAAGAGCAAGAAGGCACATGCTGGCTGCAGGCCACCCGGGGCCCGCTCAGCTTTGCCAGTTCCGAGCTCGGTGACACCGCCAAGCTCTCTCGGTCTCTGAGCCCTGCTGGCTCATCTCTGAAGGTTAACGCCAGCCCCGGCCAGGTAGGGCTGTGCACTGAGCTCAGCGAGAGGACAGCGGGTGGGGGCCACTAAGGCCCTGCGCCTGGCCGGGGCTGGGCCCGTGCTAAGAGTGAAGGACGTCTTGGGGCCTATTTGGGGAACTGGTTCCAAAATCTGAAAACCTTTACTGAAAATTCAAGTGAAGACCATTTTGCTGTTTAGACCAATCTTTTGAATTACGCTGATTTTATTCCAAGACCCAAAACCCTGGTTCTGTTTCAAACAGACACACAGACACAGTCTGGAAATGTGTGCTTTGGGGGCACTGCTCATCAGAAATCTGGAAAAGTCAGCTCTGGAGTATCTCCTGATGAGAACATTATTGTTGTTGAGAGAGCTCTGAGGACTTCTTAGTTTCTGGGATTGCTACACTCTTACAGGGTCATATCTTATGCATTCAATAATACTGCTAATGCGTTCGCTCTTCTACATGTCCATGGGTTTGAGTCAGATTTAGATGTTTTACAATTAATTATAAACTTCTCATTATGCCTTTTCTCAAACATGGCACGAACTTCACCTTGAGCAATGATTTTTTAAAAAAATTTTTAATTAATTATTTATTTATTTAATTTATTTTTTATTTTTTTTTACTTTGCAATATTGTATTGGTTTTGCCATACATCAACATGCATCCACCACAGGTGTACACGTGTTCCCCATCCTGAATCCCCCTCCCACCTCCCTCCCCATACCATCCTCTGGGCAATGATATTTAAAGATCCCCTTGTAGCCACTCAGGATAGCTGGACCGTGTTTTGAAACCTCAGCGTTAGTAAGAAGGGAGGTCTGAGCACACCTCCTCTTGGAGGTCCTGATGCACTGTTAATGGTGGACCAGCACAAAGGAGGGTGGTTTTCACATCTGTTCTATTTTTTTAGCCTCTGTTAAAAATATCCTGGTGACGAAATTATTTTAGGCTTGTCCTCTACTAAGCTTCACTAGACTATAAATAAGAACTACTGGGACAAAGCATTAGCTTTCCAGCAGCTGGATAATGGGGTCTCAGATGTGGAGATCTGGGTGGCAGAAAACCCACCACATTAATGAGGTGGGCAGCACCAACACAGAAGCCCCCTAACAGAAAGAGAGAACTCCTCTACCCTAAAAACAAATGGAATCCTTTGTCAAATTTCCAAGGGGAAGCTTTATGTCCCTGCTTTTCTCTCCCATCACGCTTCAAGGATAAAATCAGTGACCCTCACATGGTGCACACCCTCAGGCACAGAGCTTGGTCTCTTGTACCACCTCCAGCAGTAGGTAGCAGGGCTCCTTGGAGAAGAGCAGAGTCCATGTTTGGGTGAGGAAAACTCAGGAAGAGCATAAAACACCCTGTCTTTATGAGGAAACACGGCTGATTTCAGAGATGTCAGAGGTTCAAGGGTAAAAGGCACACCCCCTGGCCACAGGGTGACCAACCGAACAACAGATACTAACAAAGACACAAACCAAAAGGCAAGCAAAGAATTCTGTGGAAGCCAGTGATTTTAGAAAAGGCCGCACATCCTCAAGGACGTTCAAAGGAGACAAATGACAAAGTGAGACAGAACAACTCGTGCACAATGCGGGGAGTCAGCGAACGCCCAGCCATCTGCAGAGAATGTCTGTGGCCCCGATGCCTGGAGACGGCTTCAGGCCTGGGGCCTGGTGGAGGCTGTCCACGGACCGGACTCAGCGTGAGACCCAGCAGATTAAAGTACCTCAATCGAGAGTCGGGAAAACAGACTTCTGAGAAATCAGCAAGAGGGAGGTAGAGATACAATTCATGGATGGCCAAAGCCCAGTTCTGTCTTCTTTTCACAAATGAGAGTGGAACTGGGCTGCCAGTGGTTCAGTTTAAGAATCAGTGTGTTTTTCATCTTTTACTGTTGTGAGTATGTGAATATTACTGACTGAATACCATTGTCTTATGATTGGTCAGTAGAATTCTGTATCATTAGAACCACCATTGAATAGAAAAATCTGTAATCAATTTTTAAAATCCAGATGTATATCAGAATTATCTGGGAATTTTCTGAAAAATACAAATGCCCAGGTATTGCTTTTTTTCCTGGAGCCCTAGATGTGTTTCTAAAGAGCAGTCAGCTTTAAAAACAACTGGACTATATGAGGATCTTTTACTTTTATCTAGTTTGTTTCACTTTTTCTATTTAATATTCAGTGCTACCATTTCATTTAGTTTACATTCTTTAATTTCTCCATCTCTTTTGTTGTTGTTCTTTCTTAAAACTTTATCAAGTGTAGTAGAAAAGCTTTTGTCTACATATATATATATATATATATATATATACATATATATATAGTATGTATAATAGATATATTTTAGAAAATTTAAGAATTATTGCCTAGCTAAAAAAAAATGACATTTAATTCCACTTGGTTGACTTAGTATGAATAGAATGCTTGATTTCTAATCTATATTCATTCAAAACTTTGATATAGTTTCATGTATTTTGGCATCTAGTATTACTACTAAAATTCTAGAAATTTATTGTCTTAGTGATTAAAAAAAAAGATTTAAACAAGGCTTAAAACTTCTAATCCAATTCTGAGACTATAAAGAAATACAATGTTATTTAAAAAAAAGAAAGAAAAGAAAGAAATGAACATGTGATACAGTATTATTAATTGAAGGACAGATTTTGTTCCAATTTCACAAAACTTTACTCTAGTGTCCGTTATTTGTTTTCATATCTTATTCAAGACTCCACATTGCATTTGATTGCACTGAGCAGCTTCAGCTGCATGCAACAAATTCTGGTAAATTCTCTTTCAATTTTTATTCTATTACAAATATTTTCTAATTTTCCTTGTTATGGCTTCTTAGGTACCTTCATCATTTAAAAGTGGACATTTATCCATTATACGGAATCTAGAAAAATGGTACTTAAGAATTTACTTACAGGGCAGCAGTGGAGAAACAGACATAGAGAATAGATTTATGGACATGGGAAGAAGGGAGGAGAGGGTGAGATATATGGAGAGAGTAACATGGAAACTTACATTGCCATATGTAAAATAGCCAATGGGAATTTGCTGTATGTCTCGGGAAACTCAAACAGGGGCTCTGTATCAACCTAGAGGGGTAGAATGGGGAGGGAGACGGGAGGGAGGTTCAAAAAGGAGGGGATATATGCATACCTATGGCTGATTCATGTTGAGGTCTGACAGAAAACAACAAAATTCTGTAAAGCAATTATCCTTTAATAAAAAATTAATTTTAAAAAGTGGATATTTAATTTGCAAATACATGGGACTTAAAAAGGTAATGTTGATATTAATTTCTCATTTTGATATTAATTTCTCATTTAAATGCTTTCTCCTCTGCAATCACCTTCTGTGTTTTTTTTAGTCTAACTTTATTGAGGCTTTTGATGGCTAAGTTGAAGATCTCTCTTAGTAAATGTCACATTGTACTTGAAAATGCGACAGCTATTTTCAAATATCTTTTGGTATTCATTTCTAACACAGTTCCACAGTGATAAGAGAACAGATCCTATAATGATTTCAATACCTTTAGACCGTGAAATTTTTGCACCTTGTTTTATGTCCCTTATGTTCCAGTGTCTCCTAGTTTACAGCCTATGGGAACTTGAATAGAATTTGTATCCTACTGTTGTGTGAAAATTGTATCAATCTTAATTATGTTGAATTGGTTCATAGTGCTTTTCAGGTCTACTATATTCTTCTACTTCTCTGTATATTCATTCTATTAATTTTTAAGAGTTTGATATTGAAACTCCAACTAAAAACCTTAATTTATCTACTTAAAAGTAACTGAAATATATAGGAGAAGGCAATGGCACCCCACTCCAGTACTCCTGCCTGGAAAATCCCATGGACGGAGGAGCCTAGTGGGCTGCAGTCCATGGGGTCGCTGAGGGTCAGACACGACTGAGCGACTTCACTTTCACTTTTCACTTTCATGCATTGGAGAAGGAAATGGCAACCCACTCCAGTGTTCTTGCCTGGAGAATCCCAGGGACGGGGGAGCCTGGTGGGCTGCTGTCTATGGGGTCGCACAGAGTCAGACACGACTGAAGTGACTTAGCAGTATATGTAACCTTATTATGTATTTTCCAAGTCTCCTGTAAATGTTATCATACTTTCATAATTTAAAAATAAAAAAGAGAAAAAGAGCAAAAGAATCAGTATTTTTGTAAACACTCTTTTAAATATTAATAGGAGGCTAGGGACCTCCCTGGCGGTCCCGTGATTAAGACTCTGTGCTTCTACTGCAGGGGGTCTGGGTTAAATCCCTGGTCAAGGAACTAGGATCCACATGTCATGCAGAAGGGTCAAAAAATTAAATTAAAAATAAATAAAAAATAAATAAATGGAAGGCTCTCCCTGTAAGTGTACAGCATCCCAGAATGGCAATCTGAGCCGTAAGTATATACGGCTGGGGTGCAGAAGGCAGCCCCCTGTCCAGCACAACCCCCACCTTGGGGTCACAGGACAAACAGGGAGGATGGGAAACTGATGAGACTGGTTATCTGCAGGAGCTCTATGAGAACTCCTCACCCACGAGAGGTGAGCCAGTGCCTGTGTGCAAGTCCCTCTGTCCTGTGTGAAACTGACAGAGGATGTTGGCTGGGAAAGTCTGAAAGAGCAGAAGGTAGAGGCCCCTACTCCTCCTTCACTCGCCTTCTGAGCTTAATGCCTGAGTCTCAGAATCACAGCCTGAGATTCCTGATGGAGGTTGCGGGAAGGAGGGTGCTCACTAATTCAGGTGTCTAATGTGGAGAACTTCAGCACCTTCAGTGACTGGGCAACCAGTCAGACCATGACACCCTGGGAAATGGTGAGGGACCCATGAATAAATAAGCTTCGGGCGGGGGTGCAGTCCACTCTCACTCTGAGCTCCCGGAGGTCTGGACCCTTCCTGATCCGCCTCCGCACTCTCACTCTGAGCTCCCGGAGGTCTGGACCCTTCCTGATCCGCCTCCGTGATCCTGGTGAAGAGCATCAGTGGGCGTGTCATCACCATTTGCCCCATTCAGATTCATAGACTGAATCAGAGTGACGATCACAGACAGTGAACTGTTGTTTCTTTTGTCCTTTCCCCATTTTTATTCTGCTTTATTCTTGCTAAGCTGGGTATTTTATAAATTTGACACTGCTCTAACTGCTTGTTTTGTGCATGATAATTTCCTGTGAACAATCCTACTACAGATTGTATATTAAATATGTTTGAATCAAATAGAGCTCTGAACAATACTAATATTGTTTTATTTTTCTATTTATTCATATTTATTACGAACCCATTCAGAAGCTTAACTGCTTATCTTGTACCTATGAGAATCATAATCTCCCTTTTCAAGACAGTTATTATTTGAGAACACAACATCCTTAGCATAAATGCATGAGCTCCCAAGATCCTAATTAGAAGGTTTGAATAGTCAGTACATGGCGTAAGACTGATCTTTATAAACATAGGCCTGGATTTGTTTTTGAGCTGATTTAAAGTATCTGAGTATTCTATAATAATATTTCAATGTTTGTAAAATATGATTGTTCACAAAGAAAAGCTAACATTAACACTTAAGGCAGCAGTCATATAGTTAAGTATGTTGGATAAAAATATACATTCCTCATTGTAATGAAAAGAAATGCCATTTGGTTACACCACTAATGCAGAGGATGACAGTTGACAGACCATTGAAAGGCAGATGCCGTTGCCATCAGGGATGCGGGAGGGCCTGGGGGCGGGGACACACCTGTCACTCACCTCTGCACCTCGGCCTCTCCTCCCCCGCACTCCACGTGCCGTTGGCGTGGCACTGCAGCAGCCGCTGGCCCTCCAGGTAGTACCCCGGGCTGCAGCTCAGCACCACCTGCGCTCCGTACTCATTCAGGGACCCTGACACCAGCCTCCAGGTGACATGTTCCGAGAGCTGGGCTTCGATGCCTGGGCAGGTGACCGCTGGAAAGAAATACACTTCATGTTGTCACTTTGTTCTTAAGTGTCAGACCAGGCCTGCTCTCCATGGTGAGGGCCATGGTATATGGAAAGATGCCCTCACCTGGCATGCCAGGCTTTCCCTACCACCCACAGAGCCACACAGAAGTGATTTTGGATATCCATTGCAGTCCACAGCCTCATGGTAAGTGCACTGGGAAATCCTGCATGAGATGACACGAGAAGGGATAAATCTCTTGCACAGTCTTGCGGTTCTATGAAAGTGATCATCAGGTAATGGAGGCACGGACAGAACCTCTAACTTCTAATTTGTCCCCAACCTCTGAGAAACTTGAAAGAGTAGCTGACTAGTTGAAAAACCAGCTTCCAGCAAATTCAGAAAGTCAGATGCCCTCATTCCCTGCTTCCCCATGTAATATGCTCTGCATATTACTGGATTTATTAGCACACAAAATCCAAGGCACATGCATTAATACTGTGAAGAAAAGTGTTTAACGAGTTTTAAAGCAGAGAATCTATTCATGCCTTTAGGAAACAAACTAGAATTACAATAGCGACTTAAAAAAAGCAGTAGAGACACCTGTAATAACAGTGGTAATAGCAGTAGTCCTCGCACAGTGTTACTGGAGTGGAGTCAAGGGATTTATGGATATGCTGACAATATATGTAAAATTTGGTACGTGTAAGTATGTACATTTTCTGAAGAGTACAATAATATTTAAAATTAATTTTACAACATTAGAAACTAGAACTCTACTTCCCTAAATATGAAGTTACACCAGCTAGTAACCATCACAGACAAAGCTGACCTGATTGATTAATTTATTGAGCCTGTAAGAAGCATCTAGAGATACCACAGTTTTTTTTTTTTTTCCCCCAGAATGCTATTAATAAATATCTTTTACTTATAAATTCTATACAAGTTCATTACAATTAAATCAGACATATCCAAAATGTTACCAATATCCCATTTAATCTTTTTTTAATAACTTTACTATTACTATGTGCAAATAGACAGAAAAAATAGGCCTTTTTGGTATTATTACAATAATAATATCAGCAAGGGTTACAATATGAAAGGGATTTTCTACTTTGAAAGTAATCCTCTGGGCTTCCCCGGTAGGTGCAGTGGGTGAGAATCTGCCTGCCGGATCCCTGGTCCGGGAAGGTCCCACGTGCCACGGAGCAACTAAGCCCGGGGCCACAACTATCGAAGCCTGTGCTCTAGAGCCCAGGGCCACAGCCACTGCAGCCTGCACGCCTGAGAGCCTGTGCTCTGCAACGGAAGCCACCACAGTGAGAAGCCCACACACTCGCCACAGCTGGAAAGGCCCAGGCATAGGAACAAAGACCCAGCACAGCCAAAACAATTACTTCAGAAAAAAGTAATCCTTAGATCTAGTTCTCGTAGGTATTTTTTAAGACGAAACAATTACCTAAAATTTACATGCATATATTTTTTAAGACAAAACAATTATCTAAAATTTACATGCATATATTTTTTAAGACAAAACAATTACCTAAAATTTACATGTATATTCGTGTGTTTTACCTAGTGATACAAATAATTTTTTTTCCTAACCAGATTACCTTTAGAATTCCAGGCATGACTGCCATTTCTGAAAAGACTTTAATGTCTTTAACTTTACAAATCCATAACTTAATTTCAATCCTACAGCACATTTCAAATAAAATTCACTTCATTTCACCAAGATGGTGCTTCTAGAATTAACTTGATTGTTTTTAATTACTGAACAATCTTTTATAAACTCTATTTCTGCCAAGAAGGATTCAGTGTTGGCGTACACAATGGAACAGAAGCTTTCTTCCACTAATATTATCCACAGCAGTGGTTTCCAAATTCCACATGATCACCTCTTTTGCTTTGTAATTATCTGATTCTGGTTTAATTGTTTGCTTGCCTCTCTGTCTTTCTGCTAGGCTCTAAGCTCTTTTATTGTAAACAGTATGTCCTTCCATAGTTTTCTTTTTTCTTTTTTTGAGATTAATGTCCAACTTAAATCAAGTGCTGGTGACACAGAGTGTGTCTGTATATGAGGGTTTGTGTGAGTGTATGTGCCCTCTGAAAAGTAACATGCCAAAAAAAAGTGTGTGGCAGCAAAAGCAACAAATAAACAAACAACAACAATAATAAAAAACCCACAAAGAAACTGAGGCAATAAAGCATATGAGTAGAAACTGAGAGTAAAAAAGAAAAAAAGAATAAATATTTATCCAAAGTCTATCTTGCCCTTTGTTTACTAAAGGAAGAGAGGGGAAGGGTAGAGCTTTCCAGAAATTTCTGCAGATGTGATTTTATTTGATATTTTCAAAGACACTTCAAGGAAGAGAGTGTACAGAAATGTCTGAGTCTAAAGCCTACTACGTTTTTCAGGTGGTGATATCTGAGTTATGCTAACCAAGACGATAGCAGAAGACTGGTCCCTGCAAACTGTGGTTACCGGACCCCCTCTTGGTAAGCTTCCCTACATGTGGATCTTTGCTTACAAAACAAGGCAAACATCCCCATGAAAGGATCCCCCTGCCCTGACCTGCCAACCAAGATTTCATAGACAATGCACTTGGCCTGGAAGCAAGGGAGCCATAGCTCTGCACCGGACCTGGGAGCCTTGTAGGAGAACCAGACCAGACACTTCTGCATGCCCAGCACGCCTGCCCATTCTCCTGGAGGCATGCTGAGGAGTAGTCCAGGCCCCCAAGTCAGAAACCTGAGAAGTGTTCTCATGAGCTCACCCTCAGCTCCCACCCTCGGTCACTGCGTTCCTTTCTCACAGGCACCTTCCCCACCCACCAGTCAGCTCTGAATCATGGGGAAACTCCACCTGCCTGCACTTGACCCAATTTCATTGAAATATTAATCTCCTTCTGCTTCTTCATTAAAAGCCCATGTGGTCTCTTACTTCTGACTTCAGTATTATGCTTTTGGAACTAACTCATGTTAAGCCATACAGCTGTAGGGCTTGTTTGCATTTCTATATATTCTCCATGGATCAATGTATCCATTCCTTAATGGTAGCCACGGGGGTTGTCTCGCATTCTTGGCTTTTACAAAGTGTAGCTTTGAGCATGTCCTTAGATGAAAATCTTATGCCAGCCTGTAGATATTTTTCTAGGGAGGAACTCCTACTGGCTCTTAAGATATTTTCAACTTTAGGACACACAACCAAATGCTTTTCCAAGGAGACTATGTCAGCTCACCACCTTCACCGGCAGTGCATTAGAGTCCCACTGGCCCAGCATCTCTGTTGATGCAGGTAGCTGGTCTTTTTATTTTGAAAAGTTATATGTCCTGGTGTGGGGTAAGTGCTATCTATTTGACATTCTGCCTTCTTCTCAATGGAACTCCTTAATCAATCCTTAATATGCATCCTTCAAATATCTTTACCCTTTCTAAGTTTGCCTTTATCAGGCTCTTAAACATAGGTTTTGAAGAATAAAAGTACTAAAACTTAACATATATCTACTTTTTCCTTTGTTATTATTTTTTTGTGTGTGTGTGAGCTTGCAAAGTCTTTACCTGACCCAGGCTCATGCCGGTGGGCTGGTGGAAAGGGGAAGTTGTCTTTTCACAGATTTATGTTCCACCTTTTCCATTTAGCCTGTTGTCATCCTGCCTTGGTTGTGTCTACGTTGTGGGGCAGGTTCAGACTCACTTTCCCATTTGAGTGTCCCGTTGAGCCACATATTGAAAAGACCTCTGTGTCTTCCCTCATTAGGATGCCATGTTCACTTTGTCAAAAGACCAACCAACATCATCCCCGGGTCTGTATTCTCTGCCATCGGTCTGTTCCTTGGGCCAGCACCACCCCATTTAAAGCCTGTGCCCGTGTAGTACAACCAGGAATCAGGTGTGCTGTGGAAACGTGCCGTCTGTGAGTCAGTCTGTCTTTGTGGAAATGTATGAGGAGGACTGGGAGGAGGCACACCTTGTGTTGGGGGGTCTGCTCCACAGCTGGATCTGAGGGGAGGCTGAAAACGGACGCTTCCAGTTTGGAGAACACACACACACACACACACACACACACACACACACACACGAGGGCAGAGCCCCAGGGTCTCCTAGGATGCGGGCTTCAGACCTCAGTGGTGAAAGGGAAATGAGAGGATGATGTGAGGAGAGTCGATGGGGCATCTGTGGGCAGGGAGACTGCCAGTGCCTTTTTCGTCCTTTTTTACTCTTTTCTGTAGTTTCCAGGTTTTACACACTTTACTGATGGCCAGAGAAAAACTAAACAAGGAGTCAAAGGATTTAGCAGCATTGGCCTGATGATCACAAAGAGCATTTTCTTTCAAAAAAAGAATATATTCTGGAAAAAACAAAGTTGAGAAAATATTTTTTCAGACAAAAATTTGCAACAGTTGAACTAAGTGCCAATGAAAGAACATGCTGCCTTGTGACACAAAAATATATGTATACATACATCACACAACTGTGTACACACACACATATACACACATACACATACACAAATTATGTAAGATCATGGCGTCCAGTCCCATTGCTTCATGGCAAATAGATGGGGAAAAAATGGAAACAGTGACAGACTTTATTTTGGGGGGCTCCAAAATCATTGCTGACAGTGATTGCAGCCACAAAATTAAAAGATGCTTTCTCCTTGCAAGAAAAGCTATGACAAACCCAGACAGTGTATTAAAAAGCAGAGATATCACTTTGCCAACAAAGGTCCATCTAGTCAAAGCTATGTTTTTTTCACTAGTCATGTATAGATGTGAGAGTTGGACCATAAAGAAGGCTGAGTGCCAAAGAACTGATGCTTTTGAATTGTGGTACTGGAAAGACTCTTTGAGAGTCCCTTGAACAGCAAGGAGATCACACCAGTCAATCTAAAGGAAATCAACCCTGAATAACCATTGAAGGACTGATGCTGAAGCTGAAACTCCAATACTTTGGTCATCTGACGTGAAGAGTCCACTCACTGGAAAAGACCCTGATGCTGGGAAAGATTGAGAGCAGGAGGAGAAGGGGACGACAGAGGATGAGATGGTTGGATGACATCACTGACTCAATGGGCATGAGTTTGGGAAAACTCTGGGAGATAGTGAAGGACAGGGTAGACTTGAGTCCATGGGTTCACAGAGAGTCGGACACGACTGAGCAACTGAACAATATCAATGTTGATTATACAAATATAAGACATAAATATAAAAGATTACATAAATCAATGCCTAATAATTTAACAGGAGATTATTTAGAAAAACTAGACGTCTTCTTTTGTGTTCTTATGTTTTAAAATTCTTTCCCACAGCATCAATACTTTGGGGGGTTAAAAAAAGGGAAAGAGAACAGAAACACAGGCTACAGGAGGAATATGGGGACACATCACAGGAGGAAGCTGCATGAGTAATGTATAGAGAACTGAGTACTTTACCTGATAGGGATATTTTCCTTTCATGACATCAGACATCATGGAATAAGGCAAAGCTTGAGGAATGTGCGGACTGACAGTCTCCGTATAGCTGAGCCAGGAGCCAGGGCCGAGACACGAGGAGCAGATGGGAACAGGAAGAAGTTGGGCATCGGCAAAGGGGCGGGGGAGCGGGGCTGGGCGCCTGCAGACGGCTTTTGCCAGGCGGGCTGTCACTGTGCTTGGGGCGGCCCTGCCACTCAGAGGCCAGCGGGTGACCAAGTGCATCTCCCTGAGACCCACAGTGACAGGGCCCAGGTGCAGTCAGAAGGCAGCAAAGCAGCTTGCGGGCGGCTGAGCTGACATTCTCAGAGAAAGCAGTTGGTTCTTCCTAACAGAACCGTCTTGGGCTAGCATCCATGGGGGTTTCCCCAGGCACCGGCCAGCCCCCCAGCTGCCTGAAGTCACGGGCCATGAGAGTCCTGCTGCTTCCACAGATGTGCTCGCACAGTGTTTCCAGAAATAGACACCTTTTTCACACCGCATGTCTAAGGGTATATGTAATTTCACACTAAGTGATCCTCACAGGCGCACGGGGTCAGGGCACACCGGTGGTGTGGTTGTTGTCATCAGTATTTTACAGACCAGCCAGTGAGCTCGGGCAGGACCGAGCAGGCTCGGGCAGGTCCTGCCCCAGCCCAGGCAGGACCCCTACCTGCGCACCTCTGGGCCTGTCGTTCCCTCCACCAGTTGACAAGGGTACTTACTCTGTAAGTGACTAAAACCAGTGACACCAATTACAGCAGCGAGGACTGCGGGCACATCAGCATGTGAATATCACCTAAGTAAGGACAACTGTTAAAGAATGCTTTAAAATGCTGGTCCATCTGGAACTGCAGTAAAAGAAAGTGTTTTGTTTTCATCGATGTTATCAAATAGCACTTATGACAATGGTAAGTGAGCCAACTGCCAGGTCAAATTTAGTTAAATTAAACATTTTCCATAACAGGCAGCTTTAGCTGGATTGATAGAAAGTGCTCCATCTGCCAGTTTATCTCATATTCCTTCCTTTTTTAAAAACAGAAATACAGATTATCTTCTATCACCTTGGGAAAAAAAAGGCACACAACTTATATGGAATAATTTTCTTCTATTTCAAAAAAATTCAAGAGCAGATGTATAGATAGCCACTCTCGAGTCACATGGTCACTCCTATTAAGGGTTGACATGGTTGATGCAGTTTTGTATTAAAACGCCTAAATTACTATTTAGAAGTACTCTTCTCAAATTATACCCACTGAAGGCACAGACAATAAAGTTTCTGCGCAGAAAGGATGCAATTTTTCCATCTTGTGAATGTTGCAGAGACAACACCAAATATTTCACATTTTGCTCAAGAGAGACTGACTTTTCATTTTACCATGAGTGGTTCTGATTTATGACAGAGTCGTCCCACCAGTGGCGAACCAGGCAGGCTGACAGTTGTTTTGTTTCAGATATTCAGACAGCGGCAGCGGTGCCACCATGAATAAAGCCCTCCGGCCTCCCCTCTCGTGAATTACAGGTCCTGCTCATAAATCTTCTGTGAAATTCTAATCGAGATGCAGGGGTGCAGGCGTCTTCTCTCTGTAACAGACTTCCCCCATCACAGTCAATGTGCGCGAGTGCTTTCTGCTACCATGTTCAGTTCAAGAACATTTAATTAGATTTATAAAATTATGATCTGATGCCACTGGAGTAAAATGATTTAATCAGACTCATAACTATCTGTGGGGACTTCCTGGGGTGGCTCAGTGGTAAAGAATCCACCTGCCAAGCAGGAGATGTAGGTTTGATCCCTGGGTCGAGAAGATCCCCTGGAGGAAATGGCAACCCACTCCAGTATTCTTGCCTGGAGAATTCCATGGACAGAGGAGCCTGGCAGGCTACAGTCCATGGGGTTGCAAAGAGTCGGACATGACTGGCAACTAAACAACAACAACATAACTACTTGTGTTCACAACCCAGCAGAGCTTTCAAGGTTCCACTCACAGTCTGTACTTGCTGGCTGGGGACAGGCTGAGCTAGCCTTGGTTCTTTTGACTCAAAAGCAGAGGAGCACACTGCTTTGGCTTCGGTAAGTCAGGGGCATGAAGTGGGGATGCCCAGGGTACCACTCTGACGTCAGTGCATTTCATGCCATCTGACTTCAACATGGCCCTGTGAGGAAGCCTTTCCAGAAAGGCTAGGTTGAGAGCCTGGAATTCCTAAGGGCGATCATTCTTTTTAAATGAGCGCTTTAACCTCAGAGCTTAGTCAGATGACTGCATGATTAGCTATGAGTTATTTAGAATAAGAGCAGGTGGATAGATAGAGTTTTGAAGTGAGCTTGTCAGGCGTTGCTCAGAGGCTCACCCAAGTTACTGGCTCTTGAGAGGCACAGACCACAGACGAGCTGGTCCTTTCTCCTCCGAGGTTCCTGCCTGAGCCTGGACTCTCAGGACTCTCAAGTTCTCAGTGATCTGGGATTGCCAGATTTCTGCCCATTCTTGCAGTTTCCAAAACCTTCATGAGATCGCACATTTTTTTCCTGCCCTGGGCTTTTTGTCATTTTGTTACTGTGGTTGGACTTAATTTAAAAAAAAAAGTTAGGAGAACATTTACATCACTAACTAGAACTGTGTCCAATAACCAATACTCTGCAGCCTAAATGCCACCCATGAAATCTGATTTCAACAAGAAAATATTGAAATAACCTCTTCCACTTAGTGATCCTAAGTGGCAAATGTTTAGATTTTTGTTTTCAATTCTTCAATCCAGGTTCCATAAAAAAAATCCATTAAAAAAATTACATATCATAGCTAATTTTATAATTACATGAAATGAGTTTAAACCAACCCTTGGAAAGGATGAAAATTGAATGCTTTTCTTTTTTCCATCTCTCTCTCTTTTTTTTTTTTGGCTGTGATGTACATATAGCCTGTGGGAGATTAGCTCCTGGACTAAGGATCAAACCTGGGGCCCCAGCAGTGAGAGCACTGTCTTAACTACTGGACAGCCAGGGAAGCCCCTGAAGGTAGTACCTCTAATCCAAGTGTCTGTAAAAAGAACATGTAAGAGGGGTTTCACGGTGACCCAGCCTTTCTGACTTAGGAGTGTTTTCTAACCTAAATTCACTGCAAGTCACTTCAGGTCACTGAGTCTTCATTGGAACTGATGATATATGGTCTTCAGAGGGGTCTGAAAGAGGGGGCCCCATGCAGCTCCTGTCTGAGAGGAGACCACGTCCTGCACTGAGCAGTGGTCAGGTGTTTGACAAGAACAACAAATGAGGGAAAGAGAGCGAGCAAATTAAGTGGCATCAGACCACACTGCGGATGGTCCATTCATTCATTCATTCTAGAAATATTTATAAACTTACAGACGTGAACCAAAGCTACACCTGCCCTTGAGCAGTGTTAATGTGGAGAGGAATAACAAACACAGCCGGTGCTCAGGGGCCATAAAGGACCTGGGTACCACAAACCCTGCATTTCCCATTCTTCAACCTCTGTGCAAACCCCACTTTCTCATATTTATCAGGGAGCCACGGGGAGCTGTTCGTAGTTCACAATTCTAACTAAAATGCAAAAAGCTAGAGGAACCTATATTCAATCTTTGGAAATGAAATAAAAGAGATGGGAACATTATACAGAGTAGAACATACATGGCCCTGAAAATAAAGGACTGAAAACACAACTGAAATGACAGAATCTGAGTCCTTTAAACAGCTTACTTCCCCCAAAGCATCACAGTCCTAAAAGAACGTGAAACGTTTGCACAACAGTGAGATGCAGCCTTAAGATGGTCTTTCCCCACAATGTGCAGCAGAGAGGTTTGTCACCCACTGGTGGTCTCCAGTAAGCAGCTTCCGCAGATTGGCAGAGGCCTGCCCTGCTTGGAAGAGCCCACGCCCGCCCCACAGAATGCTGCCTCCAGAGGGTGAGCAGCTGGACCGGGCCCTATAGTCAGTAAGCCGCTCACCATTTCGTGCGGGCTAATGAGGTACTTGCGATCCACCAACACCTTGTCCAGGAGTGGAAGGGTGTCCCCCTCCCCGCCTTTTCCCTCCGTTTCCTGAGCCCACATTAGGCACATGGACAGGTCTCAGAGCCCCGAGGATAAGACTGGGTCTTGGGAAGGGGCACTCGCCCCTGGGCCACCCGCCCGTCTTGCCTGTTGCGGCGCAGAGAATGGACTGGTGCACACAGCTAGCTGGGGAAGGAGAGGGAAGGGCGAATTGAGAGAGCAGCGCTGACACGTGGACACCACCGTGCTTAAAGTAGTTCCCTGGCGGCAGGCTGCCACAGAGCACAGGGAGGCCAGCTCGGTGCTCTGTGACAGCCTAGAGGCATGGGGTGGGGTGAGAGAGAGGGTTGAAGTATAATTATGACTGAATGGTGTTGGTGTTTGGCAGAGAGCAACACACCACTGTAAAGCAACTGTCCTCCAATTTAAAAAAAAATGCCCCTTTGATCTGGGCTTTCATTTCACAGCTGACCGCAGTCTTGGGAGAGAGCTAAGGGCTCACAGCTTGCATATGGAGCTTTCACCACTCCTCCCCACAGAGCTTTAATACATAATTTTAGAAATGCATTTGTAGCTTGCCATGATGAATTTGCATTCAGATCAGGGGTGGCCTGGCCTTCCTCCCACAGCTTTGCTAACATCTTACCTGATATCTCTTGTCAAGGCCCAGTGCAGGCAAGAAGGACCCTCTACAGCCACCGCACACACAGGACACAGCAGTCCAGCACCACGTGGCTGGCAGCCAAGGGCCAAGCACAGGCCTGACTCTGGCTGGGATTCCCTGCAGCCCTGGGTGGGCACTCATGCACCCTCTGAGGGCAGCAATAACAATGGTGACTTTTTGTTACAGGGACTTGAAGATGGAATGCGGGTGAGCGCTCAGCAAGTGCTCAGCACAGAGAGAAAGTCCACAATGCAGGTGAACGGCTGGTCTGACGCTCAGTTTAGCAATACGATCTATGATTAAATGATGCTCATCCAATTGTTAAATGATGATATAATTGGAACTCTACATGAAAACAGAAATAATTAATAAAGAAACACAAGTATGATAAGGCTATGTTTTGAGGGGCTAAAGGGATAAATACCTCAACATTGGCTCAGACAGTAAAGAATCTGCCTGCAATGCAGGAGACCCATGTTCAGTCCCTGGGTTGGGAAGATCCCCTTGAGAAGGGAATGGCAATCCACTTCAGTATTCTTGCCTAGAGAATCCCCATGAACAGAGGAGCCTGAAACAATCCATGGGGTCACAAAGTTAGACATAACCGAGCAACTAAGCACAGCACAGCACCACATGCATACACATATGTGTGTTATGTATGACTATGTGTATAAATCCTTTACAGACAAGTGAGTGCAGACATACATATGCACAAATAGATAATTTATGTGCAATCTTTGTTCCTCGATTGGGCTATTTGCAGATGATATAAAGCTGTTTCGTGTGGCTTTAATTTACTCCTTCTTTCCTTAAATGTATATACCTTGGATTTAATCACTTAATGTCCTCATGGTGCCCAAGGTGGAGCAGGTCCTTAATATATTATTAATGAAAAACTTGTCTCTCTGATAACTTTAACTGAAAGAGGAAAAAGTCCTCCGCACATTGGGATTTTGTTTACTGTTGGCAGGTAATCTTAGTGGTTTTGTTTTTCTCCTGAAAGCAGAGGGCGAGGAGCACATTTGCTCATCACTGTCAGACCAGCAGACCTGGGACACTCATCCCAGCCACTCTCCCTAGTTCATCACGGCATGAGCATCATTTATGCCATCAATGGTCTAAATCCAGCTTCGGTAAATAATTAAAATGGAAAGAATGAACCTCAAACGTCTGCCCTGAGATTTGTACAACTGGGGGATGCATGTGAACTGAAATGCAGTTATTTATTATAATCTTCATTCTAGTAAACCCAAGGGCAACATGAACTCAGTTTATTTACCATTTACAGTTACTACTTATCAAAGCTGAAGTGCTTCTTATCTCTTGAGGTTCCAGTACTGATCTACATATTTTTCAGATGCTAAAGAAACTTATACAAACTGTGTCATACCAACATAGGAACTGGCCTTGGGGAAATACACATCTCAGAATTTAATAGTAACCAAACTTTCTGACTAAGAGGAAAAGTTTTATGCTTACTCTGCTCAGTTTCTTCAATTGAAAAAATGTGAAAAAGATAAACCTTCCCCTCAAAAAATTAAATAGATTTTCCAGCCTTTGAACACCAAGGAATTTTAATGAAGTCTAATAAACAAAGGGAAAAATACTTGAAAGTTTGAGACTGTACTTAGCAAATTTAAGGTTGATTTCCCATTTTACTATAAATATTATATTTATCTTCCTGTCCTACTGAACAAGTACCAGTCAGTGTCAAAAAAGGCTTTAAAATGCAAATTGGCTTTTTCCCATTTAACAATCATTTAACTGAACAAATAACTTTCTTAGGCTGGGGACCTCATGTGTATGTAAGAAACTGTTTTGTTATTTAATTTTTTCATTACAACTTTAAAGCAGTTGCACATCTAGATGTGCATTTAAAACAGAAAAATCAAATATATTCATAAATGAAACCACTCTATGTGCCGTAACATAATGCTTTATGTGAGCACAAAGCAGCTCTCTTAATTGATGTAACATGTGCCTTTGAACTGCCAAAGACCTCTCATTCCTGATTTTCACAGAAAATTTTAGGCATGAATATACATTGTCTTTGAAATCACTTGGTTCTGCTACAATATTCAAACATAACTTTACTCCCTCCTTACCATCAGCTATTTAATACTTTTTAGAATGAATTATATGTTAGATTAAAGTAGCACCTTTTCCTTCTGTTTATGCTCTTGGTTTTTATGAGACTTAAAAATCATGAGAGAAATCAATTCCAAGAGGCAGAACCACACAGAGTTTAGGAATAGGGTCTCCCGGAACCGAACCACGACTCGGCTACTTTGTCTGTGGGTTTGGTCAAAGTAACCACTTCATCCTGGTTCATATCTAGATGCTGGGATAACAAAACTGCCTTCCTCAGTAGAATTAAAAGGGTCAATTTGTGTAAAGCTTTGGGCATCTAGCCTGGAAGATACGGGAGTCTGAGACCTGTCTTACATGAGCTATCATCCATATGGTGTGCCCCTTAATGCCTAAATGGGCATCAGTCTCAAACTTGAGCTGGGGCAGGTTCCCAGGTGGTGCTGATGGTTTAGTCACTAAGCCATGTCCAGCTTTTTGTGACCCATGGACTGTAGCCCACCAGGCTCCTCTGTCCATGGGATTCTCCAGGCAAGAATACTGGAGTGGGGTGCCATTTCTTTCTCCAGGGGGTCTTCCTGACCCAGGGATTGAACCTATGTCTCCGCTTGGTCAAGCTGGTTCAGGTTCCTAGGTGGCCTCTCCATAAGATCTGCCTTTTGCAGAAGTGAGTGCAAAATAATCAAATTAATGAATTTCATCCTAATTGCCAGGAGAACTCCTGGGAGGATTTAAGCAGTGAAGTGTCATGTTGTGATTTGTACGTGCTTAAATGAGGAGCCGGTGGCTGTGTGGAAGGAGACTGTCGGTGGTGACTTGGTGTATGTGGGGCCTGAGCCGGCAGACGGGTGTACTGGGTGGAGTGGGTGGAGGTGACGGGACATGATGCAGCAAATGCAGGGCGGGAGGAGGATGGCTCGGAGGAGAGAACTGGGGGTCCAGACTGTGGTTCTGAGCTCTCTTCTTGGCTGTGGGTAGCCAGGAACATCCTAGGACGTCTGATCTCTGGGCGTATTTCACAAGTGTGGGAACTCTCATATGTCTTCTCCTTATCACCCCCGCTTATCATGAGATCTATTTGATATTTAAACTGTCTCTTTACGGGCTCATGAGATGAAGGGCCTGCGCTCAGGCCACAGCACAATGCACTGGGCCCCCAGGCAGGCCTGGGGAGGTCACGGCCACTGTGCTTTTGGGATGCCCAGAGCTTTGGTGCCAAACCAAACGGTCACCACATGGCTTT
This sequence comes from Bos taurus, assembly GCF_002263795.3. Lineage (NCBI taxonomy): Eukaryota > Metazoa > Chordata > Mammalia > Artiodactyla > Bovidae > Bos > Bos taurus. The sequence continues at coordinate 2,243,572 of NC_037354.1, forward strand.
ACCGGTGGTAGCAGGGGACCTCCAACAGGACACCATGACCACAACAAAATGCTTCCCCAGACATTTTCATGATGTGACCTATCAAATGTATCTGGTTGCAAATTGTGAACTTTGGATATTTCAGTTATTTACTTTGTATGAATTTAGCAAGAGGAGAAAACACTACCTTCTCCAGAGGACTGTTAGTATCACTATATGATGCAACATAGACAAGTGTTTAGAATTACTACTCAAAACACGGGTGTAGGTCATCACTGTCATCTCAGCAGACCTAGCTCAGTCCCCACAGGAGCACTGCCTCCTCCATAAAGACTGACCAGGCACTCACGTTACCTTCTCTATGTCTGTCTGTCTGTCTTCTCTCCCGTAGAGCTTACATCATTCTGTCTGTCCAAAACCCCGTGCAGACAGTCAGGCTGAGGTCCTGGCAGAGCACAGGTGAGCTAGGGCACCTTCAGGTCTCCTGTTAAGAGTGACTCTCAGACTTAGGGAGACCTCACCCACTTTCCCAATGGAATTCAAGAAATGCTGTCTGCTTCCCTCTCTTTGAGCCTCTTCTTTCTCCATCCTCAACCTGAGACTCAAAAAGCTATGTTGTGCTTCTTTTTCTCATAATTCTCACATAGTAACCACTTATGGTGAATATCTAGAATGCTAATCTATTTATTGGCAGGAAGAGGAGAGTGAAAAAGATAGCTAAAACCTCAACATTCAGAAAACTAAGATCATAGCATCCGGTCCCATCACTTCATGTCAAATAGATGGTGAAAAAATGAAAACACTGACAGACTTTATTTTCTTGGGCTCCAAAACCACTGCAGATGGTGACTGCAGCCATGAAATTAAAAGATGCTTGCTCCTTGGAAGAAAAACTTTGATAAACCTAGATAGTGTATTAAAAACTAGAGACATCAGTTTGTTGAGAAATGTCCATATATGGCAATGGTCTTTCTGGTAGTCATGTACAGATGTGAGAGTTGAACCATAAAGGAGGCTGAACACCAAAGAAATGATGCTTTTTAACTGTGGTGCTGGAGAAGACTCTTGAGAGTCCCTTGGGCTGCAAAGAGATCAAACTAGTCAATCCTAAAGGAAATCAGTTCTGAATATTCATTGGAAGGATTGATGCTGAAGCTGAAACTCCAATACTTTGGCCACCTGATGCTAAGAACTGATTCACTGGAAAAGACCCTGATGCTGGGAAAGATTGAAGGCAGGAGAAGGGGATGACAGAGGATGAGATGGTTGGATGGCATCACCGACTAGATGGACCTGAGCCTGAGCAAACTCTGGGAGATGGTGAAAGACAGGGAAGCCTCGTGTGTTGCAGCCCATTGGGTTGCAAAGAGTCGGACACAACTGAGTGACTATAAACAACAATAAACCACTTGCATTAGAATTTTTGAGATGAAGGTGTAGTTGTGCATTGTTTTACCCAATGAAGAGTTGCCTTAACATAAACATGACTCAAACAGATATTAAAAAAAAAAAGAAAAAGTCTGTGTTTATACTGAAAGGCATTCTGTCCTACATATATTCAGGAAGAACTGAACTGGCATTATAGTGACAGACTGACTGTGCATGTTCACTTCTCTATCCTGAGGAAGAACAGGCCCCCATGAGAGACACCTTTCAGTTAAGCTAAGGATAAAGCTTCCATGGTTAAAATAAATACCGCAGGGACTGTGTGTCTGTGACCCCCAATGAGCTGTATTATCTTCAAGCAAAATGATTTCCCTATAGCTTTAAAGAAAACAGAGGTATCCATGTCTACCTGGACATTTTCACTAAAATCAAATATGTACCTAGAGATATTTACAATCCCAAACAGGATGGATTTTATAGGAAACTGAAAATTTTTCTATTAGGTCAGTTTCCTAGTAAAAACAGAAATGAGGAGACAGCATGACATAGACACAGAGATCAACATAACAGAAGAGAGAGCCTGAGACCCTCACATAAACAGAGCTGATTTTTGACAATTGATCAAAAGTCAATACAAATGGAAAAAAGATAGTTTTTCAACAAATGGTGCTGGAACAACTGGAGATCTACATGCAAAAATAAATGCTGGCACCCTCTAGAAAAACTCATTTGAAATGGATCAAACACCCAAATGTAAAGCACACAACTCCTAGAAGATAACACAGGAGAAAATCTATGTGACCTTGATTTTGGGGACAATTTTTTCAGGCACAAGATAAAAGGTATGCTCCATGAAAGAAAGAACTGATCAGCTAAGCTTGATTACAATTAAAAACTCTGCAAAAGACACTGTCAAGAGAATGAGAAGACTGGTCATAGACCAGGAGGAAAAATTTGCAAAAGACACATCTGATAAAGGATTCTTATCCAAAATATACAAAGACCTCTTAAAACTCAACAATAACAACAAAAAATGAATGTTCTGATTAAAAATGTGCAAAAGACCTAATTTGAAACTTCACCAAAGAAGGCAGACAGATGGCAAATAAATGTGTAACAAGATGCTCTACATCATATGTCATCAGGGAGATGCAAATTAGAACAAGGGTGTACCAGCACACACATACGGGAACTGTCAAAACCCCAGCACTGACAGCATCAGATGCTGGTGAGGGTGTGGAGCAACAGGAAGTCTCATTCATTGCCAGTGGAAATGCAAAAGGTACAGTCACCTTGGAGGACATGTGGTGGTTTCTTACAAAGCTGAACATACTCTTATCATGTGATCCAGCAATCATGCTCCCTTACAATTATGCAAAGGAGTTGAAAATTTATGTCTACACAAAGCCTTGCACACAGAGGTATATAGCAGCTGTATTCATAATTGCCAACATTTGTAAGCAACCAAGATACCCTTTGGTAGTTGAATGGATAAATATACTGTGGTCCATCCAGACAGTGGAATTTTATTTCGCTAAAAAGAAATGAGCCATTGAGTCATGAAAAGACATGGAGGAATCTTAAAGGCATATTACTGAGTGAAAGAAGCCAGTCTGCAAAGGCTACTGACTGATTCCAAACTCTACGACATTCTGGAAATGGCAAGACTATGGAGATAGCAAAAAGGTCAGTGGGGGCCTTTTTACTGTTCTCATTGAGGGATGAGGATTGTCTCAGTGGTGCCTTCCTGACTTTCTGAAAATGCAACGATTATTTGCAAAAGAGAAAAACATAGGTTAAAATGACAGCAAGGAAAATAAAACCTGTGGAGGGAAGTTGATTATTTTTGTAAACATTTATATGTTCACACCTAGAAAGTTAAAATAATTTTAACATGACCAAAATATTATACATAAAAAAGTCAATGAATTAATTTTATAATTGAAGACTTTGACATAATATCTTAAGAGTAAAAATACTGTATAAGTAGAAATACTATGTAGTTTTCAATTTTTAGAAACTAGGTAGGTAGATTATTTCCAATTTGAAGCTAGTTTAACATAGCTTCAATGAAAAGTGTGGTATACAGTGTGTGTGTGGGCATGTACAAGTGTGTGTGTGTGTGTGTGTGAACTTTTGTTCTCTTTGGCTTTGTGTTATGGAGTTGATTATTTTTTTTTAAGACTACAGTTTAAGAATGAGTCCAAACTTCTGATTCTTTTAAGTATATCATCATATACTCTTAATAGCTTTCCAGAGAACTCACCCTATTTCACAAATCAGTGATGCATTTATTGAGCATCAGTGTGTTACACAGAGCAGGTGATGTACAAATAGACCCAGGCACCACCTTGACACTCAGGGAACTCAGTGAGATGGGAGACGCAGAACAAACTTTGTTGAATTATGTTTTAATACTTTGTGTAGAGTGCTTGATGTCTCAATAACCTCCTGATTGAATCTCTCCAAACTGAACACGGCAGCAAGGCCAGGATTTTCTGTGTACATTTCATGGTCTAGGTGCTGATGGACCCAATGTGATTCCATATGATCCGCCTTCACGACCGCAAAGGTTATGTTGATGGTTAGAGTGGCTGATACGGAATAGACTGATGTAACATGACCACAAGCCAGAGACAAAAGCTCATATGCTGAGGGAAAGGATCTTGCACTGTGGAGTACAGAGTTCTCACCCATGTATCTATTCCTCCTTAAATCTGTGAAGCCAGGCAGAGCATTGGACACTTACGTTTGCATGTGGGGGGCTTCCCCCTGTTGCTCCAAAATCCATCCTCCTGACACACGGCTGTAGCTTGCTGACTAGCATCCAGCTTGAAGCCCTCATTACAATCATAGGTCACTTTACTGTCCAGTGTGAACTCATTCCCTGTAAATGAACCATTTCCTGGGGACTCTGGGATTCCACAGGACACAGCTGAAGAGAAAAACAAAAAACAAAAAACAAAAAACGACAAGTTCAGGGTTATTCTGACAAGATGCGATTAAATTTTCTTCTTTTCTTTTTCTGTGTCTCATCTTAATGGTATATAAAAACTGTTAAATATTAGCATTTCTCATGTGTGGCATAAACAGGCACATTTACAAAGTTGTTTCGGTCTTAAGAGTTAATGAGAGACGATGAAAAATGGGTCAAATACAGTATCTTTAAAATTTATTATTCCAGAAGGTATGTCTGGTGGCTCTCAGATTCATCACATGGACATTATCAGACGGTCATGGTGAAGAGAACAGTGTAATGTGCTATATTTCATTTAATATGGGGAAGGAAGCATAGATTAATATCTTTACCATCACAAATTTATCACCATACTGACTCTTTGGGTTTGAGATTTCATTGGAATCAGAGTTAGGAATAGCTCACCTCAGGTCTTAACCTCCCACAGCTTAAGTCCCCTCACCCCACTCGCCAAAGATTCATTTTACTTAAAGCACAGGAAATTTTGTTTCAAGACAAATATTACCTTAGCTAAGAGCATCAATGCATCCATTGTTATAAAATGTATGAATTTATCAACTATCAGTCAAAAAGCAGGGGCTGCAGAACTAAGGAATTAAGGGAGATACTCAGAACAGAAGGCTCAGTCCTACAGGGATGGACACACAAGCCAGTTTTTTTTTTTTTTAATTAGTTAATTTATTTCAATTGGAGAATAATTACTTCACAATATTGTGATGATTTTTTCTATACATCAACATGTATCAACCACAAGTATACATGTGTGCCCCCCATTCTGAATCCCCCTCCCACCACCCTAGCCTGAAAGGCTGGGCAAGAAAGTGGTACCAAAGAGGAAGGAATTTTTAACAACTAGTAAGATGAACAAAGAAGTTATTATAAGCACTTCCTTCTTAAATTTACTAGCTCTGACCCCGACTTATTTACCGTGAGATGAAACAACAAAAACAACTCTGAATTTAAATAAGTTACAGTAAGGAACCCAGGGTTTTCCCAGGTATTGTAAATGATCTGCCTGCCAGTGCAAGAGAGGCAAGAGATGTGGGTTCGATCCCTTGGTTGGGAAGATCTCATGAAGGAGGAAATGGCAACCCACTCCAGTAGTCATACCTGGAGAATCACATAGACAGAGGAGCCTGGTGGGCTACACTTGGTGGGTCCAAAGAGTTGAATACAACTGAGCGAGTGAGCACACGGAATCCATAGTAATGGAAGGTGATAAGACAGGAATGTCCCCAAATACACATACAACTTAGGAGCACTTGTCAAAGGAAATCTTTGCAATCACTAATTTAAGGATCTTCTTTTATTCAATCAACATCGAAGATGTTATGGGTTTTGAAGCATCATGGATTTTAAATTTAGATCATTTAAAATATTTCCCACATAGCTTCCAATAAGAATACACACCTAGTAAGATAAAGCAGGAACGACTGGTTGAAAAAGTTTATATAAACATATAATTTTATGGGTAAGGAAGAGGGTCAGAAAGATGGAATTATTCACCTGGATTAGCACAGTGACTTTGTTTAAAACCTGGGGCTGGAGAACAGACCTGATTCCCAAGTGAGACCTCCTTCTGCTCTATAGGCACCCAGGTCACCTGCGGCTAAGTCTGAGTTTTTTGGTTGCTGTCTTTGATTTTTTTTCTGTATCAAAATCTTCAGTAAATGCAATAGGGAGTTATCAGAAGAGTTAAAGAAAATGTAGCACTGATAAGAATCCAAGTTCTAGAAAAATTAAAACTCCAAAGTTTCTCTTATGCTTAAATTTATGATCAGCTATTTCAACAATCTGAAATATATATATATATACGTGTGCATGTGTATGAATGTATATGTACATATGTGTGTGAGTGTGTAGATATATATATATATGAGTGTATATGTATATATGTGCATGAGGGTACATGTACATATGTGTGTGTGTGTATGAGTTCAGTTCAGTTCAGTCGCTCAGTCGTGTCCGATTCTTTGCAATCCCATGGACCGCAGCACCCCAGGCTTCCCTGTCCATCACCAATTCCCAGAGCTTGCTCAAACTCATGTCCATTGAGTCAGTGATGCCATACAACCATTTCATCCCCTTTCGTCCCCTTCTCCTCCTGCCTTCAATATTTCCTACCATCAGGGTCGTTTCCAATGATTCAGTTCTTCATACTGGATGGCCAAAGTATTGGAGTCTCAGCTTCAGCATCAGTCCTTCCAATGAATATTTAGGACTGATTTCCTTTACAATTGACTGGTTTGATCTCTTTGCTGTCCAAGGGACTCTCAAGAGTCTTCTCCAACACCACAGTTCAAAAATATCAATTCTTTGGTGCTCTGCTGCTGCTAAGTCGCTTCAGTCATGTCAGACTCTGTGCGACCCCATAGGCGGCAGCCCACCAGGCTCCCCCATCCCTGGGATTCTCCAGGCAAGAACACTGGAGTGGGGTTCCATTGCCTTCTCCTCTTTGGTGCTCAGCTTTCTTTATAGTCCCACTCTCACAACCATACAGGACTACTGGAAAAACCATACCTTTGACTAGATGGACTTTTGTTGGCAAAGTAATGACTCTGCTTTTTAATATGCTATCTAGGTTGATCGTAGGTTTTCTTCCAAGGAGCAAGTGACTTTTAACTGCATGGCTGCAGTCACCAACTGCAGTGATTTTGGAGCCCAAAAAATAGTCTGTCACTGTTTCCACTGTATCCCCATCTATTTGCCATGAAATGATGGAAGAGATGCCATGATCTTAGTTTTCTGAATGTTGAATTTTAAACCAACTTTTTCACTCTCCTCTTTTACTTCCATCAAGAGACTCTTCAGTTTCTCTACACTTCTGCCATAAGCGTGGTGTCATCTGTATATCTGAGGTTATTGATATTCCTCCCAGCAATCTTGATTCCGGCTTGTGCTTCATCCAGCATGGTATTTTGCATGATGTACTCTGCATATAAGTTAAATGAGCAGGGTGACAATATACAGCCTTGATGTACTCCTTTCCTGATTTGGAACCAGTCTGTTGCTCCATGTCCAGTTCTAACTGTTGCTTCTTAACCTGCATAGATTTCTCAGGAGGCAGGTCATGTGGTCTGGTATTCCCAACTTTTGAAGAATCTTCCACAGTTTGTTGTGAGCCACACAGTCAAAGGCTTTAGCATAGCCAAATAAAGCAGAAGTCGGTGTTTTTCTGGAACTCTTGCTTTTTCTATGATCCAGTGGATGTTGCCAGTTTGATCTCTGGTTTCTCTGCCTTTTCTAAATCCAGCTTGAGCATCCTGAATTTCACAGTTCATGTACTGTGTAAGTCTGGCTTGGAGAATTTTGTGCATTACTTTGCTAGTGTGTGAGATGAGTGGAGTAGTGTGGTAGTTTGAACATTCTTTGGCATTGCCTTTCTTTAGGGTTAGAATGAAATCTGACATTTTCCAGTCCTGTGGCCACTGGTGAGTATTTTAAATTTGCTTGCATATTGAGTGCAGCACTTTCACAGCATCATCTTTCAGGATTTGAAATAGCTCAACTGGAATTCCATCACCTCCACTAGCTTTGTTTGTAGTGATGCTTCCTAAGGTCCACTTGACTTCACATTCCAGGATGTCTGGCTCTAGGTGAGTGATCATACCATCGTGATTATCTGGGTCGTGAAGATCTTTTTTGTATAGTTCTTCGGTGTATTCTTGTCACCTCTTCTTAATATTTTCTGCTTCTGTTAAGTCCATATCATTTCTGTCCTTTATTGTGCCCATCTTTCCATGAAATGTTCCCTTGGTATCTTTAATTTTCTTGAACAGATCTCTAGTCTTTCCCATTCTTTTGTTTTCCTCTATTTATTTGCACTGATCATTGAGGAAGTCTTTCTTATCTCTCCTTGCTATTCTTTGGAGCTCTGCAGTCAAGTGGGTATATCTTTCCTTTTTCCTTTGCCTTTTGCTTCTCTTCTTTTCTCAGCTGTTTGTAAGGCGTCTTCAGACAACCATTTTGCCTTTTTGCATTTCTTTTCCTTGGGGATGGTCTAGATCACTGCCTCCTGTACAATGTCTTGAACCTCCATCCATAGGTCTTCAGGCACTCTGTCTATCAGATCTAATCCCTTGAATCTATTTCTCACTTCCACTGTATAATCGTAAGTTCATACTTGAATGGTCTACTGGTTTCCCCTACTTTCTTCAATTTAAGTCTGAATTTTGCAATTAGGAGTTCATGATCTGAGCCACAGTTGGCTCCCTTTCTTGTTTTTGCTAACTGTATAGAGCTTCTCTATCTTTGGCTGCAAAGAATATAATCAACCTGATTTTGGAATTGACCATCTGGTGATGTCCATGTGTAGAGTTGTTTCTTGAGTTGTTGGAAGAGAGTATTTGCTATGACCAGTGCATTCTCTTGGCAAAACTCTGTTATCTTTTGCCCTTCTTCATTTTGTACTCCAAGGCCAAATTTGCCTGTTACTCCAGGTATCTCTTGACTTCCTATTTTGCATTCCAGTCCCCTAAAATGAAAAGAACATCTTTTTTTGGTGTTAGTTCTAGAAGATCTTTTTGGTCTTCATAGAACTGTTCAACTTTAGCTGTTTCAGCATTACTGATTGGGGCATGGACTCAGATTACTGTGATATTGAATGGTTTGTCCTGGAAATGAACAGAGATCATTCTGTCATTTTTGAGATTGCACCCAAGAACTGCATTTTGGAATAAGACCCAATTTCCCCCACAGTCAGTCTCTCCCATCAGGAAGCTTCTGTAAGCTTCTTATCCTTATCCCTCAGAGGGCAGACAGAATGAAAACTACAATCACAGAAAACTAATCAAACTAATCACATGGACCACAGCCTTGTCTAACTCAATGAAACTATGAGCCATGCTGTGTAGGGCCACCCAAGACAGATGGGTCAAGGTGGAGAGTTCTGACAAAATGTGGTCCACTGGAGAAGGGAATGGCAAACCAGTTCAGTATTCTTGCCTTGAGAGCCCCATGAACAGTATGAAAAGGCAAAAAGATATGACAGTGAAAGATTAACTCCTCAGGTCGGTAGGTGCCCAATATGTTACTGGAGAAGACTGGAGAAATAACTCCAGAAAGAATGAAGACACAGAGCCAAAGCAAAAACCACACCCAGCTGTGGATGTGATTGGTGATGGAAGTAAAGTCCAATGCTGTAAAGAACAATGCTGTTAAACGTTACTGCATAGGAACCTGAAATGTTAGGCCCATGAATCAAGGTAAATTGGAAGTGGTCAAAAAGGAGGTGGCAAGAATCAACATCAACATTTTAGGAATCAATGAACTAAAATGGACTGGAATGGGCAAATCTAACTCAGATGACCATTATATACACTACCGTGGGCAAGAATCCCTTAGAAGAAATGGAGTAGCCCTCATAGTATGTATTATTATATATGTATACATATGTGTGTATATGAGTGCATATGTGTATATATATATATATAAGTATCTGTGTATACATGTATTTGAGTGTGTGTATTTCTGTGTGTGAGTGTATATATATATGTGTGTGTGTGTGTGTGTGCTAGGTCACTTCAGTCATGCCTTCTCTGTGACACTATAGACTGTAGCCCACCAGGCTCTTCTGTCCATGAGGTTCAAAAATACTGGAGTGGGTTTCCATGTCCTCCTCCAGGGGATATTCCCAACTCAGGGACTGAACTCACACCTCTTACGTCTCTTGCACTGGCAGGCAGGTTCTTTACCACTAGTGCCCCCTGAGAAGCCCTGTATATGTGTCTCTACGAATGCATATGTGTATATATATATGTGTGTGTGTGTGTGTGTGTGTATGAGGCATAATAAAAATTTGCAGATGGAAAACAAACAAAAAAAAAACATAGACATATGGACATCATTTTGAACAAAGTATTGAAAATAATGAAATTATAACCTTGGCTTTCTGAAGCCATTCCTTTGTCGAGGCAATGTATCAGTGGGAAGGCTGCTAAGTATTTTGCACAATATTCAGCTTAATTTACTAAATGCAGTAAATGCCCTTTATGATCCTGCTCTCAGAGTATTGCCAATATCTTATTTTCTTGCCATTTTCTCTGAGATTTCACTCCAGCAATCATTTGTTCATTCTCACAAACCTTAATTTCTCTGCCACTTGCTGAAACGTGCCCAGTGGCTCACTTCCCTACAATTCTCATTTGGGGAGAATACTGATTGGAATGACATTTCTCTGGCAGGTTAAATGGGGAAGAAGACATTCTACAAGCATGTTTGAAGCCCTAACTTGAAAGGATTCAGACCCAAGAGGGCAAAGCAGTAAAGCTTTGTAACTACTTCTGTTAAATCTGGAAGCTTTCGGCACAAGTGAGCCCTAATTCCCAGGACTTAACAAGACCCGCTTCATGTTGTCTGATAAACAAATGGGGATCTTTCTTTGGCCTCGTGCTGTAGGTTTTAGACCCCAGGGTGTCCTAACATCAGGCTATTTGGCAGAGCTTAAAATAGAGGTTGGCATTCTACTGAAAATGGAATTCTTACACTTCTGATTCAGTGAAGAATAGATGGAACAATTATCACAGCCTTATAAATGTATGCTTATGAGATGAAGGCAGTTTTCTGCTAAAATCTAGTATGCATCCATCTATTCATTCTGGAAATTTTGCATGATAATAACACTACAGATATTCCTTAGGTCACTTTTTAAACATCAACTAGCTAAATGTATGCAACTCACAAAACCTGGAGAACTTTCTTACTTTTGGTCTAACTAAAGGGAATAAAATTCCTTGTGCTTTATATTTGTTTTTTTTGTTTTATTGTACTAATATAGCATTATATTGCCTGGCAACTCAGACCAACAATCTCATACGCATGTCATAAAATTTATCTTCTGTCTGAGAGCAGAGGTTTTAAAGTCAGACGTCTGAATCAGCTCCAGCCTCTGGCATTCAGCAGCTCCATGACCTGAGTTACCCAGTAACTTGTCCTGTTGCTCTCAGGTTAATAATGCTCACCCCAAAGGTAATTGTGATGACAGTATGAAGTAATGTGCACAAGACCATTAGCACTGTATTGACACCATGTAGGCTCTCAGTAAATGACAGTGTATTACTGTTACATGCATGTGTCTTTAAACACACACATAATTTATCCTTATTTATTTTGTAAATAAAGATATGAATTGCAAGGAACAACTCCTTTAAGTATGTTTGTTAAAGAGAGCAAAGACAAAATCAGAAGGGAGACAATTTACTTCTATTATATATCTCATGAGTGAGCTGACATTTTGGTTTCAAATAAATAGAAGTGACACTTGAGTTTCCAGTGTTGCAGGCTCTTTTAACAGCACAAGGCCCATTTGGCTTTATTTTCTTTTCATATTTAAGGCCATACAAAGAGCAATTTTTCTTGTCTCTGCAAGTTTCAAGCACTTATTGGACTGTTTCCTACTTCTATCAAATGCTTGTGCTCTGTAATTTACACTGGCTCCTTTCTGGAGCTGCTCAAGCTTTAACACCTCCCCATATGCTTTGTTTTTATTTTTATTTCTTTTCTTTTTTCTTTGTTTCCCCTTAAAAAGCTCAGTGATTGCTGGACTTGGACTATGGCCTTAGACTTGGAATTCTCATATCTTGATTTCCACTCCATTCTACTCAATGTCCAGAGGAGCTCTACCCACATCTGAGGTCACCACTGACCCTCACAGAGCTGCTAGACAAACTCCAGGCCTCAGTAAACTGCTCCACTGGTAAGTGGGAAAGTCAAATGAGATCCTCTGATTCACCCCTTTCCTCCTACTGCTCTCATTTGGTTGACCAGCAATCACTGTCTAAATATTTAAAAATTTGCTTCATACTGGTGGCCTTCTCACTGCCCATCACCAATTTCCTAGTGCACATCCCCATGACCTCAAAACGGTCTACCCTCCCATTATCTGGACCCCACTCGTAGGGCTAGGGCAAACCGAAAGGAAGGGCCACCCATAATAGGGAAGAGAAAGAGTGTCCAGAAGCAGGGTTTCCTCTGGCCTGGTTTAGATAAGTAGCATGGTAGGTAATGGTCCTTGCCTGGTGGTTCAGATGGTAAAGAATCTGATTGCATTCTGGGAGACCTGGATTTGATTTCTGGGTTGGGAAGATCCCCTGGAGGAAGGCATGGCAACCCACTCCAGTATTCTTGCCTGGAAAATCCCCATGGAAAGAGGAACCTGGCAGGCTATAGTCCATGGGGTGGCAAAGAGTTGGATACAACTGAGCAACTTTCACGTCACTTCACTTCATGGTAGGTAATGGGCTTCCCAGGTGGCGCTAGTGGTAAAGAACCTGCCTGCCAGTGCAGGAAACGCAAGAGACTTGGGTTCCTGGGTTGGGAAGATCCTCTGGAAGAGGACATGGCAACCCACTCCAGAGTTCTTGCCTAGAGAATGCCATGGACAGAGGAGCCCAGGGGGCTACAGTCCACAGGGGTGCAAAAAGTCAGACATGACTGAGCACGCACACGTGCTAGTAGGTAATAAGGTCTGAAACAGGGCACCCAGGAGGTAATAGCAGAGGTATCCCAGTCATAACCAAAAACACTGAGCTGACCATCAAATAAGACTAAAGCATCACCATGTGTTTTTTGGATTATTTTTCCCAACTGCTCCCTTGTCTGTGCCTATTTAAGTCCAGGATAGTAGGTGGTTTCATGCATGTGTATCACTTTGATTGGCAGTATTACTGAATGGAATAGTCTTCTATTAAAAAAAAAAACACTTTGGCAAGTGTTTATCTGAAGTCTTGCTTGCCAAAAATGGACACAGGGATGCACTTTCTGCAGCTTTCTGTGTAGCTTGGATACAGCCTTCTTAAAATTACTAGTAACTCCCTGGTGGCTCAGATGGTAAAGAATTTGCTTGCCTAGGTAGGAGACCTGGGTTCAATCCTTGGGTGGGGAAGATACCCTGAAGGAGGGAATGGCTACCCACTCCAGTATTCTTCCCTGGATAATTCCATGGACAGAGTAGCCTGGTGGGTTATGCTCCATGGGGTTATAAAGAGTCAGACACCACTAAGCCCAGCGCACAAACACACACACAGTCTCAGAGGAACAATGGTTTAGGTCACCCTAAATGCTTTTCTTTTCCCCCCAGGGGTTTCAAAAAGGCTGACATTTAAGTCCCTTTCCAGCTGATGAGTGCCCTTGCAAGCCTGATGTTTATGCACCCAAAAGCCTGAAGCTTCAGCAGCACAGAAACCCACTCTCTATTCAGAAGGACTTATGTGCTCCTAGCTTCTCATCTGAATGTTCCCTGAAAGGGACATGTTGAGCTAGATCTGGAAATGTTTGAGGAAAGACAGATGCATTGTGGGCAGTTTTCTTCCCACTCACCCTGTTCTGACTGGGGATTCTGTTCCAGCTTTAAATGAGACTACGGCAGATCTGCAAGTGCAAGAGAAGGTCTGCCAAGCTTACTGGAGCGCATGTTAGTGCAACCATTAACGATAACAGTTTATTACAAAAGAAAACAAAGAGAAAAATACAAAGCAGTCTAAGAAGCCTGCAGACCAGACAGAGAAACACTGTCACTGATAAACAAGACAATGTACCCCCACATATGAAGCTTTGTTTTTGTTACAAGCCGATACTTGGACTTCCTCCCAAGCTGCTCTCTGTACAGACAAATGCTTTTAAAGCAAATCTTGGGGAAGTCTCACTGTTAACAATTTATGAAAAATGATCAATCTTTGGATCAATGGTTTTTGGGTTTCATCCCTGAATTTGTAACCTATGATCTGTGTGTCCCAAAGCATATACCTTAGCAATCTTTGATATCAATTCCCTCATTTGTATAAAAAAGGGCAAACTTAAAGTCCTTTTAGAGAAATTTAAAATCTACAAAGCAGTACCAAGATGGCAGAGGAATAGGACAGGGAGACCACTTTATCCCCCACAAATTCATCAAAAGATAATTTAGCAACTTCCACAAGACAATTGCTGAACATTGGTGGAGGACACCAGGCACCCAGTAAGGCAGCCCAATCTCTTCAAAAGGAGGTAGGGTAAAATATAAAAGATGAAAGCAGAGACAGAAGATTGAGGGATGGAGACTCATCCTGGGGAGGGATTAGTGAAGAAGAAGTTTCTGTACAATAGAAAACCCTCTCACAGGCATGTCTATGGGGAGCTTTGGAATCTCAGAGGGCAACATAAAAGGGAAACTATATTAAAAAAACCCTACCATGTGCCTAACTACAACTGCCAGCAGAGAAGTGGCCTAGACGCTTCGCGTCCACCAGCAGGGAGTAGGGGCTGGACAGGGAGTCAAGGCCTGCATCGTCAGATTGTTGGTCCTTAGGGTAAGGACTGGGTTGAATGAGGGAGCTAATGTGACATAGCAACCCAAACAATAGGATCACCAAAAAAAAAAAAAAAGGAGAGCAAACCGGCTGCCATTTAGGGCCTTCCCTCCCCGGAGGCAGAAAGGCAGGTTTGCTACAGCCAGAGCTGGAAGGCAAGGAGCTGCTGCAATCTAAGCCCCAGAGACCATATCTTCCAGCAAACTCTGAGTGAGCTGCCAGTTGCTAAACACATCTTCCTGGGATCCTGGGCAGTTCACATCTGCCAGGAGTGTCACAGCCTGAGATCAGCTCCCCATAGGAGACACATGGCACACCTGAGACTGTGCCTGTGCGGTGCACCTGGGAAGCCCAACGGCCAGGAGCGGGGAGGTGCATAAGATACATGGCCTACCTGGGACAGTGCACTCACCAAGCACCCAGTCACCTGAATGGCTTGGGCCTGGGAAGGGCACAAAATGCACAGCCCATCTGGGTCTTGCAGAGCACCCTGGAGCCTGAGCACTATAGACCTGGGAAGTACATGCTGCCTTGGCTGTGTCAAACCCACTGTGTCAAACCCATCCACTGTGAGCGCTCCCCACGTGTGCTAGCGGTATTGATTTTCAGTGTCCCTCCCTCTCCACAGCACAACTGAACAAGGGAGCCTAAATAAGTGGCCACTGTCACCCCCTGATGTCAGGGTAGAAATTAAGACACTGAAGAGAACTGCAAACAGAGAAAGCCAAAATAAATAAAGAAGAGGGAACCACCCCCAAAGTGATAGATGAAACAGATTAAAACCCTGCAGTTAATGCTGAGACTGTGCATTTGAGGGGCAACCATTGACCTTGAAAACAAGTGGAAGCAGGAACAAGGGACTGCCTGACACTGAATTGTCCCCATACCACCAACAGCAGCTCTGGAGAAACTCCTAGATATATTTTTACTATTATCATTTCTTAATTAAAAAAAAATTAGTTCTTTAATACTCTTTAACTTTCATTTTTATAACCAACTGTTACCTTTCAAAAAACCCCCTATTTTTTAAAAAACAAATTTCATATACACTTTTTAAATTTTGGTGATCAATTTTGTTTTGCACATTTTATATTGTATTTTTGGTAGTCTAACCTCTATTATAGGTTTTTAATCTTTGCTTTTTCTTATTTGTTATCAATTTTTTACCTTTAAGAATCTAATCTTCAATATCCATTTGCATTTAGGTATTTGATTACTGGTTTGATTGCTCTCTCCCCTTTTGACTCTCCCTTTTCTCCTCCTGGTCACCTCTATCCCCCTCCTCCCTCTTCTCTTCTCTATATAACTCTGTGAATCTCTTTGGGTGTTTCTGGCTGTGAAGAGTTGTTTCACCATTAACCTAGGGGTTTATCTTCTGAGCTGTATGGATGAAGAAATCTTGAGGCTACCATAAGAGAAGGACCAAAAGCCAGAGGCAGGAGGCTTAACTTCAGAACTTTAGAACAATACAGAACTCCTGATTCCTGGGAACATTAATAGACAACAGCTCACTCAAGAGTCTCCATACCTACACTGAAACCAAGCTCCACTGAAGAGCCAACAAGCTCTAGCACAAGACACACCACGATAATTATCCAGCAAAACAGAAACAAAAACCTGAAAATTAAAAGATGGGCTGCCCAAAGCCATGCCAAGCACACAGACACCCCAAGACTCACTACTGGACACTTCACTGCACTCCAGAGAGAAAAGATCCAGCTCTACCCACCAGAACACAGACACAAGTTCCCCCAACCAGGGAACCTTGACAAGCCACTGGTCCAACTCTACCCACAAGGAACAGACTCCACAATTAAAAGGAACCATGAACTTCCAGCCTGCAGAAAGGGCAACCCAAACACAGCAATCTAAACAAAAGGAAAAGGCAGAGAAATATTCAGCAGGTGAATAAGCATGATAAAAACCCACCAAACCAAACCAAAAGAGGGGGAGGAATAGGGATTCTACCTGAAAAAGAATTCAGAATAATGATAGGAAAGATTATCCAAAATCTTGAAAACAAAATGGAGTTATAGATAAATAGACTAAAGACAAGGATTGAGAAGATGCAAGAAATGTTTAACAAGGACCTAGAAGAAATAAAGAAGAGTCAATCAATAATGGGAACAATGCAATAACTGAGGTTAAAAGCACTCTGGAGGGAAGCAACAGTAGAATAACTGAGGCAGAAGAAAGGATAAGTGAGGTAGATGATAGAATGGTGGAAATAAATGAAGCAGAAAGGAAAAAATAAAAAGGAATTAAAAGAAATGAAGACAACCCCAGAGATCTCTGGAGCAATGCTAAACACCAAAACATTTGAATCATAGGTGTCCCAGAAGAAGAAGACAAAAAGAAAGGAGATGAGAAAATACTTGAGGAGATAATAGTTGAAAACTTCCCTAAAATGGGTAAGGAAATAGCCATTCAAGTCCAAGAAACCCAAAGAATCCTAAACAGGATAAACCCAAGGCAAAAGACCCCAAGACACATATTAATCAAACTAACAAAAATTAAACACAAAGAGAAAATATTAAAAGCAGCAAGGGAAAAACAACAAGTAACACACAAGAGGATCCCCATAAGGATACCAGCTGATCTTTCAATAGAAACTCTTCATGCCAGAAGAGAATGGCAGGACATAATTAAAGTGATGAAAGAGAAAAAACTACAACCACCATTACTATACCCAGCAAGGATCTCATTCATATATGAAGAAAAAATCAAAAGTTTTTCAGACAAGCAAAAGCTGAGAGAATTCAGCACCACCAAACCAGCTCCAAAGAAGATGCTAAAGGATCTTCTTTAGACAGGAAACACAGAAAAGGTTTATGAAATCGAACACAAAACAACAAAGTAAATGGTAATGGGATCATACTTTTCAGTGATTATATTAAATGTAAATGGGTTAAATTCTCCATCCAAAAGACACAGACTGGCCAAATGATACAAAAACAAGACCCATATACATTGAGGTGGGTCTTGACAAGAGACCCACCTTAATACTTGGGACACATACAAACTGATAGTGAGGGGCTAGAAAAAGATATTTCATGCAAATGGAGACCAAAAGAAAGCAGGTGTAGCAATACTCATATCAGATAAATAGACTTTGAAATAAAGCCCATGATAAGAGACAAAGAAGGACACTACATATTGATCACAGGATCAATCCAAGAAGAAGATGTAACAATTATAAGTACATATGCACCCAATATAGGAGCACCTCATTATATACAGCAAATGCTACCAAGTATGAAAGGGGTAATTAAAAGTAACACAATAATAGCGGGGGACTTTAATATCCCACTCACACCTAAGGACAGATTAACCAAGCAGAAAAGTAGCAAGGAAACACAAGCTTTAAGAGATACAATGGATCAGTTAGACCTAATTGATATTTACAGGGCATTTCACTCCAAAAAAATGGAATTCACTCTTTTTTCAAGGAACCCTTTGCACAAGGAACATTCTCCAGGATAGATCACATACTAGGCCATACATCTAGCCTTAGTAAATTAAAAAAAATTGAAATCATTCCAAGCATCTTTCCTGATCACAATGTGGTAATATTAGATGTAAACTACAGGGAAAAAAATACAAAAAGCACAAACATATGGAGGATAAACAACATGCTTCTGAATAACCAACAGATAAGAGAAGAAATCAAAAAGGAAATCAAAATATGCACAGAAACAAAAAAAACCTGAAAACACGACAACCCAAAGCCTATGGGACTCGGTGAGAGCAGTGCTATGAGGGAGGGTCATAGCAGTACAAGCCTACCTCAAGAAACAAGAAAACATCAAACAAACTACTTAACTTTACACCTAAAGCAACTAGAAAAAGAAGAACAGAAGAACCCTACGTTTAGTAGAAGGAAAGAAATCATAAAAATCAGAGCAGAAATAAATGGAAAAGAGATTATGGAGTCTACAGCAAAGATCAGCAAAACTAATAGCTCCTTCTTTGAGAAGATAAGTAAAATACACAAACCATTAGTAGACTCATCAAGAAAAAAAGGGAGAAGAATCAAATCAATAAAATTAGAAATGAAAATGGAGAAATCACAGCAGACAACACAGAAATACAAAAGATCATGAGAGACTAATATGAGCAATTACATGCCAATAAAACAGACAACTTGGAAGAAATGGATGAATTCTTAGAAAAGTATAACCTTCCAAAACTGATCCTGGAATAAATAGAAAATCTTAACAGACCCATCACAAGCACTGAAATTGAAACTGTAGTCAAAAATCTTCCAACAAACAATAGCCCAGGACCAGATGGCTTCAGAGGTGAATTCTACCAAAAATTTAAAGATGAGCTAACACCTATCGCACTTAAACTTTTCCAGAAAATTGCAGATGAAGGTAAATTCCCAAACTCATTCTATGAGGTGACCATCACCCTAATACCAAAACCAGAAAAAAGAAGCCACCAAAAAAAAACTACAGGTCAATATCACTGATGAACATAGATGCCAAAATTCTCAACAAAATTCTTGCAGAGTCCAACAACATATTAAAAAGATCATACTTCATGACCAAGTGAGATTTATGCTAGGGATGCAAGGATTCTTCAATATTCACAAATCAATCAATGTGATACACCACATTAACAAATTGAAAGATAAAAACCATATGATTATCTCAATAGATGCATAGAAAGACTCTGACAAAATTCAGTACTCATTAATGATAAAAAATCTCTACAGAAAGCAGGCATAGAAGGAACATAGCTCAACATAATAAAAACCATGTATGATAAACCCACAGCAAAAATTATCCTCAATGGCAAAAAAATTGAAAGCATTTCCTCTAAAATCAGGAATAAGACAAAGGTATCCAGTCTCACCACTACTATTCAACATAGATTTGGAAGTCCTATTCACAGCAATCAGAAAAGAAAAAGAAAGAAAAGGAATCCAGATTGGAAAAGGAGAGCAAAACTCTTACTGTTTGCAGATGACAGGATCCTCTACAAAGAAAACCCTAAAGACACCACAAAGTTGCAGGATATAAAATTAAAACATAGAAATCCCTTGCATTCCTATACACTAACAATGAGAAAACAGAAAGAAAAATTAAGGAAACAAGTGCATTCACCACTGCATTGAAAAAAATACAATACTTAGGAATAAATTTACCTAAAGAAACAAAAGACATATATAGAAAACTATAAAACACTGATGAAATAAATCAAAGATGACACAAAGAGATGGAGAAATATGTTCACGGATTGGAAGAATCAATATAGTGAAAATGAGTATACTACCCAAAGCAATCTATAGATTCAATGGAATCTCTATCAAACTACCAATGGTATTTTTCACAGAACTAGAACAAATAATTTCACAATTTCTATGGAATGACAAAAAACCTCAAATAGCCAAAGCAATTTTGAGAAAGAAGAATAGAACTGGAGGAATCTACCTGCCTGACTTCAGACTATACTACAAAGCTACAGTCATCAAGATATTATGGTACTGGCACAAAGAAAAATATAGATCAATGGAACAAAATAGAAAGTCCAGAGGTAAATCCACATACCTATGGACACTTTGTCTTTGACAAAGGAGGAAAAAATATACATTGGAGAAAAAAATCATCTCTTTGACTAGTGGTGTTGCAAAAACTGGTCAACCACGTGTAAAAGAAGCAAACTAGAACACTTTCTAACACCATATACAAAATAAACTAAAAATGGATTAAAGATCTAAATATAAGGCCAGAAACTATAAAACTCTCAGAGGAAAACATGGGTAGAACCCTCTCTGACATAAATCACAGCAAGATCCTCTATGACACACCTTCCATAATAATGGAAATAAAAGCAAAAATAAACAAATGAGACCTAATTAAACTTAAAAGCTTTTACAGAGGCATGAAGGAGGGCACTTAAAGCCAGAGTTCTGGAACAACCAAGAGGGATGGGGTGGGGAGATAGGTGGGGTGGCTCAGGATGGGGAGACAGATGTGCACCCATGGGTGGTTCATGTTAATTTATGGCAAAAAACACAATAGTATAAAGAAATTATTCTACAATTAAAATAAATCAATATATTAAAAAAAAATCTACAAAGTGCTTTGCTCTTTAAGTGAAGTTCATTTCCGAATGAGAATGGGACTCACCCATAAATTGAACATGATCATATCTATCCATTGAATTATTCAGCTTATCTACTATGCCACTGTCTGTTTTACAATTGGTATAAGGCCTGGTGTGCTGCGATTCATGGGGTTGCAAAGAGTCAGACACGACTGAGCGACTGAACTGAACTGAACATTTATTGTAACCATGGATATGTTACGACTTAAGTCTGCCATTTTAGTTTTGTTTCTGTTTTCTTTTTCAGCCTTCCTGTCAGTTACTTGAACATTTTTAAAACTTCATTTTGGTTTACCTACAGTAGGTCTTTAGCCTATCTCCTTGTGTTGCTTTTTTAAGTCATTGTTCTAGATATGAATTATATGTACACAACTTCTCAAATCTATTGGTGATATTTGATCAGTTGGAGGGAGGTGTAGAAAGTGTACATTATTTTATAGCGCTTTACCCTCCCCTACTGATAGTATCCTTTAATTATTTTTTCTGTATACCTTGAGAACTATATTAGACATGTTATAATTCTGCTGCCATTGTCAAACAATTTAGAACACACAAAGGGAAATGGAAAGTCCATTGTATTTACCCATACTCTTGCTATTTAGTGTTCTTTTTTCCCTTCCTGATGCTCTTAATTTATTATATTTCTATTGCTGTTTATTTAGAGAATTTCCTTTAGCTTTGCTTCTAAAGTATGTCTGCTAGAACAAATTTTCTTAGTTTTTCAGCATTTGGTAATAACTGGATTTCCTCTTCATTTCTGAAGGATATTTTTGTTAACCATAGAACTCTAGATTGATTGTTCTCTCCTTTCAGCACTAGATGAATGTCATTTGATTTCCTTTTGACCACCAGGTTGTTGATGGGAAATGTTCTGTAATTTAGATCCTATTTTCCTATCAGTAATTCATTGTTTCTATCTGGATATTTTCAAGATGGTTTTCCTTTGTATTTAGTATTCAGAAGTTTTACTACAATGTGCCTGGTAGGCATTCTTTTGAGTTGTTGGTGTTTGGGATTCAGTTAACTTTTTGAATCTCTTAGGTCCACATACTTTGCCAAATCTGGGAAGTTTTCAGCTATTTCTCCTCAATTTTTTTTTCATATTTTCCTTCTTTCTCCTTTTCTTCTGGAACTCTGAAGACACAAATGTAGAATCAGAATTTTTAATGTTTATTGCAACATTCCTTAACATACTCTCTGAGTCTTTCAATATTTAGTTCAAAGTACAAGATTACATGAGTGGAACAAAGGGTCATATAATCCATTAAAGATTCTGATGCTGGGAAAGATTGAGGGCAGGAGGAGTAGGGGGTGACAGAGGATGAGATGGTTGGATGGCATCACTGACTCAGTGGACATACATTTGAGCAAATTCTAGGAGATAGTAAAGGACAGGGAAGCCTGGCATGATACAGTCCATGGGGTCGCAAAGAGTTGGACACATGACTAAGCACATATACATATATCATGGAACTAATTTGTTGAAAGATTAAAATACATAAGCACATTATAGAGTTAGGGTCGCTGAAAGAAAACAGAATGTGTGTACTCAGGCACCTGGGGGATTTATTTCTCCCCAGAAATGACATGAATTCTCATGTTAAGTTTCTACTTTAAATTTTTATTTAAAGAATAATATCATTTCCTTGTCACCATCTCTATTAATTAGTTAGTTTGAATTTTAAAAATTATTACATAATTTGAGGAGGGTAAAACAATATTTCCATTTTACATATTTGTCGTCGTTCAGTTGCTCAGCTGTGTCCAACTCTTTGCAACCTTATGGACTGCAGCATGTCAGGTCTCCCTGTCCTTCACCATCTCCTGCAGCTTGCTCAAACTCATGTCCATTTAACTGGTGATGCTATTCAACAATCTCATCCTCTGTTGTCCCCTTCTCCTCCTGTTTTCAATCTTTCCCAGCATCAGGATCTTTTCTAATGAGTCAATTCTTTGTATCAGGTGGCCAAATACTGGAGTGTCAGCTTCAGCATCAGTCCTTCCAATGAATATTCAGGATTGATTTCCTTTAGGATTGACTGGTTTGATATACTTGCTGTCCAGGGGACTTTCAAGAGTCTCCTCCAACACCACCGTTCAAAAGCATCTGTTCTTTGGTGCTCAGCCTTCTTTTACATATAATGTAGATAAACTCAAAGTTGAGTAACGTGAAGGACCACTGGGAGCAAGTGGAAAGTGGAAATAAAGGCAAATAAATACCTCTTGTCTTTCTTTGAAAAGCCCATAAGTCTTCTGTGATCACACAGCCAGCTGGCTTGCTAGTACAGTTTTTAATTGCTTTTAAAATTGACTCCTTTTGTTAAATTTGGAAAAGATGGGGCTAGAATTTAGGTCACTTGACATGACCCATGTCCTTTCCAGTCTGACATCCACAAAAATAAACACAAAGTGGGAATGGAAAGGAGGGGAAGAGAGGTAGAAAGGGAGATATTTGATGGCTTATGATTTAATTATTAGTGATTCTTTTTTCTAAAATGAGTTTCCTGATAATTTAATTCTAACATAAATAGTGAGGAATACTCTTGAGGTATACAGACACAAAACTTTTGTTTTTCCCCCTTTTGAGTAGGATGTTAGTTACACAGTTGATACTAATAGTGATTTAATCATTTAAAATCATTAATTTCCTGAATGTCATAGGTATTTAGCATAACTGGCCTGAGTTATGCTCTCCTTAGGCATGAAAAAGATTCCCTGGGTAATTAAAGCTGAGGTAGCATCTGTGTTATAGTGAACGGATTCTGCAACCCTGGAGTCGTTGTTAACACTGACACTAGTAGTTCCCGTGGGCATGAACCCCTGATCTGAAGTCCATCACATTCTGCACATATTTTAACGACTTTGGCATTTTCATGTGTAAGAGGAAGGTAAACTAGATTATCTCTATAAGCTTATCTCTAAATGCCAATGATTCTACTCAAAGCCTTCCTCAGCACAGACAAGACAGAAGTGTCTGTCCTGGCATCCACTCCCTTCCCTCCACATTGCTCGGCAGACAGTTTTCTAAAGCATCACAAGATGAGCATGGCAAGTGAAAGTACAGGGGAAGACCTAGCTCCTCTTCCAAATGTTCTGAATTTGTGTGGTGTTAACTAGGCCTGGTATGGCAACAAGCATGTTCTCTGACTCCCAACACACCATTATTTCATTTTTAAAAGTCAACATAAATTATTTTAACAAATATTTTAAAACATCGGTAAATATTTGCATGGTTGTGAATGGTGTCTACTCTTGTATTGGGTCCGGTTTTGAACTGTCTCAGATCCCAGGAGTAAAGCTGAGTTCTGATTTGGCCACCATCTTTAAATGGCAGACATTCCATTAATCATTCAGGCAGACACAAGGTGTCTGAAAACTGAAAAATCATGACTGGCCTAAAGAGGACTACAGTAAAAGTGGCATCTGAATATATTGCAGCTCCAGAGTGTATCTTTGTCATAGCACTTAACTACCCACAAATTTCTTCAGTACTTCACAGGGGACAGAAGCCAGGAGTACTGTTGGGTTTCATCAATGGGCCTTGCATCTTTGTTAATGGATTAGAAGAGACCACACCCTCAGCTAATGAGTTGCATTTGCTCTAGGCATGAATAATACAAGTTTCCCAGCATTTTGAGTTACCTTAGCAGAGTTATCTTATCCTGTCTCCATAAACTTGTTCTGTAGAAACAACCAGCTAGTTTTAGTAATAATGTAGGTGAGGTACAAAATAAAGCAAAGACATCACTTCCCCAACAAAGGTCCATATAGTCAAAGCTAGTTTTTCCAGAAGTCATGTACAGATGTGAGAGCTGGACCATAAAGAAGGCTGAGTGCTGAAGAATTGATGCTTTTGAGTTGTGGTGCTGGAGAAGACTCTTGAGAGTCCCTTGGACTGCAAGGAGATCAAACCAGTCAATCCTAAAGGAAATCAATCCTGGGTATTCATTGGAAGGACTGATGCTGAAGCTGAAGCTCCAATTCTTTGGCCACCTGATACGAAGAATTAACTCATTTGAAAAGACCCTGATGCTGGGAAAGAATGAAGGCAAGAAGAGAAGGGGATGACAGGATGAGTTGGGTAGATGGCATCACCGACTCAATGGACACGAGTTTGAGCAAGCTCTAGACGATGGTGAAGGGCAGGGAGACCTGAAGTGCTGCAGGTCGTGGGGTTGCACAGAGTTGGACACAACTGAGCAACTGAACAACAACAACAATCTGCATGGGTAGTGGGGTTGTTTACCACTAGCGCCTTTTGGGAAGCCCTAATATAAAGCAAAGCATCCACCAACTCTCTAGATTAGGGTCCCCTAAAAACTAAATAGTATGGATGAATATTTTTTCCTTTCATCACTTATACATTTGATGGTGAATCCCTCAGACCCCTCAGGCAACCATCAAGAGAAATTAGGCAGTTCTGGACCAGAAGTGGGAGACTTGGAGTCTGATACTGGCTGTGCCGGGCATCTAGTATCGTCTCAAACAGTCACCCCAGGGTTTGGGCTCTGGAGAACCAGTACCGGGCCCGATGCACTGAGAACACAGAGCACAGGGGTGAGAAGTTCACCCACATTTGGAGGAGGTGGGCCCAGAGGCAGTCCCTGAGCCATCACTAACCTCCAGACAACACTATCATCTTCATCAGTGTTAAACCTGGCTCTCCTCGGTCATATGCAAAGTTCCTGCCATTGTGAGAAGTTTTTATCTGCGTGACCTCACTCAATCTCAAAAAATAGTTAACCTCAAAAACACTCCAAGGAGTAAATTACATTATTATTTTTTATTACATGGTTAATATTATTTGCCAACTTGACCAGGCTAAAGGGTGCCTAGACAGCAGATAAAACATTATTTCTGGGGTGTGTCTGTGAGGATGGATTCGGACTAGATTAGCATATGCATCTCAGAAGGAGTGAAGAAGTCCACCCTCCCCCATTTGTGTGGGCATCATGTCATCCAGTTCTGAGGCCCGAATAGAACAAGAAAGCAGAGGAAGGGGGAATTCACTCCCTCTGCTTGAGCAGGGAGGTCCAGCTTCTCCTGCCCCTACATGGAGCTTCTGGCACTCTCCCTATTGCCCCCTCCCAATCCCCATCCCGAACCCCACTGGACTCCGTGGCACCTGGACTGAATCCTACCACTGGCTGCCTGGGTCTCCAGCCTGCAGACTACAGATCCCAAGACTTCTCTGCCTACACAACCAAGTGAGCCAGCTCTTTCAATAAATCTGTATCTACGTGTATCCTATTGGTGCTGCTTCTCTACAGAACCCTAATAAGACCACTAAGCAAACTGAGCTTTAGAAATGTCATGAGAACTGCCCAGATTCTTACAAATAGCACACAGCTGTGCTGGGGGACATGCCTCAGGGTATTTGATGCCAAAGTAGGTGTCTTAGCTACTCTGTCTTGTCTCCAAGGTACCACCTGCTATATTTCAGTATTGTTGCTGTTGTTCAGTCACTAAGTCATGTCTGACTCTTTGAGACCCCTGGATTGTAGCACACTAGACTTCCCTGTCCTTCACCATCTCCCTGAGTTTGCTCAAACTCATGTCCACTGAGTCAGTGATGCCATCCAACCATCTCATCCTCTGTCATTCCCTTCTCTTCCTGCCCTCAATCAATCCCAGTATCACAAGGTCTTTTCCAGTGAATCAGCTCTTTGTATCAGGTGGCCAAAGTGTTGGAGCTTCAGCTTCAACATCAGTCCTTCCAGTGAATATCAGGATTGATTTCCTTTAAGATTGACTGGTTTGATCTCCTTGCTGTCCTAGGGACTCTCAAAAGTGTTCTCCAACCCCACAGTTCAAAAGCTTCGATTCTTTGGTGCTCAGCTTTCTTTATGATCCAACTCTCATATCCATACATGACTACTGAAAAAAACTAAAGCTTTGACTACATGGACCTTTGTTGGCAAAGTGATGTCTCTGCTTTTTGATACACTCTCTAGGTTTGTCATAGCTTTACTTCCAAGGAGCAAACATGTTTTAACTTCCTGGCTGCAATCACATTTAAGTATACTCATATCTTTTTATTTCCAGTGTCCAACCACCAGTGATGAGTGAATAGATGGATAAATGAATAGGTTAGAAATATATTAAAAAAAATATAATTCTGAAAATATTGGGTTGGCCAAAAAGTTCATTAAGGCTTTTACTGAATTTTGGCCAAACTAATAAAAACGCCATGCTGGTTTCCTCGGTGTGTATGCCCAGCAGTGGGATTGCTGGGTCATAAGGCAGTTCTATTTCCAGTTTTTTAAGGAATCTCCAGACTGTTCTCCATAGTGGCTGTACTAGTTTGCATTCCCACCAGCAGTGTAAGAGGGTTCCCTTTTCTCCACACCCTCTCCAGCATTTATTACTTGTAGACTTTTGGATCACAGCCATTCTGACTGGAGTGAAATGGTACTCATTGTGGTAATAATAATAATAATAAATAAATGATAAATGATTTAAAAAATATCTTGAAAAAAATGCCATGCTGAATTTGAGCATTAATGATATTTCTGGACACTCCCTCCCCCCTTTTTTTATTTCCTTTGTCTTCACCGATTTACCAAATTCTGTGTTTTGATTTTAATTGGAGGATAATTGCTTCACAGTGTTGTGGTAGTCTCTGTCATACATCAAGGCAAATCAGCCAAAAAAAAAAAAAAAAAAAAAATATATATATATATATATATATATATCTCCTCCCTCTTGATCCTCTCACTCCGCCCCAGCCCTCTAGGTCATCACAGAGGGCCAGGCTGGGCTCCCCGTGTTATAGAGCAGCTTCCCACTAGTTATCTATTTTACACATACATGGTAGTGTGTATAAGTCAAGGCTACATTCTCAATCCGTCCTACTCTCTCCTTCCGACACTGTCCCCCAGTCCATTCTCTGCCTCTGTGTGATTTCTGAAACTCTAAGCAACATCTCAGGTGACTCTCAGCCAGCACATCGTACACCATTAATCCTGGGTGAAGGTTGAGACAGAAAATAACAGTAATATAGGAGATAATAGGCTGGAATCACCTCTAGGCCAGCAGGGCTTCACAGCGTTTATTTGCTTTCTGGGGTCGGATGTGATGTCAGGCCCTTTACAAAGAGGCTGTACTAGCATAAGAAGCAGCTTCCTATTTGTCTTGAGGGATAAAGGCTAGTGTTTCTGAGAATGAGGGCAGACAGAGGAACGTCATGACTGGTGTGTACAGACATTACCACAAAAAGATGGGCAACTTAAGAACACTGGTGGTTCTGAAATGGACAATGCAGGAATTCAGGATTCAGTTGAGAAGCATCTTTAGCTGCTCTAGAGCTCTCAAAAATAATTGGCACATCATAGCCCAAGGAAGGAAAACAAAGACAATCATCTGAAACAAAGAGAAGAGCTCCAGAAAGGAGGGGACCCAGTGGTCGACAGACAAATGACTGATGACCAGGACAGGCTGTGGCCTGGCACGTGCAGCTGCCGGACCAGTCACTGAGGGGCAAAGCCTCTGCTCACTGGACACTGCAGGAAGTAGCTGGTCCCACCTCTCTGCTCTCGGAGGACTGGAGGAGGAGTCATAAGAAGGCAAGGTGTGAATGTTTAAAAAGAAAAGAGCCATTTCTTGGGAACAAAGAAGAAAAGTTCCAGTCAATAAAAACAAGAGCCTGGGGACAGAAGCTGGAGGAACTAGGTGACACGTCTAATGTTCATGTGGACTCTTCCCTCCAGAAGAAAGAGAAACGCCAGGCCCTTCTGCGGGCTTTTGGGAACACTGTGAGTTCTCTGTGTCTGGCTGTGTGCTCTGAGTGTGCACTTTCTGTGCAATGTCTTGACTGGAGTGCACACAGTTGATCTGTTAGCTACTCTTTTCAATAGGACTCTGGATTCTCTTAGAAATAAATGAGGACTCTGCAAACTTTGCACATTTGCTTGCCCAGGAAGATCAAGGGCTTCATATCACTATTGCTATTACACTAAATTAAATTACCCTTCATGTACATTTGCACACACAACTGTGTTTATTATCCACCATGTTCCAGACACAGACAGGGAACATAGAGCTTAGTGATATATGTGCCAAGTATAGATGGAGAAAATGCATCATTTAACTTGGTGAATAAACACACCGGATTCCGTCACATGATAGAGTATATTATACATCTTCTGTAAAATGCTTAAGATGTAATTTGAAAACTATAGATGATATCTGACACTGGCTGAATTACCCTTGTGTTGTGATCTGATCCTGGCACATTATTTGGGTCAGAGGTCAGCAGACCTCCCCACAGGGCAGAAGCAGCCTGTGGCTGGTTTCTGTACTGTGTGCCAGCTAAAAATGGCTTTTGTATTTCAAAAGGTTTGGGAAACATTTTTAAATGAAGAATATATGAAGGTGACCATCTGGCTCACAGCAGACACACAGGAACCACCCTGCCTGCCACTCATCTCTCAGTCTGCCCACACCCTTTACATTAGCGCACATTAGCAGAGCACAGGCGACGGTATCTTTCCATCTTAAAGTCTGGACTATATGAACAGAAGCTTAATCATATCATTTGTGAGAATGATCGCTGTCCTTTTGCTTCATCGCCTGCAGAACACAAGCAAAGCATAAACAACCCACAACATCAAGTCCAAACCAGGGCTTGGCTCACAAGGGCTCTGGGAATCACGGCTTTGTGATAAAGAGTTATTCTCCCTGTAACATGGGGACCTGAAAGCCGAGCCCTGTGAGGCACCAGTTTAACTGGATCTTTGAGATAATACAGAAAATTTCAGTTCTAATTTAGCTTCCTTCCAAGATGAATAAGATGAATGTATTGATAAGGGAAACAGCTGCCTGGCGGAGCCTCTTGCTTGAAGGCAGGAAATGAAGCCTGAAGGGCAGCAGATATGCCCTGCTTTATCAAGGAACATAAAAACCAATAACGGGTTTTCTGAGAGAAGTAATTTAAAAGGTCAAGGAAAGGAGAAAAAAGCAGGCTGGGGTTCTCTGCAAGGACACACCCATCTGGCTGGTTGCATGTTCTCACTCACAGGCGAGGGACAGTGCAGCTGCCTGTTTGCTGGTCCTGCCCAGGACTGTCCTAGCACTTGAACTGTCTTAATGATTCTGAGAGCTTCCCTGGTGGTCCAGCGGATAAGAATTCTCATTGCAATGCAGGGGGCACTGGTTGGATCACATGCTGAGGGGCCACGAAACCCACGTGTCCAAACTACTGAAGCCCGCAAGCTCTGGAGCCTGTGCTCCATCCACAGCAAGAGAAGCCATCACAATGAGAAGCCTGAGCACCAGAACTAGAGAGCAGTCCCCACTCGTTACACCTAGAGAGAGCCCGCCGAAGCAATGAAGACCTAGTGCAGCCAGCATAAATACACAAGCAGAGTTTCAAAACGAAGATCCTGCTTTACGTAGCAGGAATCAGACACAGGGAGATTAGGATGCACTGCCTATCAGGCGATGTTTTTCTATTAAAATTCTGTGCTTCTAAGATGCCACCAGTAAAAAGTCTATGAAAAGGAGAGTCAAGAAGATTCTGTCAGAAGATACATCATCTTCAATGGAAAAAGAAAATCATTCTCAAATGCCTATCTTAGAAAGTCATTAATGTGCACATTTCTCCCCATTCAAATTATTGATTGAACGCTACCTGGACAGGTATCCTGCTGGGAGTCCTTGGGCAGTACCTTCATGGTCATGAAGCTAGCAGTGGGGCCTGAAAAGACCTAACACCGACCCTCAGATTTACACCTCCCTCAGTTACTAAAAGGTGCATTTTTAGCAAACATTTCAAAATATGATTTTGCATGTTTTTTTTTTTTTTTTAACAAAAAGCCAACATGCTAGTGCAGGTAGGAAATGTGTAAGTTGTGTTTGTTCCTGTCAGAATAAAAGGCATGATGTTCAAACCATTGAGAAAAAACTATACCACCTCCAGAAGACAACTGAAATATTAAATGATATATTGCAATATTAAATATATATTAAATGTATAAATAAATTAAATGGATATTAAAAGTGGGTTCCTAGTGCCACACAGGGGTATTTGTCCACTTATTTATTTGTTTGATTCCAGTTTTCAAGTCCATTCAGGGTCCTGTCCAGGGACTCAGCCCCTAGAAGTCAGAGTCTGGGAACTCTTGTCAGTTCTGTTCTCAACCCTTTTCCTGGTTCAGTCTGCTATTTAGGTCATGGCTTATGTCCTGGGCATTCTGATCCCAGTGCCAAGGATAGGTAGCCCAAGGGGCTGTTCTGTGAGCAATAATCCTACTTCATAGGCAGAGAGTAATGAAACATTTAAAGAAAATGAGAAGCATTTCTTCTTTTGAAAGAAAATGAACTCTTCTTGGAAAAGAAAAATCATTCCTAATGAAACAAGCTCACTGGATCTTATGTTTATCTTACATTAAAGAAGAATTTCTGGAGGTACAACATAATGATGCAGGCTAGGTGTCTGACTAACTTCTTGTGGTTCAAGAGACATACAACATTGTGATAAATGTCTGTTATTGTCTCAGAAAGTGATACTAGAAAGTCCAATATCTAATGAAAGCTGAGAAACAAGGAAATACATATGAGGTTCCATTCATAAAATGTAATTAGCTATCCAAGGCCAATATACTTCATTACGCATATAAATTTTGATAAGACAAAACTGAAAATTTCATGACTTCAAAGTCTTCAATTAAAATTAAAATGCCTTATTTGGAAATATGATTTTTGTGCATGTGGGAGATAAAATGGGGCCAAAGGCATGAGATTTGAAATCAACTCTAACAAGTCCTAGCTTTAAGTGACCAAGAGAAAATGAAATATGCACGTGTGGCTCAAAGTATGAGTTTTTAATCTCAGAGAAGGGAAAATGAGCTTCAGTAATTGATTTTTTTTTTAATTTATACAACTGTCAAGAAAACTCTAAGTTGGATAACACAGTTTTTAATTTCAAAATGAAATATAAGTCAAGTATTAAGATAACTTTACACAGTATCTAGTGAGTGTTCAAACCATCCTATGAATTCAGGCTATAAAGGTCAATCAAGCCTAGTGCAAATGTTAGAAGTGTTTGCACGGGCAATAGAAAGTTTAATTTGTTTTTATGAACTCACATTCAATTTTCCCTTATCTTTTAATCCATAATCACAGCTCCGGTAAGTTGTGATTAAAATAAGAGCAATACATTGAACTCAAGTTTGGGAATGAAAAACACATTCCTTACCCTGGCAGAGTGGAGCAAGGGAATCCCACTGATACATGCCAACTGGATTCCGTCTACACGTGGCATTGCTATGGCCAATCATCCGATACCCAGGTTTGCAGAAATACTGCACTTTACTTCCAACTTCTCCTGCAGTCCTATTTAAAACACCACCATTCTTCACAGTGTGGGTCAAGCTGCAGTAAGGTGCTGTGGGCACACAAACACACATACATAAACAAATGAATAAATACTGCATTTTGCTTGGTAAGAGACATATAAATGAAAGAGAGTCTCTTATTGTTAAAATAGTGGGAAATCAGCACTGATACAGAAACTTTACTAAAAGCATCTTCAAGTACAAAAGTGTTGTGGAAGTGGATGCAAGGGTGTGGAGCAAGAGGAACACTCATTCATTGCTGATGGGGATCCAAAATGGTGCAGCCACCTTGGAAGACAGTGTGGCAGTTTCTTGCAAAATTACACACACTCTTATCACGCGATCCAGCAATCATGCTCCTTGGCAGTTACCCAAAGGAGCTAAAAGCTTATGTCCACACAGAAACCTATGCCCAGATGTTCATAGCAGCATTATTCAGAGTTGCCAAAACTCAGAAGCAACCAAGGTGCCCTTCAGTAGGTAAATGAATAAACCAACTGCGGTCCATCCAGAAAAAGCAATATTATTCAAGGCTAAAGAGAAATGATGTGTCAAAAGCCATGGAGGAGCCTTAGTTACATATGATTAAGTGAAAGAAACCAACCTAAAAAGGGTACACACTGCATAATTCCAACCTTATGACATTCTAGAAAAGGTAAAACTCTGGAAGAAGTAAAAAAATTAGTGGTTTCCAGAGGCTGATGGGGGAAGGACAGTGGAGCTCAAAGGATTTTTCAGCAGTAAAAATACCCTACATGAATCCACAATGGTGGGTTAATGTCATTTTACATTTGTCCAAATCCTCAGGATGTTCAATACCAAGAGTGAACCCAGTGTGAACTATGGACCTTGGGTGATAATGATGCGTCCGTGTAGGTTAACAAATGTAGCCTCTGTTGCTGATGTAAACAAGGAGACAGAAGCCAAGGAGTATAGGGAAAATCTCCGGAACTTCCTATCAATTTGGCTGTGATCTGAAACTTCTAAAAAAAAAAATAAAGTCTAAAAAAATCAATTAAAAGTAAAAAAAAAATGTATAGCTGAGTCACTCTGCTCTGCACCTGAAATGGTCACAGTATTGTTAATGGGTTATACTCCCATATAAAATAAAAAGATAAATAAATAATCCAAAAGTTATCATTTTAAAAAAATCCAAGAAATCTAGACCCAAGGGTCAAGTCTCTTGAGTTTGAAGTTTAGATTATTTACAACTATTAATCAATGTGGTGGTGGAATTTTGACTTTCTGACCAAAAAAAAGTATCATTAAAATGGAGAAAATTTAAGAATATAGTATCTTGCAATCAAGGCCGTTTTTCCTTGTTTAATGAATCTTGGGAATTGTACCATAAGGTAGCCTCTTTTTAACATGAGGGATTTGAATACCATCTTTGAAGAAAATGCACACTTTATGTTGATGACCATGTTACAATAGTTTTAATCATCACATTTGCAGGGTGACTTTCAAAAATTAGAGACAGGAATTGTGAAAATCAGTCTTACCTACACAGAATCTAACCTTTCAGTGGCTAAAAGGCTCTGCATCTTATTTACACATTTAGAGAAAGAAACTCAGTTTACTCTTACAAGACCAGTTTCACCACAGCATAAAATCCTATGAACCCCCTTCAGATGAATAAAACACTAAACTAAAGAAAGCTGTGCAGTCCTGGAAATCCAGGGTTCCTTTTAAAGAAGAGGTTTTAAATGCCCCACTCCCCTGTGGGGGTTCCACATAGAAAGCACACACACGAGGTCTGAAGGCTTAATGCCAAACTTTTCCTTAGAAATAAATTCAGGAGGAACCTTCTGAAGACTTCACATCAGAGCATTGCCGAGAAGTGATGTCTGTGTGTCTGGCTGGGTTGTCAACCATGCTCCTCTGAGATGCATCTTCAGAGACTAGTCTCAGCCAAAGGGTCTTCTGAAGTGCTGTTTCTTTCTTTCTTTCTTTTTTAACAGATTCATTTTTATTAAGGTAAAATCCACTAACTCTTAGTAGAAACTTGTGTCCTATTGGTCATGGCATTTTCTGTGTTCAATTGTTTGAGACTATCTACTTTAAGTTTTGAATGATCCAAAATATTTGGTTTAGGGAAGGTATGAGTATAATCAGGCACCTCAGCTACCAACTACCGAGAATTATTGTGTCAATAAATTAAAATAATAATAAAAAGTAGGAAGACCAAGCAGACTGTAGACCCTGGCCAAGTTTAGAGATAAAGTCTGAAATGCTCCTGAAGGGGCAGTGGGACCACATGGTTCTTGGGGTGGGTTTTTGTCACAGTTCAGTCTGTTAAGAGAGAGGAACAGCAGGATAATTGTCTAACTCTATAGGGTATAACAGAACCTTATTGTCTTTCTTCAGGAAAATTAGAGATACCAAGGAAACACTTCACGCAAAGATGGGCACAATAAGGGCAGAAATTGTATGGACCTAACAGATGCAGAAGATATTAAGAAGAGGTGGCAAGAATACATAGAACTAAACAAAAAAGATCTTCATGACCCAGATAACCACGATAATGTGATCACTCAGCTAGAGCCAGACATCCTGGAAAGAGAAGTCAAGTGGACCTTTGGAAGCATGACTACAAGCAAAGCTAGTGGAGATGATGGAATTCCACTTGAGCTATTTCAAATCCTAAAAGATGATGCTGTGAAAGTGTGGCACTAAATATGTCAGCAAATTTGGAAAACTCAGCAGTGGCCACAGGACTGGAAAAGGTCAGCTTACATTCCAATCCCAAAGAAAGGCAATGCCAAAGAATGTTCAAACTACTGCACAACTGCATTCATCTCACTTGCTAGCAAAGTAATGCTCAAAATTCTCCAAGCCAGGCTTCAATAGTATGTGAACTGTGAACATCCAAATGTTCAAGCTGGTTTTAGAAAAGGCAGAGGAACCAGAGATCAAATTGCCAACATCTGTTGGATCATCAAAAAAGCAAGAGTTCCAGAAAAACATCTACTTCTGCTTTGTTGACTACACCAAAGGCTTTGACTGTATGAATTATAACAAACTGGAAAATTCTTCAAGTGATGGGAATACCAGACCACCTTACCTGCCCCCTGAGAAATCCATATGCAGGTCAAAGAACAACAGTTAGAACTGGACATGGAACAACAGA
Organism: Bos taurus; assembly: GCF_002263795.3. Taxonomy (NCBI): domain Eukaryota; kingdom Metazoa; phylum Chordata; class Mammalia; order Artiodactyla; family Bovidae; genus Bos; species Bos taurus. Next base: position 2,278,777 of record NC_037354.1, read on the forward strand.
CTGGTTCCAAATCGGGAAAGGACTACGTCAAGACTGTATGATGTCACCCTGCTTATTTAACTTATATGCAGAGTACATCATGTGAAATGCTGGACTGGATGAAGCACAAGCTGGAATCAAGATTTCCAGGAGAAATATCAATAACCTCAGATATGCAGATGACATCACCCATATGGTAGAAAGTGAAGAAGAACTAAGGAGCCTCTTGATGAAAGTGAAAGTGGAGAGTGAAAAAGTTGGCTTAAAACTCAACATTCAGGAAATGAAGATCATGGTATCCAGTCCCATCATGGCAAATAGATGGGGGAACAATGGAAACAGTGAGAAACTACTTTTGGGGGTTCCAAAATCACTGCAAATGCTGACTGCAGCCATGAAATTAAAAGACGCTTGCTCCTTGGAAGAAAAGCTATGACCAACCTAGACAGCATATTAAAAAGCAGAGACATTACTTCACCAACAAAGGTCCGTCTAGTCAAAGCTATGGTTTTTCCAGTAGTCATGTATGGATGTGAGTCGGACTATAAAGAAAGCTGAGCACCAAAGAATTGATGCTTTTGAACTGTGGTGTTGGAGAAGACTCTTGAGAGTCCCTTGGATTGCAAGGAGATGAAACCAGTCCATCCTAAAGGAGATCAGTCCTGGGTGTTCATTGGAAGGACTGATGTTGAAGCTGAACCTCCAATACTTTGGTCACCTGATACAAAGAGCTGACTCATTTGAAAAGACCCTAATGCTGAAAAGATTGAAGGCAGGAGGAGAAGGGGACGACAGAGGATGAGATGGTTGGATAGTATTATTGACTTGATGGACATGGGTTTGGGTGGACTCCAGGAGTTGGTGATGGACAGGGAGGCCTGGTGTGCTGTAGTCCATGAGGTCGCAGAGAGTTGGAAATGACTGAGCGACTGAGTTGATAGGGTCCAATAACTATTTCCTTTCCTACTGACAGTTCCTTCTATCATCATTAGTTCCTTTCTAACTCATCTAGAACAAGATACAGAGAGGCCCAAGCATGAAGACATGGGGAGAATACTAAGTCACTCAGTCATGTCTGACTCTGTGAGATCCTATGGATTGTAGCCTGCCAGGCACCTCTGTCAGTGGAATCATCCAGGCAAGAATACTGGAGTGGGTTCTCATTTCCTTCTCCAGGGGTTCGTCCCAACCCAGGGATCAAACCCACATCTCTTAAGTTTCCTACATTGGCACATGGGTTCTTTACCCCTAGTGTACCTGGGAAGCCCAAGGAGACATGGCACAGAGGGGAAGATTAGAACACAGGGTCCTGCCTGTTTGATTCCTGGCCATGCTAAGAATTAAAAGGACCAGGGTCAAACCCTCGCACTCAGCTGGTGCTGCCTTGGAAGAGCAGGTAATGGAGGGTGGCAGTCAAGGAGATATCAGGGATGGAAGACATGGGTGCAGCTGGCTCTGCTGGGGTCTGGGTGTATTTACAACACCCATTCTGTAGTTCTGACTCTCCCAACTCTGAAAGTGAAAGTCACTCAGTTGTGTTCAACTCTTTGTGACCCCATGGACAGTCTATGGAATTCTCTAGGCCAGAACACTGCAGTGGATAGCCTTTCCCTTTTCCAGGGAATCTTCCCAACCCAGGGGTCAAAATCAGATCTCCTGCATTGTGGGCTGATTCTTTACCAGCTGAGCCACAAGGGAAGCCCACAACTTATCATTAACTTCCAGGTACTTGATTTAATGGGCTTCACAGGTGGCGCTAGTGGTAAAGAACCCACTTGCCAGGCCAGGAGACTTAAGAGATGTGGGTTCAATCACTGGGTCAGGAAGATCCCCTGGAGAAGGGCATGGCAACCCCCTCCAGTATTCTTGCCTTGAGAATCCCACAGACAGAGGAGCCTAGTGGGGGCTACATCCAGGGGTCGCAAAGAACCAGACATGACTGAAGCAACTTAGCACACACACACACCCTTGATTTAATAGTGAATGACCATTACTACCTCAACAATCACTTAGCAGTTTACTGAATTGACTTGAACCATGATGTACTTGCTTTTGTTGTTGTTGTGTTTTGTTTGTCTATTATGTAGATCAGTTATATGGTTCTTACACCCAATGACCAATAGTTAACATGCATAAGGCAAGGATTTGTGGTGCAACACGTGGTCATATTATGGCCTTAGCTCCCTGGCCCACGTGCTATAGTCCAGGGATCACTGCTCTAAAACTACTGATGATGGACTCCTAGCAGTGGTCATTGAACCACCATCGAATTTTATCTGAAAAGCTGTCCAAAGATCTATCTGTATCTATATCTAATGAGTGATACATAGATATGTCCACTCACAAAACAACAGTTTATAGCCTTAACGTTAAATTCCTCTTTTTCTGATTTCCCAACAAAGAGAATCATCTTGTTCTATAATGAATGAAAACATCCTTTGAGCAACAGAATTCAAGGTGTAGTCACACCACCAGGCTATTAAGTAATTTGCCACAGATAAAACAAGATAAATTATGTTCACCATGATTTCCCCTGCAATATCCATTTTTGCTCATTAGAAATAAATTCAAACAATTCTACAGGCTTGAGTATTTATTTTTCAGAACAAGGAATTTGATGAACAAAAGTCCAATCATTGTCCTAATGATCTCAATACCCATTCCAATGAAGGGATTTCAACTGTGAACTCTTTGCTGATAAGCATTTTGAATGGCTACTTTAGTGAAGGGGGAAAACAAAGATCTAAGCATGTTTTGTTAGACTTTGTAGAGGAAACACGAGTGAATTTCAGATTCTCTGTCTTTCCATCAACAGACATTTCAAAACACTCATGCTTTTTCAATGCTTTTTATCATTTCATGATACCTACCAATCAGAGACAGCAAAAATATTCTTAAAGCTACTAACACCTTTCACTGTCCTCAGGATATTGCCCTTCACTGACAATGCACAACAGACTTGGAATAAGCAACCCCTGGGAGTTATACTGGTCTATAAAATGCATAGAGTGGGCATCTGTCTCCTTTGGGAAATGGACCTCAGTTGTTAGCACGGATATTGTAGTAACACTAAGAAAAGGTTAGATATTTTGCTTAGTAATGAAAATATGAGGATTTTAGATTGTCTGTCTACAGCTTTTGTAGGGCACTGTAAACATGAGGTTTTGGGCTAGCCACATTGAGAGGATCTAATCTCTCAGAAGTATATTCACTGATTTAATTAAAATGAAAAACTACTGATAGAAAATAAATGAACTATATGGGGAAAAAAACAAAGTCCTTTAAGTGTTGATAAGGAAATATATATGTAAACATTTATTTTGTATATGGTTACGTGTGTGTGTGTGTATTTATATGTATAGTATCTCACATAAAGAGACATATAAACATATAATCAATAAAAAGAAATGCTACTAATCATAAGATGTTATATACTGGATGCTTGGGGCTGGTGCACTGAGACGACTCAGAGGGATGGTACGGGGAGGGAAGAGGGAGGGGGGTTCAGGATGGGGAACACGTGTATACCTGCGGTGGATTTATGTTGATGTATGGCAAAACCAATACAATACTGTAAAGTAATTAACCTCCAATTAAAATAAATAAATTTATACTAAAAAATAAAAAAAAGAGAAAAAAATTAAATGCGATACAGTTATCTCCTCCTGTTTGTCTCCTTAGCTTTTAAACATACTTTAAAATTAAAATATGTTTTGTTTATATTACTATATGTTTATATTAAATTATATTATTTTATTTTGAGGGAAAGAATCTCTGCTTTCTGTGGCATGCAATTCAATGGGTTATGACGCTAGCAAAAATATTTATTAATATTAATCAACAGATAATTTATTTTCCCTAACACAGTTTAGAGATATCACTCAGTGATTTCATCAAATTATTTCTATTGAAGTTACAAATTCATTATTAGAAATTAGGTTTATAGTACAAACCATTAATTTTTAAAATTTAACGCAGAACATTTATATTAACACTTTACTATTAAACCTTAACTTCACTTACTGACCTGAATAACGAATCTTGAATCCTTTTTTACTGGTTGCATGGTCAGTGGACCAGCGGAGATATAACTGATTACTCTTGCTTGTAAAATTTGATTGTTCAGTATGGTTTCCACTCAAGACCACTAACAGAGGACTTTGACCAGAAGACCCTAAATGAAACAAAAAAAAGCAAAAAAGTTATGATATGAATTTGCACCTACAAAATACAGACTACATTTAGCTTTTAAGTTGGAGTCTAACTGTACAATATACAGCTATTTAGTCCCAAAGGAGACAAATAACTCCAAATAAATAAAACAACAGATACAGTTCCTCATAAAAATAATAACAATAAAAGAAGCAATAGCCAACCAAAATAATTTAAGATATATATGCTGTTAATACATAATACTTGAAATGAAAATGTTACTTATAAAATGGCAGTAATTTAAAAAAAGAAAATAGTTCCCACTACTAGTAGCATATGCAACATTGAATTGATACAGGGAATTTAATACTAGTAAAAGTACTGTTGTTTAATCCCTAAGTCATGTCCAGTTCTTTGGGACCTCCTGGACTGCAGCACTCCAGGCTTCCGTGTCCTTCATATCTCCCAGAGTTTGCTCAAATTCATGTCCATTGAGTGGTGATGCCATCCAGCCATCTCATCCTATGTGGCCCCATTTCTCCTTTTGCCCCCAATCTTTCCCAGCATCAGAGTCTTTTTCAATGAGTTGGCTCTTTGCATCAGGTGGCCAAAGTATTGGAGCTTCAGCTTCAGTAGCAGTCCTTTTAATGAATAGTCAGGGTTGATTTCCTTCAGGATTGACTGGTTTGATCTTCCTGCAGTCCAAGGGACTCTCAAGAAGAGAGAGCACCAGCACCATAATTTGAAAGCATTAATTCTTTGGTGCTCAGCCTTCTTTATGGTCCAACTCCCACATCTACATAGCTTTGACTGTATGAGCTTCCCAGGCGGCTCAGTGGTAAAGAATCTGTCTGCCAATGCAGGAGACATGGGTTCAGTCCCTGGGTTGGGAAGATCCCCTGGAGAAGGAAATGACAACCCACTCTAGGATTCATGCTTGGGAATGGAGGACCCTGGCAGGCTACAGACCATGGGGTCACAAATAGTTGGATATAGCTTAGTGACTAAATAGCAGCAGTGAAAGTAAAAATTAGTACAATCACCTTGGAGAGCAGTTTAGTAATATCCAATACAATTGTAGGTTTTAATTATATTTTTTATAAACTCCAGAATATGTGCACAAGTGTTATTTATATAGCAAAATGTTTATTCTAGCAATTTTTATAGGGAAATTTAGATTCTAACTTGTGGTTTGGAGTTTAAAAAGATATTAAAAGTGTTTTCAAAGAAATTCTACACATATTAAAAATGATATTTAGAAGTGAAATCTATTTGCAAATAAATATAATAGGATAACAATTGTGTAAACATTCAAAAGTGTTCAATATACAAACTGTGTGAATGTTCATGTATAGATAGATGATACTTGGTAGTAGATAGACAGACAGGTTGATAGACTGATAGAGATAGGAAATGAACCATGAAACATGCACATGGATGACACTTCACAATATTAAATGCCTCCAGGAGAGGTGCAAGTGAACTGGGTGTGCAAGGAGCTCCTAAACTGATCTGAACTTGTTGCTTCTTTGAAAAAAAAATACACAAGATAAATCTGACAAAATACTAAAATGCAGTACATCAAGTAATGAGTCTATACCCATATACACTAAAAAAAAAAACTTTTTGTATATTTAATCTTTAAAAATTGAAAAAAAAACCCAAAGCTAATACTCAACATAGTTAATAGTCACTGGCATTATTCTCATCACCATAACCTGACAATATTTGTTGAGACAAGTCACTCTATTGAATCCAGAAGCTGCACCCACACTTTAAGGTCTCCTCCAGGACACCCCTTGATGCCATCTCAAATTCTAACAGGCTTCATGGCTTTCCTGCCAATGCAGGAGACACAGGAAACTCGGGTGTAATCCCTGGGTCATGAAGGTTTCCTGGAGAAGGAAATGGCAACCCATTCCAGTACTCTTGCCTGGAGAATACCATGGACAAGGATTGTCTGTGCTGTTTTACTTGTTGTTTGAAGAGATAATTTATATTCTAAAATGAAATGCCACTGGGAAATAAATTCACCTGAATTTATACAATTTTAAAATGTCATTTTTAATGACAGAACTCGAGTCAAGTTTCAGATATTCTTAATCAAACATGTAATCCTTCATCATCTTTCATCTTTTGTCTTTGCTTATCATGTAACAAACTTTCTAAAGGATTATTCTTTAAAAATATACATGTCCATAATGAACAGCAGTACCATCTCTTTTATTAAGGTGAAAATTATCAAGTTCTGCACAAGTGAAGACCACCATATGTATTTTGACACCTTTCTCAGTTGAGTTCTATAATGACTTAAGTCCTATTTTCTTTTTAAATTGAGGAATATTCACTACTTGAGCCGTGTGTGTGTGTGTGTGTGTGTGTGTGCGCGCACTCAGTCATGTCCAACTCTTTGCAGCCCCATGGACTGTAGCCCATTGATCTCCTCTGCCCATGGAATATTCCAGGCAAGAATACTGGGGTGGGTTGCCATTTCCTCCTCCAGGGGATCTTCCTGACCTATGGTACAAACTTGTATATCTTGTGTCTCCTGCATTGGCAGGCAGATTCTTTACCACTAGCACCACCTGGAGCCTTGCTGCTGCTGTTAATAAAGCTTAAAATTGATATAGTCAATTTATTGTTATTATTTTTTTGCCAACTCATGAGCTATAAAACAGCCACTGTGTTTCAAAAAAACAAAAGAGATGCAATGAACATGACATTTACTGCAACACAAATGCCAGTGCTTAGAAAATTATTCATATGAAACTCTGACCTTTCATTTTATAGAGAAATCTTTGAGAGTAAAACCAAACCCACTCATAGATATCTGGCAATTTTGACAGCAACTGCTTTGATATTATCTCTATTAGCTATTTTGCTTGTGGTTTATCATGGGCATGATCTGTCTGTATTTGGAGGGAGCTCATACTGTAAATGCTTTGGGCATAAATTATTGATAATGATTTTGCTTCTGAAATTAGAAGAGGTAGAAACACTGCCAGCTAAACTTTCAATTCTACCAAAGTAAAACAAAGGAACCCACATATATTTAGAATGATTATGTAAATATATATATATATATAACTACATACAGAATTTATAGGAATACATATACACAAAGACACACACAGCCCCTGGAGGTTGGTTGCCTGCCTTTACTATTTGTGACATCTAATCAGCCTCAAGGCACAGTTTCCCTGGCTCCTCATTGACAAAAGAAGCCTGTTTGTGCACCTGGCTAATGTGTTACTTCTTCCTATCCTAGAGATTAAGGGCCAAGTCTTCAATAGTACATGTCTGTTTTAACATGCACTTAAAAACTCTGAAAATGAAAATATTACTCTTCAGTCCTCTGTTTCTACATATATAAGTATGAGTTTAATTTCCAATTTAGCTGCTCATCTTTGGAAATCTGCACATTAATTTACTGTATATCCACAGAAGCAACTTGACTATTATGATTCATCAAGTCAGTAAAAGGCATGCAGACATACGCAGAATCAATTACAGTAATTTTTTTCACTGAATTGATTGTTATTTATCTGAACTCAGTGACAAATCCATCAAAACATGTGAAAACCCTATTATTATCTACATCCGTAATTGTATCATGGTCTAATTTTTGGGCTATGATAATGCTTTAGTACAAAGAACAATTATTAATATCAGTTTCATTTCAAATCAACAATTCAAGCACATACTATGTTTTAGCAGAGCACTGTCATTTTAAAATGTTCATTAGAATTGTACAAAAATGTATAAGACTCACATTGAAAACTGTATTAGCATTTGTTCAGGGAACTATCTCTAAAAAAATTCTACATTAAGAATACTATAGCATTTATCACCCAGAAAACTCTATGAGCCATTACTTTTACATAATTCTAGTAAAACAATCATTTAGACCAATTAAAGTACTTATAGGCCTCTGCCCTCTTAAATTTCCTAAAATATCTTCTAGATCAATATAACCTTTGAAGAAAGGAAAGGAAGAGTTTCTGAAATCATCCATACTTTAAAGCCCCATGTTAAATAACTAAAGAATGGTTAATGTAAATTCAGTACATTTTTTTTCTTTTTTTTTATTTTTATTTTTATTTTTTACTAATAAAAATTTCTAAAAATAAACCCTCCTCCCTCCTCCCTCTCCATACCATCCCTCTGAGTTGTCCCAGTGCACCAGCCCCAAGCATCCAGCATCGTGCATTGAACCTGGACTGGCATCTCGTTTCATACATGACATTTCACATGTTTCAATGCCATTCTCCCAAATCTTCCCACCCTCGCCCTCTCCCACAGAGTCCATAAGCCTGTTCTATACATCAGTACATTTTTAAGGTGTATTAAACCAGCATTTTAATGGTTTAAATTTGCAACATTAAGAAGGGCATGGTGATCTTTTTCCTATCACTTGATCTCTGAGACCACACTAGTCCAAGAATAATTCATTTTCCATTTAGGGGGAGATGTAATTTACCTCAAGAATATATTCAAGTTTGTGCATTACAAAATACAACAGGATCCTTATACATTATGTGTAGGTCCCTGGTATGTATTCTTTTTTTTGACCACACCTAGAGATATGTGGGATCTTTGTTCCCTGGCCAGGGATCTAACCCATGCCCTCCGGAGTAGAAGCTCAGTCTTAACCACTGGACCACAAGGGAAGTCCCAAGGTCGCTGGTATGTTAACAAAGTTTGAAGAGACTTACCATCAAATACTTCCAGTGCATCAAATTGCTTTTCACTTTGGAATGTGTCTACAAAGATGGTGATATTGTAGTTTGGTTCCACTCGGATGCTCCAGGAGCAGGTCTGGGAGTTAAAATAGTTGCCTGGATACCCTGGGCTGAGGATGACGCCAGAGGATTCTGTCCGGACTTCATTGGCTGGGCATTGTGCTAAGGAGAAAAGCACCAGGGAAAGTTTTCCTTAACAAAATCAATTCCTGGGTATGCAAGCTCGTGGGGGAAAAGAAAAAGCAATCTTACTAAGTCAACTGTGACCAGATTTAGTAGGTGATACACACATAGCCTTTTCATCCTGTTCATGGGGTTCTCAAGGAAAGAATACTGAAGTGGTTTGCCATTCCCTTCTCCAGTGGACCACATTTTGTCACAACTCTCCACCATGACCCGTCCATCTTGGATGGTCCTACACAGCATGGCTCATAGTTTCATTTAGACTAGTCTGTGGTCCATGTGATCAATTTGATTATTTTTCTGTGATTGTGGTTTTCATTCTGTCTGCTCTCTGAAGGATAAGGATAAGAAGTTTATGGAGTGTTGTTACATCAGAGCAGAACCCAACTCTGGCTGTACTGTACATTTAAAGCAGGTCCAGGGAGATTGTAAAACCCTAGGCCCTGTGCACCTGCAGACAGAAAAAAACTTAACACTTTACTTTTTTAATATCAACACATTTCCTTAACTTGAGAATACTCACTTTTGTGATAGCCCTCTGTGCTAAAATACACTTGGCCTGTGTCTGGGGCCCCTGGTAGGAGCTCCCCAAACCCTTGGAGTTTCCTGAGTGCTGGAAGTGTCTTCGCAGCTCCAAAGGCCCCTCTGGGTGACACCCGAGTCTGAGCTGATGAGATGACTCAGGGTGGGTCTGTGTAGCCTCAGAAGGGCTGAATACCACAAGCACCCAGGGAAGAGAGGGTGCGGACTTTCTGCCCACTCACACACCTGGGGGAAGCAGGGAAGGTAGGGCTGGGGTACTGGAGACTTGGTTGCACCAAAGCTCTTAAACAACGTATTTGTTGAGCCTGCAGGTTGGTGAAGGCACACACAGTGGGGGGGTGGGGCACCCCAGGTCCTGGGAAACACCTCCAGGCCCTGCCCTTTGTACCCTACTTGCTCACTCTACTGTTGATAGTCCCCTATATAACATTGACTGTAAATGTGAGTCACATTTGTTTCCCTGATTTTTATGAGCTGTTCTAACAAAGGATCAAACCAGAGAGGGGGTCCCAAGATGGTGGAAGAATAGGATGGGGAGAACACTTTCTCCCCCACAAATTCATCAAAAGATTATTTGAATGACAAGCAACTTCCACAAAACAACTTCTGAATGCTGGCAGAGAACACCAGGAACCCAGAAAGGCAGCCCAATCTCTTCGAAAGGAGGTAGGATAAAACGTAAAAGATGAAAACAGAGGCAAAACATTGAGGGATTGAGACTCATCCTGGGGAGGGAGTCATGAAGGAGAAGTTTCCACACAGTAAGACAACCTCTCACAGGCGGGTCTGTGGGAGTTTTAGAATCTCAGAGGGCAACATAACTGAGAGAAAAACAAAACAAAACAAAACACAGACTCTGCGCCTAACTCCAACTGCCAGAAGAGAAGTAGCCTAGATGCTCACATCCGCCACCAGTGAGTGGGGGCTGGGCAGGGAGGCACAAGCTGAATCATTGGCCCTTAGGGTAAGGACCGGGCCTGAGTGCCCTGAGGACAATCTAAGGGAGCTAACGTGAGATAGCAACCCAAACTGTGGTATCGCCAGAGAGACAAAAAATATGTCTTTCCCGCAAGATGCTCTAACTCTCAGCCTGGCACGCTCACAGAACAAAGGATTGAGTGAATAACAAAGGAGAGCTGGCTGTCTGTGTGTACGCCCCTCCACCTCTGGAGGCAGAGAGGCAGGCCTACTACAGCCAGAGTCAGAAGGCAAGGGGCTGCTGCAATCTCAGCCCCAGAGATGGCATCCTCCACCAAACTGTGAGGCTCCCAGTTGCTAACCACATCTTCCTGGGATCCTAGATGGTTGACATCTGCCAGGAGTGTCACAGCCTGAGATCAGTGCCCCAGAGGAGACACACAGCACACCTGAGATGGCGCGCTTGAGGTGTCCCCGGGAAACCAAGCAGCTGGGACTGGGGAGGTGATTAAGACACATGGCCCACCTGGGACAGTGCACTCACCAAGCACCTGGTCACCCGAGCTGCTCGGACCTGGGAAGGGCACAAAACGCACAGCCCAACCCAGTCTGTGCCCTGTGGAGTACCCAAGAACCTGAGCGGCTCAGACCTGGGAAGTACATAAAATGCAAGGCCCATTTGGGACAGTGTCCTTGCAGAGCTCCATGGAGCCTGAGCATTGTAGATCCAGGAAGCACATGCTGTCTTGGACTGGGGCAAACCCAGTGTGGTCCATACACTGCAAACACTCCCCACAAATGCCAGTGAAATTTGTTTAGAGAGTCCCTCCCTCCCCAAAACACAACTGAACAAGTGAGCCTAAATAAATGACCACCTTTGCCCCCTACTGTCAGGGTGGAAATTAGACACAGAAGAGACTTGCAAACAGAGGAAGCCAAAATAAATAAAGGAGAGGGAATCACTCTGGAAGTGACAGGTGCAACAGATTAAAACCCTGCAGTTAATACTGACTGTGCATTGGAGGGGGCCCGTAGACCTTGAGAACAACTGCAGGCTGGAACAAGGAACTATCTGAAACTGAACTGAGCCCACACTGCCCATAACAGCTCCAGAGAAATTCCTAGATATATTTTTACTATTAATACTTTTTAATTAAAAAAAATCAAGTTCTTTATTACACCTTTAATTTTCATTTTTATAACCTACAATTACCCTGCAAAAATAAAAGACCCTATTTTATTTATTTATTTATTTTTAAAAGACCCTATTTTAAAAGCAAGTTTCAAATATGTGTGTGTGTGTGTGTGTGTGTGTGTGTGTGTGTGTGTGTGTTAATCTTTGTGATTTATTTTGCTTTGTATTTTTTTATATTGTATTTTTGAGAGTCTAACCTCTACTCTAGATTTTTAACCTTTGCTTTCTGGTATTTGTTATCCACTTTGTATCTTTAAGACTCTAATCTTCAGTATCCATTTTCATTTGGTTACTGGCTTGATTGCTTTCTCCCCTTTTGAATCTCCCTTTTCTCCCCCAGGTCACCTCTATCTCCTTCCTCCCCCTTCTCTTCTCTACTTTGTGAATATCTCTGGGTGTTCTGGGCTGTGGAGAACACTTCAGGAACTGATTACTGACTAGATTGCTCTCTCCCCTTTTGACTTCCCCTCTTCTCCTGGTCATCTATATCTCCATCCTACCTCTTCTCTTCTATGTAACTCTGTGAATCTCTATGCATGTCACTCAATTCTGTGGAGAATTGTTCACCATTAACCTAGTTGCTTTATCATCTGTGCTGTATAAGGATACTGTAAGAGAAGGACTGAAAGTCAGAGGCAGGAGGCTTAACTCCACAACTTGAGAACATCACAGAACTCCTGATTCCAGAGAACATTAGTCTCTGGACCTAACCAAAAGTCTTCATACCAACACTGAAACCAAGCTCCACACAAGAACTAACAAATTCCAGTGCCAACATGCCATGCTAATTCCCCAGCAACACAGGAACACAACACTGATCATTTAAAGACAGGCTGCCCAAAGCCATGCCAAACCTGTAGACACCCCAAAACTCACTACTGGACACTTCATTGCACTCCAGAGAGAAGAGATCCAGCTCCACCCACCAGAACACAGACACAAGTTCCCCCAACCAGGGAAGCTTGACAAGCCACTAGTTCAACCCCACCCACAGGGAGTAGATGCCACAATAAAGAAGAATCACAAACTTCAAATCTACAGAAAGGGCACACCAAACACAGCAATCTAAACAAAATGAAAAGGCAGAGAATATTCAGCAGGTAAAGAACATGATAAATACCCACCAAACCAAACAAAAGAGGAGGAGATAGGGAGTCTACCTGAAAAGGAATTCAGAATAATGATAGTAAAGATGATCCAAAATCTTGAAAATAAAATGGAGTTACAGATAAATAGACCAGAGACAAGGATTGAGAAGATGCAAGAAATGTTTAACAAGGACCTAGAAGAAATAAAGAAGTCAATTAAAATTGGGAACAATGCAATAACTGAGATTAAAAGCTCTCTAGAGGGAACCAGGAGAAGGCAATGGCACCCCACTCCAGTACTCTTGCCTGGAAAATCCCATGGACAGAGGAGCCTGGAAGGCTGCAGTCCATGGGGTCGCAAAGAGTCGGACACAACTGAATGACTTCACTTTCACTTTTGACTTTCATGCATTGGAGAAGGAAATGGCAACCCACTCCAGTGTTCTTGCCTGGAGAATCCCAGGGATGGGGGAGCCTGGTGGGCTGCCGTCTATGGGGTCGCACAGAGTCGGACATGACTGAAGTGACTCAACAGCAGCAGCAGCAGCAGCAGAGGCAATCAATAATAGAATAACAGGCAGAAGAGACGATAAGTGAGGTGGAAGATAGAATGGTGGAAATGAATGAAGCAGAGAGGAAAAAAGAAAAGAACATTAAAAGAAATGAGGACAACCTCAAAGACCTCTGTGACAACGTTAAACATCCAAACATTTGAATCATAGGTGCCCCAGAAGAAGAAGACAAAAAGAAAGGGGAAGAGAAAATATTTGAGGAGATAATAGTTGAAAACTTCTCTAAAATGGGAAAGGAAATAGCCCCCCAAGTCCAAGAAACCCAGAGAGTCCCAAACAGGATAAACCCAAGGCAAAAGACCCCAAGACACATATTAATCAAACTAACAGAAATTAAACACAAAGAGAAAATATTAAAAGCATCTGGGAGAAGCAACAAGTAACACACAAGGGGATCTCCATAAGGATAACAGCTGATCTTTCAATAGAAACTCTTCAGACCAGAAGGGAATACTACTACTACTACTACTACTACTACTACTACTACTACTACTATGGCAGGACATAATTAAAGTGATGAAAGAGAAAAATCTACAACCAAGATTACTATATCCAGCAAGGATCTCATTCAGATATGAAGGAGAAATCAAAAGCTTTACAAAGAAGCAAAAGCTGAGAGAATTCAGCACCACCAAACCAGCTCTTCAACAAGTGCTACTGGATCTTCTCTAGACAGGAGACACAGAAAAGGTTTATGAAATTGAACCCCAAACAACAAAGTAAATGGCAATGAGATCATACTTATCAATAATTACCTTAAATGTAAATGCATTAAATGCTCCAACCAAAAGACAAAGACTGGCCAAATGGATACAAAAACAAGACCCCTATATATGTTGCCTACAAGAGACCCACCTCAAACCTTGGGACACATACTGAAAGTGAGGGGCTGGAAAAAGATATTTCATGCAAATAGAGACCAAAAGAGAACAGGAGTAGCAATACTCAAATCAGATAAAACAGACTTTGAAATAAAGACCATACTAAGAGACAAAGAAGGACACTACATAGTAATGATCAAAGGATCAATCCAAGAAAAACATATAACAATGATAAATATATATACACCCAATATAGGAGAACTTCAGTACATAAGGCAAATGCTAATAAGTATGAAAGGGGAAATTAAAAGTAACACTATAATAGTGGGGGACTTTAATGCCCAAGTCACACATATGGATAGATTAACCAAACAGAAAATTAGCAAGGAAACACAAGTTTTAAATGACACAATGGGCCAGTTAGACCTAATTGATATCTACAGAGCATTTCACCCCAGAACAAAGGATTTCACCTTTTTTTCAAGTGCACAAGGAACATTCTCCAGAACAGGTCACATCCTGCACAATAAATCTAGCCTTGGTAAATTTAAAAATACTGAAATCATTTCAAACATCTTTTCTGATCACAATGCTGTAACATTAGATGTAAATTGGGGGGAAAAAAACTATAAAGAACACAAACATATGGAGGCTAAAAAACATGCTCCTCAATAACCAACAAATCACAGAAGAAATAAAAAAGGAAATCAAAATATGCACAGAAACAAAAGAAAATGGAAACACAACAACCCAAAACCTATGGGATTCAGTAAAAGCAGTGCTAAAAGGAAGGTTCATAGCGACACAAGCTTACCTCAAGAAACAAGAGAAACATCAAATAAATAACCTAACTTTACACCTAAAGCAACTAGAAAAAGAAGAAATGAAGAACCCCAAAGTTAGTAGAAGGAAAGAAATCATAAAAATCAGAGCAGAAATCAATGAAAAAGAAACAAAGGAGACTATTATAAAAATCAACAAAACTAAAAGATGGTTCTTTGAGAAGACAAATAAAATAAAGAAACCATTAGCTATACTCATCAATAAAAAAAGGGAGAAGAATTAAATCAATAAAATTGCAAATGAAAATGGAGAAATCACAACAGACAACAAATAAATACAATACAAAGAATCATAAGAGACTACTATTAGTAACTATATGGCAATAAAATGTGTAACTTGGAAGAAATGGATGAGTATAACCTTCCAAAACTGAACCAGGAAGAAATAGAAAATCTAAACTGAGACAGCACAAGCACAGAAATCAAAACTGTAATAAAAAAATCTTCCAACAAACAAAATCCCAGGACCAGATTGCTTCACAGGTGAATTCTACCAAAAATTTAGAGATGAGCTAACACCTATCCTACTCAAACTCTTCCAGAAAATTGGAGTGGAAGGTAAATTCCCAAACTCATTCTATGAGGCCACATCATCTCATACCAAAACCAGACAAAGATGCTACCAAAAAATAAAACTACAGACCAATATCATTGATGAACACAGATGCAAAAATCCTCAATAAAATTCTAGCAAACAGAATTCAATGACATATTAAAAAGATCATGCACCATGACCAAGTGGATTATGCCAGGGATGCAAGGATTCTTCAGTATTCACAAATCAATCAGTGTGATACACAACATTAACAAACTGAAAGATATAAACCATATGACTATCTCAATAGATGCAGAGAAAGCCTTTGACAAAAATCAACAGCCATTTATAATAAAAACTCTCCAGAAAGAAGGCACAGAAGGAACATTACCTCAACACAATAAAAGCCATCTACAACAAACCCACAGAAAATATTATCCTCAATGGCGAAAAATTGAAAACATTTCCTCTAAAGTCATGAACAAGACAAGGGTGCCCACTCTCACCAGTATTATTCAACATAGTTTTGGAAGTTTTACCACAGCAGTCAGAGAAGAAAAAGAAATAAAAAGAATCCAGATTGAAAAGAAGAAGTAAAACTCTCACTGTTTGCAGATGACATGATCCTCTACATAGAAAACCCTAAAGATACCACCAGAAAATACTAGCACTAATCAATGAATATAGTAAAGCTGCAGAATATAAAATTAATACACATAAGTCCCTTGTATTCCTATACACTAACAATGAGAAAACAGAAAGAGAAATTAAGGAAACAACCCCATTCACCATTGCAACAAAAATAATAAAATACTTAGGAATAAATTTACCTAGGAAACAAAAGACCTATATATAGTAAACTATAAAACACTGATGAAAGAAATCAAAGAGGACACAAATAGATGGAGAAATATACCATGTTCATGGATCAGAAGAATCAATATAGTGAAAATGAGTGTACTACCCAAAGCAATCTATAGATTCAATTGAATCTCTATCAAGCTACCGAAGGTATTTTTCACAGAACTAGAACAAATTATTTCACAATTCATATGGAAACACAAAAAGTCTCTAATAGCCAAAGCAATCTTAAGAAAGAAGAGTGGAACTGGAGGAATCAAGCTGCCTGACTTCAGACTACACTACAAAGCTACAGTCATCAAGACATTATGGTACTGGCATAAAGACAGAAACATAGATCAATGGGACAAAACAGAAAGCCCAGAGATGAACTCATGCACCTATGGAACCTTATCTTTGACAAAGGAGGTCATAATATACAATGGAGAAAAGACAATCTCTTTAACAAGTGGTGCTGGGAAAACTGGTCAACCACTTGTAAAAGAATGACACTAGAACACTTTCTAACACCATACACAAAATAAACTCAAAATGGATTAAAGATCTAAATACAAGACCAGAAACTATAAAACTCCTAGAGGAAAACATAGGTAGAACACTCTCTGACATAAATCACATCAGGATCCTCTATGACCCACTTCCTGGAGTAATGGAAATAAAAGCAAAAATAAACAATTGGGACCTAATTAAATGTAAAAGATTTTGCACAATGAAGGAACCTATAAGCAAGGTAAAAAGACACCCTTCAGAATGGGAGAAAATATTAGCAAATGAAACCACTGACAAAGAATTAATATACAAAATATACAAGAAGCTCATGCAGATCAATACCAGAAAAATGACCCAATAAAGAAGACATACAGATGGTTAACAAACACATAAAAAGATGCTCAACATCACTCATTATCAAAGAAATGCAAATCAAAACTACAATGAGGTACCATCTCATGCCAGTCAGAATGGCTGCTATCAAAAAGTCTACAAACAATAAATGCTGGAGAGGGTTTGGAGAAAAGGGAACCCTCTTACACTGTTGGTAGGAATGCAAACTAGTATAGCCACTATGGAAAACAGGGTAGAGATTCCTTAAAAAACTGGACCTAGAACTGCCATATGACCCAGCAATCCCACTGCTGGACATACACACTGAGGAAACCAGAATTGAAAGAGACACATGTACCCCAATCTTCATCATAGTACTGTTTACAATAGCTAGGACATGGAAGCAACCTAGATGTCCATTGGCAGATGAATGGATAAGAAAACTGGTACATATACACAATGGAGTATTACTCAGCTATTAAAAAGAATACATATTAATTAGTTCTAATGAGGTGGATGAAACTGGAGCCTAATATACAGAGTGAAGTAAGTCAGAATGAAAAACAGCAATACAGTATATTAACACAAATATATGGAATTTAGAAAGATGGTAACAATGACCGTATATGCAAAACAACAAAAGAGACACAGATATAAAAAGCAGACTTTTGGACCCTGTGAGAGAAAGCATGGGTGGGATGATTTGAGAGATTAGCATTGAAACATGCATATTATCAAATGTGATATAGATGATGTGTCCAAGTTCAATGCATGAAAACAGGGCACTCAAAGCTGGTGCACTGGGACAACCCAGAGGGATGGGATGGGCAGGGAGGTGGGAGGGGTGTTTGGGATGGGAGGACACATGTACCCCCATGGCTGATTCATGTCAATGTACGGCAAAAACCACCACAATATTGTAAAGTAATTAGCCTCTAATTAAAATAAATTAATTAATTAAAAATTTGATGGAAGGATCAAACCAGAGGAGAGGTTCCTGGGAACCCCTGATTGATAATCTGTCAGTCAGAAGCACAGGTGACAACCTGGACTCAGTATCAGCATCTGATACCAAGGTGAGGTTTGTTCTGTGGGACTAAGCCTCTAACCCTGTGGGATTTGACATTATCCTAGGTCAAGAGTTCGGGATGGAGTTAAACTGTAGGACACTCTGCTGATGTCCAGGGAAAATGAGAGAACTGCTTGGTAGTGGCGAATAACATTCTATACCCTCATTTATTTACTTATTTTTTCTAAATTAAGGTAAGTATCCAATAAGGTAATATTTATCTGCATAAAATGTGAACTTTCAAGGAACAATTTATTCCCCTCATTCCCAAGGAACAATCAATCACCCTAAAGTGGTGACAATTTTCAAAGCAGAACGTCTAAAAGTGTGGTTATGACACTTGAAGAAGTAGGACTCATAACTAGTACAATTTGTCATCAAGAATTTATTGGAGGATTGAGCCCAATCAAACAACAGAAAAGTGTTGGAAGAAAAATGATAATTATGTGTTTAAATATTTGGTAGAAGACATTGAAGTCCCTATTTCCTTTTTTAAATAACAAGGTGTTCAGGGAATGCCAGATAAGGGAACTCAGTTCATTTTAAACAAATTTACTGCTGAACAGAATCAGAAGAGAACTAAGCCATCCTGAGTAGTAACTGCTGTGGGTTCAGAGGGCCTGGGGACCTCTGACCTGAGTACAGAGATCCTGTCTTGTTAGCCGGACACTTTCCACAAATGTGTGAGAGCAGAAGTATCAATACTCTAGAGGATGACACACTCGTGTGTGGGTTTACTGTGCTCCTGGACTGTCATGAAGTAATTGCATTTAAGTGGAAACTAGGTTAATCATAGGGGAAATGACAGAATGGAGACACTTTCCTTATTTTTGAAGTAGCATATTAAATAAAGACTTAAGCCTTTCTTCTTTAATCAGTTAAGCCCATCTTTGCTTAAAATCACCTATTCTGATAAATTTTTAAGGCTGTGTTTGGTGGGATTAAAATGGGCCTTAAACATCTGAAGATTTACTTCAGTTAATTTATATATAAAATGGCAAAAGATGAAGATTTTATACCCACCACTCCACCATCTTGAGAGATAAATCCTCTGTAGATCACTGTGGCTAATGTAGCATGGTCCTGACACACTGGTTTTCCAGGGGAAAAAAGTGACTTCAGTGTCCTGACTTAGCACCTCCCATGAGACCCCCAGCTTCTAAGCCAGGAAACAAGAGGCAGGGTCTCAGTGACACCATGACCACAGGGTCAGCTAGGGTTTAAAGCCAGAGGCAGACAAAGTGAAGGCATCTCCCCTGCCTGCCCCATCGGAGTTTCCCACACCCACTGGCTCCCACGTGGGTGCAGTTACAAAGTATATTTTTCTCAGAAATAATCTAAGTTACCTTGGTTATTTAATAATAATTCATTCCAGATTTTCTCCAGATGGTGGAAATCATTTCCTTCTGTAAGGGTGACTGAAGTCTGCCTCATTAGCAATGAAAATGCACCATATTACCAGATATTGTGGAAGAATCAATTCATGGGCTGAACATTTGCAAAATCAATACTATTGCAATGCAAAGAAAATTGCCTTTTAGAGGGTAGATAATTAGCATTATAAGAGGCTTAGAATTAATTTAAGATTTACTTCATCTTTATACCAGTTCCCTAAACAATGCAGACAAATGATCCTCCTCATTACACATATAATGTCCAGAGGATTAGCGTCTTAACCAAGATCACTGGATAATGAAACCTAGACTATCGGTTTTCTCTTCATACATTCTGAATTTTTATATGTTTCACTACCCCTAGTAAATGATAACATTCAAATTCTCTGAAAGAACTGGGAATGGGGAGTTCCATTCTTTAAAGGAAAGTGAAAGGGAAAGTCACTCAGTCCTGTCCAACTCTTTGCAACCCCATGGACTATACAGTCCACTGAATTCTCCAGACCAGAATATTGGTGGCCTTTCCCTTCTCCATGGGATCTTCCCAACCTAGGGATCGAACTCAGGTCTCCTGCATTGCAAGTGGATTCTTTACCAGCTGAGCCACAAGGGAAGCCCAAGAACACTGGAATGGGTGGCCTATCCCTTCTCCGGTGGATCTTCCCAACCCAGGAATCGAACCATGGTCTCCTGCACTGAAGGTGGGCTCTTTACTAACTGAGCTACCAGGGAAGCCCTTCTTTAAAGGAAGTAAATGTGATTGTGATTTTGAAGTCACAAAATAAAATCTGTCTTAATTTGGGAAGCTTTCTGATAGGTAAACCAATCATACTTCTGACTTACATTGAGACATTTTAGCTTATTTATGTCTTTTTCCAAATCTTTTTTCCTTTCTATAAAACTTGAAAGTGATACTTTTAAAAGTTTTTTAAGTGATCTAATTATATACAAATCAACTGAATCAATAGATTTTCTTCTGCTCTCATATATTATCTGTTATTACACATGGGTCAAAGATATGAAACATGCATTATATGAAACATATGTGCATTTCAATGTCTCTATACTTACAGAACATAGTAAACACTAGATAATTTTATGCATTCTTTTATGCCAAAGAATTCAGAGGGAAATATAATAATGCCTGCAATTTGCCTAGAAGGTATCAAAAATATCGATTATTCAATACTTTATGTAGAAAGAGACGAGACAGGTGACAAAGGGTGTGTAGGAAACATTAATGGTGCAACCTTGGTGATGTGTATTAGTTCTAAAGTTTTTCAGCTTTGCCATATGTTTGAAAATATTACAAACTGTTGGGAAACAGCAAGAAGTCTTATTTGATGTAGTTTTGATTTTGTACAGCTAGCTAAAAGAGAAGGGTAATTAAGTATTTCTACTTTTGGGTAATTTAAATTGCAAGAGAATCATAACACAGAGACAAATTCAGATGCATACAAAGAAATTCAGATGCATACAAGGAAGTTCAAACCAATAAAGTAATACAATGTTCCATATGGAACAAGCATATTTATAGTACAAACTTCATACCTTCACATGTCGGCAGGGAACCTTCAAACTGTAGCTGGGAGCTGAGCTTACAGGTCAGTGTGTCCATCCCAGACAGCGTGTACCCAGGGTGGCACTGGTACTTCACGAAGTCTCCTGAAAGAGTCCACATGCATACTTGGCAATTCTGTCTCCATGACACAAGCAGTGTGTGAATGTTATTAAACACATGTGACACTCAAGTTGATGTGCAAACCACTTCTTAACCATGATTGGTATTCATGCTTAGTCTACTTAGTGAAATAGTGTCATTTTTAGTTCTTAATTTATAAAAATGCTCTCTTTAAATGTAACCAGTATTTCTATAGAGATTATGGAGCAGTTTTTTCTTCTTTGACTGATATGTCTATGTTCATTCCCTATGATTACTAATAAAAAAGAAAGAAAGATGAAAGAAGGAAAGAAAGAAAGGGATTCAGAGGCTTGAGACCAAAGGCTGTATAAGAGAATGTCTTTAATGCATCCAGATAGGGCTACAAAATGACCTTGGTAATTAGCACAATGTTCTCATCAACTAAGCCATCGGGAATAGAGCAGAAACTGGTCACATGGTTTGACCGCCACTATAAAACAGGGTGTGACACAGGACTGGGTATTTGTAATTGAGACCGAGAAATGCTTTGTCACAATAACTGGTTGGCCAACATATGCCATGGTAGGTTTCTTAATGTGGCCTGATGATTATATAATGAAATAGACCACTAATTTAAAATGAAAAAAGAGAATTTCTAAATAGTATCATTCAATATATTCACCAATTACATTCCAGTTTCAAGGAAAGGTCCATGTTAGACTAACCATTATTTCAGCCACAAATGACTTTCTCATTCTGGTGCACCAAAATGGTTCCCTAGCTAAACACAAACATCTGCTTAAGTCTGTGTCTGAAAACTTCTTTTAGGAGAAAAATACAAACTGGTGAGTGATGCAGCAGGAAAATGTGCTCAAAATAGCAAAAGCAAAATTTAAATGGAAAAAAAAAATCATTGAGATGAAGAAAGAAAAACATATTTATTCAATTCATGACAAATGTGTATCTCTCTCTAGGAAAGCTTTAGGAATATTTCTGACAAACATTCATCAACTTGGCTATCTACTGCAGTTGTATGGGTGTAAAAAACCTGTGTTGAGCTGATGATGTTGTAACAACGAAAACATTACCTATTTCAAAATCCTCATCCTCTGTAAGCATTTCTGCCTGTGGAACTGCTGGGGGAGGCTGACATTTCTTGAGCTGAAATGCTACATCATTTATATAAAAAAATAATAAGTGAAATTACATTTGATGAATAAACAAAAATCTTACAAAAAACATCTCTCTTGTGTTGTTACAATGCTTAGGTCTAGGAAAATATCTATATTTGTAAATTATAGTTTTACTAAAGTCTCTAGCTTCAAATGCTTACAAAATTGAAAGGGAAAAGTACACCATTTAAAAAAATTATGATGTTTAAATAGAAACATTTTACATATATTTGGAATTCTGCAGGAGAAATGGTTCATGCTGGTTCCATGTCCATCAGGATCTGGCATCATCTTCCTCAGTCTCTTGTCCTGAGGATTTGCATGTGGCAGTCCTCAAGAGAGATAAGGGACTGGTAATGCTTTTCCCCAAACTATTTAGCATTCATTCTCAACATCAGTAGAGATTCGCTTTGCCCCATCTAAAATTACACAACATTCACTATCGAGGTTCATCTGGAGACAGAGATGAGGAAATCTCTGAGAGCTACTAAATGTATTTCCATGGTCTCCATATCAGAGTTTCACATACAATACACTTATCCTGGGGGCAAATCCAAGATAAACTATAAAAGAGATGTGAAGTCCTAAATACGTCAGTAAGGAAAAGGAATCACAGGAACCTCAGCATGAAATGTGAGAAAATCCTATAGGCTTTTGGTTGACAGAAACATGGAACTTTAGCTGTAAACAAAGTTTGTGTCAATCCTATGAGAAAAGTCAGCTAGGATTCTCTGCCATCATCAATGGAGTGAAAATACACTGACCGTGAAAATTGAGGACGAAGAAACCTCCATTTGAAAAGTCACTGTGAAATTTGAGCAGGACTTGGTTGGTGGAGCTGTATGCTGTCTCCAGGGCGGTGTTCCCACTGAAAACCCCCAACTGTGGAGAATTCTGATCAGGACCATCCCTGGGAAAGAGAGGAGGAGCCCTCTAAATAGAAAGTTGCCAGTTACAGCTTAAATTCACAACCGTTTTCTTCTGACTGCAGGGCTTGGTCTTGGTGAAAGATGATGCTCTGACCCCAGGATCCAGCTGAAAAGCCTGGTCTTCAAACAGCAGCTTTGGGCTCCCTTGTTCCTCCTGCACCTGACCTTCTCAGAGGTGTTTTTGAGACAAGGTCACATTTATTCTAGTGACGTCAGTACCACTTATCAACTTCCTTTCAAATGTTCCCATTTTAAAGTCTAAATTCAGGGTGTCTCTTTAATTATGGGTGAGATTTATGGAGCTCTTATGGCTGAATTGAAATATTTTAAAAAACTGAATAAAATATTACCATCTTCTAGATTCCGTGTTTAGAAATACTAAGATGTTTAATATTCATAGATGACTGCACTCCAGTCTGTCTCATGAGTGTTCAGAGGACAGGGACTCCCTCCACTGCTGGAGGGAGACCTTGCTCCTACTGCTAAATCTACTGATTAATCTGGGTAAACCTGCTGATATTATAGTGTGGCTTTTCATTTCAGTGTTGTTTGCCTGTCTTGCTTTGCTTCATAGGTCAACTTAATATTTCAGGTTCTCCATTTCTGCTCATTGCCACAACACAGGTCCTATCCCCCAATCTCCCCTCCTGTGAGAAATAGCCCTATAGAATCTCCCCCCTATAGAAATAGCCTCAAAGGCCAGTCTCCCATCTTATCCAGCTGACCTGCCCCCCTACACAATAATAATGGGTATTCTGCATCCAGGACCTAGTCCTATAATTCTCCTTCTTATGACTCTAAAGTGAATCTGTGTTGCTCTAGTATAAAGCCCAAAATCCTTAACATGATGTATGAGGCCAGCTTACCTGGCCAGGTCACCCCTTCTCTCTTCTGTGCTTTCCCAAAGCCACATCACACTTGGGATCTCCCAGTGCCTGCAACTCACCTGTTCTCTTGCCTCAGAGAATTTTCAATGGCTAAGACAACCCCTACATTTACAACTTCACCAACACACACACACACACACACACACACAGCTTTGTTAACTGTGATTATGCTTGAGTTTTCAGGGCATTTTATTCCTAAAGCACATCCAACTTATTCCAAATCTGGGCTGTGCCCCAATGGTAAGCTCTACTCTTCCCATCATATTTTGTCATTCCCATTTCCCCTATAAATTCTCACCTCCAAAGGCAACGGTAGAAATAGTAATTCTCATAGACATGAACATTCAGTGAAGGAGAGTTTAGATTAACTTACCCAGGCTACATGGCTCATTAGATGGGGAGCTAGGGCTACATCCCCCTCGGCATCCCCTACACAGCCCATGGTAGGGAAGGTGGAGGTGGGTGGGGGCAGTTCCGCAAGGTTTATAAAGTACAGAGAGAAAGCTGTGTGTGATCATTTCTTCAATATTTCCAGAAGCATCAAATTATTATATGGCAAAGGAACCAACAAGCTTTTTTTTAAGAAAAAAAAGATTTATACTTGAAAATGAAAAAGAAAAGAAGGAACTCCCAAGTGGCCCAGTGGCTAGGACTTAACTCTTTCACTGACAAGGGCCCAGGTTTAATCTCTGGTCAGGGAACTAAGATCCCAAAAGCTATGTGATATGGCCAAAAAGGTAAGTAAATAAAAATTAAAACAAGAAATAAACATGAAAATAAAATACGTTTGGGATATTCTCCTCTATCTAGAGTAATCTTGAATATATCTACCATGTAGCATGGTACATGAGGTTTATTCTATCTCTAGATTTAGTTGGTAAATTTCTGTTTTGACATCTACCTAACTACTTCATCTCTAAATCGACGAAAGTGACATGTAAGTGGTTACAAGAACAGTTTATCACAAGGACAGATGGGTGTTTTCAGGAAAGGTTCTCATACCAAACTGCGATGTAGTCGTTGACAGCTTCCGTCTGCAGCAAGGTGAAGTTGATGTAGACGCCATGGCCGGGAGGCACTGAGATGAGCCAGATGCAGTCCTTGAGGATGGGGTACTCATCTGGAAATCCAGGAGAATAGATGGTCCCGTTCTGAGATGTCACGTTATATCCACAAGGAGCTGAGAAGGAAGCCAAGAAAAATCAAGCCCAACACAGTCCAGTGAGACATTTGCCAGTCTCTAAAGTCTCTTAGCCGAGATTTTCCTGCTAAGAAATAATTGTGAAATATCCCTCAGCAACTACTTTGTCAAAATAATTCCCCTCAAGTCTTAAAACCTTGGAAGAATTTTACTTCTAAGCTACCTTATCTAAGTTTTTAAACATATTCTCCAAACATTCAAAATCCCCTCAGGATAAAGTCATTTCCACATAATTAAAAGGAGAAAGAAATAAAAAAAAAAATCTTAGTCAGTAGTCTCCTGAGACTGAGCTGATAATTCACTGGACTATCTGACGCAAGGGATTATGTTGAAATTATGTGTGAATATTTAACTGAAAAATATTTTTTTTTGTTTTAAGTAAGATTTCTAAAGCTTATTTAAAATGCCTAAAAAAGAAGCATCTAAGTCTATCTGCCTTGAAACAAAGACCTTATAAATTCTCCCGAGATCTATACCTAGAGAAAGGAGATAAATTATGTGAGTGAAAATTTATAGTAACACTTCCACATCTCATCCACTACCAATGATGTGAAAAATCTCAACAATACCCAGAGTCCATTTTTATTTTACTTAATAAAGTGATCATCACTCTTGTCATAGAAATTATTTTATTTTTGGAAAAATGAAATGATCATACATGAGCAGATAATCCAAACTATATTCTGTAACTCACATCATGGTATAAATACATCAAAGTCATAGACAAGTATACATTTTAATCAAATTAAAATCCAGTAGATTCTATAAGAGTATCTGTTACTAACATGAATCCTATGAGGCTTTCAAATATTTGCCATAAAAGGTATAAAATTTAGGTGGAATGAATAAACCAAGGTACATTTTTTTAAAGGTTAAAAACAATTTAAAATTATGACTGATGGAATATCATTAAGCCAAAGTAAGCATACAGATGCACACTGATTTCAAAGTAGACAGAAAATGTACCAGTGTCAAGTAGATTGACTTGGTCCGAATATTGGGTAAATTTATTTTAAGGCTGTGTGGAGAACATTTTACAAGTTTTATAGCATAATTGTAAGTGGGCTTTGGAGACAGATACACCTTGACCTGTAAGCTAACAAAATATAATATACAGATACCTATAATCTATAAAAATGGGGCCAGAAGCCATGCTGGAGTCACAGCAAGTAGTTACCTGGTGACCCCTGGAGATGCCATACTTCTTCTTAGCTGCAAACATCATGTCCTCGTTCACCTGCATGAATAGCTCTTGTGTTTTTTTCCTATTTTGCTGGCAGGTGAACTGGTCCCTTCCTCAAAACTCAACTCAAATGTCACCACCTCCTGACAGCTTTTCCTGGTGGCTGTGGTTTGGATACTTGTCCCTGGGCTACAGTTCATGGCCAGCCATTCTTTACCATTTGACTGTCAGCAACTAGAAGTCCGGGACCATATCCACAGCCCCATCAAACCTCCTCTCATCAATCCCATTGCCTGGCTCCGATCTCAATAAACGACAGACACCAAATAATTGAGGGATTGGAAATGAGTGAGACAATGAAGAGAAAACACTTAAAGCATGTGTTGAAGCAGGTTGACATACCTCATGTGTGATTTGAAATTATTCATTATGTATTGATTTATAACTCTAAATTTCCCTTCAGCATTTTTACTTTTTAATTTGCAACTTATTAAAGTATAGCCACTTTACATGGAGTAGTACCCTTCCCATGGGGAGGGGGAAAAAACAGAACAAACAAAAAACATGGTGTCCACCTCTTAAAAGGCTAAATGATATGGTTATTTTTTTCATAAAATACATTCTGATATTCTTTGGTCACTTAGTATATTTGCCATGATATATCTATGATATTCAAATAACAAATCCTTTTACTCCCATGTTCAATGAATGTTTATTGAGAGTCTATTATGTGCCAGGCAGCTTGGCTGAGCTGGGGCTAGAGCAGAGAACCATGCTGACCCCATCCCTGCCTTGCAGAGCTTGCTGTATTTAGCAGAGTGATGAAGGAAGATGTTAAAAGCTAAATAAGTATGAAGTTTGACTTGTGTGATAATACTCTCGATGCACTTAAAACATTTTCTCAAGGCAAAATCCTATATTCTACAGAGGAAGATGAAGGACCATAAAAAGACATAATGAGTAAAGCTGCCCCTCCCTTTCCCTTGGTCCAGCACCTTCTCCCAGATGCTTTCCCCTCAACTTCATGGCACCAAAGCTGTATTTTGATTTCCACATCCCAGCAGCATCTCAGGGATCTCTGCAGCAACAGGGACCTGTGATCCAGCTCAGCAGGAAATGCACCCACCCCCATCCTCTCCCTGAGGGTGAGGGTCAAAGAGGCCCCTCCAGTGGAGAACAGCCAGCAAGCCCAGCA
Organism: Bos taurus; assembly: GCF_002263795.3. Lineage (NCBI taxonomy): Eukaryota > Metazoa > Chordata > Mammalia > Artiodactyla > Bovidae > Bos > Bos taurus. The sequence goes on from NC_037354.1 coordinate 2,306,702, forward strand.
AGGTGGAGATTCTGGGCACAGAAGGGTCCCTGCACCACCTGCAACCATAAGTACTTCCCAGCTTCTCACCTGTCTGCCCAGGAGCCTGGCCCAGCAGGAGGCGCAGGCAACCAAGGAGCCAGGAGAGAGACCACAGAACATGAGAGCATTACACACTGCACTTCACAGCTAGGGGCCACACAGATGGCACCCCTCTTCCACTCCAGGACCAGAGAGCCAACAAAGGCAATCCCTTCACACACATGAATAAGCACTGCAGTAGTGGCATTTATCATGTTAGGTAGTTAGAATAGGAAAAAGGAGTCCAGAATGGCAGGGGCTAAAAGACAAGGAAGGGAAAAACCCGCAAAAATAGAACAAAGGAAGGTCCAAGGAATGGAGTGAGGACTTGAGGTAGATCAAACAGCACTTCTGGCTAGCCCAATTTACATAGGGCAGGCCCGGAGGGGTGGGGTGGAGAAAAAAGCATAAAAAGAGGAGCCAAAGGGCCTGGGGTCTCTCTCTCTTCTCTTTGCATCTTTTGGGTCATCATGATCTCACACCTCAAAGATGTATTTTCCTCTACTTTCTAAATAAAACGGAGCTGTAACATGGAGCTGTAACACTGGTCTGTCCAAGAGCTGTAATGCTGGCCCATCCAAGGCTATAACACTGGTCCGTCGCTTCAATTTTTTGTTGTGACAAGACAGAACTGAGGAACTTACACACTTCCCCAACAATAATAAGAAATATACTTTTGATCTTCCCCCCTGTTTTTGGCCCAGAGCTCATAAAACCCTTAGAATTTACAAAGTGATAAAAAAAAGTTAAAATTGTCTTTTGTTATTCAAAACAAGACCCTTTCAACCACATCTGAGTTTATGTTAATAAGGAAATTAGGAAATCTGAGGCCTTGGGGCTAGTTGCAAGGGGAACCAGCCTCAGATTGGAGGTTCAGCCCCAACCCCACCTCAGGAAGCGGAAGAGGGAAAGAAAGTCCATTTAATCACCAACTTGAGGGCCTTTGGTCTTAAAAGAATATTCCCTGGTTACTTTTATTTTTTTAGAATTTAATCTAATATTGTTGTTGTTGTTCAGTCACCCAAAACTGTCCAACTCTTTCCATCCCATGGACTGCAGCATGCCAGGCTTCCCTGTCCTTCACCAACTCCCAGAGCTTGCTCAAACTCATGTCTATCGAGTTGGTGATGCTATCCAACCATCTCATCTTCTGTCGTTCCCTTTTCTGCCTGCCTTTGATCTTTTCCAGCATCAGGGTCTTTTTGAGTGAGTCAGTTCTTGGCATTAGGTGGCCAAAGAATTGGAGCTTCAGCTTCAACATTGGTCCTTTCAATGAATATTCAGGGTTGATTTCCTTTAGGACTGACTGGTTCAATGTCCTTGCTGTCCAAGGGACTCTCATGAGTCTTCTCCAGCACCACAATTTGAAAGCATCAATTCCTCAGCACTCAGCCTTCTTTGTGGTCCAACTCTCACATCCATTCATGACTACTGGAAAAACCATAGCTTTAACTAGATGAATCTTCATGGGCAAAGTGATGTCTCTGCTTTTTAATATGCTGTCTATGTTTGTCATAACTTTTCTTCCAAGGAGCAAGCATCTGTCTCCCTTGGGTGACTTTTGTCTTTTCTGTTATAAATCACAATTGTGAGTAGATGGCTTACTGGGTTTTGTGAGCCTACCAGTGAGTTATCCACCCTCAGGGTGGCTGTGGTCCTGGGACTTTCATGTGGCACCAGGAGTCCTGGGCAGTCTTGGGTGTCTGCAGGATTTTGGCTTCATGGTTTTGCCAACTCTGATTAATATTCTGCATCATATATCATCCAAAAAGATATATTTTATTATCATTACACTGACAAAATAATTCTAAATGGGCAGTTATTTCCATGTTGGAAAGTTGAGCTTGAAAAAGCAATGGAATACAATTAAATACTTAATTCTATTTTTTATATCAAGCCAAGGAGTCTCCTACTTACATCTGAATTCAAAGAACTCAGGAAACAACTACAAGTAAAAAGGGATTTCAGTCCTAACAATTCAAAGCAATTTTTACATAAAAACATGAATTTGTAAAATGGTGAGTAGTTTTTAAAGTGTTTTAATAAAAAATATCAGATATCCCACTGCTGTTGCTAGTTTTATAAAATGATTTTTAAATGCTGTTTTAAGTTATTAAATCTGTAGTTGGTTAAAAGTACTATTTAAGAAACACAGCAAATGTTTTTCTTTTATAGTTGTTTACATAATGATAAAGAATGGAAACATACAGGTGAAAAATACCATCTAAAAAGTCTACCTATATGCTTTTTTTTTTTAACTTCTACAGTAGAAATTCAAACACAGCTGGATACCTTTCCTTTTTTTGCCCCTGGGATATAAGTATTTAGCATTTCAAAGGTCCACAGAGTTGGTAATTTCATTATATTTTCGTTCAGAAATACTGTATTTATAATGTTAGAATATTAGGTTTACAGCAAACTTTTCTATTTCAGATGAATTCTTCAAAAATAAAGTACTCGATATATTTAATTTAAAGTTGTAGAAATTTCAAAGTCATAGTAAAAATTAGATAATCAAATAGAAGCTTTGAAGAAGTGACTTCTGCTCAGACAAGGATATTCACTGAATCTAGATCCTCCTTGATGTCATTCCCATCACCCGATTCCAACATTTCTAAGAAACCCTGATCCTCAAGCACCATCCTAGGACACTACTTCATTTCCCCCCAAGACTGCTCCTCTAGGATGTCTTTGCTAACACTGCTTCTTCTCTCTGGGATGGTCTCTGAGTAGCAAACTAATACGTGCCATTCAAATCTAACTACAAAAATGATGTCAGTTTTCTGAGATACCAAATCAGTGTTATTATTGTAAAGTTAAACAATAAAAAAGTATCTAGGGTAAGATATGCACTCAATACCCCTCTAATTCAAAATTTGATGGAACCACTTTAAAGCCAAACACTGCTTTAACCATGAAGATAATACTCTCAATCACTTCCCCAGTAATCACCGTCTTTTGTACCTTCAGTCATCAAAGCACTCCTCGTGCCTGATTTTGCATAATAAATATTCGTGTTTATTATTTTGCTAACCTTATAATCTCCTTGAAGGCAAGGCCTTTCCATTTTTTTTAACTGACTGACATATGATATATTCTTGAAATACTAAATAGAATGAGTTTAATAGAGTTCCAATAAAAAATGGTTGAACAAATTAATGAATTCTGGAATGCATTCATTTAATATTTCATGCACCATTATACATGTGGAAAATGAAACTGCTTAAGAAAAGTGATTAACCCACCGTCACATCTTGGAAAAGGGTAGTTCCAGTTTCTGTTGATCCCGTGCTGACAGGTGAGCACTGGGTGGCCAATTAAAATGTACCCAGGATAGCACTCGAAAGATATTGATTGTCCCACACTGTAGTCAGAGTTGACCATATACCCATTCTGGAAAGGTGGTGGGTCAGGGCAGTTCTGTAATTCATAGGCTGAAACAGACAGAAACAAGCTCATAAATAAGAAGTGCATTAGTCTGGAATTTAGAGGAGGAATAGGATGACATACAGCTTCTTAGCATGAACTTTTTAGATATAAATTTTATGAAATCTTTACTAAGATACCCATTATCATCCAGTCACATCACTTCATGGTAAATAGAAGGGGAAAAAGTAGAAGTGTGATAAATTTTATATTCTCAGTCTCCAAAATCACTGCTGATGGTGAATTAAGCCAAGAAATTAAAAGATGCTTGCTCCTGGGAAGGAAGCTAAGGAAGCTAAGACAAACCCCAAAACAGCGTATTAAAAAGCAAAGACATGACTTTGCCAACAAAGGTCCATCTAGTCAAAATTATGGTTTTTCCAGTAGTCATGTATGGATGTGAAAGTTGGACCATAAAGGAGGCTGAGCACCAAATAATTGATATTTTCAAGTTGTGGTGTTGGAGAAGACACTTGAGAGCCCCTTGGACTGCAAGGAAAACAAACCAGTCCATCCTAAAGGAAATCAACCCGAATATTCATTGGAAGGACTGATACTGAAGCTTCTATACTTCGACCACCTGGTGTGAAGAGCTGATTCATTGGAAAAGACCCTAGCGCTGGGACAGGTTGAGGGCAGGAGGAGAAGAGGATGATAAAGGATGAGACAGTTCGAGGGCATCACCGACATGAGTTTGAGCCAACTCTGGGAAATAGTAAAGGACAGGAAAACCTGGTACGCTGCAGTCCACAGAGTCACAAGGAGTTAGACATGACTTAGCACCTGAACAACAACAATATAAAACAGTACTTGTTTTTAGTAGTATAATCATAAGAATTTGCATTTAGTGAAGACATATTGTGCACTTTAGAAGTTATATGGTACATACTAAAAATAAATTTGACAAGGCATACCTTGGGAAGAAAATATATGAGAAGAATTAATCAAAACAAGTTCAGACAAACAAAAAGTGCTTGTAAAGAATGTCAGGTGAACACAGACCTAACAATTTTAATTTAAAAGAAAATTACCCCAGCTCTCCTATCCAAGTGCTTCTAACTAGAAAACATGCTATTGTTTTGTTTAGTTCAATTAATGTTCAGTGCAAATAAAATAAATTCATTCCATTTTCTTAGTTTTTTTCCTTAAAAAATAGTGTAGTGTCATACTTAGCCATTACTACCAATACAATCTTTTATTTGTTTATTTATTTATGCTTCCCCTGTTTTAGCTACACCATGTGGCTTGTGGGTCTCAGTCCCCCAGCCAGGGAGTGAACCCCTGGGCTCAACAGTGAAAGCACAGAGCCATAACCTCTGGACCGCCAGGGAACGCCCCAGTACAGCCTTACTATAAAGTGTTATTTACTGTATTTGTTCGTTGTGCTCTATCACCACATCTCCTGTGCTCTGTCGAATGCGTGGTTTCCCTCCTAGAGATACTGCTATTTGAGTCTAACATTACCTTACAGACAAGTGCTCAGAAAAAGAACAGAGAACTCCATGGTGTGTTCCAACTATCAACCAGTTTCCTTCTTTATTATGTTCTTTTCCACTGGGGTCAGCAGCTTGTTCTCATTCTTGTTTTACTCAAAATACAGTGAGCTCTGTTGGTGAAATGAGTCCTCTAATAAATACATCAAATATGGCTGCTAATAAACTTAAAAAGTAAAAACCATAAAAAATGGATTTCCAGTTTTCATGGGACAAAAATAAAATAAAACCTTGTTCAACATCACTCTGTCCTCCCTGGGAGATTATGTTTATGCTCTAGTGGGGCTCTGGGGGTATCAATACAAGAATCAGTTATCATGGTACATTATAAAGGAGGTAACAGGTAACAGAGATTCCAGAAGAGGCATCATGTGAAACAGCATTTAACAAAGATTCACACACACTTTCCACCTGTTCATCACACATGCTAATAACAAGTCCCATGATGCATTTCCCTACACATTATGTGGTTTGTGGTATAATTTAAGAAAGACATTCAAGTTCTGTTTAGGGATGTATGAAATTAGCCTGTTTCTACTCTAGTCAAGGCTATGGTTTTTCCAGTATCATGTATGGATGTGAGAGTTGGACTGTGAAGAAAGCTGAGCGCCAAAGAATTGATGCTTTTGAACTGTGGTGTTGGAGAAGACTCTTGAGAGTCCCTTGGACTACAAGGAGATCCAACCAGTCCATTCTAAAGGAGATAAGTCCTTTGGAAGGAATTGGAAGGAATGATGCTAAATCTGAAACTCCAGTACTTTGGCCACCTCATGCGAAGAGTTGACCCATTGGAGAAGACTCTGATGCTGGGAGGGATTGAGGGCAGGAGGAGAAGGGGACGACAGAGGATGAAATGGCTGGATGGCATCACCGACTCAATGGACGTGAGTCTGAGTAAACTCCTGGAGATGGTGATGGACAGGGAGGCCTGGCATGCTGCAATTCATGGGGTCGCAAAGAGTTGGACATGACTGAGTGACTGAACTGAACTGAACTGAACTCATCATCTAACGTCTGTGAAAGGGATTGAAAATGGAAGTTTAAGTTGCCTTTAGCAGCCCCATGATATTAAGTCAAAAAACTCTGGGTTACCCTTGATTAGAAGAAAGATATATTTTTTCTTTCTTTTTTTAATGGTACCAACATAGCTTTCCTGTATGGGGATTAAAGGGTATTAAAAGAGAGAGAGAGAGAATACCAGCCCAGGTAGGCAGGGCTATAGTTTTTATTACCTACTCATATACTGAGTAAAATAAAAATAATGTATTGAGTGTTTTCTTGTTTAGTAGCTAAGTTGAGTCTGAGTCTTTTGCAACCCCATGGACTGCAGCTCGCCACACTCCTATGTTCAAGGAATTTTCCAGGCAAGAATACTGGAGTGGGTTGCCATTTCCTTCTTCCCAACCCAGGGATGGATGATGTGTCTCCCGCATCCTCTGCATTGGCAGGCAGATTTGTTGCCACTGCATCACCAGGGAAACCCTGCATTGAGTGCCCGCTATGTTATAAGTGGAAACTAGACAGAAATGGATCCTGCTTTCACAAAGCTTACATTCTATTTAGGAAAACAGACACAAATAAATCAACATGTTGGTAATTATATAAAATAACCAAGTTGTGTAAACTGTTGTTAAAGAAACATGCAAGGACTAAAATAAAGCTTGGGGGGGAAACCAGGATGGAGGTTTAAGTGAGGGTGATCAAAACCTGCCTCCTTGAACAAGTAGCCCTGAACTTGAGGTCTGAGTGAAGATACAGCCAGGTAATAACCGAGAAAGGAAGCCCTTTCAGTAGAGGGAGCAGCGGGGGCCCAAGGACATAGGAAGCTGGGTCTCCGAGACGAGGTGGGGGTTCAAGGAGAGGAGCCTGGGGGTCATCATCCCAGCGTGCCCATTGTGTTCACAGTCTATAGCTCTCTCACGAGGGAGAATCTTGCAAAGAATTGGGCCAGGCCACAGAAGAGGAATTAGGACACGCTTCTCAAGTGGACACAGACATGGTTTTAAAAACCAGACCCATTCTTCATCTCACAAATCATATCTTCCAGGTGAAAAGAAAAAACAAACACAAAACCCACAGCTCATTTCAGTGTTTCCTTAAGATTTTACAATCCCAATTAATTGTTTTCAGTTGTGAATATTTCACCAACTATACATATTAGCAACACTATTTTCAAGTCTTTTTCTAAATCTCTTATTTAATGGAGTCCTTCACTATTCAAATATCACTAACAATATTTCCAAATTCTTAATTGACAGGTCACACGTCACATATACGTTCTCTATTTTTTTTTTAAATGTCCCAAAGTTTGACTCATGGTCATAAATATTGATTGACAGGACTATTTTAAAGTAAATACAAAGAAGTAATAAAATTATTTGCTAGTGTGCTAAAAATACATTTTGGAAAGATTCCCACTGCATGTGTTTAGTACATGCAGGAGACTACGTGTTACCTGCACTGTCCACATCCACGCACCTCTGAACACCTCTGATACCTCCATGCACCCGGACCTCTGGGCTTGGGGGTGAAGAACAGCTTAACCAGGGATCAGAATCCTTATCTAAGCACTACTTTGTTGATCTGCACATCACTCATGGTGAAATCATTAACTGCCATAACTCATTTTTATAACATAAAACGTTTTAATTTGAGAAAAAAAAAAAAAAACATCAACTAAGAGAGAAAAAGAAAGACCACTTCACTGGAGTTTGATAAGGAAGTGACTTCTAGCATAAAGAGAAGTAAAAATCACCATTTTCATCACAGCACTGTTTATAATAGCCAGGACATGGAAGCAACCTAGATGCCCATCAGCAGATGAATGGATAAGAAAGCTGTAGTACATATACACAATGGAGTATTACTCAGCCATTAAAAAGAATACATTTGAATCAGTTCTAATGAGATGGATGAAACTGGAACCTATTATACAGAGTGAAGTAAGCCAGAAAGAAAAACACCAATACAGTATACTAATGCATATATATGGAATTTAGAAAGATGGTAACAATAACCCTGTGTACAAGACAGCAAAAGAAACACTGATGTATAGATCAGTCTTATGGACTCTGTGGGAGAGGGAGAGGGTGGGGAGATTTGGGAGAATGGCATTGAAACATGTATAATATCATGTATGATACAAGTTGCCAGTCCAGGTTCGATGCACGATCCTGGATGCTTGGGGCTGGTGCACTGGGATGACCCAGAGGGAGGGTATGGGGAGGGAGGAGGGAGGAGGGTTCAGGATGGGGAACACAGGTATACCTGTGGCGGATTCATTTTGATATTTGGCAAAACAAATACAATATTGTAAAGTTTAAAAATAAAATAAAATTTTAAAAAAAGAGATAAAAGGAGAAGAAACATGAGCATTAAAGGGGGAAAAATGTAACAGTAACATAGAGTAACAGTAACGTAGACATTATATGATTATTAGTGACCTTATGCCAATATATTTGAGAACTTAGATGAAATGGCTAATTTTCATAAAAGAGAGTTAAAAACAATGTAAATTGAAATAGAATAGAAATATAAAACCCAAATAAAGTAATAGCCATTAAAGACTTGAACTGAAATTCACTACCTCCCTGTTCCCTCACAGATGCCAGGCTTAGATACAGGTGACTGTTTGCTGCTGCTAAGTCACTTCAGTCATGTCTGACTCTGTGCAGCCCCATAGACGGCAGCCTGCCAGGCTCCCCCATCCCTGGGATTCTCCAGGCAAGAACACTGGAGTGGGTTGCCATTTCCTTCTCCAATGCAGCAAAGGGAGAAGTGAAAGTGAAGTCACTCAGTCGTGTCTGACTCTTAGCGACCCCATGGACTGCAGCCCACTAGGCTTCTCCATCCATGAGATTTTCCTGGCAAGAGTACTGGAGTGGGGTGCCATTGCCTTCTCTGACAGGTGACTGTTAGCAAACCTTTAAGAAACAGTAATAGAAGAAGAGGGGGAAACTAGTCAAGTGATTTTATTAATCTGGTTTAATGTAATAGCTAAACTAGACAAGGAATGTAGAGAAAAAGAAAATTATAAACCTGTTTCACTAATGAGCATAGATGGCAAAAAAAAAACTATAGCAAATTGTAGGAATTTGTTAAAATGCATCATAACTGAAGTATAGTTGGTTTTATACATAGAAAATCCTTGAAAACCTCCAGACTACTAGAACAAATAAGAAGATAAGATATCAAATTATAAAATAGGAAGCATTTAGGCATAATAGCGTAAAGCAATTTGAAAACTGTAACTCAAAAATTTAATTAAAATTTATGACTAAATTTAAAAAAAATCACCATTTTCAGACAAGTTCTGTTTCAACTGAAGGCCATTAAGTCCTTCATACATTTCATATATTTTTCAGACACTTCCATATTTGACAACTCCCAAAGACTTTTTGGGTTTGAGTGAACTCCGGGAGTTGGTGATGGACAGGGAGGCCTGGCATGCTGCAATTCATGGGGTTTCAGAGTCAGACATGACTGAGCGACTGAACTGAACTGAACTGAAAGATTTTTTGTGAGGTGTTATTCAGTATTTCTAAAAGATTTGTTGTATGATATATAATTGAAAAGTTGAAATAGAGAGAGAATCATCAACCAACAGAAAAACAGGTTTCCGAGTACAGACAAGAGTCTTGAGGTAGTTCTGCAAAATAGCAGAGGCCTTGGAATGTGTTGCAAGGGAGCCCTGGGACTGAGTTGGACCTGTGTCTCCCATCTGATGGACCTGGGATGTGGACCAAACCACTTCCATTCTGGTAGGCTCTTTCCTTCATTTATGAAAGGGGAACAATTATGCCTATCTGATCTACAAGAATTAACAACGATGACAAATGCAGTGAACATGGTTGGTATGCATTAACTGAGTAAGGCTAAGTCTTAACTATAAGAAATGTCTGGTTTGTATGATAAAATATGTTTCATTGCTCAAGACATAGCACTCAAGCCTCTTCTCTGATAGAGGTAGACTCAGGAGGGAGAAGCCAGTTCTAATACCAGGAATTAGTGTGAAATACTAAGAAAGAGCCTTGTTACAGGGAGGAGAGACTGCAGTTAGCATCAAGGTCCACAATGAATATGACCTCGAAACCCCTTTCACGTCCTCAGCTTCCTCTCAATGAAAAGATTGATCTGGTCCAGAAGTGACTAGACTCGTGCTGCAGTCCATGGAATTTCTCAAGTGCACAGGCACACAAGATCACCAGCTTCCAGAGGGGGCTGTTGTCATGACTAGGATGACATATCATTGACCTCTATAATGAGGGCACATTCCTAGCTCTCATTTTTAAGACAGATTGGCCACCTAAATGTTCTCTATTGCTCATGTGAATTGCTTGATCGCCAAACCTACTGGTGATGTCCACCTACATCACTGTGAAGGCTGCAGCCAACCCCATGCCTTCCAGGCTGCCCACAGGCTCCCCTGGAGGACAGGTCACCAAACTGCTTGCTCACAGTGGCAACTCCAATTGTGTCTCATGCTTCCACCAACCAAGCACTGAGGGCCCAGCCGTCATTTTACACAACAGCTTTTACATTGTGAAGAAATGTTTGTTCTGACCCAAAGAAATCGCTGGCTTCGCACAGCCACTGACATACCTGTCCAGGTGAGCCTTTGGTCCACAGGAACTGCTCCGCTAAGGGACAAAGTGGCTGAGATTACTACTTTACTTTCAGCAAAGCCATAAAAGGAAAAGCAGATCCACATGACCTTCAGGGAGGAAATGGGACACCTTTTAAGATTTCGACCCTGGTCTCTAAGAGTTTAGTCCATGAACCACTTTTCCATCTTGAAAAAGGGTACCCTGCAGAAGATGAGGATTGATGCAGTAGTGTACTGCCCACTGCTTTAAGCATTTTTAGGTGAAATAGCCTTCTTTATAAAAAGCCTCATGTTGAGAGCTTGGTTCAGACATGTGGATGGTGGAAAAAGGACAGAGGAAGCTCACTGTCCTTGCTCCCCAACAGCTCAGAAGAGCATGCTCACAGAAGAAAGAGCAGCAGCTTTAAAGGCACATCAACTTCATGTTTAAATCACAGCCGTGTCTATAAGGAATCACAGTGAGCACGCTCATACAGTCAGTGTGAATGAATTCTTCAGTTGTTCACGGCACATAAAGGCAGTTTAATTGCTTTTCCTCCTAAAGGGGAAAAACTGGTAGCCACAAACTATAGCTTATTTTCTCACAGATTCATTTCACTAAAATGGCAATGGTTTTGTGATTGTAGGCATGAATAAGCAGATTTAACACATCCTATTAAAGTGATTTTTTTTAAAGGTGTTGAGCACATATAGCAAAAGGAAAAAAGACGTTTTTACCACTTATGGCTAAAGAACTTAAAATTATCTTTAAGCTTTTTGGCATCTAATAATTATGCTTTATAATGAAAGAGACATAAAGAAAGAGAGAGAAAGAAAGATGGAGGAGGAGAAAAGAAAGGAGGGAAGACAAGTATTCAACTTCAAATGTCAAGTCTCAAAAAAGAAAAGGAAAAGAAAGTCCTAAGAATCTTAATGGGTATCCCAGGTGACTCAGTGGTAAAGAATCCGCCTGCCAATGCAGGAAACACGGGTTCAATCCTTGGTCCAGGAAGATCCCCTGGAGAAGGAAATGGCAACTCACTCTAGTATTCTTGCCTGGAAAATCCCATGGTCAGAGGAGCCTGGCAGGCTACAGTCCATAGGGATGCAGAGTTGGACAAAACTTAGGGACAGAACAATGACAACAAAAATCTTAATATGGCAACATTTTGCAAATACCATGAAAAACAATGTCAGTACCAATAAGCTCATACCTATACTACAAGGAGAAGACAACACTCAGAATTTCTCTTTTTCAGGAGAATCCTTTGTTTGGATCTGAGAAAATAATCATTGTTCACGTCTGTCAATCTTAAGTGGTATTTGCATCAAGTGTTTAAATTATAGGCACTGGATGTGGCAGCAGGCGGAAGCATGTAGTCATCTTTCTAATACCTATTATATTTTCTGACTGATATCTAATCAGTTGATAAATATCTTCATCCTATCAGCCATCTCCCAGTTTTTGACTTAGAAGTAGGGTACCTGAACTCAATTTTATTTAACACAATTCATCTTTCACTTCTCAAGTTCTGTATAAGTCATTTAACTTCAAGACAGCTACATGTACTACTGGTAACATTTTTGACCTTTATATGGTCATAAATAAATGAGAAGGCTTAGTAATAAGGGGTATACACAGACACCACTGAGAATGACAAGAATTATCTGCATGATTTATGCATCTTCTTATGAGTTATTAATCATAAGCTTAACTTATAAATCTCAAGTGCAACCTAGGAATTTCGCTGTGACACACACATCAGAGTTGTGTCATTTGGCCAGCTTATAAATTTTATAAAATGACAAACTATCTAATTAAGTGTCACCCCTGTTGGCTAAGATACTCCACAAGAAATCCGAACACCTCATATTCATGTTCTCATTCTTTTTTACTTAATTTATTTTTATGTCTTTCAACTATATCAATTAATTGCCTACATTAAAAATACATTGCTTAGAATTTTTTTTTTTAAATGTGGATACTGAAATTTAGAGTCAGGTGTCAAGTAAATAAAACATTCACTCAACGAACTAGGTGTTTAGCCTGGACAAGAACTCACAGATTCTGATGCCTACAGGCCAAGGAGACACAAGTTCAAAGCTGGCAGGCTGCTAAAGGAGACTTTTGAAGTCGCTGCCTTGGCACCTTGGAAGGGCCATCACTCTGACACTTCAGGGGACAGCCCCTGCTGATACCGGCAAACCACCCTGATTCTGACGTCACAACAGGAAAACGGGTCTTTTACCAATTATGTAAAATCTAATGCTAATATTGACAACTTAAAAATATTCATATTTTCCTAATGAAACTCAGTAGTTTTATGATTTCTGGTCTAGATTATTCCTATACAGAATTTTTTTAAATTTTTTATTTTGTATTGAGGTATAGCTAATTAACAAACAATTTGTGATAGTTTCAGGTGGACAGCAAACTGTCTCAGACACACATATGCATGCATTCACTCTCTCCCAAACTTCCCTCTCATACAGACTGGCACATAACATTGAACAGAATTCCCTGTGCTATATAGTAAGACTTTGTTGGTTATCTATTTTCAGATATAACAATGTATACCTGTCCACCCCCTCCTTCTTAACTATCCCTTCCTCCCAGCAACCATAAGCTGGTTCTTGAAGTCCCTACACAGACTTTTTGTGGTATCATGTTCTTCTTTCCTTCTTTCCTCTCTCTCTTTCTTTCTTTCAGTACTCTTTTTGGAGCGAACTAATTGATAGCTTTTGGAGCTATATAGACACAGCCTTAGTAACCCTATCTGAAAAATATCAATAGAAAAAAAAAATTTGTTTGAACAATGGAGGTTTAAAGTTACATAAGATAAAATCTGAGGAGCACATGGAAACCCACTCTGCTATTCTTGCCTGGAGAATCCCATAGATAGAGGAGCCTGGCAGACCCCAGTCCATAGAGTCACAAAGAGTCAGACAGGACTGAAGCGACTTCAGTATCAGTTCAGTTGCTCAGTCATGTCCAACTGTTTGAGACCCATGGACTGCAGCATGCCAGGCTTCCTTGTCCATCACCAACTCCCAGAGCTTGCTCAAACTCATGTCCAACAAGTTGGTGATGCTATCCAACCATCTCTCCTCTGTTGTCCCCTTTTCCTCCTGCCCTCAATCCTTTCCAGCATCAGGGTCTTTTCCAAGGAGTCAGCTCTTTGGATCAGGTGGCCAAAGTATTGAAGCTTCAGTTTCAGCATCAGTCCTTCCAATGAATATTCAGGACCGGTTTCCTTTAGGATTGATTGGTTTGATCTCCTTGCTCTTCAAGGGATTCTCAAGAGTTCTCACCAACACCACAGTTCAAAAGCATCAATTCTTTGGCACTCAGCTTTCTTTACTCTCACATCCATACATGACCACTGGAAAAACCATAGCTTTGACTAGACGGACCTTTGTAGGCAAAGTAATGTCTCTGCTTTTTAATATTCTCTCTTGGTTGGTCCTAACTTTTCTTCCAAGGAGCAAGAGTCTTTTAATTGCATGGCTGAAGTCGCAATCTGCAGTGATTTTGAAGCCCCCCAAAGTAAAGTCTGTCACTGTTGCCATTGTTTCTTCATCTATTTGCCATGAAGTGATGGGACCGGATGCCATGATCTTAGTTTTTTGAATGTTGAGTTTTAAGCCAGCTTTTTCACTCTCCTCTTTCACTTTCATCAAGAGGCTCTTTGGTTCCTCTTCACTTTCTGCCATATGGGTGGTGTCATCTGCATATCTGAGGTTATTGATATTTCTCCCAGCAATCTTGATTCCAGCTTGCACTTCACTCAGTCCAGCATTTTGCATGATGTATTCTGCATATAATTTAAATAAGCAGGGTGACAATATACAGCTTTGATGTACTCCTTTCCCAATATGGAACCAGTTCTTTGTTCCATGTCTGGTTCTAACTATTGCTTCTTGACCTGCATACAGATTTCTCAGGAGGCAGGTAAGGTGGTCTGTTATTCCCATCTCTTTAAGAATTTTTCACAGTTTGTTTTAATCCACATAGTCAAAGGCTTTGGCGTAGTCAATAAAGCAGGAGTAGATATTTTTCTGGAACTCTCTAGTTTTTTCTATGAAGCAACTTAGCACATACGTAGGATAAAATCTAATTTCAAAAGTACACAGCAAACAATAATAGCATGGGAATCTGTATTTGAGTCTTGCAAAGTCAATAAAAAAAGAAAAGTTAAAAATTTAAATACAGTATTAAGAAGCTGTCCCCTAGCCCCATTTTGTCATATGCATGTGGACCTGGTGTCAGAGGTACAACAGCCATCCTCGGACCACAAGGCAACAAGGAGAAAAAGGCTACAAGCATCACATACTGGTTGGCCTTGATGTACTCAGTGCTGGCAGAAGTCACCCGGGACTTCTCGGGGTGATTGACAGTTATGACCATGAGACTCTGCCCAGGCTTTGTTCAGACTCTGCTCTTGACCTCCCTTTTCTTACAGCGTTAATTTTAGAAAACTTGTCACTATACATTTTTCCTCTGTCCCTTGGAGATGCATATAAGTCTTTTTAAGAGCCTCTTGTCAGTTTCACAATGTAGGTATGTGTTTCTCATGGGCCTGGGGACTGATCCTCTGAAGTGACCATCAGGGAGCCCTCAGAGGACAGTAATCGAGCTCCAGTGGCTCCAGGCTGTGCACTCTGTCTGGGAGCCAAGAGATGGTTTACAGGCTTTGGGCTAACTTGGAAGGGCTATGACCCCCATTCCAGCTCCTAGAAAGTCTCCAGCCTTTAGCCTGTATTCATTTTAAAACCTAAATTTGGAATAAACACCTTAAGGAACATTTATGTTTATTATATAGACACCCTTTGGAAGGATAGATTCTTATCCTGCATGAAGCCAGATGCAAGTGTGGATAAATTCAGTCTCCAGTCTCAACACCTCTGCAAACCTGTGCCTCTCCTCAGGGACCCAGCCCCAAACTGTCCTTTCTCCTAGAAGCTCCAACGCAGCAGCCATGGATCAGGATGCCAGCACCCTCACTCCAGTTTGCTTGGCCAGGCCTGAGTGGTCCAGAGATGGGCGGCACTACAACCTGTTAAGATCTGTGATTCAGAAAGATGACAGCAACGCTAGCACAATTTCAGATCTGAGTGTTGTTTCTTTTATTTTCTTGATGATCACCTAATCATGTGAAAGCTGGATCTGTAAATTTACAAATGCGATTTTGTTTTATTTAATCTTTTAAAGTCTTGTTTGGTTATGCCGTGCAGCATGCTGCATCATAGTTCACCGACCAGGGATGGACCCTGTGCCCCTTGCAGTGGAATCGCTGACTGTTAACCCCTGGACTGCCAGGGGAGGCCCACAGACTGGATTTTAAGTCACCACAGCTAGCTTTGATGGACGGAAGATAAGAGGAAGAAACCCAGAGAAGAACACTGCTGACACTGTGATCCCCACAATGGCTTTTTTTTTAAATTTAAAGACAGATGAACCTACATGTAAACAAATGAAAGGGAGAAGAATTTGCTGCCCCAAAATATTCCTCTTTGGTGTGAGGATTATCGCGAGTTCATTATCCTTAAGGAGGTGCAGACATGGGGGTATCTTTGGAAACAGAGTAGAAGCTAGTCATTTATAGGAGACATTTACATCTATGAGGGAAATCTCCCTTGGTAAGTAAGGGTGTCCTTTCTCTGCTCCAGGAAGAGAAAGGTGGCTAAATCTCCAGAAACTTATCAGTGGAGAAGAAAAGAACAAGCTCAGTCTGCCTGACAACCACGCCATGCTTCCCTGCTCACCTCTCATGTTTTTACAGGGGGGTGATCTCAGAAAAGAATCCAGAAAAATAGGGGAAATGTGTTTCTTCCCCTCCACAAACATCGGTGGGAAGGGCAAAATCTGAGTTCAGCACATGAATTTTCCCCACTTTCTAGGAGCATATGGCTTTGCATCTTCTCTGCTGCTACCTCTTTGAGTTCACTTTCTTCTCCGGTTTCTCAGTGTCTTGTCTGGGGTGTTTTGCACATTTCACATGTTCCTTTTTGACTCTGTTTCTGAGGTGGCACTAGTGGTAAAGAACACACCTGTTAGTGAAGGAGACATAAGAGACATGGGTTCAGTCTCTGGATTGGAAAGATCTCCTGGAGGAGGACATGGCAATCAACTCCAGTATTCTTGCCTGGAGAATCTCATGGACAGAAGAGCCTGGTGGGCTATAGTCCAGAGGGTCACAAAGAATCAGACACGACTGAAGTGACTTAGCACCAGCACATAGACTCAAGTAGAGTCACATGTACAGGAAACGTTTAGTTCTCAGTAAACCTGTGTTAACTGCAAGGCCCAGGTCAGATGGCACCCCCAGGCCTCCTCTAACTGAGACTGAGTGGAGCCCTATGGGCTCCCAGACATTAAGGCACTTTTGTCCCCCATTTCTTCAGCTTCCATGGTGTCCCTGAGTTCCAAATGGCAGACTGAAACAGTTGCTAATCAAAGGAGGAACAGCCATGAAGCCACCTCCTGAGGCAAGGTTATAGGGACCAGAGAAATTCATGGAGATTCAGTTTAGTTCAGTCCGACACTTTGCGACCCCACGGACTGCAGCACCCAGGCTTCCCTGTTCATCACCAACTCCTAGAGGTTGCTCAAACTCATGTACATCTAGTTGGTGATGCCATCCAACCATTTCATCCTCTGTCATCTCCTTCTCCTCCTGCCTTCAATCTTTCCTAGCATCAGAGTCTTTACCAGTGAGTCAGTTCTTCACATCAGGTGGCTAAAGTATTGGAGTTTCAGCTTCAGCATCAGTCCTTCCAATGAATATTCAGGACTGATTTCCTTTAAGACTGACTGGTATGATCTCCTTGCAGTCCAAGGAACTCTCAAGAGTCTTCTCAAACACCATAGTTCGAAAGCATCAGTTCTTTGACACTCAGCTTTCTTTATAGTCCAAATCCACATCCATACATGACTACTGGAAAAACCATAGCTTTGAGTAGATGGACCTTCGTTGGCAAAGTAATGTATCTGCCTTTAATATGCTGTCTAGGATAATCATAGCTTTTCTTCCAAGGAGAAAGCTCTTTTCATTTCTTGGCTGCAGTCATCATCTGCAGTGATTTTGGAGCCCAAGAAAATAAAGTCGGTCACAGTTTCCATTGTTTTCCCATTATTTGCCATGAAGTGATGGAACCAGATGCCATGATCTTAGTTTTTTGAATGTTGAGTTTTAAGTCAACTTTTTCACTCTTCTCTTTCACTTTCATCAAGAGGCTCTTTAGTTCCTCTTCACTTTCTGCCATAAGGGAGATTAGACCCACCTGAGACTCTGCACATACCAGCAACCCTGCCCTTGGAGTCCACCAAACCCAGTGTGTTGTGACAGTTTTGAAACTTTGCAGTAGAAAGAATGTAAGGCTATTACTGCCTTGATCCTTATCACCTACTCCCAACCCGAAGTCCTGACTATATAACTTCTCCCTATTCCCCAGGGACGTGAGGGCACAGTTATTGAGGTTCTAGCCTACAGTGTTTCCTTTTTGCCTGACAAGGAAATAAAGCCACTCTTTTTTTCTCCTCTGTAACTCTGTCTCCGAATTTCTGTTCAGTGTCAGTGCATAGAGATCCCTCATCTGCTAGACAGGAGATGGTGTTGACTCCATCAGGCCCTTGCAATCCTTGTGGGAGATTCTGAGAGAGCTATATCTGTGTTTGTGCAGTACAACATGGGGTGTATTTGAGAACCAGCAGATGCAGGGGAAAGCTCTAAAAGCGGGGCACAGGGTCTTCTTTTGAGAAGGAAATTATTTTGACAAATAGAATGTACATATGCAGAGAAGTCTCTCACTCTTGTGCCAAGAGGATACTCCCTAAACTCTTCTCAGAGAAAAGGAGTGGGGTTAATCATCACAGTACTGATGTCATGTATAAAACAGATCACTGATGAGAACCTCCTGCACAGCACAGGGAACCCTGTTCAGTGCTCTGTGGTGACCTGCACGGGAGGGAAATCCAAAACAGAGGGGTTTATGTTACATGTAGCTGTTGCACTTTGCTATACAGAAGAAATTAACACTGTAAAACAACTATACTCCTATAAATGTTTTGAAAGATAAATCAACACAACAAACTTCACTCAACGACCCTCACGAACCACAGATTTCCTGGTCTTCTTCCCATTGCTGCCTCTCTTCTTGGAATCCTGAACCCCTTTCCCCCTTGTTTTAGCTTCAGAAGCTACCTAAACCCTCAAGTTCTAGCCACTCCTGTGAGTGACTCTTGTCTGGGTTCTCGCAGGCATCTGTGAGTCCGTGAAAAGTGTGTACTCATAAACTTGTGCTAGTTCTCCTCCTGCTGAGCTGTCACGGGCGGGTCTTATCACCCACTGGAGAACCTCAGATGACACAAAAACCTGCAGACTTGGATGACTGTGTAACTACAGGGGTGTTGACAGTATATGTGGGTGGGCAGGAGAAATGAGAAGAGGAGGAGACTCTGGAAGAACTGGAGGAGATGATTCCTCCACAGTGCTTCTGAGAAAGTGGGAGCTGAAGGGGTCATTAAAATTAAACATAAGCAGGGGTGTGTGTGTGAGAAAGAGAGGAACTTGAGTGTATTAAGGAGAAAGAGAAACAGCCACTGGAAAAGCAATGAAGGGAAGATAATTCCCACTTGGAGAAAAGTGAAAGTGTTAGTCACTCAGTCATATCTGACTCTTTGGGATCCCACAGACTGTAGCTGCCAGGCTTCTCTGTCCATGGGATTCTCCAGGCAAGATTACTGAAGTGGGTTGCCATGCCCTCCTCCAGGGGATCTTCCTGAGCCAGGGATCGAGGCCCTGTCTCCTGCATTTCAGGCAAATTCTTCACCATCTAAGCCATTAAAGTGAAAAGTGAACTGAAAGTGAAGTTGCTCAGTCATGTCCAACTCTTTGCGACACCATGGACTGTAGCCTATTAGGCTCCTCCATCCATGGGATTTTCCAGGCAAGAGTGCTGGAGTGGATTGCCATTTCCCAATTCCTACCTTAAATGCCCTGGAAAGAGTAGAAAGAAACATTCTAGAGTCTAGTGCATTGGAGGGGTTGCCTGCAAGAAAGGGATCATTCTCTTGTCTCCAAAAAGGGGAAGAGCAGGGGTGTAGGCAGACCTCTGTGCTGGCCTGGGAAACTGTCTCTCCACTGTTCTCTGTGTACCTGGGCACACACACCAGCCTTCCAGTGGGACTTGACACCCTTGCTGAGACACAGCGGGGTCCAGGTGAGAAGGAATGACAGACACAGGTGGACACAGAGAAATCCAGGCAAGGTCTCCTGTCTCATTCCTTAGGCTGTATCACCCTGTCTTTTTTTCCCCCTACCTGGATTCCTATTTTAAAACACTCAAATTCTGGAAATGTAAATTTATACTTTAAGTAACCACTGAAGTAACAAGGTCTGAAAGTTCAACGCAAAATGCCATCCTCTTTTAGTAATGAAATATTAAACATTTTCGAAGGCAGTCTATAAAATTAAAAAAAACAAGTGATATCACCATGTTAAAAAAAGACTCCACTTTTGACATTTTTTTTTACTTCATTTGAATTAACAACGTTGAAGAAAAGGCCAGCTAAATTATTGTGTATGAAATGAAAACTTTGAACTTTTTCACATGTCAGAAAGCTTTGATGATGGTAGATTCTAACTTTTTTTAGAGATCTCACATTTTGATGGTTTAAAAACACATAAAGTTCATTCCCTCTCTATCTTTCTCCTTCCCCCACTGCCCCTACCCCCACTCTGGCATAACTTGAACATGGCTTGAATAGTATACAAGGTCATTACTTTGACCTGAGAGAAAGCTTAAATGCATGAAAGACAGGGTCAGACCCCCTTCCCTTGTGGACATGAGGCAGGAGATAGATGGACTCCAGCTTAGATGTTACAGTCAGCCTCCTTTTTACATTTCCAGATGGAATAACAACAGGAGCAGGGCAAATGCTGGACTTTGCTCCAGTGAACACTTAAGACAACAGTCATAGTGGAGACAGAGGGGAGCTGAGCCCTGCCCAAATGGGAGATGGAGAGACCACACGTCCCGCCTTCTAGAGGTCAAGGAGACCTTCCTGACTACATAGGTGCAGAAAAGGCCCCCCAGTGGTCAAAAGAAAGGGGGTCCCACCCCACAGCAGGTGATGCCAACCTACCCACAGGCCTCTGCACTGAAACCCATCGTGGCTAAGAGATGCACACGCACACAGGGATGGACCCTGAGATGCTCCAGACACGGACTCAGAGCCAGGTGATTGGCCAGAGGAAGCCAGAAGAAAGGCCTGTGTAAGTGATTCAGACCACCTGAGGGCACGACTCCCTCTCTGAGCACACCCGGTGTCTATCCACACATACTCCTTTTCCTCCTAGTACCCTTTACAGGTTTCACTACTGTCTGTCTCTTTGCGGACATTTATTTTGACAAAACCAACAAACCAGGGCTTTGCTGCTGTCCTTGGTAGTCGAGTGGCCAGGATTCAGCACTCTCACTGCTGTGGCCTGACCTCAGTCTCTGGCTGGGAACTGAAATCCTGCTGTGAGCTACTGCAGGTGGAGGCCCCCCAAGATCAAAGACACTCCTTGTACTCTAGTCCTGAAGGGGTAACACCTGCATGGAGCCAAGAGGACACAGTGACAGGTGACAAGGCTATGTGACAATGGGGATAAGAGGGTCCCAGTGGTGATGTGGCCACTGGAGGAAGACAGAAGGGACCCCGGTGAAGCAGCGCCTGACCTGCTCCTGGCATCTGGTCCTGACCTGTGTGAAGCCTGGCAAAGACTCCATTCCCACCAGAAAGCCATGCTCCACTCTGGACTCTCCAGTTGTGCAAGACTTTAACCAGCTCGGATGTTCATGCTTCCACAGAATTTAAGTGTCAGATGCATCCCCAGGTGTGGTAGGAGTCTTACCTTGGTAAGTGAGTTTAAACCCCGGCCGGTTCTGCGAGTGGTCGCTGTAGAAGTGGATGAGCGTCTCATGAGTGGTGCTCAGCAGGGCGCTGGGCAGGTCGGGGCCGCTGAACTGCCCGATCATCGGGCTGGTGTGATAAGGGCCATTTTGAATTTCAAGGTAATCATGATTAGCTTCGGTAGAAAAATTCAGAAATTGAATATGTGCACCTATGAAAAAAATAGGCAACACTGGTGAATACTTGTATCAAAATTTTTTATAATGCTTATCAACAGAGATTAAAACCACATCAGTTTCTTCCAACAATCTCTCTCTAGGAGGCAGAGTGGAGGAACATGAACATTGTGAATTACAACAAGCCTTGGTTTGGTTTCTCCTCTGCTGCCCACCAGCTGTGTGACCTTTGTTCATGTAGTGAATGCTCCTAAGTCAATTTTTTTGTGAAATATGGACATTACTGGCACTGCATCACAGAGGCATGCAGGTGTAATTCTCAGAATGGCGACTTATATCCACACACAATGGCAGGGATTCTTGTCCAGCTGCTATTATAATCCTTACAATCAGAAACATAAGTTTGCAATTGTCAGTTAATTTTCAGCTTTATCAAGGAAGAAGCCAATATAGACCTAACAAAATGCAACACACTTCAGAAGTGGCTTTTAAGAGCATGCTCATACCATCTCACCAGAAATCTCTTAGTTTGAAAACTGATGTTTTGACTGTGTAGTGCCTGCAATGCAAAGTACTGGTGTTTGCAAGAAACCTGCTCTGGTAAACGCCACGCTGATTCTCACAACTGAATCTATTTTAACAAGAGGCCAAGGCTGTCCAAAGGACCCACGTTGCTGGCATAATATTGATCAGTGTGCCAGATAAGCTACTATTGATAATTCAGAAGAGAATCAAAATAACTTAGAGTTATTTGCTGTGGTATTGTGGCATGGTTGAAAATTTGACTATTGTTCCTAAAATACTTCTTAATTCACTTGAAGGTTTATTCAGAATGCCAAAGATAGTAGTTTTTGCATAAATCAAGGCAATTAAGTTGGGTTTATAAAGCCTAAACTAAGAAAACCAACAGCTATTGTGGATTACTCTCTCAGCATGTGAGGAAAGCTTTATTTTGTGTTATTCTTATATATATATATATATATATATATATATATAAAGCTCTTTTTATCCATCTATCCATATATATAAAGATCTTTTCATCTGTCTATCTATATATATATATATATATACATTACTTTTCATCTAACATATCTGACACATTTCCTAGGTTTTAGGAAATTAAAGATATTGTTATATTAAAGATCATGTTTGCAAGGGTTATCTTACTTAAGCATAAATGCCGAGAAAATGTAAAGCCATCATATCTACTTAGTATTGATGGAAAACATAGGTAACATAGGTAACAAGAGTCTGAAATCAGTAAAAAAAAAAAGAAAAGAATAAAAGCTCATGCAAAGAGTAATAGGGAAGAACAACCTAAAGCTACTCAATAAATTTTAAAATTCTCCAAGAAACACAATTTTATCAATTATGGAGAAAACCTTGTTAGGAGGAAGAAAAGCGTGAATAATGGCCTTTCTGGTTGGACACAGTGTAAGTCCATTATCACATCGGGATTCAGTTTACCAAGGTGACCATTGGTAAACAGGTGACCTGTTATTACCATTATTTCACAGGTGAGCAAAATAAGGCACAGGAAGGCTGGGTGTGATGTCCCAGGTAACACAGCGAGATGCAGAGTTAGACTGACACCAACTCTGATGGACAGAGAACTCGTGTTCTCTGGTTTAGCATGGAAACACGCTAGACACAAGCTAAGCATCTCATGATGTTACAAATGTTACAAATTTTTGGAGAAAGTTATTTTGTATTAAAATTATCACCCTAGTTTGATAGAGAAAATTGGAAGGAATTTCAGAATATTTCAGGAAGAGACTCAAAAAGTGAAAAGCAGAAGAAAGACTTTCAGTGAAAGGTCTTTAACAAGACTACAAAACCTTGGTTGTTTTTAGAATGAGCAACTCAGTTTCTTCCACACCGTCCAAGTGTACATACAGCGACACATGAGCAGGAAGTGAAGGAACAGGCCGGCCTGGGGCTGGCCTGGCTGTTCTAACGCCAGGCGCCACAGATGACCCACAGGCAACAAAGCCATACATTCAAAACATTCCTGTAAATATGTAAGAGTGTCAAGCATGTCTCTGTTGGAGAGACCTCCATAAGCTAAATCATTTTCTTTATACATCTCAGTAAATACGTTTAGTTGAAAGAAATTTGGAAGCAAGGAAAGAAGAAAGACAGAGAGAGGGATTGAAAGAGACAGAGAGAGAGAGGGAGAGGGAGAAAGTAAAGAAGGAGGAAGGCAGGCGAGAAGGAGAGAAGGCAGGACCGATGACTCCTAGCCCCTCCTCCTCACCTGTCACCTCTCTGCCACCTGCTGTGAGAGCTGAGCCACTTGGCCAGTCTGTAAGTCGCAGGTCAGTTAGCATCTGATCTACTTCCTTACCTACTGTTGAGCTAAAAACAGTTTGCTTTTATAGCCTGGCCCAACATCTGACAATAAAGAGGGTTGTTTTTTCTTTTTTTTGACTAATTAATAAACTATACTAATGGATTTAAAAATATATATATTTTTGGTGGCTGCATCAAGGCCTAGAACCTGTATGGTCCACAGAGTTTCATAAACACCCATCATATTCTTCACGGGAGGAAGAACACAGAAGCCGACATAAGAACAATCAAAAACAAATGACGAATTATTGAAATTTCTATTTTTCATCCAAAAACTATGAGATAGGATGTGAAACGAGGGCAAGATTAGAACACTTAAAATATTTATTTCCTTTTTGGGTATAAAATCAAATGGCAGGGAAACGGCTTAAAACGGGCTCATTTCAGATGTGCATATGCAGATGTCAGATGAATTCATTCAGAGATACATTTGAAATTCACAGAACGGCCTGGTTGAGAAAGAAATGAGAGATTGCAAGCAGATCAAGGGGCACAAAAACCCTAAAAGATGGCCAATATCTCCAAAGTAAAGGAAATAGTGAAAGTGGCCTTTCCCTGATTTGGAATTAATCTTGAAATGGAAATGGGATTATGAAAATTATAATTTTATGAAAACTTAGCATATTAAGCAGGATAAAGTATCCAGCCCCATATCAAACCACCTAATATGTATCAGGAAAGAGAACTGAGCCCAACTCTAATCTGGTTTAGAATGAAATTTTTAGCTATCTAATTTTCAGCGAATTGTGTCCAGTTTGACATCATGAAGCCAAAATGAAGGGATTAAAATAAGCGTAACCTAGTTATCCTTCTATTATCTCACAGAATACCAAAAGTGTGTTATTGCAACAAGAAAACCCATCTGAATGCCCATCTAGGGTGAAATTTACACTGACCGTCATTACACATTGGAAATTAAGTGTCAGGAAAAGGCATCTGCTGAAAGGATTTTGAATCTGGACTTGACAAAACTTTGAATATGTAAGCTGACCATAGCTTCAGAGTTAAACTCTTGTCTCTTGGTTGACAGACCCTGTGGATAGTAAGTGCTCTATTGTACATCATCTGTGCATAATAAATATATAGCAAATGAGTGAATAGTTTCAGAATTCAGAGGGAGTATTCTAAAGAGTCTTTTATTTCCTCCCTATGCTTCTAGATGGCCCAAAGCCATGGCCAGTTTTGACCCCATGCTGTGTGATGTAAGTGCAAGGGTTTCAAATATAAAAAGTAAAGCAGAAAAAACAAATGATTTAATCTCTGTTAAATATGCTTTTAGAAACTTTCAAGAAAATAGACAGAAGTTCTGTTTGATTTGGAGAAGGCAATGGCAAGCCACTCCAGTACTCTTGCCTAGAAAATCCCATGGATGGAGGAGCCTAGTGGGCTGCAGTCCATGGGGTCGCTACGAGTCGGATGCGACTGAGTGACTTCACTTTCACTTTTCACTTTCACACAATGGAGAAGGCAATGGCAACCCACTCCAGTGTTCTTGCCTGGAGAATCCAGCCACACAAAAGAGCAACCCAAATTTGTGGAAAGGAAAGGAAAGGAAACAACATTAGAGCATTTGGCCTAGTAACAAAGAGCAGTGAACAGTTAGGTAATGCCTTCTCCGTGTCAGGCATTTGCTTCAGAACAGCTGTAGGAGAACAATATTTTGTGGTATTCCTTTTAAAGATAAGTGACAGCTGTTCTAAAGCATGTCCACAACTTGCAAATTCATACCAGCAGTCACTTACAGAACTAGGATTTCTACTCGTCTACGCTCAGAGCCCAAAGACATGGGAGACCACCATGTACCATGCCTGCCCCTCAGGTGAAGTCCTGTGACTGCATGCTTGTAACAGAGCAGGGCCCTATGGTCCTTTACCTCCTATGTCCTCAGCCTGCCTTTTGTCTGTGGAAAAACTTCAGCCAATGAATAAGTTTAATCAGAGAACTGAGAAAATGTAGTAACAAAGGAAAACAGGCAAAAGAGGCCAAATAATAATAATGATACTACTAATAATAATGTGTTCTCACTAAGCGTAGTCAAGAACTTTTAGTTCTGTCTCATGGGCTATAAATAATAATCTGAGCCATGTCCTGTGAGCTGTCTTATAGATACTGAAACCTCTGCACCAGGTGGATAAGTTAACTACATGATGACCAGGCTGTAGTCATGACATAAGCTGCCACAATTCTGAGAACTGTCCTCAAGGAAATGGGATCAAACCAACACTGAAACTGAAGATTGAAACTGTGCTTAAAATAATCAAGATCCTGCTGGTCAGACCACCGATGACCAACTTGAAGATGACCGTCAGAGCTGACTGTGCTGTTTCTCCATGTAGCTCCCTCCCTCAGCCTATGACAGCTCTTGTCCACTGACCATCATTGGCTGGGAGGGGAGTCCGCGTTTGGACAGATGTCCACCCTCCCCATTGGATGCTGGCATGAAAATCAAGCAAACTTTCCTTCCCACCAACCTGGCCTCTTTACTGACTTTAGAGTGGGGAGCAGCTGGAACCCCGCTTTTGGTAAACATGCTCTCACTGAGGCTGGATGCAGAGAGCAGTTGTCAGGGGGTGAGTAATTAGCAAGTGGAGACATAGGTGGGCTTTCACGTGATACCAGAGCGACGGGTCATTTTGCATATATAATTAAGCTATTGTTCCATGGGTGTGGGAGAGAAGTAGGATTAATCAGAAGAATTATGTGACTGAGCTGGCTCCTGCTGAACAAGTGTGTCGGACGTCTAACAGGCAGTCCCATGTATATTTGCTTGTGTGAAAAGATCAAAAACACTGCAACAAACCTTCCTCTGATGAAAAACATCTAACCTGCTTTTTCTCAAGAAAAAGCACTGCTGTCTCATATTCTGGATAACTGTGTCTTTCAGGATGGCTGGGGGAATTGGAGACAGCTGTACAGTAATTATTAGCAAAACAGTCATTAATACCTAGGCAACCCAAACCCAAACTGACAATCCAGGAACCAGGAATGCACATGCCTCTTTCCTGTTTTAAAATTTCATGTTTAGGAGTATATTTATAGATTACACAACTTGTCAGAAAAACCCAGTGTGGTACTATATGTTCAGTTCAGTCACTAGCGTCTGACTCTTTGTGGCCCCATGAACCACAGCACGCCAGGCCTCCCTGTCCATCACCAACTCCTGGAGTCCACCCAAACCCATGTCCATCGAGTCGATGATGCCATCCAACCATCCCATCCTCTGTCATCCCCTTCTCCTCCTGCCCTCAATCTTTCCCAGCATCAGGGTCTTTTCCAATGAGTCAGCTCTTCACATCAGGTGGCCAAAGTATTGGAGTTTCAGCTTCAACATCAGTCCTTCCAATGAACACCCAGGACTGATCTCCTTTAGGATGGACTGGTTGGATCTCCTTGCAGTCCAAGGGACTCTCAAGAGTCTTCTCCAACACCACAGTTCAAAAGCATCAATTCTTCGGTGCTCAGCTTTCTTTATAGTCCAACTCTCACATCCATACATAACCACAGGAAAAACCATAGCCTTGACTAGACGGACCTCTGTTGGCAAAGTAATGTCTCTGCTTTTTAATATGCTGTCTGGGTTGGTCACGGAGAAGGCCATGGCACCCCACTCCAGTACTCTTGCCTGCAAACTTCCATGGATGGAGGAGCCTGGTGGGCTGCAATCTATGGGGTCGCGAAGAGTCGGACACGACTGAGCAACTTCCCTTTCACTTTTCACTTTCATGCATTGGAGAAGGAAATGGCAACCCACTCCAGTGTTCTTGCCAGGAGAATCTGGGGACGGCAGAACCTGGGGGGCTGCCGTCTATGGGGTTGCACAGAGTTGGACATGACTGATGTGATTTAGCAGCAGCAGCAGCAGTAGGTTGGTCATAACTTTCCTTCCAAAGAGTAAGTGTCTTTTAATTTCATTGCTGCAATCACCATCTGCAGTGATTTTGGAGCCCAGAAACATAAAGTCAGCCACTGTTTTCACTGTTTCCCCATCTATTTGCCATGAAGTGATTGGACCGGATGCCATGGTCTTAGTTTTCTGAATGTTGAGCTTTAAGCCAACTTTTCCACTCTCCTCTTTCACTTTCATCAAGAGGCTTTTGAGTTCCTCTTCACTTTCTTCCATAAGGGTGGTGTTATCTGCATATCTGAGGTTATTGATATTTCTCCTGGCAATCTTGATTCCAGATTGTGCTTCCTCCAGCCAGTGTTTCTCATGATGTACTCTGCATGTAAGTTAAATAAGCAGGGTGACAATATACAGCCTTGGCGTACTTCTTTTCCTGTTTGGAACCAGTCTGTTGTTCCATGTCCAGTTCTAACTGTTGCTTCCTGACTTGCATACAGGTTTCTCAAGAGGCAGGTCAGGTGGTCTGATATTCCCATCTCTTTCAGAATTTTCCACAGTTTATTGTGATCCACACAGTCAAAGGCTTTGGCATAGTCAATAAAGCAGAAATAGATGTTTTTCTGGAACTCTCTTGCTTTTTCCATGATCCAGTGGATGTTGGCAATTTGATCTCTGGTTCCTCTGCCTTTTCTAAAACCAGCTTGAACATCTGGAAGTTCATAGTTCACGTACTGCTGAAGCCTGGCTTGGAGAATTTTGAGCATTACTTTACTAGTGTGTGAGATGAGTGCAATTGTGGGGTACTTTGAGCATTGTTTGGCATTGCCTTTCTTTGGGATTGGAATGAAAACTGACCTTTTCCAGTCCTGTGGCCACTGCTGAGTTTTCCAAATTTGCTGGCATATTGAGTGCAGAACTTTCACAGCGTCAACTTTCAGGATTTGAAATAGCTCAACTGGAATTCCATCACCTCCACCAGCTTTGTTCGTAGTGATGCTTTCTAAGGCCCACTTGACTTCATATTCCAGGATGTCTGGCTGTAATCTGTAGCAAATTATTCTGAAGCATAACTGTATCTATTCTAAAAAGCTAGGTACAGTCATACTATTTTGCATGTATTTAGGATTTCAGGCATAAAGTTCCTTTTTGGTTATTCAAGATGCTTTTTCAAGCCTAGTGCTAGGCAATATTAAACATTTTAAAGACAACTAGTTTTAATTATAATATTCCATAAATCTTTTTAACATTTAAACCTGTCTTGAAATAAATGCTTTCTTATGCTCATAGATCATGATCATGAAGTCAGAAGATCCCTGTTCTTTTTTTCCCTGAATTACTGTCTTGTGTACTGGTTTCTCAGTGAGAGAACAGTGAAAGGAAGCATGCTGACTAGCAGCCTTCTCACACCATGAAACAGTGAGGCTGGGAAAATAAGTTAATAAAATGTACATATCCATTCATGAGTAAACTGTTTCTAATGAGGTTTGAAAGAAAAGTGGGAAGTATTTGAAATAACAATTTAAAAACCAGCTAGCATTTTGCTGTTGTTATTTACAACATGCCAAGCCCTATACTAAATTTCTCGCCTGAGCTGTTTCAGTGAATCCTCCCTAACCCTGTGTGGTTATTTCATTTTTAGAGATGCGGAAAGTGAGATTCCTGGGGTTCACTCAGTTCAGTAGCCTACACTATTATTATTTTCCTAGTAAGTTTGTGGCCCTCAAGATGCTGAGGCCCTGCTGGAACCTTGTGGATCAACTGTAACTCCAATCCAGCCCCTGACATCTGACTCCAAACACGGAACCGACCCTGTCCAGATCTTGAGATTCTCAGGGTGAAAAAACAGACCAGGCTTTGTGGATGGCTGAGCCAACATTGGTTAAAGTCAAAGGCCTCTGTTTGGTATAGCACAGGGCAGAATTATAGCCTCTCTGCCCAGAGAGTTCACTGTTTAAAAAATAAAATTTAAAAACCTGGAACAAATAGAGCACCTCCATGACCCCTGTGAACTGTCCCCCCTTCCTTATGCCCCCACATGCTGGGGCCCCTTCAGGGGTCATGGAGCTGAATCTCACGTGTGCTTTCCCCAGTGGGGGCCCCTTTCCTTGCACGCCCCTCCTTTACTCTGGTGGCCGTACGCCCTCCCTTTTAGCTGCTCTCAGCTGAGCAGGTAGACTTCCCCCAACCCCTTCCTCCTCCTGGAACAGACTCTTAAAGCAAAAGCTTTGAAAACTTAATTAAAATATATAACCTTCTTCCAGGGCAATGATTTTCACTTATGCTTCTGTTCACCCATCATTCAGCTAACATTTATTTAGTGCATAAGTACTCAATTACTATGGACATTCTGGGACATTCCCTGAGTAACTAATCTGGCACCCTCATCACAGTGTGTACTTTTAGGACAATTGCAGGTGGGGAAAATCCAAGTTAATGAACTAAAATATAAGGAAACCATGAGACAGATGAGGAAAGGTATGACAGAGAATTAAAATTTCACAAAGACTGTGCATTTCTGAAGCAGGCCAAGAATGGGATTTTAGTGTATATAACAATTAAAATTTTGAATTATTTAAGGTAGGTAACCTGGAAGTTCATAACTAAATGTGATTTTTATCATTTAGGTAATTTTCATAAACCTAAATCAATGTAAGGAATAATGATAAAATTTTATAAGATAATACTAAAATGAATCATAACCTGAAA
Organism: Bos taurus; assembly: GCF_002263795.3. Taxonomy (NCBI): domain Eukaryota; kingdom Metazoa; phylum Chordata; class Mammalia; order Artiodactyla; family Bovidae; genus Bos; species Bos taurus. The sequence goes on from NC_037354.1 coordinate 2,337,243, forward strand.
AACACCTTAATAATTATTTAAAAGAAACCACTACCATTATTGACTTCCGGTGATAGATTATTGAAGGTGGTATTATGAATAAAGAGGTTGGTGATTGAATTAGGGATGCTACATTTTGCACTTCATGTGACTACTATAATCATTCTGCCAATTTAGTTTGCCTTGAAAAGATGTGTATGGCCGAATGACTTTTCAAATAACTTTTTATTCTCAAAGTTATTCTGCCAATGCTTTATTTAAATCTGTAAGCCATATTCAATTAAAGACACAGTTAGGTCAACAGAATAAGGCTCGCTTTTTACTTAGTCTTATTCTTTGCAAGGAATATATTAAAAAGTTGGGTCTTGAGGAATTAAAAGATGTCATCACTCACCATAGCCTATGGGCAGGGAGATCTTCCAGGTGCAGTCCAGGTTGTTGGGGTAGGTGCCAGGGAACCCGGGGCTCAGGACCACTCCCCCCATGCTGTTCAAGGTGCCCCCGCAGGTCGCTGTTAGAATGACAAGTGGAGTGAGTGCCTGGGGGCCATGGCTTTCTAGGACAATTCACTCCCCCCACCCCCATGTAAGTGTGCTACCCTGAAGCAAGTCTTCAGAAATGGATTTGCCCCTAGCTTCAGCACATACATAAATGGGATGCCCTTTAGTTACTTCTGGGTCTAGTTCTCTCTGCTGAGCATTCACTGATTAAGAATAAAGACAGGTCTTCGTAGTTTATCTCCTTCTGGTCCACAGAGGCTCTCAGTACAGCTTGGTCAAGCTTACACACTTTGGTCAGTATCCCATTGTCTTCCAGGTTCTGAGTGCTTGTACCAGTTACTACTTACTGATCGTTAGCCATGTGCTCACCTATGGGCTGAGATAAACACAGTTCACTGCTTGATTCTCATCACAACCCTAAAAGGTGAGTATTAGTATCATCCCACTTTACAGACAAGGAAACCAAGCATGAGGAGATTAAGGAATTTGTCTAAGGGCACACACCTGGCAAACAGCACAACCAAAATTTTATTTCAGCTCTGTCTGGTTCTCGAATCCAAGTTTGTTTGCTTTAAGATTTATTTTATTTATTTAATGTTTGATTGCATTGAGCCTTAGTCGCGGCATGTGGGCTTTCTCTAGCTGTAGTAAGGGGTGGGGGCTACTCTTCATTGCAGTGCATGGGCTTCTCATTGTGGTGGCTTCTGCTGTTGCAAAGCACAGGCCCTAGGGTGTGCAGGCTTCAGCAGTTGCAGCTCTAGAGCATGGGCTCAGTAGCTGTGGTGCACAGGCTTAGTTGCCCTGCAGCCGGTGGGATCTTCCTGGAGCAGGGATCAAACCTGTGTTCCCTGCATTGGCAGGTGGATTCCTAACCACTGGACTGCCAGGGAAGGCCCTAGATTCCAAGTTTTAACCTGGATATGCTACCTTCAAAATTCTTCCCAGCTTTGTAATGCACCTAACTGAGACCACTTGTTCTGCAAGAAATCTCACCCTGTGAATATAGGTGTGACTGTATGTTCCCATCCCTGGACTTACCTTGGTTACGCACATTTTACACTGTTAATGCTGAGGTTTGACAGTAAAGAAACATGACTGACTTTATAACGCACATGCCAAATAATATAGAATGAAGTTCTAATACTTGGACTTGACCATTTCCAACCTGTTAAAATGGTGATTTCTTGTATTTCAAACCAATCATGCAAATGATGTTGTTTCTTTCAAGGAAGCCACAGGAAAAGGCTTTACTCATAGTCTAACAATGCTCTTACTAGGCAAAATAATTTCAGGAGCCTGATTTCAGAGACCCTCAAGATTTTTTTTTTTTTAATTATGGAGGTAGAAAGACTTTATCTGTTTTGGGTAAATTTGATATGAGGGAAAACCTAAACATCTTATAAAAAGTCTAATGAATATGGTAATTGTTCAAGCTAGGGAACCCTAGTCTGAGTGTCAACGGTGTGCAAGTTAAAAAATGTAAGTTTTTAAAAACACTTTAAATGTATGTTTGTGGGTGAGTGAAAAATTCCAGCAAAGTGTTGAACATTAAGTGTTTTTATCTAGAAAATAACTTATCAGGTTAATTCTTTGCAGGAGACACCACGTGTTTGAGAATAAAGTCTCTGGCCTGCTTTTACCCACAAGTCTGTGGGTTCTGTTGTGGACACTGGTGGGTCTGAGCAGCGAGCCTGCCTTCATTTGGCAGTGATGTTCCCCCAACCCCCCCCCAGGACTCTTACAACCTGCACTGAGGTTAAACATGCAGGTCCAAGCACAAACCACATCAATGATGGAAACACCAAAACCACTGAAATATAAGTGACATTTTTGCCATTTTGATTTTGAGCATGGTTTGTACCAAGAAGAGAAAAAAGATTGGAAATTATAAAATATGAAAACATCTGTGTATATCTTCACTGAGGACTGAGACTTTCTTGCAGGAGCAGCTGACCCAGTGCCTGAATGATGGAACTGATCATCAAGACCCATGTCTTTAAATCAGGACCATGATGATCATCCCGGGAGAGAGAAAGGGCCTGATGTGAGTGTAACTCCTGTAGGCACACAGAGACAACCTAATTCCTTGAGTGCTTAGTTACCGTAGCGGGTGATCGTGCCTTTGTTCGTCTCAAAACACAAGAGCCACTGGATGAGTGCACAAACACGACCCCGAAAGCCATGCATCAATCTTTTTTCCTTTGTGATATTTTAAAAACCCCATCAATGGGCCGCTCTTATTTTATATTCATCTAGTGATACCATTATGTTCCTTCAGCCCTACCCTCAAGTTTCAGTCTCCTCCCCAGGCTCACTGTCACCAGCAGTTGGTGGCCTGACTTCCAGTCTCCTGCTGGAGAAACTCCCTCCCTGCCAGACCCTTTCTTATTGTTAAATAGTGTATTCAAAGAGTTACTGGTAAAGTGCTATCAATAAAGGACAAAGTGTTTATCTTTATAAATGAGCAAGGGATCTTGGGTTTTAACTGGGTTTATGTGTCTCATTTTATGTAGATTCCTGATTTTCTGGTGAGAATATATGGAATTTTTGTTCCAAGGTATAGGCCATGCCCTGTCTGAGGGACCCCATGGCACAGGGAATGCCATCTCAGTGCAGGGCCCTGACCAACAGCTTGGCCATCCTGGGACTTGTCATGATGCTTAAAATAATTAATGTTGGGTAGGCTCTGGGCTTCCCAAGTGGTGCTAGTGGTAAAGAACCCACTTGCCAATGCAGTAAGCACAAGGAGGAGGGCACAGCAACCCACAGTATTCTCTCCTGGGAAATCCCATGGATAGAGGAGCCTGCTAGGCTACGTCCATGGGGTTGCAAAGAGTTGGACATGACTCAGTGACTAAACACCAACAACATATGAAACATGCAAAATAAAAAACAGAATTAATTTTATTTGGCTAATATAGGTAAGCTATTCGAATAAAATATCTCCTCACATAATACAGAGTGCCAGCAATGGCACATCATTTGATTGAATATCCACTGTGAGTTGATTTCATTTCAAAGCTTAAAATATTTGAATCCCCAAGTCTAAGGGAAAGTTCTTCACTTAAAAATAAGTAGGGAGATGGATGTTCTATGCCTGAGTCCCATTCCTGATGAGCCCCTCCACAAGAGCGGCTGCCTTTATATCAAATATTTTTTGATATAAAATACTGTCCATCCAACTCCATGCCACTTATTGGCACTTCTGAATTTTGTTTCTGGAGATATGATTTTCCTGAGGCTAATGGCATAAACAGAACCCTTCTCAGACTCTCAGACCAGATACGTTCATTCCTTCTCATGCATTAATCCACTGGCTTCTGACATGCATGTGGTGTGTGTTACTGCCTGGAGCTAGCAATCTTGCATCTAATCCCTGCCGGTTGGTCCAGGGATGCTGAGCACCCACATCCAGGGGGAGAAGATGTCCAATCTCAGTTATACCTCTACTACATTATTAAGTTATCTTGTCACAGATCTTTGAAGGGAATTTAAAAGTTCATCTTTGAAGCCCAAAAGTTGCTCAAGAAGATCACCATTACATTATTGAGAATGTGCACAGTGACTCAAGGATGGAAGGCATGTCCGTACCAATGCAGAGGGGAGACGGGTAGTTCCAACGCCGCACGGTCCCCGGCATACAGGAGATGTGGGAACGGCCCTGCTCGAGAAAAGATGGAACAAAACTCACTAGCTGAACATGGAGTACTGGAGGCTTCAGTGTTTGCAAGAATATCTGTATTCTCTTTGGTTTTCCCTTTTGATTTAATTACAAATGTAAAAAATATCAAACCCGTGAAATCTATTCTACTAATGTGTATTAATGAATCTCATATTTGGAATCAAAATAGAAAAAAAAAACATAATCACTGTACTTCTTGTCACTAAAATAAAAATCTTGTAATGTGCTTTTCAATGGTCTGTATTTCTGCCAAGATGCTTTCCTAATGCTTAAGATGCTGAACTGAATTGACCAAAGTAAGTCTTTTTTTTTTAAGTCATCAAAAGTTTTGGTCAAATGATTAGGAAATATTAGGTGTTGAAGCGTGAAATGTCAGTGGTAAGTAATCTGCTTATGCAAAGGTAACTTTCATGGTTGCCTATGGTTCACAAGCAACTCACACAAGCTTTATCGTTCAGCAAAAAATTGGGTCAGTTCCTCCTTTGTTGGAGAAAAAGGGAGACTTAATATTCATTTTATTATCAGCTTCACAAGCTGTCAAATTAATGCTTCTGCAATGAAATTAATCCTCATTGCTCAGGGTCTCTTTAGCCTTTAAATATATGAAGTTTTCAACTTTCAGCCTTCAAAAAATTTGTCCTGTTCTTCCTCTTTCAAAAATCAGACAGCAGTGGGTTAAATTCTCAGTGCTTTGGGTTAAAATTTCTTTTATGATGAAAGAGAAAGTAGCAAATGGGCATCTCTGTGTACAGACTATTCATGTTTACTGTCTTCCTCATTGTGACTTGGTGGGCTTATGTGACACGTGTGCTAACCTTGTGAATTTCCATTTGCCAAACAAAATTGGCACAGAGGCAGATGACAAACACATCTTTAGCTCATGTTAAATAATCCCAGCCATGTTGGGAACGCATCAAACAAGAATTTGCACTAAGGCTGTTATCAATGACAAACCAATTCCCCAAGCTTAGGAAGATTTCACACTCGATTTGTCTGCCACAGAACTCATTTACTCCTATTTCCTAACATTCTTAAAAGTTGCTACAGTACAGGAAGACTACATTTATACTTAAAGAAGACACTCAGGACAATGCTTTTCCTGCCAAATTTCATGCTCTGTGTCTTCTCATTCTCTGATCTATTATGTTATCTTTAACAAATTTATTTCTGAATTTTGGACAAACACAAAGTATAAAAGCCTTTAGAGACATTTATGGAAGACTACTAATAAAATGGTTATATACAGGGTACATTTTGTTATTGATTCCAACAAAGATATTTCATAGTAGTGATTTCAGCTAAAATTTTTATACTGGATCCAAAACAAGACAGGAATTTGTGTATTTATTTATTAGCTTAAAATGGGAATTTTCTTTTTTTCATCTTTTAAAAGAAAAGCGAAACAGGTTTAGAGAAAAGGAAATCATTAATCCTGCAGATATCCGGGATTGATTTTTGATGCATCCCGTCTCTGCAGTTTTAGCGTGAATCACACTAGGCAGATGCATTTATAGACATTTGTGCATAAATCATACAAGGAACAGTGCTTTTCATGAATACTGTAATTTATGCACACTGCCAGTCCAAATATATTAGTATGTTAGCAAAATTCCCAATTGTTAGCAATTTGAAAAGTCTAGCATCCTTTTTAACTCATGTGAGTGAGAGAAAGTCACAGCTTGTATACTCAATGCTTGATGCTGTTATGAAGGGAAATAAAAAAGTCTTAGTTTGCATTTGAAAACCTGAGCCAAGTGGCCTGCCTGGGCTCCACAGATGTGTGCCTGCAGGCTTTTATCTCCAAGTAGCACATTAAACAATTCATTATAAGAAATGTCTTTACTAAATAACCCTTTCTAGTTTCTTCTCTGAGGGCTGGAGAAGTCTCCCTCATAAAAGGATGCTGGCAGTAACTGCAAAGTGTCATCATAAAAGTGTAGAAAGAAGGGGGACATAAGTGAGGGAGACCAAGTGACAGCCCGTGGGATCTGGAGAAACGGAGGCAACATGGTATTTACATGGTTTACGTAAATTTATGAAGGGCCTCCCCCCAAAAAAGAAAAAAAAAACAACCAAAGACATATTAACAAAAAGCCTTGTCAGTATAGAGTGAGGTGTTCCTCTAAATGAAACCCTTGGGCTGTGACTTATAATTCTTTTTACTGTAACACATGAAATGGGAAATTTCTGTCTTAAACAATCAGTTACCACTGCCTTCATGTGCTTGGTTACAAACTTGCTTCCATGGCAGACCTTTCAGCAAAGCTTTTTCAGTAACTGTCCTACTTTCCAAGTGTCTGCTCACCTTTCTCCAGAGCCAAGCATTACTATAATACCCACAAAGATCTATACAGGCAGGTGGTAGGCTGTTTTGGTGAAGGTGTCTATGTATCTTGATGTTTACTTCCAATAGTAGCAATGCTGGCTTTCATTTACTGAAGTATCAGGCATTTTGCCAAGGTTTTCTCAGACTGAGAACCCAGGCTGACTTCTGCACACGGCCCCTGTGGATCTGCCGGCTACTCTGCCCCTGATTCCTTCCAGGTCCTGGCTCACTTCCCCCTCCCCATCAAAGATGAGCCCCCAGTGTCCACACCATGAAGCTGTGTGAGACTAATGTGGGTTTGTACACAAAGCACTTGACAGGCAGGCCATCAACTTCCTGCGATTTGTCTCAGTTCTGCAAAAGATTTACTCCAGCACACACGCAGAAATGCAATCACATACTACACTGTCATTTCACTGCTGTGTCATTAAGACTTCTTTCTGATGATTTCTCAAGCTTTATTTAAGTCGGTTACAGAATATGACTAAAAATAATGCTCTTGAAATACTATCAGCTTCAGTGTTATAATAAGCAAACAGCAAAAAGTACTCTTTTACTTGAATTAACTGAAACGTAGAAACATAAGTAGGCTTAAATATTTCTATTGGACTTTGGAAAAAATATACTTGTTTCGATTGCAGTGTCCACTGTTGGTAAGAATTATACATGAATTATGCTAAAGGACAGAGATAAACTATTTTGGGAATATACTTATTTGTGGTTAACTCATAAAAATAAATAACTGGAAAATAAGTAATGTTACTATACACTGATTTATAAAATGTTTATTACAACTTTAATATAAAAAAACTTTTAATAAAAAACCCAATAAAATATTATTAGAAATCTGCTTAATGTTTCTCAAAAATTGTTTAAGTCTATCATTTGAGCCCCATATTTACCTGACACACAAATGGACCCTTGATGATTTGTTGAACTAAATCATAAGAGCAGCTTGAAATGCAGGACCAGCACGAGACTCAGAGCCAGTCCAATAATCGGGTTGCTGGGATTATACTATTAACTAGACTGTGTCACTGCTTTGTCCCTTAGAATTTTATCTGTATAGTTACTGGGAGACTACACATTTCATTTTGAAATAAAATTATTATGACTAGAATATACTCAACCTTGAAAGGATCTTTTATCATTTAGAAGCTATTTCTGCATCATCATTGAATTTACCTGTATGCATGGTTAATTCAAGAGCTCTGATTCACAAACTGAGTGAGAAACTAAGTTAGGTCTCTGTGTGCACATCGTGGACTTTGTCTTAGGTGAGCTGGCTGAGGATCACCATGCTGAGTCCATTATCAAGAACTTCAACAACAGAAGGAAATACCTGCAGCGTGTACCCAGGCTCGCACTGGAAGGACAGCACATCATTCACCATGTATCGGTCTCCAGTTTTGATGCCGTTACTGGGAAGGGCTGGCTCTTGGCAAGCCGCGAGGCCCACGGCTATGAAAATGCAAGACACAGACTTACAAGCCACGTAGAATAAACAGTGATCTTATTATTCAAATAGCAAAACAGTGTTTCTCTGTTGCTTTTCTCCTGTAGAAATGAACAAAAATGTTAACTCTCTCTTGTTTACCAAGAACATTTTAACTTCCAATCAGCTATGAGCTAAATCATAAATATTGGTTTGTTTCATTTTCATCATGTATTGAATCTAGCATTTCTTGAAAGAATAAAATTCTTTCTTTCCACATTTAGCATAAAACATACCAATTCTAATGCATACACATTTTAAAAGATCTTTAAAGAAACTGCTTCCTAGATGCAAACACCTATGATACGGCTCCTTTGTTTTTTGTTTTTCAAGCATATTTAGCAGTCTTTTTGAAAAAGTTTAACTGTGAATCTGGGAATTCTATCTTTCTGGAAAAATATGAGAACAAATATTTTATATTCAGTCTATATCTTTCTTATTTAAAGACAATAACAACAACTAAGTGGGAACTTTCCTAAATGGAGTTGCCTGTAGTTAAGGCGCTAACAAACATGTTTTAATTGCATCATATAGTATTGGAATTAAGCTTAGAATATCAGACAAATGAACTCTAAGGAACATTTAACATTGACAGTTATTTGTATAAACTGTCCTACATTTTGAAGTGTGATGAGCATGGGATCCTGTAAAAGATACACACTCTGCGCCATACCCCAGAACTCCTGGCTCAGAATCTGCTTGGTAACATCATCCCTGGTGATTCTTATGTATTAAAGTTTGAGAACAATTTCAAGCCACGAGACACACAAATTTTGTCTGTGATAAGTGGGTGTGAAGTGTATTATAATATTTTCCTAAGTTGAAATTGATTTTTCCTTAAATGGTTGTATATCAAAAACTATAAAACACCACAGGCATTAAGTGGCAATATTTTTTATTCCTAGCATAATATTTTAAGCCATTTGGGATTTTCATATATGATAAAATTGCTAAATATGAAAAATATCATCACTTATACTCTTAATGTTTTTTTATTTGTATAAGTCTAATTTATCTCCCTCTTTTTTGTAACTTTAGAACATAAAATGCAACTATTCAGTATATTTAAATTTCACCTTTTTTTCTTCCAATCACAGATTGGCATGAACTCCTATTGTATACCATTGATTTTTTATTTGACCCTTAATAGATATTTAAATTAACTTTGGTACAAAATTTCTAACTATAATTTGAAATACCAAAATGATACATTATGATTTTGAAAACACTTGATAAATATGCATTTATTTTTGTCTAATATTTAAAGCACAGAAGAACTATACAAAAAAGATTGTCATGACACAGACAACCACAATGCGAAGTCAAGTGGGCTTTAGAAGTATCACTATGAACAAAGCTAGTGGAGGTGATGGAATTCCAGTTGAGCTATTTCAAATCCTAAAAGATGACACTGCAAAAGTGCTGCCACTCAATATGCCAGCAAATTTGGAAAACTCAACAGCCACAGGACTGGAAAAGCTGTTTTCATTCCAATCCCAAAGAAAGGAAATGCCAAAGAATGCATTTTTTGCATTCTACTGCACACTTGCACTCATATCAAACACTAGCAAAGTAATGTTCAAAACCCTCCAAGCTAGGCTTCAACAGTATGTGAACCATGAACTTCCAGATGTTCAAGGGGGATTTAGAAGGCACAGACACCAGATATTAAATTGCCAACATCCAATGTATTAGTGAAAAAGCAAGAGAGTTTCAGAAAAACATTGACTTCTGCTTTATTGACTATGCCAAAGCCTTGACTGTGTGGATCACAACAAACTGAAGAAAATTCTTAAAGAGATGGGAATACCAGACCACCTCACCTGCCTCCTGAAAAATCTGTATGCAGGTCAAGAGGCAACAGTTAGAATGGGACATGGAACAATAGACTGGTTCCAAATTGGGAAAGGATCATGTCAAGGCTATGTATAGTCACCCTGCATATTTAACGTATACGCAGAGTACATCACGTGAAATGCTGGTCTGGATGGATGAAGCACAAGCTGGAATCAAGGCTGCTGGGAGAAATATCAATAACCTCAGATATGCAGAGGACACAACCCTTATGGCAGAAAGTGAGGAAGAACTAAAGAGCCTCTTGATGAAAGTGAAAGAGGTGTTTAAAAACTAAACATTCAACATAAAAGGAATCCAGATTGGAAAAGAAGTAAAACTCTCACTGTTTTCAGATGACATGATCCTCTACATAGAAAACCCTAAAGACATCACAAGAAAATTATTAGCACTCATCAATGAATATAGCAAAGTTTCAGGATTCAAAATTAGCACACAGAATCCCTTGCATTCCTATATACTAACAATGAGAAAACAGAAAGAGAAATTAAGGAAACAATCCCATTCACCATTGTGATGAAAAGAATAAATCACTTAGGAATAAATCTACCTAAAGAAACAAAAGACATATATATAGAAAACTATAAAACACTGGTGAAAGAAATCAAAGAGGACACAAATAGATAGAGAAATATACCATTTTCATGGATTGGAAGAATCAATATAGTAAAAATGAGTATACTACCCAAAGCAATCTTTAGATTCAATGCAATCCCTATCAAGATACCAAAGGTATTTTTCACAGAACTAGAACAAATAATTTCACAATTTGTATGGAATTACAAAAAGCCTTGAATAGCCAAAGCAATCTTGAGAAAGAAGAATGGAACTGGAGGAATCAACCTGCCTGATTTCAGTCTACACTACAAAGCAACAGTCATCAAGACAGTATGGTACTGGCACAAAGACAGAAACATAGATCAATGGAACAAAATAGAAAGCCCAGAGATAAATCCATGCACCTATGGACACCTTATCTTTGACAAAAGAGGCAAGAATATACAATGGAAAAAAAGACAATCTCTTTACCAAGTGGTGCTGGGAAAACTGGTCAACTTCCTGTAAAAGAATGAAACTAGAACACTTTCTAACACCATACACAAAAATAAACTCAAAATGGATTAAAGATCTAAATGTAAGACCAGAAACTAAACTCCTAGAGGAAAACATAGGGAAAACACTGACATAAATCACATCAGGATCCTCTATGACCCACCTCCAAGAGTAATGGAAATAAAAGCAAAAATAAACAAATGGGACCTAATTAAACTTAAAAGCTTTTGCACAACCAAGGGAACTATAAGCAAGGTGAAAAGACAGCCTTCAGAATGGGAGAAAATAATAGCAAACGAAGCAACTGACAAAGAATAGATCTCAAAAATATATAAGCAGCTCCTGCAGCTTAATTCCAGAAAAATAAACGATCCAATCGAAAGATGGGCCAAAGAACTAAACAGACATTTCTCCAAAGAAGACATATAGATGGCTAACAAACACATGAAAAGATGCTCAACATCACTTATTATCAGAGAAATGCAAATCAAACCCACAATGAGGTACCATCTCATGCCAGTCAGAATGGCTGCTATACAAAAGTCTACAAAAAATAAATGCTGGAGAGGATGTGGAGAAAAGGGAACCCTCTTACACTGTTGGGAGGAATGCAAACTAGTGCAGCCACTATGGAGAACAGTGTGGAGATTCCTTAAAAAACTGGAAATAGAACTGCCTTATGACCCAGCAATCCCACTGCTGGGCATACATACTTAGGAAACCAGAATTGAAAGAGACACGTGTACCCCAATGTTCATCGCAGCACTGTTTACAATAGCTAGGACATGGAAGCAACCTAGATGTCCATTGGTAGATGAATGGATAAGAAAGCTGTGGTACATATACACAATGGAATATTACTCCACTATTAAAAACAATGCGTTTGAATCAGTTCTAATGAGGTGGATGAAACTGGAGCCTATTAAACAAGAGTGAAATAAATCAGAAAGAAAAACACAAGTACAGTATAGTAATGCATATATATGGAATTTAGAAAGATGTTAACAACGACCCTATATGAGAGATAGCAAAAAAGACACAGATGTAAAGAACAGATTTTGTACTCTGTGGGAGAAGGTGAAGGTGGGAAGATTTGAGAGAATAGCATTGAAACGTGTGTATTACCATATGTGAAACAGATCGCCAGTTCAGGATTGATGCATGAGACAGGGCACTCAGGGCCGGTGCACTGGGATGACCCTGAGGGATGGGATGGGGAGGGAGGTGGGGGGGGGGTTTAGGATGGGGGACACATGTACACCTGTGGCTGATTCATGTCAATGTATGGCAAAAACCGCCACAATATTGTAAAGTAACTAGCCTCCAATTAAAATAAATGAATTAATTTAAAAAAAAACAACAACTCTATATTCAGACATCTGAGATCATGGCATCCAGTCCCATCACTTCATGGCAAATAGATGGGGAAACAATGGAAACAGTGAGAGACTTTATTTTAGGGGGCTCCATTATCACTGCAGATGGTGACTGCAGCCATGAAATGAAAAGACTCTTGCTTCTTGGAAGAAAAGCTATGACCAACCTAGACAGCATATTAAAAAACAGAGACATTACTTTGCCAACAAAGGTCCATCTAGTCAAAGCTATGGTTTCTCCAGGAGTCATGTATGGATGTGAGAGTTGGACTATAAAGAAAACTGAGCACCAAAGAATTGATGTTTTTGAACTGTGGTGTTGGAGAAGACTCTTGAAAGTCCCTTGAACTACATGGAAATACAACCAGTCTATCCTAAAGGAAATCAGTCCTGAATATTCATTGGAAGGACTGATGCTGAAGGTGAGACTCCAATATATTGGCCACCTTATGCAAAGAACTGACTCATTTGAAAAGACCCTGATGATGGGAAAGATTGAAGGCGGGAGTAGAAGGGGACGGCAGAGGATTAGATGGTTAGATAGCATCACCGACTCAATGGACATGAGTTTGAGCAAGTTCTGGGAGTTGGTGATGGACAGGGAAGCCTGGTGTGCTGCAGTCCTTGTGGTCACAAAGAGTCAGGTATGACTGAGCAACTGAATTGAACTGAGCATTTAGAGCAAGATACAGAGGATCTTTGTAGATATAGTTAAAATGAGCATATTTTTTTCTCAACTTATCATACTTGTCATTTCACCTTGCATTGTGTATGGTTTCCAAACTTCAAAAATAATATGGTATTCTAACGAGACAGATTAAAATAATAATGAAGATAATAATCAAAGAGAGAGGAAAGCAGATCCAATAGACAGCTCGGTACAGTTGCATTATCTGGCACAGCAAAGAGGTTGAAGGACAGATAATGCTGATGTATGAGCCTTTGGTATACAGCAGGTCCTCATAAACAACCTATGGAATACATAGGTTATGCCTTAATTCTGGAAAGCAAAAGAAAATTTCCAAGCATATTGTTCACTGTAACCAATTAAGCAACAATCATTCTTTTGGATAATACAGAAGTGTTGTTCACAATCCCTGTAAACCCATAATCCAAAAATGGTATTAAACGTCAGACAACATGCTGTAAAACAGGTGAAGAAAGAACTCACAACTTCACTTGAGGAGATCTCTTGAGAGGTTGACAGAAAGTGAAATAACTGTTAAATGTCATGATCACATAGACCTAAACCTTCATGTGTCACCCGGACACACTAAGGCTTCTATACAACACTGCTTAATGTCCACACTGTTCCTGACAGCAAAGAGTATCTATAAAGAAAGGGCCTTAATAAGTAAACAGTATGCAAAGAAAAGAAACTACTTGTTTAAGTCATTTTCTAAGAAGTTTAGCATATGTGTAGAGCTAAAAATTATTTTATCTGTAAATTGTGGGCAGGTTTAGTCCACAGAATAAATGCTATTCTATTCCTTCTATTTAACAGATTATAAGATCTGTCTGAAAAACAGATCTTTTCAAAGCATAGGGACTGTATGTCTAATGTCAAGAAAAGAGATCCCATGAAACTGGGGGGAGTAGAATTTTTAAATGTGACTGAAGTAATTATTCTTAAAGCTCAACATTCAGAAAACGAAGATCATGCCATCTGGTCCCATCACTTCATGGGAAATAGATGGGGAAACAGTGGAAACAGTGTCAGACTTTATTTTTGGGGGCTCCAAAATCACTGCAGATGGTGACTGCAGCCATGAAATTAAAAGACACTTACTCCTTGGAAGGAAAGTTATGACCAACCTAGATAGCATATTCAAAAGCAGAGACATTACTTTGCCAACAAAGGTCCTTCTAGTCAAGGCTATGATTTTTCCAGTGGTCATGTATGGATGTGAGAGTTGGACTGTGAAGAAGGCTGAGCACCGAAGAATTGATGCTTTTGAACTGTGGTGCTGGAGAAGACTCTTGAGAGTCCCTTGGACTGCAAGGAGATCCAACCAGTCCATTCTGAAGGAGATCAGACCTGGGATTTCTTTGGAAAGAATGATGCTGAAGCTGAAACTCCAGTACTTTGGCCACCTCATGCGAAGAGTTGACTCATTGGAAAAGACTCTGATGCTGGGAGGGATTGAGGGCAGGAGGAGAAGGGGATGACAAAGGATGAGATGGCTGGATGCATCACTGACTCGATGGATGTGAGTCTGAGTGAACTCTGGGAGTTGGTGATGGACAGGGAGGCCTGGAGTGCTGCGATTCATGGGGTCGCAAAGAGTTGTACATGACTGAGTGACTGAACTGAACTGAACTGAAGTAATTATTAGTTTAAAACATTATTATAACTTTAAATGTTTTATGTAATTGCAATGATAATAACAAAGAAAACATTTCTCTAATACACATAAAGAGAAATGAGAAAGAAAATAAAATGTCACTACAAAAACACCTATGAGACCAATAAATGGAGTATAAGAGGAAAATAGAGACAAAAATGCTATGATATACAGAAAACTATTTTTTTCCCAGTAGTTATGTATGGTTGTGGGAGTTGGACCATCAGAAGGCTGAGTGCTGAATAACTGATGCTTTTGAATTGTGGTGCTGGAGAATACTGTAGAGAGTCCCTTGGACACCAGGGATATCAAACCGGTCAATCTTAATGGAAATCAACCCTAAATATTCATTGAAAGGACTGATGCTCAAGCTGAAACTCCAAAACTTTGGCCACCTGATGCTAACAGCTGACTCACTTTATCTGTAGAGTCAAAGGTAGGTATCCTTTGTAGATATCCTTATCAAAATTACAAATGGCATTTGGGGCTTAAATAGGAAAAAAAAAAATCCTAAATTTCACATGGAATCTCAAGGGACACCAGACAGCCAAAACAATCTTGAGAGAAAACAAACTTGGGGGCCTTGTGCTTCCCAATTTCAGAAAATACTTATGAAGCAGCAATCAAACAAGTGTGATACTGGCATTAAGATAGATACATAGACTGATGAACAGAAGAGAGTGCTAAAAATAAATTCTTACATATATGACATATGTAATGATCTTCTCCTAGATGCTAAGATTACACCCTGGAGAAATGAGAGTCTCTCCAACAGATAGTGTTGGAAAAACTGGATAGGAAGGTGCAAAAGAATAGAGCTGGGATCTTACATTACACCATGTACCAAAATTAACTCAAAATGAATGAAAGATCCAGACAAAGACTTGAAACTCTAAAACTAAAATAAAACAGGGGAAAAGCTTCTGGACATTAGATTTGGCAATGATTTCTTGAATACAACACAAAAGCACAGGCAACAGAAGCATAAAGAGACAAATGGGATTACATCAAACTGAAAAACTTCTGTGTATCAAAAAAACAATCAATAGAGCAAGAGTCAACCTATGCATTGAGAGAAAATGTTTGCAAACCATATATCTAATAATGGTTGATATCTAGAGCATGCAAGGAACTTCCTACAACTAAACAACAAAAAATCCTCATTTTAAAAAATGAACAAAAGACTTGAACAATTATCCAAAAATACAAGTGTGTGTAACAAGCATATGAAAAGATGCTCAACATCACTAATTATTGGAATAATGCAAACTTAAACCACAATGAGATACCACCTCACACTCATTAGGATGACCATTAATAAAAGGAAAAAACAAGTGCTGGCAAGTTGTACAGAAACTAGACCCCTTGTGTACTGTCACTGACAACAGGAAATGTTGTAGCAGTTATTAAAAACAGTATGGAGCTTTCTCAGAAAACTGAAATATAATTAATGCATGGTCCAGCAACTCTATTTCTGGGTGTATATCCAAAAGAGGTGAAGTCAAGACTACAGTGAGGTATTGTGTTGAAAAAGGCAGAGATAGTAAAACCTGAAGGAAATCATGGCTAAAGTTCATGAGAATGTCAAGGTTTAGAGGAACTGACATTTAAAAATGAAAAGATAAATAGATGCTCAAATTAGGATTAAAAAAAAATGTGTTCTTGCTGATTCCACAGCTGTTATGAAGTATTGCAAAATCGCATGGTGAACTCTGGTAAAAACCCTCCAGGAAAGGAAATTTTGCTTCATTTGCATTTATTACATGGCACATAAAGACAACACTGATATAGGAAATTCAATAGTTTAGACAGTGGGAAGTAGCCCTGTCTCATTTTGCCTTCCAAAACTGCTTTGCTTCTTGACACTTGAAACTTTTCTCATCACCCACTTCATCCACTGATGTGACTGGCATCCACTCCCTTGAATCTACTGCCTTGATCAAAAGTCTGATAGGACTAAGGCTCTCATAAGTGATTAGCTGCTGGCTGGCTAAGTCACAGAGCCCCTAGTCACTACTTATTCCATTTCTTCCTTAGTTACCAAGAAAAATTTGTGAGACTGGCTGTAGAGTAGAGAATTCTTTCAAGTTTAACATCCAAAGGATGAATTTGATAGAATAGTCATGAACTTTAAGCAAGTGAGAAGACTCTGAAACCAAAGTAATGGTTAGAAAAATGGAATACTCATAATTTTCAAGTGACCACAATTTATCAATAAAATCATATTTTTTTTGCATGTGTGACTCATCTGCAGTATGTTCTCTGAAAGAACAAATACTCTCCACACTCACCCATTATTAAGGCATAGAGAATTTAAACGTGTATAGATAAAACCACTTCAAAAACTGATTAATACTTTCATGTCATTTTTCTACATTTGGACTCAGAAACCCACTAGGACTCAACAATTTTGCTTGTCCATAATATTCATAAACTCAGTTCACCTAAATGATATAGTATTTAACGAAAGTGAACACACTCAGACACTAAATGATCTATAAAATCATAATGAGGGTTGTGAGTTTAAGTTCAGTCACTCAGTCATGTCTGACTCTTTGTGACTTCATGGACTACAGCATGCCTGGAGATTCTCAAACTCATGTCCAACAAGTCAGTGATGCCTTCCAACCATCTCATCCTCTGTCGTCCCCTTTTCCTCCTGCCTTCAATATTTCCCAGCATCAGAGTCAGTTCTTTGCATCAGGTGGCCAAATTATTGGAGTCTCAGCTTCAGCATCAGTTCTTCCAATAAATAGTCAGGACTGATTTCCTTTAGGACTGACTGGCTTGATCTCCTTGCAGTCCAAGGGACTCTCTAGAGTCTTCTCCAACACCACAGTTCAAAAGCATCAATTCTTTGGACTCAGTTATCTTTATGGTGTAACTCTCACATGCATACATAACTACTGGAAAAACCATAGCTTTGACTGGATGGACCTTTGTTGGCAAAGTAATGTCTCTGCTTTTTAATATGCTCTCTAGGTTGGTCATAGCTTTTCTTCCAAGGAACAAGTGTTTTTTTCATTTCATGCCTTCAGTAACCATCTGCAGTGACTTTGGAGCCTAAGAAAGTAAAGTCTGTCACTGTTTACATTGTTTCTCCATCTATTTGGCATGGAGTTATGGTAGCGGATGCCATGATCTTCGTTTTTTGAATGTTGAGTTTTAAGCCAGCTTTTTCACTCTCCTCTTTCACTTTCATCAAGAGGCTCTTCAGTCCTTCTTCACTTTCTACCCTAAGGGTGGTGTCATCTGCATATCTTAGGTTATTGATATTTCTCCTGGCAATCTTGATTCCAGCTTGTGCTTCATTCATCCAGCCCAGCATTTCACATGATGTACTCTGCATATAAGTTAAATAAGCAGGGTAACAATATGCAGCCTTTACGTACTCCTTTCCTGATATTGAACTAGTTTGTTGTTTCATATCCATTTCTAACTCTTTCTTCTTGACCTGCATACAGATTTCTCAGGAGGCAGGTAAGGTAGTCTGGTATTCCCATCTCTTGAAGAACTTTCCACAGTTTGTTGTGATCTACACAGTCAAAGGCTTTGGCATAATCAATAAAGCAGAAGTTGATGTTTTTCTGGAACTTCTTCTATGATCCAACAGATGTTGGCAATTTGATCTCTGGTTCCTCTGCCTTTTCTAAATCCAGCCTGAATATCTGGAAGCTCATGGTTCACATACTATTGAAGCCTGGCTTGGAGAATTTTAGAGGGTTGCTTGCTATTGTAAATCAAGCTCTTTGCCATTCTCATAAAAATGTAGTCACACGGTAGTCTTCAACTGCAAATATCTCAATCAGTTTTTTTCATACATTTGTGTGCAAACCTGTACTGCAATTATCAAGGATTATGAGGAAAAATGGAGATGGAAATGGCAACCCACTCCAGTATTCTTGCCTGGGAAATCCAATGGACAGAAGAGCTTGGGGAGCTACAGTCCATGGGGTCACAAGGGTCAGACACAACTGAAGCAACTAAACCACCAAATTGAGAGGAAAAATACTGCTATAAATGAGAGGTACATTTGCAACAGACTCAGATAAGAAAATCAGCAATGCCAACAGCAAGTAATCCATAATTGAGCATAAAGTAATTAAAAAGGTCTACATGACTTTCATTTGCAAAGTTTTTTAGCGCCACACTTTTAAATAGTTTTTACTCATAAAATCATAAGATTCAATAAAAATCTAATGTTTTGAGTATTGATAAAAAATAACCATAAAAAATGTATTTGCTTTCTTTATTGCAGCTGCTAAGTCGCTTCAGTCATGTCCGAATCTGTGCAACCCCATAGACAGCAGCCCACCAGGCTCCGCCGTCCCTGGGATTCTCCAGGCAAGAACACTGGAGTGGGTTGCCATTTCCTTCTCCAATGCATGAAAATAAAAAGTGAAAGTGAAGTCGCTCAGTCGTGTCCAACTCTTCATGACCCCACGGACTGCAGCCTACCAGGCTCCTCCATCCATGGGATTTTCCAGGCAAGAGTACTGGAGTGGGGTGCCATTGCCTTCTCCTGCTTTCTCTATTACTCCTCATTTGAAAATAACTGGATGTAATTTCAGAAATCTGACTATGAGTGGATGGATGGACCCCATGGAGAAGTCAGTATTTTAAGTCACCATATCTTCGCAAAAAGTACTCAGATCAAATACACTTTCAAGGCCAGGCCCGAGGGCCTTATTTTGAGTTTGACCCAACTCTGCATCCATCAGCACTGCTGACTCCTCTGAGCCAGAGTACTAAACTGATGACTCCTGTGCCAATCACTTCTCCTGTGAGGATGCCCGCTCTCCTGTTGCTGTCCAGGTAGGTCTCTACTCAACAACCTAGTTGATCTGTTTGAAAAATAAGTCAGGTGATGTCACTTCCCTGACAGAAACCATTCAGTGTCTTCCAATTGTTTTCACAACAAAACCCTGGGCTGTGAGGTGGGGAACACTCTTCAACCAGCTCCTTCTTTTGCTCTTGTTACCTGCCTCTCCTTCAAGTGTTCTAAAGGCTCCCTCTGAGGTTGACATTTCTTCAGGAGTATAACAAGTGCTTTCCACCTGGGGTGCCCACTGATTGTTTCCTTTGGCTGCAATATGTTTCTGTAAGTTTCTTTGTGACTGAATGTTGGGTATTGTCTCATTCTTCCTTCAATAAATATTTTCAGTCTAAGAGCATTGCAGTTATTTGTACCTAAGAACTCTGTTCATTTGCGTCAAGGTTCTGAACACAATCTACAACCATCACAGTGCTTTCTTGTATATTATGCTCCCACAACTAAAATGTAAGTTCTGCATAAGTGAGACCATACCTGGTTGCCCCATGACACCATCTACAGAGGTTGGAGGACAGAGCAGGCATACATGAAATGCTCCAACAACTGGGGATGGATACAGTGACACCTACCATTTATTTTAGGGGGACAAGAATAGGGAAGGGGGAAAATTATCACCAAAAGGAGATGTAATCACAGCAAATGTGGACACTCTATGAAAACCATTCAAAATGGAAAATAATCAAACACAAAAATAGTCTCAAATGAGACACAAGTAGGGGTATGCACCTACTGACAACTTGAGTTCCAAAATTACTGTGGACTCGGACAGGAGCCATGAAATTAAGAGATGCTTGTTCCTTGGAAGGAAAGTTATGAGAAACCTACACAGCACATTAAAAAGCAGAGGCATCACTTTGCTGATAACAGTCCATGTAGTCAAAGCTGTAGTTTTTCCAGTAATCGTGTATAGATCTGAAAGTTGGACCTTCTTTATAGAAGGCTGAGTGCTGAAGAATTGATGCTTTAGAATTGTGGTTCTGAGCAGAAGACTCTTGAGAGATCCTTGGACTGCAAGGGGATCAAACCAGTCAATCTTAAAGGAAATCAATCCTGAATAGTCATTGGAAGGAGTGATGCTGAAGCCGAAGCTCCAACAGTTCAGCCACCTTATGCAAAGAGCTGACTCATTGGAAAAGATCCTGATGTTGGGAAAGATTGAGGGCAGGAGGAGAAGGGCATGACAGAGGATAAGATAGTTATATAGCCTTGCTGTTCAGTGGACCTGAGTTTGAGCAAACTCTAGGAAATAGTCAAGGACAAGGAAGCCTGGCATTCTGCAGTCTATGGGGTTGTGAAGAGTCAGACATGGCTTAGAGACTGAACAACAATAACAATTTGAAAGCAAACTCCTTTTTGTGTAGGCAACTCTCCGAGTCACGGTCTGAACAAGTAGCAGCAGAATTTGTCCAATGATTGATGATTCTCTCAACAGCAACCAGAGACTAGCTGATAAATAGAGTTAATGATGAGACCCACCTCTGAAATCAGTGTGGGGACAGTAGGTGGTGGTCAGCAGAGCTTAAGATTAAGCTTCAGTTCTGTACACTCTACCCTTTCCTTCCCAAATCTGTTAATGCCTGAAATTCCAAAGACATATCCAGGGACAACTGGAAAACTGAATTTCAATCCCTTTATTTTAGAAGACATCCAACTAAACACCCCAGGGATTAAGTAATTAAATCACATCTTTCACTTAAATGTGATCCTTGGTAAAATGCCAAAATATCACTGTTAGTAGGAAAGTTTTAATCAGTTACCAGATTTTTGTGTGTATTATTTTCAACCTCAAATAAAGTTAGGATTCTCCTGTCACCCAACAAAGATCTGTTACTATTGAATGCCTAAAATAGTCCTGTAAGAGAGACCTCATGTTACCAGAAGGGGCTCTGGAGCTGTCTGGAGTGTTAGATAGAAGTCAGGATATGCAAGACTTTAAACTCGCCCATGGTTCCTGGTGCAAGGACCATGGCAGGAGATAAAGAAGACATGAATTGTCAATTGGTGCTAATGATATAAATTTTAACAGGAGGCAGGAGTTGAGAGGGTCTCCGAATATATGGATCAACAAATGATTAACATACAGTTAAATACAAAAATGGGCTTAAACTGACATGATTAAGAAGATCAACTTATTACATGACTGAACAGCATGGCTTACTGGACACCCACTCTGGTGGAGGTACAGAGCTGTCATCTCTGGGTGCACAGAATGAAATACTCATAGATGCACCCTGGGACATATGAGGTGCCATCCTGTGCAATGTGTCATTGGACTGTGATGTTTATTTACACTCACCATTCAAGTTGAGAAACTTTATTAGTATTTTTAACATAGTACGTACAAGTGCCGTTAATATGTGTATTATTATAATCGGCTAAACCCCAAAACAAAATTTTTCATGTTTAAATAAATTTTTAAAATGTATTTTTTAAAATATAAATTTATTTTAATTGGAGGTTAATTAATGTGAAAAAAAATCTCCATTTGACTCTACCTTGTTAAAGATAAGCATTCATTTCAAACAAAGAAGGAGTCATTATTCTTACTTTTCCCTGAGTTTTTATTTTTTTCATAATAACAACAAATCACTAATTCCTTTTTTCCAAATAAATGTGCTACTACAATACTACTGTCTCTTTTTCTCTATCACATGAGGCTGTCATGGCCACAGCTTAGATGTTCCAGAGTCTGACCCATCTGTATATTGTCCTGTATCAAAGGGCCAGAGTCTGAGACATGGGAGATTAGCTTCCACATCGGAATATGTCCTCTGTTGGGCTACTGTTTAAAGAATAGCTAACTTTTCGGCTCTGTAGAACATTTGAAATTCACACTTCACAGTAGCTTCTCTATTTCATTTGCCTTCGAGGGGTCAAATATCATATCTCATAGACTCCAAAAATATTTTGTTAACTCCAATGGGTTTCCCAATAGTGAACATGAGAGGAAGAAGGTCTTTTGAGAAAGCTAGTACATAAAGAAAAGAAATTATTATGAAAATACTTCATAAATAGAATTATTTTGGTGCTGTTTAGACTCAGCGCCACATATTAGCACTAAAGAGGCTTGAATAATTGCAGTGGCTCTCACTGGAGGTCAAATACAGTCATTGGGTTTATGGCATTAACTTGGCATAGGTGCCACTGGATGAAGTCTTATATGGTTCCCTGTGGACCCAGAAATTATCTTCCAACTTAGCAAGATAGAGTGGTGAGTAAGCTCAGTCACAGTAGTGGGTCTAATTTAATAACCAAGGTGTTAGTAATGTGAAGTATGATCATTCAACAAGCACTGCCATCTGCACGAATCAGAATAAACAGTTTCTAATTCAAGCAATCTTTCAATGGAAAGTAATTCTCAACTAGATAAATTTATTCTAATAATATATTTATAATGTAAATATATATTAAATTTAATTCTATATCATTTATCTGTAAATATCTCTGTACTTTTTCACAGCTATGAAGAAACCTATCTTACTAACTTAAAGTTATGTGTATTACATGCTTAGTTTATGAGACTGTAGCAGTGTGTGTGTCTTTATGTGCCATTCGGTTCAGTTCAGTTCAGTTGCCCAGTCATGTCCGACTCTTTGCGACCCCATGGACCACAGCACGCCAGGCCTCCTGTCCATCACCAACTCCCAGAGTTTACCCAAACTCTTGTCCACTGAGTCGGTGATGCCATCCAACCATCTCATCCTCTGTCGTCTCCTTCTCCTCCTGCCTTCAATCTTTCCCAGCATCAGGGTCTTTGCAAATGAGTCAGCTCTTCGCATCAGGTAGCCAAAGTATTGGAGTTTCAGCTTCAACATCAGTCCTCTCAGTGAACATTTAGGACTGATCTCCTTTAGGATGAACTGGTTAGATCTTCTTGCAGTCCAAGAGACTCTCAAGGGTCTTCTCCAACACCACAGTTCAAAAGCATCAATTCCTCGGTGCTCAGCTTTCTTTACAGTCCAACTCTCACATCTATACGTGACTACTGGAAAAACCATAGCCTTAACTGTGTGCCATTAGGAGGTATTTTTTGGTTTTTGTTGTTAAACAAGAAAGGATAAAGAATGTGCATTAGATAGATTATATTTATAGATAGATGATTTTGTTTAAATCTGGTCATTCTAGAAAAACTTCTTCATGGTCAATCTAAATAAATAATTTGAGTACTCATCTATTTCCTGGTGGCTCAGACGGTAAAGCGTCTGCCTACAATGAGGGAGACCCGAGTTCGATCCTTGGGTTGGGAAGATCCCTGGAGAACGAAATGGCAACCCACTCCAGTATTCTTGTCTGGAAAAATCCCATGGATGGAGAGGCCTGGTTGGCTACTGTCCATGGGGTCGCCAAGATTTGGACACGACTGAGCGACTTCACTATCTATCTATCCTTGAAGTAGAGCAATTTTAACACCCACAAAAGACTTCCATTTCTACCTTGGATATAGAAATATGTAAAATAAAGTCTCAAGTCCACTTTAACAGTGAGAAAATTTAAACTACAAAATCATAGCCATTGTTGAACTCATCGGGGAGCTGAGGTTTCAAGTACCTAGGTGACATCAGTTCCCAAGGATTAGTGCCTCCAAGGGGAGGCAGGGCACATGAACTGTCACTGTGATGGATCACAGGAGAGAAAGGACCGACTTCCAGAGGCAAGGATAGATTAGCTATCATCTTAGCAATGGCCAGTGCCCAGCATGGGTCTCCAGCTGCTCAGGGTCCCAGACAGAGGGAGGTTCTGCCCTTCTGTCCTTGCATCTCTGCCAAGTAATTAAGAGAAACACTGGGGGCCTGGTAGAGCCTAGAATCAGCCTCTCCCTTACCAACCCTCACCACCACCAAATATCATTGTTTCTGTGGACAGGGGCATGGAATCCCATGCATTTCCCCACATTTTCCTCTTTCAGAAAAGAAAGTTTAACCACTTTCAGTAGCAAAAACCTGTTGTCTCCAGGGCACAAGAAGAGAGGCACTGCAGCTTGGAGAAAGGTATATAGAGAAAGTCTACATCTGGGGTGTAGTAGGAGAAACTGTGAGCTTAAGATCCTCTATCAGTACCAAGACCACGGTCTTCTGACACTAGGGGACAGTCAGGAAATTCTCTTCAAATACAAGCGATAGGTAGAAGCTTACAACCTCAGGAGGGTGGGCAAGATTGCTGAGAACACCCCATCCCACCATGCATAGACTCTCAGGGTCTGACTTTGGCTGGGAGAGAACTACCTTGATACCAGTGTAAGCTTAACACGGAGTAACAAGCAGCAGCATCTACTACTGGGGAGATACAGAAGTCTGGAAAGATACCATCTCTTTGGGAAAGGCATTTAGGGAAGACTGATAGCTAAGGTTGGAGTAATGACTGAGAAAAAGCCTCCAACTAGGACTTGGCAGTTGCAGCTCACCACTGAGGGATCTGATGCTCTGAAAGTAACCATAGCAACAACAGAACTCAAACCCACGGCAACTCCTGATTCGACAGGCTAACATAAGTGGTGCCCATTCCTAGCACAAATATTAATAGCATCACTGATTCAATGGACATGTGTTTGAGCAGACTTAAGGAGATAGTCAACAACAGAGGAGTCTGTCGTGCTGCAACCCATGGAATCACAGAGTCAGACACGACTTAGCAACTGAACAACAATAAAGTGGTGCGCATCTACTCATGGTGCCCATCTTTAATAAAGTATTCAAGAGAAAAAAAACACTTTGTCTAGAGATAAAGTGGTCAGACTTTGCACAGTCATATAGTGGCATATTGGGCAGATACATCAAATATAAAAATGTGTTAAAACGCCTAGTGGACAAGATAGCATTCAGGAAGAGATGGAGAAATTATGGCAGAGAGACTAAGTATAAGAAAGTGGCAAGTGGAAATTCAAGGGGGAAAACACAATATCTGAGATGAATTATTTCAGTGGACTCATTAGCAGACTTAACATAGCCAAGGAAAGACTCAGAGAATCAAAGGTTAATAGCAACTGCAAAAACTGGAGCACACACATAGAGTGTGAATAAAACAGAATTGCAACCAAGAATTGTGATACAATATCAACATGTCCAATAGACATGCGAATGGAGTTGCCCCAAAAAAACACGAAAGGAGACTGTGGGAAAGAAACATTTGTAATGATAATGGTCAAGACTTTTTTCATAAATATTATAATGGAAGACATTAAACCTTAGATCCAAGAATGTAAGGGTCACTGAACAGGATGAATATCACGTGTGCATGCACATGTGCGTGTGCACACACACACCTAGACACACCACAGTCTATCTGATGAAAATAAAAGATAAAGAGAAATTTATAAAGGAAGCCAGAAAACAGGGACAAACACATAGCCAGAAGAATCACACCTTACTTCTCATCACAAACTAAGCAACGAGAAGACCATGAAGTGGCGTATCTTACGTGTGCGTGTGCGTCACGTGCTAAGTTGCGTCTGCCTCTTTGTGACCCTGTGGACTGTAGCCCCCCAGGCTCCTCTGTCCATGGGATTCTCCCAGCAAGAATACTGGAGTGGGTTGCTATTTTCTCCTTCAAGGGCTCTTCCTGATGCAGGGATTGAACCTTTGTCTCCTGTACTGGTAGGCAGATTCTTTACCACTTAGCCACCAGGGGAGCCCTACTTTTTAACATACTGAAAAATGACTTCTGACCCAGATTTCCAAACCCAGCCAAAATATCTTTCAAAAAATGAAGGTAAAATGAAAAACAATAGCTGGGAAAATTCATTGTCAGCAGACCTGCCCTATAAGAAGAATTGAAGGAAGTTCTTTAGACAGAAAAAAATTAAATGAAAACTTGGATTCACCCCAAGAAAGAGCTTCATAGATGCTAAAAATAAGGTAAATATAAAACATTTATTTTCTTATTTTATTCACTATGAAAGATAAATATTTAAAGCAAAAAAGTAGAAAAATATTTGTAGGTTTTATAATATGCAACTTAAAAACTTGTACTTCTAATTTCTTCTATCCATCCTTCATGTTATTGTTATTTTACATTTTATTTTTGCAAAAACAACAATAACATGAGGGATGGATAGAAGAAATTAGAAGTACAAGTTTATAAGTTTCACTAGACACAAAGTGAAATAATATTATTTGAAGGTAAGATGGGTTATATTAAAGAATATATTTTAAACTTGTCTAGAGAGACCCTTAACGTTTTTAAGACTTTTCTCTAATAAGACCATAGTGGAGATAAATTGGAACTTAAATAAAAGATTCAATTAAACAAAATGCTATCAGAAAAAGAGGGAAAACATCAATAAAATACAAATAGTATCAATAGCAACACTCCATCAGGGTTTGGGTGTTTCATCTTATTTGTCCTCTTCCCACCAAATTTCAAATAAAAGTGTTTGCTTTTTGTTTGAAAAATTCCTGTCAGTGTTCATTTGGAATTATGGACTGTTATGATTAACAGGGGGTTTCTCTGTTGGCTCAGTGGTAAAGAATCTGCCTGCACTGCAGGAGCTGCAGGAGACTTGGGTTCAATCTGTGGGTTGGGAAGATCCCCTAGAGAAGGAAATGGCAACCTGCTCCATGATTCTTGCCTGGAGAATCCCATGGATAGAAGAGCCTGGAGGGCAAAGGTTCATAGGGTTTCAAAGAGTCGACATGACTAAAGTGACGTGCACACAAGCACCTAATTAACAGTATCTGGCCTTCATTTCATGTGAGAAACTCACACTTCTCAGATGGAAGCAGAAGTGGACTAGCTGTAACAGCTCAGGTTTCAGGATCAGACCACCTGCATCTCCAAGATTGAGTCCCAAGCCCCTTTTTCTCTTCCACACACCATTCAGCTACTAGCGGCAGGCGGTGTCTCCCTTAGTACAGAAGGGCGGTCTGTGTGCTCTTCCTGATTGGACGGTTGTGATTCTTGGGCAGGTGCTCATTTGCGATGAAACACATCTGTGTCTACATGTGTTCCTTCTGTAAGTCGTTAGCAGTCCGACTCTGACATGAGCGGGCTGA
The DNA here is from genome assembly GCF_002263795.3 of Bos taurus. Classification (NCBI taxonomy): domain Eukaryota; kingdom Metazoa; phylum Chordata; class Mammalia; order Artiodactyla; family Bovidae; genus Bos; species Bos taurus. The sequence goes on from NC_037354.1 coordinate 2,364,675, forward strand.
ACGCATGAGGGGCTCTGTTTCTTCTCCTTAAAGGCCTAGTGTTAGTCGCTCAGTCATGACTGACTCCTTAAGATCCCATGGGCTGTTGCCCACCAGGCTCCTCTGTCCATAGGATTTCCCAGGCAAGAACACTGGGGTGAGTAGCCATGCCCTTCTCCATGGGATCTTCCTAACCCAGGTCTCCTGCATTGCAGGCAGATTCTTTACCATCTAAGCCACAGAGAAGACCTTTTAAAACCTAAGCATACCTCATGGAGTTGTTTTGAGGAGAATTGAATAAATAGCTGTAACACGTTTATGGCAGGACCAGGAACAGAGCTTGTTGCTGCTTTTACTCTTATTTCATGGGTATATATTTTAGTGAAAAATCTGAATTGAAAGATGTGCAGACTGGAAATACACAATTTAAGGTAGTCCCTTTGCTGTCCACCTGAAACTATCACAGCATTGTTAATCAGCTATATACTCCAGTACAAAATTTAAAACAAAATTAAAAAGAAAGGGCCAGAGAGCAAAAAAAAAATGTTAGAAGGTTATGAATATTAGACAATTTTTGACAACTTACTTCAACAATCCTTATGTTGTTTGATATTCACCTTAATAAGAGTAATTCTACAAACACTTTGTATAATCCAAATTTTACACTGACACATAGAACAGAGAAATGACTGCCTTGAAACACACAGAAGATAATGGCATGATCCTCAGAATACTATTAGTGTCCAAAAACAATGACTCAGTAAAGAAACTCAACAAAAGAAAACGTAGCATTCTGTGTGGCCAAGTAAAAAAATAAGTAGATTAAGTAATGAAACAAGGCCTTAGATCCTTGAACAAGATTAATTTCAGTGAGCAATACATTCATCTTTCTTTTAATAAATTTAATTGAGAATGAGATGAAATGCAGGTGATTACTATTAATATATTGTTGGAGCTGAGGTATGTGTGAGTCATGGATAATATTTCATGGTAATTGTAGACTAATTATTTCAGTAGCTCCTCTTTCTATAAGGAGTGAATGAAGAGTCAGAAGCCACAAGATCACTTTGAGAGGAAGAGATGGGCACATTGATCAAATCTAACGCTGCTAAAAATATTAGTGAATTTACTGACACTATCATAAATAAGGTTTATAGTTTCCTATCTACAGATGTTCACCATATGTATCAAAGTAGTGATTTTTCCAGACATATTCTACATAAATAACATCCACAGTATCATTTTATGCTGTCACTAATGCAGTCCCATTCAAATAAATTGGAATAAACTTGCATACAAATGCCGGTAATAAGTAAGGAAATTCAACCGGAATGCAAAACAGCCCTGTGGTTTGTGTCTGGTTCAGAATATTTATCATCAGCTGGAAATCTGGCCATTCAAATACATGCACGCATTTACATCCCAGCAAACTGTTTATCTCAATTCAAAGGATCACTTATTAAAGCTTATCCATGTATTTGCTTATTTGCAACTGCTTATTAAACGAGATGAATATCAACATTAAGCATTTTTAGTGCTTGAAAACACGTCCTAAAATAAACTTCACTCTCATTGGAAATTCTGATTTCGCTTTTCCAAGGTTTACCTGCATAATCAAATGTCAAAGTGGATTTGTGAATCTGACCTTTGTCATCCCATTTATCAGACTATTAACTCAGTCTCACATCCATTTTTTAAAAGGTTAACATCTCCTTTGCGTTACCTTCTTCCAATTAAAATGAATAATACACAAATGTAGGCACTGAAGGGGCTGCTCTGTGCCGGTCCCATTCTAACAGCCTCTGAGACTAGAAATAGAAAGAGCTTATGACCATAATCTATTTGGAAATTATGACTTCTACATTTTTGGATCCTTATCTGAGTATTTTCTACCACTCACAAGAAAAACTAGCAATATTACCAATGGGTATTTTGAACTTTTTCTCTTTTTAACACAAACAGCCTGAAAGCAAAGCCAATGTTTTATCGAATTATTCCAGATCCTAACTTCTTCATTTCCCTATAAATTTTTCTTTCACAATATAATTATGTTATACAATATAATATAATAAGATACAGTTCAAATAATGATATATTATTATAGTATTATGATATAATTATGTAACAAAATATTATATTAATATTTATGTAATAACAATATAGTTCATAGAGATTGGTTTTGTAACACTCAACTACATGGAACTTCTAAACATAACTTTAGAACAAAATTTCACTGTGTAATAAGGGCAGGGATCCATTTCCCCTTTAAGAAAATCACTCAGTGTCACAGGGAAAGCCAGATGCAGAGACAGGGGAGCTTACTTTTGTACTCCAGGTGGAAGCCAGCAGCGGCCACACTGATGTCTGACTGGAAGTGCAGGTAGAGCTGGTTGGATGTGCTATTGAGCAGCGCTGGCACCGTGGTACCTGCGGGAAGGGACACAGGCTGGGCTTTAATATCAGGCATGCATTCACTTCTCCCATTAGAAAGTCATAAGAATATCACACTAAGTGCTGTAAGTCAGAGAAGGATATATATGCTATCACTTACATGTGCAATCTAAAGCAGAATACAAATGGATCTAATTACAAAATAGAAACAGACTCACAGATACAGAGAATACATTCAAGTTTCCCAAAGTAGAAAGGGAGGCAGGGAGGGATAAATTCAGAATTTGAGATTAGCAGATACACATTCATGTATAAAATAGACAAACAACAATGATAAACTGTTTAGCACAGGGAACTATATGCAGTAACTTATAGTAACCTGTGATAGAAAATAATCTGGAAAAATACACATTATTCAAGAGAATCACTTTGCTGTACACTGAAGCAAACATCATTCTGTAAGTCAATTATATTTCCACAAAAAAGAAAACACTGAGGACATTCGTTTCGGTGTACAGATCCCCTTAGCTTGTCTGATCGTCACATATTTAATCCAAGTATTGGCTTTGATCATTACAGTTTGAGCTACTCTCTTTTTCCACGCATGGTAAGAAGTTCCTTTTCTTTTTTTTCACTTTGAGATGGTTTTATTCCTTGCCTCCTGTACAATATTATGGACCTCTGTCCACTGCTCTTCAGGCACTCTGTTTACAAGATCCAATCCTTTGAATCTGTTCATCATCTCCACCGCATAACATAGAGGATTGATTTATCCTGTACCTAACTGGCCGAGTGGTTTTCCCCACTTTCTTTAGTTTAAGACTGAATTTAGATATGAGGGGCAGATGATCTGAGCCACAGTCAGCTCCAGGTCTTGTTTTTGCTGACTGTATACAGCTTCTCCATTTTCAGTTACAAAGAATGTAATCAATCTGATTTCAGAATTGACCATTTGGTGATGTCTATGTGTAAAGCCATCTCCTGTGTTGTTGAAAAAGGGTGTTTGCTATGACCAGTGTACTCTTTTGGCAGAATTCTGTTAGCCTTTGCCCTGCTTTATTTTGTACCCTAAAGTCAAAAATGCCTGTTACTCCAGGTATCTCTTGACTTCCTACTTTTGCATTCTAATCCCCTATGATGAATGGAAAATAATTTTTTGGTATTAGTTTTAGGAGGTTTTCTAGGTCTTCATAGAACTGATCAATTTCAGCATCAGTGGTTGGGGCATAGACTTGGATTACTGTGATGTTGAATGGTTTGCCTTGGAAATGAACCGAGATCATTCTGTTATTTTTAAGTCTGTACCCAAGTATAGCATTTTGCACTCTTGTTGATTATGAGGGCTATTCATTTCTTCTATGGGATTCTTGCCCACAGTAGTAGATAAAATGTCATCTGAATTAAATCCACCCATTCTCATCCGTTTTAGTTCACTGATTCCTAAGATGTCCATTTTACTCTTGCCATCTCCTGCTTGACCATGTCCAGTTTACCTTGATTCATGGACCTAACATTCCAGGTTCCTATGCAAAACTGTTGTTTACAGCATCAGATTTTGCTTTCATCACCAGACAGATCCACAGCTGAGCACCGTTTTGCTTTGGCCCGGCCGCTTCGTTCTTTCTGGAGCTGTTAGCGGTTGTCCTCTGCTCTTCTCCAGTAGCACGTTGGGCACCTTCTGACCTGGGGGCTCATCTTTCGGCGTCATATCTTTTTTGCCTTTTTATACAGTTCATAGGGTTCTCACAGCTAACATACTGGAGTGGTTTGCCATTCCCTCCTCCAGAGGTCTGTCATATTGTACAGGAGGCAGTGGATAAAACCATCCACCAAAAAAGAAATGCAAGAAGGCAAAGTGCTTATCTGAGGAGGCTTTACAAATAGCGGAGGAAAGAAGAGAAGTGAAAGCAAAGGAGAAAGGGAAAGGTATACCCAACTAAATGCAGAGTTCAGAGAATAACAAGGAGAGACAAGGGGGCCTTCTCCAATGAACAATGCAAAAAAAAGAGGAAAACAACAGAAAGGGGAAGACTAGAGATCTCTTCAAGAAAATGAGAAATCTCAAAGGAACATTTCATCCAAAGAGGGGCACAGTAAAGGACAGAAATGGTAAAGACCTAATAGAAGCAGAAGAGATCAAGAAAAGGTAGAAAGAATACACAGAAAAATTGTACAACAGTGATTTTAATGACCCAGATAACCACGATGGTGTTGTCTCTCACTCAGAGCCAGACATTCTGGAGTGTGAAGCGTGGGCCTTAGGAAGAACTGTTGCCAATAAAGCTAGTGGAGGTGGTGGAATTTCAGCACATCTATTTAAAATCCTAAAAGATGAATTGTAAAAGTGTTGCACTTAATATGTTAGGAAATTTGGAAGACCCAGCAGTGGCCACAGGACTGGAAAAGGTCAATCCTCATCCCAATTCCCAACAAGGGCAGTACTAAAGAATGTTCAAACCACCAGACGATTGCACTCATCTCCTATGTTAGTAAGGTTATGCTAAAAATCCTCCAAGCTAGTCTTCAGCATTATGTGAACTGAGAACTTCCACGTTTCAGTGGGTTTAGAAAAGGTAGAAGAACCAGAGATCAAATTGCCAACATTCGCTGTATCCCAGAGAAAGCAAGGGAATTCCAGAAAAACATCTACCTCTGTTTCATTGACTATGCTAAAGCCTTTGACTGTGTGGATCATAACAAACTGTGGAAAACTCTTGGAGAGATAGAAATACCAGGATATTTTATCTGTCTCCTGAGAAACCTGTATGCAGGTCAAAAGCAATAGAACTGGACATGGAAAATGGACTGGTTCAAAACTGGGAAAGGAGTGCATCAAGGCTGTGTATTGTCACCTAGCTTATTTAACTTATATGCAGAGTAAATCATGTGAAATGCCAGACTACAGACTAGATGAGGTGCAAGCTGGAATCAAGATTGCAGGGAGAAATATAAAAAACCTCAGATAGTAGATGATACCACTCTAATGGCAGAAGATGAAGAGGAACTAAATAGCCTCTTGGTGAGGGTGAAGGAGGAAAGTGAAAAGGCTGGCTTAAAACTCAATATTAAAAAACAAAACAAAACAAAACAAAAAAACAACCTAAGATCATGGCATCTAGTCCCATCACTTCATGGCAAATAGACGGGCAAAAGGTGGAATCAATGGCAAATTTCCTCTTCTTGGACTCTAAAATCACTGCAGATGGTGACTCCAGCCATGAAATTAGAAGATGACTCCTTCTTGGCAGGAAACTATGACAAACCTAAACAAGTGTGTTAAATAGCAAAGACAGCACTTGGTGACAAACGTCCATGTAGTCAAGGCTATGGTCTTTCCAGGAGTCATGTACAGATGAGAGAGCTGGACATAAAGAAGGAAGAGTTCTGAAGAACTGATGCTTTCGAACTGTGATGTTGAAGACTCTTGAGAGTTCCTTGAACTGCAAGGAGATCCAACTAGTCCATCCTAAAGGAAAACAAGCCTGAATATTCATTGGAAAGACTGATGCTGAAGCTGAAGCTGCAATACTTTGGCCACCTGATGCAAAGAGCTGACTCACTGGAAAAGATCCTGATGCTGGAAAAGATTGAAGGCAGGAGGAGAAGGGAACAAGAGAAGATGAGATGGTTGAATGGCATCACTGACTCAATGGACATGAGTTTGAGCAAAGTCCAGGAGATGGTGAAGGATAGGGAAGCCTGGAGCGTTGCACTCCATGGGGTCACAAACAGACATGACTGAGCAACTGAACGACAACAAGAAGCTCCACATTTCATCTGCCCTCCTCAGACAGATGCAGCATGTCTTCATCGTATCAGTGAAAACACATATATTCTTATGCTTTACCATGCATTTGACTATTCACATTGCTTTTTTTTTTTTAATCAATGTAACAATCTGCCTTTTTTTTTTCTGACTTGCCATGAACAAAGAAGGGTAAAGCCTCAACATGCAAGTCATATGGAAGTTGGGGAAACAGTTAGACTATAGATTTGATGTAATGTTATTCAGAAGAGGTTGCTTTTGATCATATATTCTCTTCTTTATCCCTGTGTGATTCATACTGAATAATGTTCCCTCTGAAATCTGCACATGATTTCAATGAAACATATAAGGAAAGGAAAATGCAGGTTTATTTTATATAATGCTTCCTTTAATTAAAATGTTCTAGCTTGCATTGTAGCAACTGACAAGTAGGGAAATTTAGAGATGCTAAGGACAAGGGTGAAAACAGAGCCATGGTGCTGCAAGGTCCTGAGGAAAAGGAAATGTCCTTCAGCCAGACATTTAGAATGCATTACCAGAATGCATTATACTATGGGAAAGCAATAAGCTAGCCTAAGCCCCTTGTTACCCAAGGGGTACATGCTTGATATTCTACTGTATCCAAGTCATTTCCTGAATAAATACACATTTCCTATGTGTGAAGGAGCCATCTCTCAGGTAAAACTCCTCCCCATGGTGCAGGCAAATTCATGGATGATGATGATGCTAATGTATAAGTATTATACATTATAGACATACATAGTACAAATACTATTTTGTAGTATAAGGAAATAAGGAAATAAGGAAATAAGCTGGTGATTATCCAAGTATAAGGAAATAAGGAAATAAGGAAATAAGACAGATGAACAATGTTGCAAGGGCAAGATCCCCGGTTGCCCTTCACTTTCTACTCAAACAATTCTACGACCCTCAAACAGCTGTAAGCAAACCAATGACTCCAGGTAAGAATTGCATCCTGAGGACGTCTCATTAACCTTGGATTAGCATGTAGTCTTTCAAAAACTCTTTGGGTTTATAAAAGTTCACCCTCAGTTTGAGAATATGCTGGGACTAGTAATGTGTATACTGGCTGGGTCTTTGGATAATCAGTATACAAAGTATTACCTGACTGTTTTGGAAGAAGAACAGGCATAAATGGAGGACAAAAGAAAATACCAGGTACACTCTCTAATGATTGTGTGTGTGTCTTTGGAAGACGAATTTCCCACTTGAGATCTGGGGCCAGTGCCTCAAACCATTTTCCCTGAATATCCAGGTGGGGTTGTCTGTGGGAGGCGGAGTCATTTCAGACCTGAACTGTGAGTATACAATTCACTATGAGACAATGTAAGCGTTTGCTGAATGATAAACAGAAAATGACTGCAGATTTAACCCCTTTGTTACTCAAACTTGGTTTGATGGATAAAGATAGATAGACAGAGAGGCAGACTTTTAAGAAACTGAGTCACGGAGAGGGAAAACATAAGCCTATCCCTATGGTCAGCAGACACACTTAAAGAGATCATTCTTTGAAACTAATTAATAGTTAACACTGCAGATGGAGGAGACCTGCAAGGTGAGGTGACCTTGCCTGTTTCAGAAAGTCTTCTGTCTGAGCATCACCTTTTCCCCATCTAGGCTGTACCAGAAGCAGCATGCTGTCTGCTCAGCAGCGAACAGGGCACACCCGGGCACGTGGGGATGGACTTGTGAGGAGGAGGAAAGGGGGCCTGAAGGTCAGGGTGCTGCCTGCACCTGCTTGCTGGGCCAGCTCGACCCACCCCCACATCGAGACAAGAAGGAAACACCAAATAGAAACTCCAGTTTTAATCCACTTTCGTTCAAATTGTGTGATGCTTGCTGTCCTCTCATTCATCTTTTATTTCTGTATATTTTGGGTGATGCCTACAGAAAGTACAAAGCTAATGTAATGTTACTACAATGATCTAACTCATCCAAAAAGTAAGTTCTTGTTACAGCATTTGTATAACTTTCTGCCTGGTTTTGCCTATGATTTCAGATAATCAGTGTATTTAACCGCCTCCAGCCCCCAGCCAAGTTGTTTCCACACGTGCGTTCTCAACATACACTTCTGACTTTTTGTCTTTCCTGACTGTGTTGCAGCGCAATCGGAAAAGTCACTTCCACTGCTGACTGTGACATAAACCAGTCCTGTTACTGAAAGCACTTGAAGATGTTCCAATTCTGTGAAACCAAAATAATAGTCCAGTTCTTATGTGTGAGTCATGCATGCACTGTGTGTATGAAAGGGCTTAGTGGCTCATCACTGTCCCTCTAAACATTACTATTAATTGCAGCAACTATATTGATGAATGACGGTCCTGTCTGTACTTCCGTACTTCTAAATATAATCATTTGTTTTCCTAAACAGATGCTGGGTTTCGGCGCCCCGGGCGCATATGCAATGCGCACCTGCTGTGGCCAATGCCCACCCCTTGCAGCGGCATCCGCCTGGGACCCTGCTCAGAATGGGCGCACAGAAGAAGCGTATTCCCCCGGTTCAAAATGCAGCTCAGGGATTTTTGAAAAACTGTTGCCACAGGCGGAATACCTTTGATGGCACTGCTTCACTGACCTAGATAGAACCGCACGTGCGGGAAGCCGAGCGACTATGCTCCAGGTTCGGCAGACGCTGCTCCAGCCACTGCTATTTACTCTCCCTTAATCCTGCTTGTCAGCGACAGATTGGTATGACTTTTGCTCTATCGTGTCCATTTATAATTTATCAACTGTCTACTTCCAAAAATGATTTCAAATAGCTTACAATATAAGTCCTACATACACATGGCTATCCAGACAGAAAATCAAAACCCTGAATTTATTCAAGAAGTCAGTCAATCGTTTTTCTGGAAATGTGTACCTCTAGCAACTACTCATTCTTCTTTGCTTATAGTCAACAGCTAACTTTTAAAAATGGGTTCAGATTCTCCTTTTTAATTATTTTGAAATTATCACAGGAACAAAAAAGTGTAAACATGTATTACGTTTTGAAATATATTCAGACTTGATGGCTGATGTGTCATTTCTTCCATATAAAGTTTATAAAATACTCTTTTTGAAATATTTTAAGTAGCGTTTAACTTAAAATTGCAAATATGGTACAAAAAACTCCCATATACCCACTGTCTTGCCATATATTACAGAATAATGATATCTAGCTCTCTCCACATACAGATATAAGTGTGAAGTGATCTCTATCTACAATACAGGTATGTGTAAAGTTATTTCATTCTAAACCCTTTGGCTTCCCTGGTAAGTTCAGTCGGTAAAGAATACACCTGCAATGCAGAAGACCACCTGCAGTGCAGGATACCGGGCTTGCTCCCTGGGTCTGGAAAACCTTCTGGAGAAGGGAATGACAACCCAATCTCAAGGAGAGAGGAGCCTGGCAGGCTACAGTCCATTGCGTCGCAAAGAGTCAGATACAACTGAGCAACTAAATCCTTTGAGAGCAAGTTGCAGACATTGTGACATATTTTTAATAAAAATTTAGTGTGCATTTCTTAAAACAAAGGTGTTTATAAAAAAAAAAAAACAAACACTAACATAGAGGCAGCAGGACCATATATCCCACAGAAATCACTGGAATTTCGACAATCTGCCAATAATAGCTTTTCCATCTATGATTGTGTCCATCTATGATTGTGTCCCTTTAGTTTTGTGAGGGTTTTTTTTTGGTTTGTAAAAATTTCTTAGTCTTCCTTTCCCTTTCAGGAACTCAATACTTTTGAAAGATATGAGTTACCTTTTGTGTGCAGAATATTTTTCAAAATCAATTTTTATTTTAGAAAATTAGAATTTAAAATTTTTTACAAATTATAGTATATAAAACTTAATAAAAATTGCTCATGTGTAATATTTTTCTTTAAAGTTTTATAAGTTAATCAAATGCACACTACAAAGGATTTTTTGTCATTGTTTACATAGGAGATTCTCATGCTTTTAGCATTATACATTAATATATATTAATGAATATGTATTAATATATTATTTATATATTTAAGCTGAGACTACACTCAGACATAAGTTCAGGAAATGAGATTACAAAAGATTGGGAGTAGTTAAAAACCAAAACACACAGGGGTGGTGTGCAGTAACAAGTCATGTCTTTGCCCTGCCATAAGTCTTGGTGCAGGCAAACTTGAAAATGAGTTCTCCAAAAAAAGATGAACACATTTTGAAAAAAAAAATGCTTTTTTTTAAAGCAACATAACCTCCGAAGAGAATGTTTGATGTTCTTCATGACTAGATTCAGGTGGTGATACATTTTTGGCAAAAATATCAAAATATGATGCTGTATTCTCCCCTGTTGTTCAGTCGCTAAGTCAGGTTCTACTCTCTGCGACCCCATGAACTACAGCACACCAGGTTCCCTGTCCTTCACTGTCTCCTGGAGTTTGCTCAAATTCATGTCCATTGAGTTACGCATCTTCTGCTGTCCTATGTTTCTGCCTTTCCACACTAGGATTCTCCAGTTCGTAGGATTCTCCAGGCAAGAATACTGGAGTGGGTTGCCATCTCCTTCTCTGGTGGACCACATTTTGCCAGAAATCTTCACTGTGACTGGTTCATCGTGGGTGGCCCAGCACAGCATGGCTCACAGCTTCTTTGAGTTACTCGAGCCCCTTTGCCACAACAAGGCTGTGATTCATGCAAAGGGTATTCTCCTGAGGCCACTCTGCCCGCTCTCAGAGGTGTGAGGGATTTGACTCAGAGGCTTCCGGACTCTACTTCAAGGCATTTCCTCCCAAACTCAGCTTTAGTGACATCATGCTGGCTACTTGAAATCAGCTCTGGTGGAGAAGGGCTTACTAGCTTCCCAGGTTGTGCTAGTGATAAAGAACCTGCCTCTAATACAGGAGACGTAAGAGATGCGGTTTCGATCCCTGGGTCTGGAAGATTCCCTGGATGAGGACATGGCAACCCACTCCAGTATTCTTGCCTAGGAAATGCCATGGACAGACTGAAGCGACTCAGTGTGCATGCACTGGAGGATTTATACCACGGCAACCGCAATTCTAAGTCAAATATAACCTTTCTGTTCCTCTGTTTGCTTATTTTGAAAGCAGGCTTATCAGTATACCAGTGCATACCTCATCCCGCTACTGGAAATCTTGACATGACTGCCTTAGGAAGGTGGTGTCTGCCAGGCTTCTCACTGTGAATGACTTTGTTCCTCCTTTGCAGCGAGTGCGTGAGAACCAGGTGAGGAGGTGCATGGAGACTGTGGCTGTCTGTCCTCATCAACCTCATATGCTACCTTCAGCCTCCACTGAGCTCCCCACGTGGCTCGTGTATGTCCTAACGGCCACCAGCGGCGGCTCTAATTCCATCTCCTTCCGATTTGTTAGTTTAGATTTATTATAGTTTGGGAAGGCTTTCTCTCCCACTTCTTACACTCATGCATGTGTCTACGCATATCAGCGTGGATCCACATATTTCTATTCTGTACAAAGTGGCTCATCATGCATGTTTTCTCTCCCAGAGCTTCAGAGTCAGTGGCTCTCCAAAAAGCACTAGTGCCTTTAAGGGAGAATGGTACTTCAAGTGATTTCAGAAACACACAATTGGGTTCTAGGTGGGTAACTCCTTGCTGAGGGGTTATTGTTTTACACCTCACAGGATACAGAGGTGGGAAATATGTACACACACACACACACATTTCTATGTCTATAGCTGTACAGTTGTACATAGGGCTTCCCAAGTGGCTCAGGGGTAAAAAACTTGCCTGCGAATACAGGAGATGTGGGTTCGATCCCTGGATTGGGAAGATCCCCTGGAGAAGGAAATGGCCACCCAGTCCAGAATTCTTGCCTGGGAAATTCCATGGACAGAGGAGCCTTGCAGGCTACAGTCCATGGGGTTGCAAAGACTTGGACATGACTTAGTGACTGGACAGGCATGCACAGCTATACATATGAAGACCATGAGTTCACACCAGTGTCTCTAGTTCAAATCCATCACAACCAGCTCCACGCCAGCTTTCTCATCCCTATGTATCTAACTCCCCGCCCAGTCACGAGAAACCCTGTCCCCATCCTCCATATGTTTACTTCGGTTCTCAGTTTCCACGTCTGCCCCCGACCTTCCATCTGGACCCCAACCGCCTTGCTGCCTGACCTCAGTGCTTGGTCCCCAACTCCATCAAACACTTCTAACAAGTGCAAGAGAAAAGGAAGTCAGCCAACCCAATGTTCGTTGTCCAAGCCACCCCCACACAAAACTGACTTCAGTGAAGACACCCTGTTGCATCCACAGGGTAATAACCCACGTTCTCCCAGCGCGGGGCCCACCACCCCTCAGCCTGCTGCTTGCGGGGGACGGTGCTCCCCTTCCAAGCCTCCCAACACTAGAGAAACTTGTTAGCACAGAGAAGAGTCTCCCAGGGAGAGGTCAGCACTGAGTGTTCTCCTGCAGTCCATCATGGTGTGATGACTTGGATTCACAGAAACTCAGGGACGGGGTCACCTCACCTGAAAAGCTCCCCAGCCTCGGTGCGCTCGCGTCACCACCGTCATAAATCTCCAGAGAGTCCCAGTTCTGCTCCGTGGCAAAGCTGATCACTTGAATCTACCAAAGAAGCCAATATTTATCCTTCACTTAATAAAATCAGACGAAAACAGAATGGAAACATATATGTAGTGTATATGTAAAATAGATAGCCAATGGGAATTTGCTGTATGACTCAGGGAGCTCAAGCTATCTAGAAGGGTGGGGTGGGTGGAAGGTGGGAGGGAGCTTCAAGAGGAAGGGGACGCATGTATACCAATAGCAGATTCATGTTGATCTGTGCCAGAAGCCAGCACAATATTGTAAATCAATTATCCTTCAATTAAAAATAAATAAATTTAAAAAATTATGGACTCTGTTGGAGAGGGAGAGGGTGGGAAGATTTGAGAGAAGGGCATTGAAACATGTAAAATATCAAGTATGAAACGAGTCGCCAGTCCAGGTTCGATGCACGATACTGGATGCTTGGGGCTGGTGCACTGGGACGACCCAGAGGGATGGTATGGGGAGGGAGGAGGGAGGAGGGTTCAGGATGGGGAACACATGTATACCTGTGGTGGATTCATTTTGATATTTGGCAAAACTAATACAATTTTGTAAAGTTTAAAAATAAAATAAAATTAAAAAAAATTAGACTAGTCCAATGGGGTTTTCATGACATTAAAAATATACATGTGAGAGAAAGGCAAAACCAAAGAAAATAAACCATCGAAATGACATCCACAAAACTTCCACAATGGCACTTTTGATAGACTTTATTCTAAAAGTCTATCACCTTAATCTCGAATGTAGACACATGGTAGCAATGGTAAGAGAAGAGAAACAGGTTACAGTTTGTATATTTAGAGTAACCAATACAAAAACAGGGAAACAAAGAAGGGAAAAGCCTGTGGGCAGAGCTCTGTTTCTTAGGAGTCTCTGGGCTTTGCGAACATACCTGGATTCCTGATCCTTCTGTAACGATGATCTTCCATATGCAGTTTAAGTTGTTGCCATAAGGTTCAGGGAAGCCGGGGGATAAAATGGTACCTCTCCGCTGAGTGAAATTGCCACTGCAGGGGACTGAAAGCCAAACCCACACTTAGTGTAAATAAAGTACAGTGAAGAACACTAATTGTACTCAGTGCCCCTTCGCTGTGTGATCAGCTATTAAGAGATATTACATGGACTATGATACTTGAAAAGGCATTTGTAGCCAAGGCCAGACTTAGTCTGTTTTCTTTTAAATGATCAATACCATAGATGATCATCTGCTCTGCTGCTAAGTCTCAGACACTGTACCCAACAACAGCATCTCTGAAGTGAACTCTGTTTAGAGTAATTGCTCTACTACAAGTTAAGAAGCTCTGTGGAGTTTTCTCTTCCATATACAGACAGGCAGCTCCAACGGATACTAATGGGATTTGTGAGCAAATCCAGAGAGAAGAGATGCTTAAAAGGCACAGATGAATTCAAGTGCTAATCATGATTGCCCTGGAGGTCCTTACACAAAATGAAGCAAATAAACTATCACCAACAATGTCTTTGTTATTTGGGATGTATTAACCTACTATTTTTCAGATCTTCATCAGCACCAATTTATTAAAAGGGTATTACACAAGACATGAAACAAATCAACATTATAATGATTTTTCCCCCAAATGAAATTATGTTGAATACCCATGGCTTGTGATGGCATACTTAATAAGTATCAAAAAGGAAAACACATTTCATACTTGTTAATCTGATGACTTATTTCATGAAACACAGTAATTTTTAGGATTTGGCTGCTACTCAATTATTTCTGATAAAATAATTTGCCCTTTAAACAGATCTGGAGCAAGAGTCCGCTTACGTGGACCAGAGAGAGTCCTTAGTGAACTGGGACTGCAGACCCCGTGCAGGTGATCACACCGTGGGGACACACACTTACCCACGCAGCTGGGGATCGTGTCATTCCACTGAGCCAGAGCATTGGGCACAGACTGGCAGCGGATGGCCGTGGAGCCCTGGAGCAGGTAGCCCGGGCTACACTCGAAGCGGACGATGGACCCTGCGGAGAACTCCGAGCCGATTCTCCTCCCGTACCTGGGCTCGGGGACAGAGCTGCACTGCGTGTCACTGGTCCTCGGGACAGCTAGAGGCAAGCACACAGCACAAGCATCTGTGTCTGCAGCACAAAGCCACGATAGCTCCTTGGAAACAGATCTAAGATGAATCCAGGGAGAGTTTCTGCTGATGTGGAAATTAATAATGTCTTTTGCAGACTCTATGAGGAATGGCTCAGGGAGCACTGCCACATCTACATGCCTCCTCAAATCAACCCCGAGGACCACCTCAGATTCCCATCACAGATGGGGAAAACATGGCCCATGGAGAACTGGCGCTTTATGAGGACAGAGTGATATTCAGGCACTGAATTTAACTAAGTACCCAGATTATTGTGCCGGTGATAATGAGATGACTAAGAACTTGCGCTCATCCTTAAGGACCTCAGACTCTAGTGAGAAGAGCTGCTATATAAAGGATTACTTATAATGTGACCATGGTGATTAAAAAGCAAAATTAAAAACAGAACTACCATATGATCCAGCAATTCTACTTCTGAGTGTTTGTCTGAAGGAAATGAAATCCCTCCCCTGGCAAGGCATCTGCACCCCCATGTGTGTCAGGGTATTATTCGCAATAGCCAACTTATGGAAACAACCTCCATGTCCACCAATGAATAAGCAATGTCGTATATACATACGATAGAATACTATTCAGCCCTCTAAAAAGGAAGGAAGTTGAGCTACTTGCAACAACATGGACGGACCCATAGGACATGGAAGTGGAACAAGTCCGTCGTAGAAGGACAAATACTGCACAGTTCCACGGATAGGAAGCAATTAAGAGACAAACTTAGAGAAGCAGAGAGCAGATGGTGGTTGCCAGGAGATGGGGGGAGGGGTTCGGGGAAGGCAGAGCTAACATCCAACGGCAGACGTTCAAGACGCCCAAGTTCTAAAGATCAGATCAGCTGACAAAGCTGTGCCAACAGTTAACAGTGCTGTATTGCCTGAGTGCTAAGTTGTGTCTGACTCTTTGCTACCCCATGGACTGCAGCCCACCAGGTTCCTCTGTCCATGGGATTCTCCAGGCAAGAATACTGGAGTGGGTTTCCATGCCCTCCTCCAGGGGTCTTGCCAACCCAGAGATCAAACCCGCATCTCTCACGCCTCCTGCATTGACAGGCAGGTTCTTCACCACTGTGGCTCCTGGGAAGCCCCGAGGTGCCGAATCATGCACTGTAAATTTTACAAAATGCTAACTGCTCATTTTAAACAATGATTGAAAGGACAGCATGAGAGGGTAAATCTCATGTTACCATAATAAAATTAAGAAAAAAAATATACCATAAGAAAACATATAATTATGGGATTCATCCTGTCAGGAAAGACTTGAGAGGGAATAGAGGGGAACAGGAGTGGCTGAGGGCACAGCCAACCTTCTCCTTCCTAGGGTCTTCCCACTGGACCAGCAATTCTCCAGGGTGGGAGGCAGGGAACAGGGAGCCATTTGGGGCTGGAGGGGGCACTGACCCTTTCCCAGTGTCTAATATTACAACTGTATGTTTGGAAATGAAAAGAACAGATTACACAGCAAAGAGCAAAGCTTGGCAGTACACTCCAGCTGGCTGGACATCACTTGCTGAAGGAGTGGGAAACATGAGGACTAGTCCTGACTCTGACACCTGGCTGCTGGCTTCCTGAGAGCTGGTTCCCTCTGTGGACCACACACAGTCTCGGAGGCCACTGCATATTCGTGATCACAGGCAATCCCGGGAGCACTGTGCGAGCCGCAAAAAGACTCCAAATCTCCCGCCCCAGATTCACAGGACTGCCACCTCTACTGATCCCAGTCAGCCCTGCTCCGTCCCTCCCACATCCACGAACGGATGAAGATGCCCACCACCACAGAGGGCCCTGACAGCGCTGAGCCCACGGCAGCACCTTCAGCTCCACCGCACAGGCCTGCCTCCTGCAGCCACCCCCCAGCTCTCTGCTTGTCCCATGTTCTCCAGTGTGTGGATCTCATGGTCTTTGACCCTGGGCACAGTAGGGAGCCTCCTTCCAGTGAGGCATCCACCCAGGCTGTAGATCAGAATTCACTGATATGCAGGGAGTGATCACTGTAAGCGATTTTCCTGTTTACAAAAGGAGGCACGAGATCAAGTTTGAAAAACACTTCAGGGGCAAAGGGGTGGGTCACCCCAAACCGACACTCTGAGAAATAGATCCACCAGGTATGCACTTGGGAGTTTGCATATTGGCTTCTGTCCCTGCACTGAGAGTCAGTTCGTGTTGATCATCTTCGAGATCCCCATCTTCCTGTCCTTGAGTACCTTCTGTGAAAGTGCAGCCCTCTGAGGGGGACATTTTGCTTACAAATAGTCTTTCTGTCTTTATGGTCCTTTTCTTAATACTCTGGCATCTTGGGCTTGATTGAACCCGAGCAATAACTGACACCATTTGGGTAAATTGCTGGAACCACTTCTATGAGAATGAAAGTCAGAACACTGCTTTGAATAAACTAAGCTTCAATTCTGTGTTGAAATATTTTTGCTCAGAAGGCAAAAGTTAATAAAATTGCATATTGTCTAATAACTATGAGAAAATTAACGATATTACAGAATATTTTTCTATAACTGAAAACAACACAGAATATAATACTCTATTGTAAACATATTGCTCACAGCTTATATTTGTCATATTTTAGTGTCTGCATATTGTGTTACAGTTGAACAGTAGCATGAGAGGGAGAAACAAACAAATAAATACAATGATACTCTACAGTCAATTCTTGACAATTTTTTTTATAAATATGGAGAAATCTCTAATCTTAATTGGTCTATTTGTCTTGAACTATTTGAGAAGCACCATTGCTTGTGGCCAAGTTTCCACACTTGTCGAAGGGCCTCCAACAGTGTTTTTCCAGGGTCTCACGAATGAGGAGAAACACACCATCAAGGGTCATCTATACACATGTCACTATTAACCTTTTCTTCACAAACTTCCGAGTTGTGTATGTTTAAGGAAAATAACACTAAATGAATAATACCTGCATTTGAATGAAATGACGGAGAACATATTTTAGAGGAAGAAGTTGGAAAAGTGAAGAGACCAGTTTTAAGAATCTGAGAAAATGGAGCAGAGAAACCTAGAATCTTGAAGCATCAGAAGTGCCTGTGGCATCTGTGGGGAAATTCCAGCCACGCTGATCAGCTGCTCCCTTTCAGCCCATCCGCTAGGCATGTCCTCACCTGGAGATTTCAGGCCATACCACAGAGAAATTTCATGCCAGTAGCAATTATTCTAGTAGTCATGTATGGATGTGAGGGTTGGACCATAAAGAAGGCTGTGTGCCAAAGAATTGATGCTTTCCAATTATGATCCTGGAGAAGACTCTTGAGAGTCCCTTGGACAGCAGGGAGATCAAACCTGTCCATCCTAAAGGAAATCAACCCTGAATATTCATTGGAAGGACTGATGCTGAAGCTAAAGCTCCAATACTTTGCCTACTTGATGCCAAGAGCTGACTCATTGGAAAAGACCCTGATGCTGGTAAAGATTGAAGGCAGGAGGAGAAGGGGGCGACAGAGGATGAGATGGTTAGATGGCATCACTAACCCAATAGACATGAGTTTCAACAAAGGCCGTGAAAAAGTGAAGGATAGGGAAGCCTGGTGTGCTGCAGTCCATGGGGTCACAAAGAGTGTGACACGACTTGGCAACTGAACAACAATGACAACAACAAGCAATTATTCTCCATGTTTCAGTGAATGCTGTGAGGCAAACTGAGATCAGCCAGGGCCGAGTGGAAGGGGATGAGGTTTGCCTGGAACAGAGGGTGGTAAACACGTGACTGGCTTCTCAGGCCATGGACTGTGCTGTGCAGAAACTGGATGCTATTCTCTGGGACTTTCATGATCTGAAAACGGGCAATATTCTGACCATGGGGAAAACAGGAACAGGGAGTGGAAAAGCTTTTTCTAAGTTTGGGAGGAAGAATCTAGACTAAGGTTTTCTTTGCTTGACATCCTTTCTAGGCGAGCAGATACATGTTTTAGTTGATTTTCCCCAGACCTCATCTTTTCTAAGATGGCATAAATTGTAAGTTAGTATTCCGGTTCTAAGAAATTCACATGTTGTATCAAGAGCTTATAAAACGCATACTTCTTACAAAGAAGATTGAGCATAAAGTGTTGTGCATAATTCAGTGATGTATGTTTGAATCCACAGACTAGTACTGGCTTGTCAGGACAGATTTTTCAACTATGAGAACCTAGTGACTTTGAGAAATAGAATATGTTCATCTGTCATTCAATGAAAAAGGAAAGACTGCTTTACTTGGATAAATTATTCTTGCCTGCCTTCAGGTTTATTTTATTGCTATCATTGTTTTCTTTCTTTTTTTTTTTTTCTCCTTCAACCCTAAAAGAGGTGCAGTAAGACAGCTGTCTGCTCATGTCTATAGCTTAGAGAATTTGTGGTGGTGAAAGATTCCAACACCTTCTTACCTGCCTCACTTTACGAATGTATCCTTCTACCTGCAAGGAGCACGGGAAGCAAAATAATAATAATAGTAATAAAAAATAAAACCCCACAATAGTCAAAACTATGATTTTTCCAGTAGGTATGTACAGATGTGAGAGCTGGACCATAAAGAAGGCTGAATACTTAAGAACTGATGCTTTGGAACTGTGGTGCTGGGGAAGACTCCTGAGAGTCCCTTGGACAGCAGGGAGTTCAAACCAGTCAATACTAAAGGAAATCAACCCGGGATAGTCATTTGAAGGACTGATGCTGAAGCTGAAGCTGCAATACTTTGGCCACCTGATGCCAAGAGCCGACTCACTGGAAAAGACTCTAATGCTGGGAAAGACTGAAGGCAGGAGGAGAAGGGGACAAGAGAGGACGAGATGGTTGTATGGCTTCACCGACTCAATGAACATGAACTTGAGCAAACTCCAGAAGATGGTGAGGGATGGGGAACCTGGTGAGCTGCAGTCCATGGGCTCGCAAAGAGTTGGACACAACTTAGTAACTGAACAAGAACAACAAAAACATACAGTTACAATACTCTGTAAAAAATACAAATAATAAAGAAGCCTCCATACTTCCGTTGCTTCGCAAGATCAGAAGGACAGCAGCATCCTCACCAGCAATGTCTCTATGTTATTAACCAGGGCCACACAGAGGGGCAGAGAGCGTGCCTGGGTTACGTACAGGTCTTCTGTGCCTGACACCTGCACCCATTCTTCATGCGACCCTGAACAGCTCTTTACAACACGGCTGTCTGTGAACAAGGGCTAGACAGCCTACAGCCACGGAAGTCAGGAAGTCCCTGCACAATTTTAAGCATTAATAACTTATGGAGGAATGAAGCTGTAAGTGGCACATGGAAGCAATATTCAGAAAGTTTTTACACAATGGAGTTGTAATAATTTCTAGGCTTCCACTTAACTACTATCTTTCAGAAGGCAATGTTCAATTTCACTTTCAAGAGGGATTGAAAACTTTCCCATGTGCTTCTGAGTGATTGATAAATTGCATTCAAGATCCTAATTCTTTAGCTCCAAAGGATTGGGCTTTGATAAAAAGACATCAACTTTTGCATAAACTCATTGCAATAACAAAGCAAGAAAAGGAGATACATTGGAATCTTAGAAGAAATACTGAACACGTTATAGTCATTATATATTCTTAAGCACAAGGAAAATGCATTGCTTCTATAAAGGATTTGTTTCTTTCTACTTTCCTGAATTTCATACATTTTAATGATCCCTGGGTCAGGAAGACCCCCTGCAGAAGGAAATTGCAACCCACTCCAGTATTCTTGGCTGGGAAATCCTATGGACAGAGGAGCCTGGTGTGCTACAGTACAAAGGCTATCAAAGAGTTGGACACAACTGAGCCACCGAACACATCCAATTGTAAATTAATGATAATATGTTGTTTTAAACCAAGAAATGTCATTTTAAAAACCATGACTTCTAAAGATAGCATTTGCAAACAGGGTAGATGTAGGATCATGTGCCTCAGGTATTTTATCTGATAATCTGATCAGTTTTCTAATCTTTATAAGAAATTAAAGGAAGTCCCTAATCAGGCAGACAATGCCAGGCACTTGAAGTTTTCCAGGACAAAAATATGTACTTAACCCAAGTAGCCCAGTTTCCTTAGATGTCATATCAACTGAGTTTGGTTTGTGAATTTGCTTCTGCAAAGTAATATAGCATGTATTTAAAGAAAATTAGGATTTGGTGAGAAGTGAGTTGCCTAAATTGGAACCTCTACTATAAAGGCCATAATTACTGGTTTAGTTATTTACATTTTAACAAAAGTTCAATTTGAACAATGCAGTTCATTTTAATGTAATAGCATTGTCACACAAGCAAGTGCTTCTTAAACTGGATTAGAGGTACTTCTCCTGACCTGTCAAACATGCTCACTCTTTCCGTGACTTTTAAATCATCCTATTCTGAATACTGAAGGGTTTTTATAGTGAAATATTTTGAGGCCATGCATTTCTCAGTGTGTGATGATCATAAATGATTTATGAATGACATGACACATTGTTACTCTCTATAACTTGATGAAAACCATGATGTTGTTGAGGATGTTTTCTGGATAAATCCTTATTAAAGGAAAGAAATTTTTGCCAGGAAGTTATTCTCCTCCTCTGCTGAAGAAAATGTTCAAGAGCTGCCTGCAATAGCTCCAGCCTTCAGGAACACTGGGACCTAGAAACGCTAAGTATTCCTCTCACTTTGAACAGGAAGTTAGTGTATCTCTGAAAATGACAACCTCTGTCTGATCTCAGCTGGACAGTTATCACAGTTTAGATCTAGAGACTTTCCCTGTGCCTCTGAAAGTGGACAAACTTTTCAGTCCATGGGGGTGTATTCTCAAATTCACATAATGGATATGCAAACCAAAGGTGAACTAGAAACAGGAAAGAAATCTTCATGGTCCAGAACCTTTGAGCAATTTCAAGAATTTTGAGTAAGCTCCAAGTTCAAAAATAAATATAAAGATGTGACTGTGCCTAAAGTTAGAACTTAAGCAAAATAAAATAGGTACCTCCGGTGATAGAAACATGGATGGTATTTTGGGTTTAGTTTGATTTTATTACATTTCATTTTCAATTAGTTTTACAGCAAGGTTTGGAATCACACAATGTGTTTTAAGTGTATTTCATTAAGATGGTTACTAAAATCTATTATGAAATATTTTACTTAATTAGGTAAAATGTTATAATATTGAAATTATTTTGCAAGTTGTGGAGGGCTATACTAAGGTAATCTCATAAATATTTGTTCCCTGATCCTGTCAAATAAATGAAGCACAACTGTATCTTTGTCTTAGAAATATCATATTTAATTTTCAAAAGAAAAAACTTTAATATTTTTATCAAATAATGTTATTATAATTATACAGATACCCTCAAACTCTCAATTATTAAATAAAGTACAAGTCATGTTTTTGGTGCTGAAACCAGTGGTACGTGTGGTGTGGGAGGAGGGCAAAGAGGGCAGAGACGCACCTTGATACACGAAGTGGAAACCCCGCGCTGGAGCCCCGCTCTTTGCGCTGAATCGCAGCAGAATCTGGTTGGATGTGGCCAAAGGCAATGTCTCACCTGGAGGGAAAATCAGAGATCATCTATAGGACAGAAAATAACAGGGTGTTTATTTTCTGATATTTTTATTTTCTTCTGAGATAGGTATTAAATTTTCTGTGTTCTCAGGAAAAATAATGATAAAGTCAAGTGGTTTTATATGTGGGATAACAATGCATTTGAAATTTTACATTGAAAATAAGATTTTACTAAGCAAGCAAGCAAATTCAAAGATGATTAAATTTTTCCTCCACAAAATAAAATAAAAATAGACAAGCTTAATATTAATTCTCCTGGCTGTGTGACTAGAATGAAAGAGCTCACTGAAGGTTTACCTGAGTGAGACCCCGAGAGTGAGCTGAGCAGTCTGGCCTGTGGGTGCGTCCCATCAAACAGCTCTGCCAGGTCATTCAGCGCCGTCTGGAAATAGGCGAACTGCCCAAACACCACTGAAAATGAAGGGGTGGGTTGGCACAAAATGTTTTTTTAAAAATAAAGAAATGAATGAGGTCCCATCACTTCATGGAAAATAGATGGGAAAAAGTGGAAGCAATGACAGACTTTATTTTCTTGGGCTCCAAAATCACTGCAGGCAGTGACTGCAGCCATGAAATTAAAAGACGTTTGCTCCTTGGAAGGAGAGCTACGACAAACCTAGACAGCATATTAAAAAGCAGAAATGTTGCTTTGCTGACAAAGGTCCATATAGTGAAAGCTGTGTTTTTTCCAGTAGTCATGTACAGATGTGAGAGCTGGACCATAAAGAAGGCTGAGAGCTAAAGAATTAATGCCTTCAAACTGCAGTACAGAAGAAGTCTCTTGAGAGTCCCTTGGACAGCAGAGATATCAACCTGTCAGTCCTAAAGGAAATCAACCCTGAATATTCATTGGAAGGACTGATGCTAAAGCTGAAGCTCCAGTACTTTGGCTACCTGATGCCAAGGGCCAACTCATTCGAAAAGACCCTGATGCTGGAAAAGATTGAGGGCAGGAGGAGAAGGGGACAACAAAGGATGAGATGGTTGGACGGCATCATCGATTTAATGGACATGAATCTGAGCAAACCCTGGGGGACAGTGAAGGGCTGGGGAGCCTGGTGTGCTGCAGTCCAAGGGGTCACAAAGAACTGGGCAGGACTCAGGGACTCAACAACAACAACAAACACAGGATTTTAGAGGCATTGGTCATCCTCAAGAGTGGAAATCTAGTAAGTTTCACTGTTCATTTTTTATAACAAAATAAATATTTTGAAGCCAGTTTTTCAGTTTTTAAATTAAATTGGTATTCTCCATTTTCCACTTACTGACAGAGTCAGTGGACCTTCTTGGGAGTCTGGTCCCTCCGCCCTGGTTTCTGTGATCACATCCATCACCTTCTAAGTGTCAGACACCTGATTTTCTTAACACAGCAAGATGACACAAGGGAAGCCTTGCCTGGAAACTCAGTCACCCTTGAGAACTGCCTGAAAGAAGGAGCTTAAGATTCTGAGTATGCTTCTTTGCACTGTTCATGAGGTGATCTAAACTACCAGAGGCTGAAGTAAGTCCTTGGAGGAGGTTTTTATTAGATTTTTAGAAGCCTGTGATTAATATAAAAGAAGTTCATAGAAATAATCTGTCTCCCATATGCAAGTTTCTTGAGCAGCAATTAACTTTCTCATCACATAATTGTGTTTTTAAAATGTTTGCCCTCAAACAGAATGGAACCTTAGAATTTTTGTCAGTTTTATTTCTATGAGTGGTTGGCTGCTATTTTGGGTGTAAAGAAAAAAAAATAATAGAGTATGTTAGGTTTTTACTTTTACTGTTGGGAGAAAGGAACTATTCCATAAAATTATAAAAGCTATTCTCTTCTGACTCCAGGAAAGAATCCAACACAGAGGTATCTTCCCGGTCTAGAGTGAGAGAGGAGACGTTGAGGGAGCCTCCAGGAGCCTGTCAGCATAGGGCCATCTAGACACGAAGCCATCCCAGAAAAGTGGCTCAGGCTGGAAGCCAAGTTCAGGAAGGAAACTCGGGATGTCAGATTTGGAGGGATCAGACAGGGCACTGCCTGCTTTTACATCTGCAGTCACTCAAAGGTGGGTTCACTGACCCAGTGATTTCCAGAATAATCAATAACCAAATATACATGCCAGAATCTCACACACTGATCGGGTTCCCCTGGCCCACATGTGAGGAAATATCTTCCTCACACACAAACACCCGAAAGAGAAAATGCTTCCTAACAAACACAAGAACAAAGCCAAAATTATTCTGCTTATTCTGGATTGGAATCCGAGAAGGAAGCTTAAGCATTTTACTGATAAAGACCTGCAGTGGATCTTGTATGAGACACCTTTGGAAACCTGTCACACATCATCTTCTTTTATATTATTTCATTAAATCAAGGGCTGATGTTTTTGTTTATAAAATGATGGAAATATTATCACAGAAAGAGATATGACAGTGAATTGAAAATAAGAAGAAAACCTTACCAAATTCCTTTGGTACCGTTATTGAATAGAGGCAGATCTGACCGGCGGTATAGTTGTGAGGGTAATTGGGTGACAAGACCACCCCCTCTGATCCCGTGTACTGGCCTCCGCAAGGGGCTGAAAGAGATCAACCGAGAATTATGTGCTGTGTGTAACCACATGGCAGGTGACAGGGACCTAAAAATGAGAGCATTGTGCAGTCAACATGAATATTCAAAGACCTAACAAAGTATCATGGTCAAAAATTGATTTTAATCTCCATCAAAAGTGAAATAAGAAGAAAAGCAAAGATTGAACAAGTGAGAATAAAAGTAACTCAAGAGGAGGACCTAATATTATTGTTAAGAACATTCTCAGACACGCTAAAATAATAATGAAAACAGTTCTCATGAGAGTAGGAACAGATCGAATAAAGACAAATTCTTAATTTACTTCAAAAGTCTCACTAGAATTTTCCAGTTGATCTCAAACACCATATTAACTTAAGTGATACAAAGATTATTTCCATTTTCTAATTGTCTAATTACTATGAGACTAAAAGAAAAATAATCATTTTTTAGTCTTTGCTATCTTTTCATCATAGATTCAGCTTAAGAGTGACAGGTATAGTTACTAGTGTATCTGGGGTTTCTTCTTGTAAGTCCCACTGAAAGCTGAAGGAACACAAAAGTAGAAAGTTAAGGCAGGTACTCTGATGTGGTGCTACATGCACAACTCAGTGAGAGACATTCTGTGTGTTTATTTTCCCTCTGATCATCTTTACTCTCAGCATTGCACTTGCTAAGAAAATAGAAAAAATTGTAGCCTGGATATTCAAAATACTATCGCTAAGCATCTTAAAGTAGACATCCAACTAAATTCCAGTTTTGAAAGACCCAGTTTTTGGATTAAATTGCAAGTCCTTCAATTTCTCCTGTTTTTACTTAAAAAGAGGTCCATGTCTACTCATCTGTTTAGAATACTATGTATCCACTGAGGTGATACTGATTGTACCCTCTGTGGCCTGACTGCTGCTACTGCTGCTAAGTTACTTCAGTCGTGTCCGACTCTGTGCGACCCCATAGACGGCAGTCCACCAGGCTCCCCCGTCCCTGGGATTCTCCAGGCAAGAACACTGGAGTGGGTTGCCATTTCCTTCTCCAATGCAGGAAAGTGAAAAGTGAAAGTCAAGTCACTCAGTCGTGTCTGACTTTTAGCGACCCCATGGACTGCAGCCTACCAGGCTCCTCCGTCCATGGGATTTTCCAGGCAAGAGTACTGGAGTGGGGTGCCACTGTGGACTTCATTCCTCCTTATCCTGGGTACACCTTCTGTGATCTGGATTCATAATTATTTTCAGTCTGTGGGAAAGTTTGTATTTCTATAGCTTATTTCTTCTCAGTGTGACAGTTTTCAAGCATTAAAAAGGATAGAAATCAGAGATAACGTGCTTAATCTTTTGATTAGCACACTGTTAAGTCCTAATGGATGGCCAGGATGAATAAAGCTCCTCAGAAGTTGATGGTGGTGTCAAAGCGCATCACTGATGACCGCAGATATCCCAGGGCCTGCTCTATGCGCCTGGAAAGAGAAGTCAAGCTCTGGAAAGTCAACGAGGACAGCTTAGACACCTGACAGCTTCACACTAGTAGAGATTTCACTTAACTGAACTAAGAGCAGCCTTCATGCTAATGTCTTAACTCAGAGCAATTTTATCACTCAAACAATTGCCATGACTTCTTTTTTTAACAACCTTAAATAGAAAAAAAAGTGTTTTAGTTTAGATGGAGGAAATTCTCTATGATAAACTTCAAAGCCCAAGGTTTTCAGTGAAATGCTCGAAGACTCCTACCAGTTGAAATGGATCACTTAATTTTTAAAAAATCAACCATACAAAATCTACCACATTATTTCCAAAATACTTATATATATATATGTGTATATACATTTATATTTATACATACACATAAGTTTTCTTAAACACTCAAAGTTCAAATTTTTAAAGATAAGTACAAATGAAGGACAGAAATGTATTCTATTTTAGACATATAAAATTCAAGCAGATCTTTTTACAAATATCCATTTTCTGTAAGAAAAAGTTAAACCATTTTGAATTTTAAGCAACAAGCATAAATGATAAGTGGAAATAAATCTTTACTGGATTAATATTTGGATGACCAAATGATCACACAGAAATCTTATCAATCAGGAATCATATCTTCTGATATATTTGTTCAAGTGCAACTGTTGTGCTTAGTTGCTCAGTCATATCTGACTTTCTGAGACCCTGTGGACTGCAGCCCACCAGTCTGAAATATATATATTATATAAATATATATTTATTATATTTATAACATATATTTACATTTATATAAAATATTTATATATTTATTTAAATATATATATATTTCAGAAATAACATGGTTGAATTTGTATGGCTGATTTCTTAAAAAATTAAGTGATACATCTAAACTGATAGAAGGAGTCTTCCAGTATTTCTCCAAAGATTTATTTGTTCACAAATAGGATAAAAGAATATTACTTTATGATAATAGGAAACAATGAAAACTAAAAAGGATGAAATGAAAGAAAACAGACGTGGCATTTTAGGTCCTCTGCTACCCTGATAAATTGCACTGTGCTTATACATTCTTCCCCAGATTTGAAGATAAGCACCAAAACTGCATGATACACTTCAAAGCAAGCAAACATTGGTATAATTGAGAAAAATATACAGAGAGTTCTTGTTTAATTAGTAATAATTATTCTGCCCATGTTATTGTGTTAATCTGAGAAATAGGAATCACTTTTCTTATGCTAGAAATTCTTTTATATTATTATGATAATAATAGGAAAATAAATATGCTCTTGCTCTTTGGTAATTAATGTATTAAACAGACCATTTCCTAAATGAATAAGGACATGCAACAGCATTCACTGCAGATGGTAACAAGAAGCTAACTCATCCATTTGGTTAATTGGAATATATGTAAACCCAAACCAACATAAACAGAAGCCATTTTGACCCATGCAAGGGACTCGAGTGTGTTTCCATTTCTGTTCTAACTCAGTAGGAAACCACAATGAAAAAGAACTGTAGGCGACAGAAATAAAAATTATGTCATGCCTTTAAAACAAACTAGTCCAAAATATGTCCTTTAATATACAAACTATGAAGATGTTTAAAATATAGCAACATTCACTTAGCTTAATTGGTGATCTGAGTAATTCACAGATATTAATTCAGCACAAATGCGCTGTTCTTCATGAGCTATCCAAAATAAAATATGGGAGAGGTAATTTCTGCTTAATGATTTGGAATTCTTAAGTTTTATTTAAATTTAAATAAATAAAGAAAATCATTCTTTGATGTTTTATGCACATAGATATGATGACTAGTTACCAGAAACTGTGCTTGATGGGTCTTCAGATATGGAAAAAAACTTTTAATTTAAATTAGATTATTTATCCATTGCCTAAACGTGACCTCTTTTTGTTTTTTCATTGAGTCTGTGGCTAGAGAATTTATTATCATCCCTCATAAGTTCAAAGTATGTTTGAATTTAATACAGTGCACAGTTTTCACAGTTGGAAATGCCCAACTATCTAAGTGAAAGAAAAATACTCTCCTTCCAGAACCCTGATAAATTAAATTAAACGGTCAAGGAAGTCCAAATCCTTATCCCATGTTGCTCTGTGGGGTCACCCCACTGATAGGGGTAGAGGACTGATGTGCAGACCCTCTTCCAAATGAGGGTCCGAGTTCCAGAGGGAAGCTATCCCTGAAGGCAGCTTTGGCCCCACATGTCGGTACATACCATTGCAGGAGGGCAAGACCCGGTTCCACGCGGGCTTTCCGTCCCCTCCAATCACACACGTGATGGAAGACGGGTCAGCGATCTTGTAGCCAGAGTCACACTGGTATGTGACAGTTGAGCCGAGCTTGAAGTCGGTCCCGATCCTTGTCCCATTCATTATGTTTCCAGGGTCAAAACAGGCTTCCCGTGGTTTCTCTGTGGGAGAAATGAATGCAAACTCCATGAGAGCAGGGATTTTATTTCTTTAAGTGTCCAGCAAAGGAAAAATGCTAAAAAAAAAATTGATTGACTCATGACCAAGTTGTTAATGTTCAAGTCAATGATTATCATAGAAAAACAGAAAAAAACTCCTTTGATAAAATTACATTTCTCATTTTTCAAATGACAACAAACTGCAGAATTCCTGTTGTGGTTGATTTCCTGACTTTTATACTTTATTCATAGTAAAATGAAATCACACCACATTTTAGGAAGAGATGGGAGAATTGGCTTCTCAAAAGGAGTCTGGCTTAATTCATGTGAGTTAAGGGTGATTTTTTTTATGCTGGGAAGATGATCAAGGAAGGAAGTTCTGATCTTGTACTACCCTCACTGAATCAAGGACGCCAAATTTAGCTGGAAAACATGTTTCCTGATCCGTAAGGGCCAGGCCCTGTGCCTTGAATGTAATAATTACCCAAGACAGTTCCATTCTAATTGCAGTACCTGCTGCAAGGAAGTGGGGGTGGATCATGTATCAGGCATTGAGCTGGATATCTTGCATGTT
Source organism: Bos taurus (assembly GCF_002263795.3). Taxonomy (NCBI): domain Eukaryota; kingdom Metazoa; phylum Chordata; class Mammalia; order Artiodactyla; family Bovidae; genus Bos; species Bos taurus. Next base: position 2,394,023 of record NC_037354.1, read on the forward strand.
TCATTCAAATGTTCATCCATTTCTGTGACATGAGGATGATCTGGGCACTGTTTTACATTTTGAGAATATGAAGCTCAAGATAGGCTAAATAACTTTCACAAAAAATTCCCTGAAAAGTCCTGTCCAGTTATAGGACCACTAAAGGACACATTTGCTAAAAACCTTGATGTTTAGTCACTCAGTCATATCTGACTCTTTGTGACCCCATGGACTGCAGCATTTCAGGTTTCCTTATCCTTCACCATTTCCCAGAGTTTGCTCAAATTCCTGTCCATTGAGTCGGTGATGCCATTCAACCATCTCATTCTTTGCCATCCCCTTTTCCTCTTGCCTTCAATCTTTCCCAGCATCAGGGTTTTTTCCAATGAGTTGGCTCTTTGCATCAGGTGGCCAAAGTTTTGGAGCTTCAGCTTCAGCATCAGTCCTTTCAGCGAATATTCAGGGTTGATTTCCTTTAGAATTGACTGGTTTGATCTTCTTGCTGCCCTGGGGACTCTCAAGAGTCTTCTCCAGCACCATGATTCCAAAACATCAATCATTCAGCACTCAGCCTGCTTTATGGTCCAACTCTCACATCCATACATGACTATTGGAAAAACCATAGCTTTGACTAGATGAACCTGTGTCGGCAAAATGATGTCTCTGCTTTTTAATACACTTTCTAGGTAGGTGTGTCATAGCTTTTCTTCTAAGGCTAAAAACCTATCTTCTTCCAAATATAAGTACAAAGCTGTCTTCTTTCTCTCACACAGTCTTGTAGCTGTGTCTTGTAGCTTGTGTCTTGGTAGCTTTAATATTGTAAATGTTCTATTTTTGCAGACCTTCCAAATATCTCTAAATCATGTATCTATATCTCCTTCTGTTGCATATAATTCCACCATTTGAATCGCTTTCTGTTTGTGCTTTTAAACTTTGTTCACTCCATCAGCAAAGCCCCTTGTAACATCAGAAACCTCTGGAATGGAATTTTACAGCTTTTCGGGTGATCAATATAGATGTTATACTGAAATGTTTTTCTTTTTTTGGGGGGTGGTTACAGTTAAGAAAATGCTGTTTGTTATGAATATGTGTGAGTGTGTGTGTGGAATGGGGTTAACATTAATAATACAAATATAGGCTCAAGGATAACTTGAATGAATCAAATAAATATGTTTCAGCTCTTTTCATTTTTTTGACAACCTATCCCCCAGGGCTAAGCACACACATAAAGGATTTCTGGAGAGTATAAATGCAAGGCTTTCATTTTACCTTTATGGGGAGTTGTGATCAATATGGATTATGTTCCCTTTTAAACATTTTCCCTCACTGAGTATCTGCCTACTGTGTATGAGTGTTTAGTCACATCTGACTCCTTGCAACCTCATGGACTGTAGCCCACCAGGCTCCTCTGTCCATGGAATTCTCCAGGCAAGAACGATGGAGTAGGTTGCCATTTCCTTCTCCAGGGAATCTTCCTGACTCAGGGATCAAAGAGACTCCCCTCTCTTGCATCTCCTGCATTGGCAGGAGGGTTCTTGATCACTGTGCCACCTGGCAAACTCACTGGAGTGAGTAAATCCACACAGTGGTGCTAGAGGGTGCTCCTGGGAGATTGTGGCAGGGGAGCTGGGAAAGAGTGAAGACGAAATGAGCTCTGAAAACCACATCTTGAATCATCTGAGGAATGGTTTACATCAGCAGAAGAGGGAAAAGGCACAAACTTTGTGAAGTTCTGCAGGACAGAGAAGAGGTCTGTTAGGCTGCATTTATTCAATACTTCTCAGTATAGTTTTAATTGTCTCTGTATCAACATCAGCCAAACAGACATCTCTTTGGCAATGTTGTCCCAATCTATTATAATCAACTATTAGAATATATTATTTACATACTTTTGTTAAAAGCACAACATAAATATATAAATATTATATTATCATGAGTATCACATGTGCTATATAATCATATATATCATAGATAATATAACAATTATCACATATCATACCTCATTATCATGTGTACTATATTATCACACATATTAAACATTACAATATGCATCATATGCCATATATACTATATTAGCATACATAACATATTGAACATTATCATACATCATACATATCATATGCCATGCATAATATTTCAATTATCATACATAATATATCATATCTATACATTTTGGAAACCCCTCTAGGTCTTCTAGTTTGCTCTGGTTAGAGTCTCACAGCAAGAGCTGTGAACTCTGTTGGGACCCACGCTCTCTAATCACTTCATTAAAAACTGATTTGTTCAAGGAGCAGGGGACATTCTGATAATTCTTTGTAGCTTCCTCAAATCCCACAGAGCACAGATCATTTATTTTAATCAAATAAGGGATGAATAAGCAAAACTGTGGTCACCAGAATAATCTTTCCATCCGCTTCCTTCCAGGAGAACATACCCAGCATCTAATAAATACAAGCACTGGTCTAGGGTATACATTTTTCTCCTATAAAATAACAGAGAAAAAAATGTGTGTCTGATGCCTGGTCAGCCTTTTTGATAATTTTTTTGTTATAAATGTCTGTTGGTTTAGGGTATGTTTAGTTAAATAACACACCCTCATTTTCTGCTCCATGTTGCTAACGGAGAGCTCTGAGGCCAGTTTTTCTTCATTTCTCCAAATGAACTGCATCGAATCTTTTGGTTCCATTTACTCAGTTGTCAGTTCAGGATGTTTGGTGATAAATCACGGTACTTTCTCTGCTTATAATTTGTCACAATTTCTAAGGAGATGACTTCATTACACAGTTCCTGTCAGTTCTGCTTAAGGACGCTTCCCAGAACTCCTGCCCTAGAGCCATGTCGATGGACTCTGCGGGGTCTCTGGGGACACTGGCAGGATTGCCCCAAGGCTCCTTTGGGTCAAGTCCAAGCGCTGTGTCTGCTCTCTGCTTCCCTGACCAATGACAAATGCATAGTCTTTTTATTTTCCCTTGAAGTACAGTTGATTTACAATATTATATTAGTTTCAGGTGTACCAACAGTATGGCGATTCACTATTTTTGCAGATTGTATTCCATCATAAGTTATTACAAAATAATGGCTTCAATTTCCTGTGCTGGGAACAACAGAGGATGAGATGGTTGGATGGCATCCCAACTAAACGGACATGAGTTTGAGCGAACTCCTGGAGATAGTGAAGAACAGAGGAGTCTGCTCTGCTGCAACCCATGCGGTTGCAGAGTCAGATACCACTTAGCAGCTGAACGTCAACAAAATAGTGGCTAATTCCCTGTGCTGTAACAAATGTCCTTGCTGCTTATCTACTTTTATACATGTGCGTGTGTTAGTCACTCAGTCATGTCCAACTCTTTGTGACTCCATGCACAATAGCCTGCCAGGCTCCTCTGTCCATGGGATTTTCCAGGCAAGAATACTGGAGTGGGTTGCCATTTCCTTCTCCAGAGGATCTTCCCGACACAGGAATTGAACCCAGGTCTCCTGCACTGCAGGCAGATTCTTTACTCTCTGAGCCACCGGGGAAGTAGTAGTTAGTTAATCCTGTACCCCCTAGTTGGTCTCTCCCCTCTTCCTTTTCCCATTTGGTAACCACAAGTTTGTTTCCTATGTCTGTGAGGCTGTTTCTGATTTGCTTATACATTAATTTATATTATTTTTTAGATTATACTTCATTCAGTTCAGCTCAGTTACTCAGTAGTGCACAACTCTTTGTGACCCCCATGGACTACAGCACGCCAGGCCTCCCTGTTCATCACCAACTCTCGGATTTACTCAAACACATGCCTCATGAACAGTATGAAAAGGCAAAAAGATAGGGTACTGAAATATGAACTCCCCAGGTCAGTAGGTGCCCAATATGCTACTGGAGATCAGTGGAGAAATAACTCCAGGAAGAATGAAGAGACACAGACAAAGCAAAAACAACACCTAGTTGTGAATGTGACTGGTGATAAAAGTAAAGCCCAATGCTATAAAGAACAATATTGCATAGGCACTTGGAATGTTAGGTCCATGAATCAAGGCAAATTGGAAGTGGTCAAATGGGAGATGGCAAGAGCGAACGTTGACATTTTAGGACTCAGCGAACTAAAATGGACTGGAATGGGTGAATTTAGCTCAGCTCAGTTCAGTTCAGTTGCTCAGTCACGTCAGACTCTTTGCAACCCCATGAATTGCAGCACACCAGACCTCCCTGTCCATCGCCAACTCCCGGAGTTCATTCAAATTCATGTCCATCGAGTCGGTGACACCATCCAGCCATCTCATCCTCTGTCGTCCCCTTCTCCTGCCTGCAATCCCTCCCAGCATCAGAGTCTTTTCCAATGAGTCAACTCTTCACATGAGGTGGCCAAAGTACTGGGGTTTCAGCTTTAGCATCATTCCTTCCAAAGAACACCCAGGACATATCTCCTTTAGAATGGACTGGTTGGATCTCCTTGAAGTCCAAGGGACTCTCAAGAGTCTTCTCCAACACCACAGTTCAAAAGCATCAATTCTTCGTCACTCAGCTTTCTTTACAGTCCAACTCTCACATCCATACATGACCACTGGAAAAACCATAGCCTTGATTAGATGGACTTTTGTTGGCAAAGTAATGTCTCTGCTATTCAATATGCTATCTAGGTTGGTCATAACTTTCCTTCCAAGGAGGAAGTGTCTTTTAATTTCACAGCTGCAGTCACCATCTGCAGTGATTTTGGAGCCCCAAAAAATAAAGTCTGACACTGTTCCTGTTTCCCCATCTATTTCCCATGAAGTGATGTGACCAGAAGCCATGATCTTAGTTTTCTGCATGTTGAGCTTTAAGCCAACTTTTTCACTCTCCTCTTTCACTTTCATCAAGAGACTTTTGAGTTCCTCTCCACTTTCTGCAATAAGGGTGGTGTCATCTGCATATCTGAGGTTATTGATATTTCTCCCGGCAATCTTGATTCCAGCTTGTGCTTCTTGCAGCCCAGCGTTTCTCATGATGTACTCTGCATATAAGTTAAATAAACAAGGTAACAATATACAGCCTTGATGTACTCCTTTCCCTATTTGGAACCAGTCTGTTGCTCCATGTCCAGTTCTAACTGTTGCTTTCTGACTTGCATATAGGTTTCTCAAGAGGCAGGTCAGGTGGTCTGGTATGCCCATCTCTTTCAGAATTTTCCACAGTTTATTGTGATCCACACAGTCAAAGGTTTTGGCATAGTCAATAAAGCAGAAATAGATGTTTTTCTGGATCTCTCTTGCTTTTTCTATGATCCAGCAGATGTTGGCAATTTGATCTCTGGTTCCTCTGCCTTTTCTAAAACCAGCTTCAACATCTGGAAGTTCACAGTTCACGTATTGCTGAAGCCTGGCTTGGAGAATTTTGAGCATTACTTTACTCGTGTGTGAGATGAGTGCAATTGTGCAGCAGTTTGAGCATTCTTTGGCATTGCCTTTCCTTGGGATTGGAATGAAAACTGACCTTTTCCAGTCCTGTGGCCACTACTGAGTTTTCCAAATTTGCTGGCATATTGAGTGCAGCACTTTCATAGCATCATCTTTCAGGGTTTGAAGTAGCTCAACTGGAATTCCATAACCTCCACTAGCTTTGTTTGTAGTGATGCTTTCTAAGGTCCAGTTGACTTCACATTCCAGGATGTCTGTCTCTAGGTGAGTGATCACACCATCATGATTATCTGGCTCAGATGACCATTATATCTACTCTTGTGGGCAATAATCCCTTAGAGGAAATGGAATAGCCATCATAGTCAACAAAAGACTCTGAAATGTAGTACTTGGATGCAATCTCAAAAATGACAGAATTATCTCTGTTCATTTCCAAGGCAAACCATCCAATATCACAGTAATCCAAGTCTAGGCCCCAACCAGTAACACTGAAGAAACTGAAGTTGAACCTATATGAAGACCTATAAGACCTTTTAGATCTAACACCCCAAAAAGATGTCCTTTTCATTATAGGTGACTGGAATGCAAAAGTAGGAAGTCAAGAAACACCTGGCTGCTGCTAAGTCACTTCAGTCGTGTCCAACTCTGTGCGACCCCATAGAAGGCAGCCCACCAGGCTCCCCCGTCCCTGGAATTCTCCAAGCAAGAACACTGGAGTGGATTGCCATTTCCTTCTCCAATGCATGAAAGTGAAAAGGGAAAGTGAAGTCGCTCAGTCGTGTCCAACTCTTCGTGAGCCCATGGACTGCAGCCTACCAGGCTCCTCTGCCCATGGGATTTCCCAGGCAAGAGTACTGGAGTGGGGTGCCATTGCCTTCTCAGAAACCCTGGAATAACAGACAAATTTGGCCTTGGAGTACAGACTGAAGCAGGACAAAGGCTAATAGAGTTTTGCCAAGAGAACACACTGGTCATAGCAAACACCCTCTTCCAACAACACAAGAGAAGACTCTACACATGGACATCACCAGATGGTCAACACTAAAATCAGATTGATTATATTCTTTGCAGCCAAAGATGGAGAAGCTCCATACAGTCAGCAAAAACAAGACCAGGAGCTGACTGTGGCTCAGATCATGAACCCCTCATTGCCAAATTCAGACTTAAATTGAAGAAAGTAGGGAAAGCCACTAGACCATTAAGGTATGACCTAAATCAAATCCCTTATGATTATATAGTGGATATGAGAAATATATTTAAGGGACTAGATCTGATAGACAGAGTGCCTAATGAAGTATGGATGGAGGTTCATGACATTGTACAGGAGACAGGGATCAAGACCATCCCCATGGAAAAGAAATGCAAAAAAACAATATGGCTGTCTGAGGAGGCCTTACAAATACCTGTGAAAAGAAGAGAAGCAAAAAGCAAAAGAGAAAAGGAAAGATATACCCATTTGAATGTAGAGTTCCAAAGAATAGCAAGGAGAGATAAGAAAGCCTTCCTCAGTGATCGGTGCAAAGAAATAGAGGAAAACAACAGAATGGGAAAGACTAGAGATCTCTTCAAGAAAATTAGAGATACCAAGGGAATATTTCATGTAAAACATGGACACAATAAAGATTCCATTTTCAAGTGATAAAATTATAAACTGTAATAAAGATCGTTAACTTTGTAGATGTTAGTGTTTTGGAAGAAGTAGATTCATTTTCTCCTTAAAAATCATATAAATAAATGCAAGTTCATTAAAAGTTTAACAGGAGTTGAAACAGTCTAAGTTTTATTTTACAATTCTGGTAACAACTAATTCACACGCTTAAACAAACATATACATACATATACATATTCATTATTTTTATAAAGCCCTCACTACTGTCAATTAATATGTTGGTAAGTCCTTTTCTCTAATTCTTTGTAAGGTGCCCCATGTTTTCCTTGTTAACATGAGAAATAGATTTGAAAAATATATATATTTATTTTCATTACCCCAAGGGCAAAATGCTTAGGTTGGGGTGGTTTTTACTTGTGAGTTTTCTGTGTGTATTCTCTGGATGCTGGTGACAGTGGGTGGTAGACCCCAGAGAAGTGGGCAACACTCATCATGTGACCAAAGAAGAAAGATGTGAGCAGAATCAGTGCTTGTGTATGCGTGTGTCCCTGTGTGCTCAGTCGCTTAGTCATGTCTGACTCTGCAACTCCATGGACTGTAGCCCACCAGGCTCCTCTGTCCATGGAATTCTCCAGGCAAGAATACCGGAGTGGGTTACCATTTCCTCCTCCAGGTATTTTTCCGACCCAGGGATCAAACCCGTGTTCTTTTGTTTCCTGCACTGGCAGGTAGGATTCTTTTCCACTAGTGCCACCTGGAAAGCCCTGGGATCAGTACTTACTCCCCATCAAACCAACACCATGGGTGTAAGGACAGGGAAAGGGCAATCAATATTTTACATTTTGAAAAATACTGAGATAAAATTAAGCTGGTTGGTATACTTATATTGAGTCATCCTAGAGAAACAAGAGAGTAAAATAATCTTAAAATAGTTCTTAATTACTTCAATTATTCATTGCATGTGCTAAGTCACTTCAGTTGTGTCTGATTCTTTGAGACCCCATGGATTGTAGCTGCCACCTCCAGGCTCCTCTGCCCATGGGATTCTCCAGGAAAGAATACTGGAGTGGGTTGTCATTTCCTCCTCCAGGGGATCTTCCGGACCCAGGGATTGAACCCACATCTCTTATGTCTCCTGGATTGACAGGCAGGTTCTTTAGCACCAGCGCCAATCATAATTTATCTTTAAATGGCATGAATCTGGAGAAAAGACTAAAACAAAACTTCCTCCCCTACTTTCTTTTCTTTTGGCTAAGGTAGAAATGCATGTTGGAAATTTCTTCTCCTCTGGAGAGATTGGAACCTCTTCCCCAGACAGGTGGGAAAGATGTCAGAATTTTATGCATTAAAGAGAGAGGCAAGACTTTATAAATAAATGTTTACAATGAAAGCAATTCTGATACAAATTACTTTCCTTGCCAGTTAAGCTGATCACAGTACCTTTAAATTCAATGGCAAAGCCCGACAAGCCCACAGAAGCATCGCTTCGAAATGCCAGAAAAAGACTATTTCCGCTGCTCTCAATTCTTTCTGGGGCCTGAGAGCCCTGGAAACTTCCAATGAGAGGGCTGTTGGAGTCCTCTCCTTCATAGATGTGCAGGAAATCATAGCTGGGCTCCATGTTGAAACTGAAAGGAAAGAGTATTGATGAGTTTCCGTACCTCCTGTATGTCTCTCTTCTTCCCAACTATCAAGTCTCTGAGAGCACACAGCGATTGTATTTGCCTTTGTATTCTAACTTTTAAAAAGCAGGATGATCCAAAAGCTAAATGCAATAATAATGAAAATGGCAATAAATACAACAGACACCAGTTATAACAAATATTATTAGTATTGTACATAATAACCATTATCTTCAATACAGTATGATGTTGAAGATACATAAAGGAAAATGAGTCTTTGCGACATAGATACAGTGTCTCTTCCCTGTAACTGTGATATTTCTAATGAATGCAGTTTAAAGGAAGGGGGTTCAGAAGTGATGTATTTCCACTGATATTTGATTTTTATGTGAAAATATCTTTAGTTTAATAATATATATACTTGGTGTTTGGGCTTCCCTGGTGGCTCAGATGGTAAAGAGTCTGCCTGCTGTTAATCCTTGGTGTTGCTGATGATTCTTAAAGTTCAAAAATATTTTTGGTTCTTTACTTTTAAAATTGTAATTGTCTCTGCTTGCTTAGGTAATTTGGCCAGTATTTGCAGTCCTTAAAAAGTGTGGAAGTCAAACCTCACGTTATTTCACCATGACTGGATGTTCCAATTTTCTCTCCCTTCTCCCTCCTTCTTCCTCTCTCCCCTTCCCACTCTCTGTATTTCTGTCTCTCTCGTACTGTGAACACCCTAATAATTTCCAGTGTCTGACAATTAAAGTCCAAAGCTCTCAAGTGGGATATGGTTTTAAATGTCTCTGCCATTTACGACAATAAGGATGACAATAATCTGGGAACTTGAAACATACGTCTACTCTCAAGTAAAAGATTGAACTTGGTTCAGGCATCTAAGAGTGGGGTCAGAATAGCAAATACACCAGACAGAGGCACTGCTGTAGTCCATTTTGCCTGGCCCTCCTCTGTCCCTGCACCTCTAAGTCAGATACTTCAGGGCCTTTAATGTGGACCAGTCCAGGCAGCTTCCACTGTCTTCCCTTTCCTTTGGTGGCATATTTGGATATACAAGGATGGAGAGAGTCAGGCATTTTTAGATATTATCACAAACACGTGCTGTTGTTTAAGTGGCTCAAATTCATCTGGAGATTCAAGTGATAAAGCATGAACCCTAGGTCCCTCCCAAAGCTGCCCCGTGCAACGTGGGGGGACAGCCATGGACCCCACATGAGTGTAATACCTGCATCTGCACTTCTCTGCCCTACTCCCTGTCAAGGTGCCCTTGCTCCCATGTGAGCACATTTACTCAAGGAGTTTGTTAAAGGTTTCAGAGCCTGTTTATCTGATAATTTCCCTGAAGTTGGAAATGAAGAGGAAGTAAAAGATTGGAATGACTGCAGAGTGAATAAAGAGGCCAAAAGGAATCGCAGTAACCAAATAGAATTTGATGGTAATAACAATTTCAGTTAGAATAGTTTACAAGGATGTTTTTAGATTCTGGTCATGCGACACCCTTATAACTGGCAGAAGTAATTATTATGATAGATTATTCTGAATGATGGAAATTCGATCGGGCACAAACAAGTACATTCTAACTGGCCTCTGCTTTGGATGCCCCATCATGTACGCACTGAGGTCTGGAGTGATTCCTATAAATAGTGATGGTGCCTTTGGTTAAATCCTGTGTTATATCTATCTACACCAGATGCATGGATCTACACACCCCAAGAATAGGTAGGCCTAAGTTTGGTATGCTTTTAAACAAAATTCAATTTGGGTTCCAATATGTGAGTGGCATCAACCCCGAAGTCTACAGAAGTTTTGATAAAACATTCCTCCCCAAAGACTCCTGAGTACAGGACGAGCCTTGAAGCTCGCATGTATGTGCTCCAGGCCCTGTCATTCTCTGTCCCCTTTGTTTCTGTCTCTGCCAGGCTCCCCCCACCCCCCAGCTGACTGCAGTCTCATTCTTTAAAAGCGTGTCCTGAGCAGCCTGTGCCAATAGCAGCCTCTTTGCCAGGGTCCTTGAGCATCTCTGCTCCCAGCTGGTACCCTGGCTTCCTCCCTCTGTCTACTCAGTAAATCTAGGAGCTGAGGTCCCAGAAAACTGTCCCACCCAAGCACACACAAGCTGTCCATTTCTTAGAAGATGTCCCAAACGTGCAAGTGTCTGTGACACCCAGCCAGCAAAGGATTCCAAACTCTTAGAATCAGAAGAAAACTTGGAGATTTTCTAGGTCAACCTTCTTCCAGGGAGGTGCACAACATTAAGTGAAAAACTACTTGCATAATATAAAACTGCCTTATATATTATCAGATGACTTGCGCTGTGGGAAACTTGATAATGAGTCACTCTCTGTGACCCGAGGCAGGAAACGCCTACAAAAAAGGTTTTGTGCCCTCTAAAAGGCTTTTAATTGTTAATTTACTTTTAATCCCCTGGCAGCAGAGGTGTCTCCTGGTTCTGAGAAAGGCTCCATCAGAATTTAGCATTAACAAAAATCATGAGGATACTCAAAAACATAACCTAGCAAATGTTCACAGCCTTTGTGTAATAGCCAAGTGGCATAATAAAGTACTCGTCATTTGGTAAATTTATAGCAGCTTGAGTAAACTCAGGAAGTGATGGCTTATCAAACTACTTAAAATTCAGAGTCACAGAGGTTTAAAATTACCCTGAGTCAGATCTCATCAAGAGGAGAAAGCAGAGGAAGATGAGCACAGCCAGCCCTGGAATACTGATATAAACATCTCAATGAGAGAAAAGTGTTCAATTGACAGATAAATAAATACGATTAGACCACTCTGCCTTGGAGAGCTGAGACCAATAGGACAGCATATAGAACCACTTTTCTTTTATCACCTTATTTAGTTCAAAAGTCAAAATGTAAACTTGGAAAATACCTTGGGATTTGGAAAGATGCGATTATTGTATGCCAGATATTAATAATGTGATAGTTCTATAGAATTTAATTTGTAATATAATCATATTATGATTTGAACTTTTACCATTTAATTTAGCAGAAAGAAGTTAGCATTTTTTAAAAAGCACTAATGTCTATTAATTGAAACTTTACAGCATTGAAATGTGGGGAATTTGTGTTTTCAGAGTTCTAGCAAGTCTTGAGTATTTGAATGATTATTAATAACAACACCACCTTGGGGATGTCAGACAGGATGCACTTGGAAATGGATTAGTACCCACGCACTAAGGGAAATATCAGACACTGATGAGAAATTACACCAAGTATATCCATGTGTCAGTCACTCAGTTGTGTCTGACTCTTTGTGACCCCGTGGACTATAGCCCACCAGGCTCCTTTTGTCCATGGGATTTTTCAGGCAAGAATCCTGGAATGGGCTATTTCCTCCTCCAGGACTTCTTCCTGACCCGGAGATTAAACCCTCCTCTCTTGCACTAGCAGGTGGAATCTTTACCACTGAGCCACCGGGAAGCCGCAAGTATATCTAAATCACTCCTTTATTTTCTTGAATATTCTGTAAATTAAGCTCCCTCATGTGGAATACATTGCAAAAATGTGTGCAAGATAGTATTTATAAGTAATTCCTGCCACATCATGTGTATCCTAATTCAAGTAGAACATTGAAAAGCAAAACAACTGATTTCCAGGTTTGTCATCCTGCAGCCGGATGCTATCCCTTTTAGATACAAGACCTCGGGCTTCACTAGATGTGAAATTGAAAGCCCTCTGAAATAATGAGTGCGTTCATCTCCAGGTATGACATTTAAAGTCCTGCTACAAGGAGGGAGTCCACAAAACACAGTACCTTTTGAATATCAGGGCAATGACGAAGTCCGGGTTCACCCTCACTCTCCAGTCGCACTCCTTCCCAGGCGGGTAGGGCTGTGGGTAGTTGGGGGACAGGATGACCCCCGCGGGCCCGGTCAGGTTCCCTCCGCACGCCGCTGCCGCAGGGAGAGAAGGACATGGTCAGTAGGAGCTTGTCAGAGGTTACACGCAGCATTATTAAACTGACCCAGGAGGTCTGCACATTTTTAATGTGATCATTACCAAATTTTATATACCATCCCACTTCATTTTTAAGGAGGATTATCATTGCTGGCAAATGAAATGTACATCCTATACATTCAAACTTTACCCAATTAAACTGGATAGGTTACCTGAATCCCCCACACTTCTGTCAAGTACACTATAAATATAAGAAAAAAAAAAAAAACTTGGAGAGGGTAAAATATCCCCATTGATATCAGTTTATGGCCATGTCAATTCTTTGGTCATTTCTTGTGGTTTACAAAGAAGTCATTGCTCACTTACTCTCGGAAGTTTGCTTCAAATGGTATAATTGATCATTCACCTCCTGTTCACTTTTGTAACCCTAAGCCTAGGAGTTTTTGATCATAATAAGTATGCAGGAAATATATGATGAATAAATGAAGATTTGTTATTTCATAGATTTCTCATAGTCCTCTGCTATATGCAGGGCTTGAGGTACTGTGCCCAGATTTCAAAATGACAAAACTAACAAGATTTAGGTGATATCTAGTGACACATGATCAAGAGGAGGCTTGGCAGAAAGTTAAAACCCATAAAAATATCATTTTGTCACAGTGCTTAGTATGTTATTATCATGAAGAAGCATTTTAGATTTAATCACAAATGTTTATATAAGTCAATGATTATGTGGTTGATTCTTGAGCCTGAAAATTTGGGGGCTATTTACATTTAGTTAGATAAGACTTCTGTTAAAGCTTCTATGCTGTGAAAGTTATTAACACTGCAAAATTGACACACACTAATTTTAGATAGATTTGTTAAAATACTAGGTTAAAGGTTTTCATACTGAATACTGTGAATTGTCACCAAGTTGTTCTAAAAAAAAAAATTACCCTGATTAATGATAATAACTTTCTTTTTTTTTAATTTTTTTTTTTTTACTTTACAATATTATATTGGTTTTTGGTATGGGGAGGGAGGTCGGAGGGGGGTTCAGGATGGGGAACACGTGTACACCCTGATTAAATTGTACTGTTCCTTCTAAACTGTATACCTTATTTCACTTCATTGATTATGTACATGTTCAGGGGAAAAAACAAGTAGAGAAGGGAATATGCTAATTACTGATAATCCCCACACAAACACACAGGGACTTTTTGTGAAAATAAGATGAAGACATACACTTTGTAATCTTCTGAGATGAATGTGTCTTTAAATACCCATTTAACATCCTGAAAACTTAACTTTCCATAAGACAAAATCTAACAAATCCCAAGACATTTTGTTATAACTTCAGTTTCATCAAAGGCAAACTCTGAATAATATCACAGGAAATATTTATAATAAATTCTTAAAGATGTACTCTCAAGAGCAATTCAATATAATTTTCTCAAAAATGATTTCAACCACATTTCCCCTAGCATGAAGTTTTATTTTAATAAATGGGGTGGAAACAATCAGCTAAGCGTGAAGAATCAGACAGGACTTAGTGACCGAACAGCAACCACAGAGTGGCTTTCGCAGGACGAGACGCCACCTCCCCGGAATCAAGTGGACCCTGACAGCGTGGAGCACCAGAGCCTGAACAAAAGAAGAGGTGGTGCTGAGGTGGGGAGGGAGGCACCTGAGGGTCTCAGGCAATGCTGCTCCGTCCAGGCTTGAAAAGAACAAACTTGGCAGATTCAGGGTACCACGTACAAGGGTGCCACCAGCAGGAAGAGTTCAGGATGAGACCCAAATATTAATTTATAAGAAACAAAGGGAAGATCCTGTCTTATTCCCACCGGTCTCAGGGGGCATTTTCAAATGAGGTTATTTAAAGCCTTGGTGTGGAATTAAGGAGGACTATCTTGCTGGGTTTGTTCTCTATTCTGATGGGGGACTCTTTATTTTAGTCTCATCAGATTTTCATTAGCAAGCTTGCACAATATTTCGGATAGGATTAGATTCAGTATCAAATGCAATTCAGACACTCTAGAAATTCTCCAGGGGGAATGGACATAGAGATAAATCCTCAAACCCATATCAGCCAACAGGCCCTTGTTTGAAACCCTCAGGGTCACTCCTCCCGACATCCGGGATAACAAGTTCATCCACTGAGGTGTGCAGCAGCGCTCTTTAACTAGACACATCGCTACTTCTGCACCAAAACATTTCAATGTTCACACCACTAAATGGGATAAACAGTCTCAAAATAGTTTTCCCTGTAGACCAGGACAGGATGGTGCCACCAAATTAAGTGTCTGCAAACTTAGAATGCATTTTTGCTTTGCAGAGCTCTTTAGAACTTGAACTTGGACAAAAGGTATTGTGGGCTACTTGAGAAATCTGAAACCGTGGAGATGGTCGAGAGACACTTTATTCAGAATCAGGAGGTAGTGAGAATCCTGTGGTCTGGAGAATCGGTCTTTTAAGTCTCAGTAGAAAGTCCCAGTTCCAGGGGTGCCTCCATCATGGGATTCCTTTGTGAAATGAAAAGAGTGTGGCATCCAAGCAAACCGTAGGAAGGGTGAGCAGTCAATGCTGATGAACACTGGAGTAACATACGAACAGGGGAGCAGCTGAGAGATTTTATGAAAGCATGCGAGAGAAAGAGAACAGCAAATAGGAGGGAAAAATACACTAAGAATAAAATGGAAAAACGCTAGCCTGTCAATAGGAAAGAGCAAACTCAAGCGGCCAATGAGACTATGAAATTAAAAACAGTTCAATCTCACGGCTAATTTAATATGCCAATTGAACCACCAAGGAATCTTCATGTCCTGCTCATATTATGAGATTAACAAATACCATATATAGCATTTTTTTTCTGAGTCGGGGAAAATAAACAATAATACGATGGCTGATGATGATTATGGAGAAGGAAATGGCAACCCACTCCAGTACTCTTGCCTAGAAAATCCCATGAACGGAGGAGCCTGGTGTCCATGGGGTTGCAAAGAGATGATGATGAAATTGGGCAATCTTTCCGGAAAAGTTTTGAAAATTCTAGAAATAGATAAGTTTGTAGAAATATGTCATTCATAAAAAATCATGGATGTGTTCTGCAGTGGTGTTCATTTCAGCAATTTCTGTGAGAGGGAAAAGGCTGAAACACCTAACTCTGCACGGAGGAGTGATTAGCGGGATCAATATTGGTCATTATTGATCCAGAGAGCAACTCTGTAGGCAGAAATGTTAATTAGTAAAAAAATAAGTAAGGACAGTAAAAGATACTCATCCTGTACTGGTAAGTAAAAAGCATATATTACAAAACAATCATTCAGGGTGCTATCATTTAAAAATATTTAAAATATAGGTTATACATACATAAAATAACTATGACACATATGCATGTTCACATGAATAGCAGTTGCCCTTAGGTAAACAGGGGACAGTGCTTTTTCATCTTTTTTCTTAACTGTAGCTTATAAAACTTACACAAAAAACATAAGGAAGAAGCAAAAAAAAAAAGTAAAAATTGTCTCATATCAGCAGAACAGAATTTAGATGAGCACCAAACCACGACCACCACTAAGGTGGACCACTATCTTACAAAAGCATAATCTCTTTTCTGAGGGAAAAATGTTCACAATGGGATGAAAAGATACTCATTTATTCCTAGATATGTGCTTTCCATTTTTGTGTTACATAATATCTATGTGTGTGGGTGGTTTTTGTTGCCAATACAATTGATATTCTATTGCCTGGGAGTGATGTTAGCTTATCCATGGAGCTGATACTCAAGAAAGATGAAGTGTTAACTGTTTTCATTGCTGAGAACCCATTTACCTAGTCACTGACCAAAGTTAGATAACTAAGAGGCAAACTCAAAAAAGACCATAGATTAGTTGGGAAGGTGGTCAAATTTTATAATGAATTGTTCAAATGAATGTAAACCAAGAAATTAACTTCAAGAGATTAACTGGTAATCATATTGCTTCTTTATATACTCGTCCATAAGCTTGCTGCTGCTGCTGCTGCTAAGTCGCTTCAGTCGTGTCCGACTCTGTGCGACCCCATAGATGGCAGCCCACCAGGCTCCCCCGTCCCTGGGATTCTCCAGGCAAGAACACTGGAGTGGGTTGCCATTTCCTTCTCCAATGCATGAAAGTGAAAAGTGAAAGTGAAGTCGCTCAGTCATGTTCAACTCTCAGCGACCCCATGGACTGCAGCCTATCAGGCTCCTCCATCCATAGGATTTTCCAAGCAAGAGTACTGGAGTGGGTTGCCATTGCCTTCTCCGGTCCATAAGCTTAAACTCATGCAAATTGAGGGAAAAAGTGCCTTTCCTGATTTAAAAACAGACCAATGGCTTAACATGTTGGTTGCATTTATAGGTAATTACTCCACTTTAAAAAAGGAACACGAAGAAATCTGGTGTATCTCCTGATGACTCAGCTTGAGATGAAATGTATGACAGTACTCATGAAAGTCATGAAATGTAAATACGGCGCAGAACTTTACACAAGCATGGTAGCTCTCTGACAGGCCTCCATGTGCTAAGAAGCAGAGCTGTCGATCTCATCTATCTCCAGACTCCTGCAAGCACTCTGCAATAAGTTAAGAGTTGTACATTATAGCACCATGGGACCACTGAGAATTTTTTCACTGCTGTGCATTATGACAATAGAAATCATTTTAAGTCACAAAATTCCCTCAAGGTCATCTGATGCAAACTGGGCCATTAACTATGAGCATATGACTTCATTATCACTTCCTCTCTTTGCAGATTAATTCAATTTTATATTTTTTAAACAGATTATAAGGAAGTACAAATTACCCTGTGACTGTTCATTAAAATAATAAAGGTTTTAAAAAAATTAAGATGGGCTACCATAAATAGGTATTTATGGCAAAATAATTGAATGGACAATTTAATTGAATGAATAACTTTATAAAAAAATATGTCTTTCCTTAAAACCATATTTGTAATAGAATAGGGGACTTCCCAGGTGGCTCAGTGGTAAAGAATCTGCCTGCTAATGCAGGAGACACAGGTTCGATCTCTGGATAGGGAAGATCCCCTGGAGGAGGGAAAGGCAACCCACTCCAGTATTGTTGCCTGGAGAACCCCAGGGACAGGGGAGCCCGGCAGGCTACAGTCCATGGGGTCACAAAGAGTTAGACACGACTGAGTGAGTGAGAATGCACAAGCAGGTATCTTGGATATTGGTTGTTCAGACTAAGGTCTGCAATACCGATTGTTTTCTTCTTAATAAGGTCAAACTGCAAAATTATAGTAAATTTCAGAAAGAAGTCTTTCCTTTTATCTGTATATTGACATAGCAGTATAATTTCTAGGTTTTAGGATTCTATTAAAATGTACTGCTATTACAGAAAAATTATCTAAAAAGAGAACATATTCTTTATTGAGTAGCCTTTGCTTAAGGGCACATTTCTACATTAAAAATGAGAACAACAATGGTAGGGTTATGAATTTTCAGCCACCCAAAATTTTAAATTACAGTAACTTGATTGATCTATATTTTTATAAGATTTGTTAAGGATAGGAAATTTTAGGGAAATGTCAATTACTGTACATTAAGTAAACTACTTCCTTTATTTCACCTAATAAAATAAAGTTTAAAGGTTTATAATAAAATTTCAATGTAATCTCAGAAAACCTGAGGGTATGCAAGAAACTCTTGAGAAATACTTCTGAAGAATAATGCATTTTATAGAGCAATTTTAATGATAGCATGCACCCCTTCCCCAATTTAAAACTGCTACATTCCATTGCACAATACCTATGCATGTAGGAGGGTCTGGTTGCCAAAAGAATCGGTTATTCAGCTGCACACAGGTGATTTTAGCTTGCCCTTGGAGCTGGTACCCAGGGTCACACTGGAAGGTGATGGTGTCCCCAGGTTCTCTGCTGTCCCCGTAGCGGGTACCGTTTTGAGGCATACCCGGGTCGTTGCAGGTGGATGCGATGGATGCTGGAACAAAGGGACATCACATTAGTGACTGGAGACGTGATCCCTACACTCTTACAGATGTGGAGCCCTGTGGCTGAAGCGCCTTTGATCGGCATAATGAATCACTTGTCCACATGTGAACATTTTTTTTCCCTCAAGAATATATTCGATAACTTGCATCTTGATTATGCTTCCTTTGAACAGATGCTAGAAAAATCCTGATGAAAATTCAACCAATTATAGAAAATATTAAGGATTTATATGATGCTATGCACACACACTCATTTCCCTTTGATTTTTCTCAACAATATTTTAATGAAAATATATGCCACAATTTAAATGATTTGAGAACCCCAATCTCAAGGAAACTTGAGGAAAATAAGATAGGATACATTTTCCTTGGGTTGATGCCTTCTCATGTGACAACCAGCTAAGATGACCCAAACCCTCTTAAACTGTTTTGTCCAAAAACACCTTTAGTTCTTTAAAAATATTTTAAATTCTCCTTTAATCTAAAGAATATTTTTACTAACCTGATACTGTAGGATCAGTAGATGTTTCTGTTCTCATTTCTCCCTCAATGCTGTTAATGTATTACAATTTTCTGCTTTCCAGTTTTCCTTCTTAATCTCACAGTCTGGAATGACTTTAAGATCATCTATCTTTGATGTCCTAACATTTCACAATATGATGTCTATGCATGAATTGCCTTATATTTCTAAGGAAATAAAAGTTTTGCAATATCATGTCTATGAATGAACCTTCTTATATTAGTCCTGCTTGGAACACATTCAAAGTTTTAAATCTGAAGATTAAGCAACTATCTTATCAAATATCAGTTCCCTCCTATTATCTGTATTCCCCTCATATGAACTAAAATTTGACAAATGTCTCTATCCTTCATGTCTCTTAACTTTTCATTTTTAAAAAATCTTTGTTCCATCTTCTGGGTAATTTTTTAGACCATTTTCCTATCATAATCTTCTCTCCATCTGCATCAAATTTATTATACTGTCATGTAGTTGAGTTTTAAACTTCCTGTCATTGTTTCTCTGCTAGCATTTTGTTCAAACATCTTTGGCCATTTATACAGTATTTTGTTCTCTACTCATAATTTTATTCACTTTTGTTTTTTACACTCTTATGGTCTGATCTGATAATGATTCCAATATCTCTCAGAGTCTAAGGTGCCCCTGAATATTGATTTTGCTCTTCTATTTATGGGACTTCACTTGCAGTAATTCTTTTGAAGGTGCATTTATGCAGAGGGGATTCTCATTTGACTTTCCCATGTGCCGGGAAGAAGAGAAGCCTTCTACCTCTTTAAAATAAAGTCTCTGCTGAGGCATTTTGGACCACAGAGATGGCACAAATTCGTTTATAAGCTAGTGTGAAACCTGCTTGTGGTTATGAGTTCTCTGTCCCTGTGTCTATTTCTATACCTGTGTCTATATCCGTATCTGTCCATCCGTCTATCTGTCTTTACCATCTAACTTTTCTCCCTTGTAGTGACAGCAGACCTCTCTTTGGAGTTCTGCTGCTGCTACTGCTAAGTTGCTTCAGTCGTGTCCGACTCTGTGCGACCCCATAGATGGCAGCCCACCAGGCTCCCCCATCCCTGGGATTCTCCAGGCAAGAACACTGGAGTGGGTTGCCATTTCCTTCTTGGAGTTCTAGCAGTGTGTAAGCGGATCTGATTATATTTCCAATATTGAAAAGCTCTCAGATGTTTCTTCCTATCTTTTCAGCCCACAGACTCTCAGAAATGAAATTCAGTCTCACTAGGGTCCTACTGACAGATGCTTTCAGGGGAAAGTAAAGTGAGAAAGTCACCCAGTCGTGTTCAACTTTTTGCAGCCCCATGGACTATAGCCCACCAGGCTCCTCTGTCCATGGAATTCTCCAAACAAGAGCACTGGAGTGGGTTGCCATTCCCTTCTCCAGGGGATTTTCCTGACCTAGAGATCGAACCTGGGTCTGCTCCCAGGACAAAGCCAACCCCTTAATTTCATGGCCTTTCTGCATCTCACATTACTTTGGTGACTCTGAGGATCCCTTACTGTCCTGCAGTTTCAGTGATACATTTTAAAAAGCTAAACTTAATCATGTCCAACACCTTTGGCATATTTTCAGTGGCTATGTTTCCAGAGAACTTACTTTACTGTCATACTGGGCCTTGCAGACCCTCCATTTCAGTTCTGCCTTAATCCCACTGCACGAAGGCTGGCTTATCATGCCTGTCATCATTGCCATTGTAATTATTAGTGTTTTGAGTAGGGGAGTTTTACTTGAAGGAGCGTTCTCAATAAGTATCAAAAAAGAGTAAGTTTTTCAATGGAAAGAGAGCAGGAAATGCTGAGTCAGAGCCACTGAGGAAGATTCTTTCAGTTTCCACTCTCATCAGCTGCAAAGATCAGCAGGCAAGGCAGAAGGCAAGCACATCTCCCTGAAAGAAGACCAGTTCAGCAGTGGAATGCGGAATGGACCTGAGGACACAAAGCTTCTAGTTAGGATGCCAGGAGTGTCACACCCGTAACCCACAACTCTTTACAATAGAGAAGAGCAGTTAGAGAATTCAAGCACCAGAATCATAGCCCATTGTGGCCATCACCTAGGCAACACAATGGTGCTTCCACGGAACTAGTATTTTACAAATGATCAGTCTTGAGTTTACTATTTGAGTAACTGAAGAATCTAAGATCTAACTGTGCTCTATTGTTGCTGAGATTTCTCTGGGCTTCAGGAAAAAAAAATAAGCAAATCTTGTTGTACATTTTCAATCTTGTCCATTGGACTGAATTTCACATCTCTGAAAGAAACATCATTCTTTATTCAAGCAAGTGGTCACATGGATGATTACATACTCACTTCCAAATGAGAATTAATTTAATATAGCATTAAAATAATTTAAAAATAAATACTTAGTATTAAAAGCTAATTGTCTATTAAGCAAAGAGATCAAACCAGTCAATCCTAAAGGAAATCAACCCTGAATATTCATTGGAAAGACTGGTGCTGAAGCTGAAGCTCCAATACTTTGGCCAACTGATGTGAAGAGCTGACTCACTGAAAAAGACCCTGATGATGGAGAAGATTGTAGGCAGGAGGAGAAGGGTCAATAGAGGAGATAGTTGGATGGCTTCATCGACTCAATGGACATGAGTTTTAAGCAAACTCCAGGAGATACCAAAGTACAGGGAAGCCTGGCGTGCTGTAGTCCATGGGGTTGCAAAGAGTCAGACATGACTTGGCTGACATGCCAAAGCATAACTTGGCAACAACAGCTCTTAGTAAATATCCATAGTAATACTTCTATGATAAATAAGTACATAGTACTAAAATAATTTAAAAATAAATCTTTAGAAAAAAAGCCAAGGAGATCATCGATGAGTCTCATTGTAATTTTTTAAGAGATATGCTTTTATTACTTCTCTTTCCAAATTTTTATTCAATATTCATTAAAGCAAAAGCACATTACTCAGTGAAGAAGCTTTACACAAAGATGCACACAGATTTTGTACATAAGAAGAATTTCAAAAGACACATGAGTTTACAAGACAAGTGTTCTGCAGAACACTTTTCTGTAGGTTATTAATAGGTGTCTGGTCTAATAAGACTAACAAATACCACATCCTCCAACTCTCTCTTGTAGGTCTCCATTGTATATCAGGGATTAAAGGCTCAGAGAATAAAGAAACTTAAAAAAATAATTTAATACAGTGTATTCTAAATAAATGTAGTTATAGAGCATGTTTTTTCCATAGACTTATTCAAATCCTCCCAAATAAAGATCCACAGAATATCAGTATATAAAACAGTGGCTTGCACTAAGGGTTATATATCCTTTAATGGGATGAAATTTAATTCAGTTTTGAAAGAGTTTTCTACTTCTAAAGCAAATTTTCACTCTGAATATCTGTAATAATAATCATAGATAGCATGGCATTAAAAATTTATGTACTCATGTAGTTCATATTGTATGAACTATAGCATCTATATACTCAACTGGAAAATCAATAAAAGGCATGAAAAAACATAAATACAGCATCTACATAATTAGCTAAACTTATGCCAATTACATGAAAATGTGACTTGTAGTAAAATAGTTCTACACATGGCCTTAGTTGGGGGCGGGGGGATGTTCTTCATATGGCTTGTGTATGTTTAAAGACTGAGATTTCCAATCATGATGGTTTAGCTGAATTGAACCCCAAACTCTTACTCTTCCCTTTTAGAATTACAAAATAAAAATTAAAAGTTCCTAGGTTACTCCAGATTGGATTAAAAATAAAAAACCAAAAAACAATGAGATTACATGAAGAAAAAACAAACAATTTAAAACAATGCACCGGGGAATATATTGGCTGGGTTTTTTTTTTTTTTTTTTAATAAACACCATTTTATTTCCCCCTAGTTACACACTGTGGAAAAATGCTTTCTGGTAATGACAATAAAGCTTATTTGGAGACTAATATGAGAGCCTCCAACCAATGATGTTTCTTTGGGGTCAGAAATTTCTTTTCCACCTTCAGGGTCACACAGGGTCATGGATGTGACACGTGCTCATTTCCTTTTCACGACTGTATTCTTTTATGTGCCGTACGTCTGCTTCTTTCACTCAATTTTGTCTTAAATATTTTTTTTCTTCAAACAGGATTTTAATGACTGAATCTTCCCAGTTTTTTCTTCCATAAAAAGGAAAACAATAGTTTTAGTTGCAGCAGTCTTACCCTCCTATCACCTGAGAAGAAGAAGATGCTATTCCTGAGGTGTATACATGGTGTTTTTCAATTTCCCCAGGCAGGGGTTCTCTAGAATGTTTCAAGTCATACAGAATCTTCCACAGGCCTAGTGGGATCTAAGAGATATCTCCACTCCTTGCCCCCTGAATCTAGAGCCACTCCAATAGGCTTGAGTGACCCGAACCTGTGCTTCACTTAGCATAAAAGCCAGGGACCTGACATTTTGTTTGTACAAGGCAGCAATGATGATGTAGAACTACTGAATCATGAGAAATACAGTGGACTCAAATTTATTCCCAATTGGTTAAAGTCATTTTTGACACTGGAGACTGTATAGAATATATGCATTCAAAAATAATTTGCAAGGTTGTGTTCTCTTTCTATCCTAACTAAAAAAATTGAGCATTTGGACCATGTCTTGTTAAATGTGTCAAGTCCTCTTGCCTTTTTTTTTTTACTTTCTAATTTGCTTTTTTTTGTTTTTAATTTAAATTTATTTATTTTACTTAGAGGCTAATTACTTTACAATATTGTATTGGTTTTGCCATACATCAACATGAATGTTCATCACAGCATTGTTTACAATAGCCAGGACATGGAAACAACCTAGCTGTCCATCAGCAGATGAATGGATAAGAAAGCTGTGGTACATATACACAATGGAGTATTACTCAGCTTTTTTTTTTTTAATTTAAACATCACTTAAAAGTATATTTACTGACTGGTAAATATTGCTTCATTCACAAAGCAAAGTCTGCTTTGTGTACATTTATTATCTCAAAATTCCCTTTCATAACGTACCAGAGAGAATGCTCACCACTGGTTATTCATTCACAGAAGCAAAGTCTGCTTTGTGTACATTTATTATCTTAAAATTCCCTTTCGTAACGTACCAGAGAGCATGCTCACCACATACATGGAAAAGCACACGGTGACACCAGTGTGCTTCTCATCAGAGGCAGACATATTCTAATCTTCAAATCTTAACCTGTGCATGAAGAGCGCCTGTTCTTGGGTTAAGAAAGTTGAATGAATTCTTTGTGCAAGTGTCAGGTTACCATTTTCTCTGAAAAGTTGCTCTTTGGGTTAGATCATGGCACAGAAAATCTCCTTCTGGAGGGCCACTGACTGTGTTTGACAGGATAAACATGAGCTGGCCACCAGAACTCCATCAAGCATGCATTAGTGCTTCAGCGGCTGGAAAAGGTTTGAAAACACACAGGAAAGAGGAACCTCAATTCATCTAATGCAGTGTTTCCACTCAATCCCAGGCTCCACATTAAAGAAAGAAGGTGGGTCCAAATTCTACCAAGGTCCACTAATTTGATCTACATTCTTCCTCTCCCTCCTGACAACATCAAAGTGCTTCAGGAACTGGAGACACAGAGTTTTCTAAGATCTTCCAAGGTTAAGAACAGAAGTGATGGCTGCTCAAAGTGATGGATGCACATTTCACAGATCCTTCCCCCTGGATTTCAAAAGTAACACACGGCACTGGGGAAATAGCCAGCCTTGATGCAAGCCTCACATCTTCCACAGAAGTTAATTCATGGTTGATCACAGCTTTAAATACAGAATGTAAAACCATGAAACTTCCAGAAAAATGTCTAGGAGAAAAATCTTGAGGATTTAGGGCTAGGCAAGGACATGGCAACAACAGCACCATCTATAAAAGCAAAAATTAATAAACTAAACTTCAAAATTAAAAACTTTTTTCCCCAAAAAGACTTTGTTAAGAAGATGGATAGACAATATGAAGACCAAGAAAAGCAGTTTAAAATTCACATATCTGACAAAAGACTAGTATCTAAAACATATCAAGAATTCTGAAGATGCAAAAAAATAAAAGGAAAACATGAAAATATTCAACCAGAAAATGAACAAAAGACATGGAAAAACATGTCACTGAAGAGAATGTACAGATGGCAAATAAATATGTAATAAGATGTTCAAGATCACCGGCCATTCAGGAATTGCAAAGAGATATCACTACACACCTCTTAGTGCATCTAATTATATCATATAAGCATACAACATACCTATTAGTGCAGCTAATTATATCATATAAAAAGACAACATCAAATACTGGGTGAGGATACAGAGAAAAGGAGTCACTTATACATTGTTCGTAGAAATGTAAAATGGTACAGGCCCTCTGGACAATCATTTGGCCATTAAAATCTAAACATTCTGTTGCCATTCGGCCCAGAAATTACACTTCTGTACATTTATCCTGGATAAATGAAAACTTAGGTTCACACAAAAACTTGTACATGAATGTTTATGGCAGCTCCGTTCATAATGGTCCCAAGCTAGAAACAAGCTAAATGTCCTTCAGTGAGTGAATGATTAAACAAGCTGGTACCTCCAGTCAATGGAATATCACTCAGCCACATAAAGGGATGAACCCAAGGCACACGTTGCAGCCCCAGTGAATCTCCTCAGCACTAAACTGAGAGAAAAAGTCAGTCCTGAGAGACTACAGCCTACACGATTCCTTTCATATGATGTTCTGGGAACGGCAGAGTTACGGAAATGGAGGGCACATTAGAGGTTGCCTGGAGGCAGCAGGAGGGCAGTGGGTGGCTGAAAGGACATCCTGAGGAACCTTTGGGTGATAGATGTTCCGCCTGTTGACTGGCCATTGTTGACAGCCTGGCTGTGATGTGTACGCTAGTTCTGCAGGTTACCACTTGGGAGGAACTTCTTAAGGGTCCACAGGATCTGTTTTACTTCTTACATGGGCATGTGAATTTATAAGTACTTTTAAATAAAAAGTTTAAATTATATAGGGACTTTCTTGGTGGTCCAGTGGTTAAGAATTTGCCTTCTAATGCAGGGATCATGGGTTTGATCCCTGGTCAGGGAACTAAGATTCCATATGCCACAGGGCAACTAATCCTGAATGCTCTAGAGCGTATGGGCCAAAACTAGAGGGCCTGCATACTGCAACAAGAGAAAAGACCATGCGCTGCAATAAATACCAGTGCAGAAAAGAAAAAAAAGATTTATATATATATATATATATATATATAAGCTTTTTTATATGGATATATACACACACATGCATATGTATATGCCTGAATTGTAGTATTCACTTGAATCATATAAAATGAATACAAATCATTTTATATTTAAAATTATTTTTGTGTAGGTATATGTGTGTATGTCATTAGCTGCTCAGTCATGTCTGACTCTTTGCAACCCCATGGACTGTAGCCCACCAGGCTCCTCTGTTCATGGGATTCTCCAGGCAAGAATACTGGAGTGGGTTGCCATGGCTGCCTCCAGGGGTTCATGACCCAGGGATTGAACCTGAGTCTCCCACATTGCAAGCAGATTCTTTACCCAGTGAGCCACCAAGGAAGTTCCATGTAGGTATATACTCATGTTTAATTTCAAAACTTGAAGGGATGAAGAGTTAGGAGTCAGTATAGGAATTGTGTATTTCTGCATACTTCTTCATGACAGGAAGCAATGTGGGCTTCAGGATTGTGAAATTATGGGTGGATACTGGCAAATCTGAAGTTGCAGACTATATATTGTCAGTTTAACCAGTTCCTGGGGTTAATGACTATTTCAGAATTTTTTAAAAATATACTAAATCAAGCAAAAGTCCTTTCAAGTACACAATTACTACTTACTGAGAGGCTTCATTAATGCTATTACTGTGAGCCACAGGCAAGGAAAATAAATTTAAGGCCAAGATTCTTCAGATGGAATCACTGACTCGATGGACATGAGTTTGATCAAGCTCTGAGAGTTGGTGATGGACAGTGAAACCTGGTGTGCTGCAGTCCATGGGGTCGCAAAGAGTTGGACATGACTGAGCAACTGAATTGAACTGGTTCTTCAGATAGATACCTTGAAACCTCAGAATGCATGAAAGATTTTACTTTGTCAGTGAAAGCACAGGTATTAAAACACTTGACAGAAAGGGTAACATTATTATAAGAAAACATTAAATATCTTTTATGATCTGCTACTCAAATGTCCTCTGTAACAATGTTTCAAAAGTGGAACATTTGCTTTCATGGTCTTTGTACTGAATAAGCACTTAATAGCTATGAAAATATGTCATTAAAGTAGACTATCAAATGTAAGTGTAAATTGAATCCTACAATTAAAAAAAAAAAACTTCAACATGCAACAGAAATAAATCAATCACTTTGATTTTCCACAATGCAGAATGTGAATTCCATTAAAGCAAAAAAGCCCAAGTCCCATATTTCATGCTAATTAAATCAAAATATAATAATCCAAGAGCTATTTATATTGCAGCTATTAAACTAGATGATAAATCCCCCTACACTACAGATTTTCATTTTCAAACTCAGAAGTCACTTTCTCATAACAATTGACCTTGTACCATTTCTGCTGCTTATAGTAGGGTCTGAGTCCACTACGTTTATATTATAACATTGGCTATTTTTTAATTATGCAAGCCCCATCACGACGACAAGGCAGTGATCCACAAAGAGGTCACTGGTCATAGTAAGCATCCTTTTTCAACAACACAGGAGATGACTTTACACATGGACATCACCAAATGGTCAATACTGAGACAAAATTGATTACATTCTTTGTAGCCAAAGATAAAAGTGAAAAAGCCGGCTTAAAACTCAACATTCAAAAAACTAAGATCACGACATCTGGTCCCATCACTGCATGGCAAATAGATGAGGAAACAATGGAAACAGTGAGAGACTTTATTTTCTTGGGCTCCAGAATCACTGCATATGCTGACTGCAGCCATGAAATCAAAAGACACTTGCTCCTTGGAAGAAAAGCTATGACCAACCTAGAGAGCGTATTAAAAAGCAGATACATTACTTTGCTGACAAAGGTCCATCTAGTCAAAGCTATGCTTTTTCCAGTGGTCATGTATGGTAGCAACAGTTCAAACCCTGTATGAAACAGCTGATTGGTTCAGGACTGAGGAAGGAGTATGACAGGGCTGTCCATTTATTTAACCTAAATACTGAACACATCATGAGAAAGGCCGGGCTGGATGAGCTACAAGCTGGAATCAAGATAGGCAGGAGAAACATCAACAACGTCAGATATGTGGATGATACCACTCTGATGGCAGAAAGCGAGGAGCCTCTTGAGGAGGATAAAGGTAGAGAGTGAAAGATGGTGACCAGAGCCATGGAAGCAGAAGATGACTGCTTCTCAGCAGGAAAGCTGTGACAAATCTAGACAGTGTTTTGAAAAGCAGAGACATCACTCTGCCGACAAAGGTCCACATAGTTAAGGCTACCGTCTTCCCAGTGGTCATGTACAGTTATGAGAGCTGGACTGTAAAGAAGGCAGAGCACCAAAGAATGGATGCCTTTGCCCTGTAGTGCTGGAGAAGATTCCTGAGAATTCCCTGGACAGCAAAGAGACCAAAACAGTCAGTCTTAGGGGAAATCAACTCTGAATACTCGTTGGAAGGACTGTTGCTGAAACTGAAGCCCCACTATTTTGGTCATCTGATGTGAACAGCCAACTCGTTGGAAAAGACCCAGATGCTGGGAAAGATTGAGGACAGAAGGAGAAGAGGGCATCTGAGGATGAGATGGCTGGATGGCGTCATTGATACAATGAACATGAACTTGGGCAAACTTCTGGAGAGGGTGAGGGATGGGAGACCTGGTGTGCTGCAGTCCATGGGGTTGCAAAGAGTTGGACACAACTGGGTGACTACACAACAATTTTTTAATTAACTTGTTTTCAATGTTTCAAACTAGCTTTTAAAGTGATCTCAAAGATCCTCATAATCACTTATTGGAACTAGAACATTAGTGGGACATAATAAATGTCCAATTTAGGTGGTATCTGTAAGTCAAATAATGTTTCTATTCCTTGCAAATAAATGTTTTAATATTTATTTGCTAGTTATAAAACTATATTTTTGAGTTCTGCATGCCACATTGTTGTTAAACATTGGACCATGTATGTAAAAGAATGCACTCGGAAAATTTCTAAAACATATAAGAGTATAACAGGTTACTCGCATTCACCACAGTATTTGAATCAGTTATGTTGGTTAAGTTCCAAAGATTGCACTGAGGACTAAGCTTAGCCCCTCCTTTGTAAAGGAATTGTAAGTGCCCTGAAAAAAATACTAATGAACATAACTCCTTTCATCATGTCAAATATACCATGTATGCAAAGCCAAGTATGTCTGTTCCTGCAAATTTAAAAATATTTTAGCCTTTAGTTATTAAAAAAAAAACCATTACATCTATTAGTAACAAAAATATGCAAAATTTGAACATATCATAAAATCCTATGTTTTGCATCCTCATAACAAAAAAGATTCCCTCATTCAGTTATTCAAAGAGATTTTAGTTTCTTTATATCTAGTCACACTCAGATTAAAACCTTCAACCCTCATCCTCCAAAGATTCATTTCTAAACGTCTATAACATTAGTCACCACAGTTAAATTGATTCTCAGTTCTCCGAGGTATGAAAAATAAAATAATCTGTATACATAAGATGGACTTGAGAGAAAAAGATGAGTATCACATTTTTCATTAGACACTCTGCAAATTCTTCACTGATAACAAGTACATGGTTAACAACTTCAGTATGTTACAGAAATCTCAGATGGTTGCAGCAATGCAAAGATCTGGTACTAAATCATTAGGGTGATCAAGTGCTATTCACTTGTTTACCGTCTTTTCCTGTTTCTAAATCACAGCTTCACTATCTCCACACCTTCCAAGTATCAGGAGGATCTTGCTTTTGTCAGTGTGAACTGAGTGGTGTGAAACAGGAGGCAAGAGAGAGGGGGGATCTAATTTGAGAACCGCAGACTGTCTCATTTATCACATATACTTCCCCTGAGTCAATATGCCTCTAGAACTGAGAATAAATAATAGCAATCCCTTATATTGGGGAAAATCGATAAATCAAAGTGCTTTTGTGTTCCTTACTGTTGAGATTAGCCCTCATCAACACTGTGGGCAGCAAAAAGAGTATGATGAAAAAGAGTATGATGCCCTAATTTCACCTAATTCACACGAAAATCATACACATGCTTGTTTACAGAGCTGTGTAGATGGGGCTTAGCCCCAAGTCCTGGGTAGAAAACAGTGCCTCTGTGATGCCTATTCTAAAACTTATATAATATCACATGTGTGTGCACAGGCTTGTGCACCTTTGAGAGTTTTCTGATGCAGGATTATCCAGCTTGTTGTTTTTCAGTCACCCAGTCATGTCCGACTCTTTGTAACCTGTGGACTTCAGCACACCAGGCTTCCCTGTCCCTCACCATCTCCCGAAGTTTGCCCAAGTTCATGTCCATTGCATCGGTGATGCCATCCAGCCATCTCATTCTCTGATGCCCTCTTCTCGTTCTGCCCTCAATCTTTCCCAGCAACAGGATCTTTACCAATGAGTTGACTCTGCATCAGGTGACCACAGTATTGGAGCTTCAACTTCAGCTCCAGCATCAGTCCTTCCAGTGAATATTCAGGGTTGATCTCCCTTAAGATAGACTGGTTTGATCTCCTAGCTGTCCAAGGCACTTTCAGGAGTCTTCTCCAGCGCCACAGTTTGAGGGCGTTAATTCTTTAGCTCTCTGCCTTCTTTACCATTCAGCTCTCACACCTGTACATGACCATGGGAAGACCGTGGCCTTAACTATACAGACCTTTGCTGGCAGAGTGATGTCTCTGCTTTTCAGCACACTGTGTAGGTTTGTCATAGCTTTCCCGCTAAGAAGCAACCGTCTTCTGATTTCAAGGCTGCAGTCACCGTCCGCAGTGGTTTTGGAGCCCAAGGAGAGGAAGTCTTTCACTACTTCCACCTTTTCCCCTGCTGTTTGCCATGAAGTAAGAGCTGGATGCCATGATCTTAATTTTTTTTTAATGCTTAGTTTTAAGCTGACTTTTTCACCCTCATCAAGATACAGGATTATGCAGCTTGGTGTTGTTGTTCAGTTGCCCTATCTGAGGTCCTGGGGGATCATGCTGGGACTCTGTACAGAAATTGCTGCTGTCTGTGGAATGGTTTACAAGCCTTCAGTATGAGTGGGATCGAGATTAGCAGAAAGTTAGGTGCAGATGACACTCCAGCTGCAACCCATGGACTTCAGTGCCCAGGCTTCCCTGTCCCTCACCATCTCCCGAAGTTGGCCTCATCAAGACGCTCTTTAGTTCCTCTTTGGTTTCTGCCATTATTCATTAGAATGGTATGCAGCTTACTATAGTTTAAATGAGCCTCATAATACTTAACATTACATGTGTATGTGTATAAAAGTGAAGTCGCTCAGTCGTGTCTGACTCTTTGTGACCCCATAGACTGTAGCCTACCAGGCTCCTCTGTCCATGGGATTTTCCAGGCAACAGTACTGGAGTGTGTTGCCATTTCCTTCTCCAGGGGATCTTCCCAACCCAGAGCTCGAACCTGGGTCTCCTACATTGTAGACAGGTGCTTTACCGTCTGAGCCACCAGGGAAGTGTATATGTATACATATTTTTTTCCTTTCCACTCTAACAGTGTTGCTAAATCTGAATGCAGTGTGTGTTCCTGAGAGTGACGGGTGGATGGAGTGGAGACCACAGGGTGTGAGAGGCGCTGAGGACCTCGGAGGTGGCTGGTCACCCAAGGACAGCAGAGGTTGTCTCTGTGAGCCACAGTGGAGCAGAGTCCTGCCTAGGCAGCTGGGGTGCCAGGCGGGCTGTCCGGAGGAGGCAGACAGAGACCAGGAGAGAGACTGGGTGAACAGCATAAGCCTCAGGGGAGGTGAAATCCACCTGCCTCTTTCATATCTTTTATGAAGACTAGGTAACATCTACATCTCAGCTCTGATCCTCCACATTCACAAAGCATCAGGAATGCAGCAGGAAGGGGTTGAATACTGGTTGGTGTTGTGAAATGCAAGGATCTTCTGCCATATCAATAAACAAGAAATGCCACCACCATCGGTGATTTCTGGCCTCCAAATGTGAATAAGCCTTCCCAAACTGCGATCCAGTGTAAGCTGTCACACTCCACGTGCTTGCCGAGGAGCTGGGGGAATGCAGGAAGAGACGTGACCAAGGAAACTGGATTGGCCCCAGACAGCCGAGGTGCACACAAAAGGCATGCATTCAGGCAGCCCCGAGGCTTGCATCTTCTCATGCACAGAACACTGAGTTCCTTAACTTGCTACCCAGTCTTTAATGTTCAGACTGCCTGCTCCCTTTGCTGCAGACTTGTATATAGCCTGACTCCCCTGCCCACCTCCTTAGAGCAGTTTTCTCAGCGTTACTGAGATGCTGCCTCCTGGGCTGGAGTCCTAAACATTCTCACCCAATAAAATAACACTCTACTTTCAGGTTGTGACTAAATTTTTTTAGTTGTCAGTGTATAAATAAAAGAATACACAAATGAATGAATGAGTGGTCAGTTCATTAATTCCTAGTTATTACACCAATGTGATCACACACATTATGAAACTAAGGGTGACCTCTATTCTGGACAGAGTGGTCAGATGCTTAACCGCAATATTTGTCACAGTGACTCATTTTTTATGCTGTCCTCACTGACTCAGCTTATTTCTGAATGATGTTGTGATAATTCAGTCTATAAAATTTAGGAGCACTTCCTTCTCATTAAAGCAAGAAAGCGTAACCCTGCCCAAAGCATCGTGTGTGACGCAGAGTTACATCTGAGGTCCTGGGGGAATCATGCTAGGACTCCGCACAGAAATCGCTGATGTCTGAGGAATGGTTTATGAGCCTTCAGTATAAGTGGGATCGAGACTAGCAGAAAGGTAGGTGCAGATGACGCTCTGGCTGGTTGTATAGAAAAGGGCTCCTCTCTCTCTCATGCTGCTGCTGCTGCTAAGTCACTTGAGTCGTGTCCGACTCTGTGTGACCCCATAGACGGCAGCCCAGCAGGCTCCCTTGTTCCTGGAATTCTCCAGGCAAGAACACTGGAGTGGGTTGCCATTTCCTTCTCCAATGCATGAAAGTGAAAAGTGAAAGTGAAGTCGTTCAGTCGTGTCCGACTCTTAGCAACCCCATGGACTGCAGCCTACCAGGCTCCTCTGTCCATGGGATTTTCCAGGCAAGAGTACTGGAGTGGGGTGCCATTGCCTTCTCCTCTCTCTCTCATGGTAAGTATTAAACACACCCTCAAGGAAAAGAACAGTTTGTGCACTGTTGGTGGGAATGTTAACTGGTGCAGTCACCATGGAAAACAGTGTGGAGGTTCCTGAAAACACTGAAACTACCACATGATCAAGCAATCCCACAGCTACACACACTCACATACATACATACACACATACACAGGACTATTATTCACCCATGAAAAAGAAGGGAATCCTGTCATTTGCCACAAGATGGATGGACCTTGAGGGCAGTGTGCTAAGTGAGATGTCAGAAGGAGAAAGACAAATACTGTATGATATCATATATTTGGAATCTGGAAAGGCTGAATTCACAGAATCAGAGGCTGGAATGGTGATTCCTAGGGGCCGGTTCTGTGGGGCGGGGGGGGTGGGATGGAGAGATGCTGGTCAGAGGGCACAGATCTCTAGCTACAGATGAGTAAGTGCTGTGGTCCAGTGCACAGCAAGATGGCTGTATGTGACTGCACTGTGTATCTGCAGGTTGCTCAGAGAGTAGCCCTTCACTGTTCTCACCACCAAAAACAGCGGTAAGCGATGTGAGGTGAGCAAAAGCTAAGGTGGTGATCATTCTGTTCAGTCCATAAATGTATCAAATCAACATGTTGTACACCTTAAACTTACACAATGCTATGTGTCAATTATTTTTATTATTTTTTAAATTCGAGGTATAGCTGATTTACAATATTAGTTTGGAGCATACAACACAGCAATCTGATATATTTTTTTAATTATACTTGAGTTAACACTATTACAAAACAATGACTATATTTCCCTGTACAGTATAACTTTGTGGCTTATCTATTTTATACATACTAGTCTGTGCCTCTTAATCCCATACCCCTGTCTTGCCTCTCCCTCTTTCCCTTTCCCCACTGGTAACCACTAGCTTGTTCTCTCTATCTATGAGTCTGCTTTTTTAAAATATTCACTAGTCTGCTTTATTTTTCAGATTGCAGAATCTAACTTATATGCAATAAGTCAATTATATTTCAATAAAACTGGACAGGGGGAAAGACATGACCCCAAGAACAGGAGAAGTGTCATTCAGGTGTCCTGTTTCTCTCTGTTCCTCTTCCTATCAATCTTGGTGGCATTTGACAAAACTAACCACAGCTAAAAGGGCTTCCCTGATGGCTTAGTTGGTAAAGAATCTGTCTGTAATGTAGGAGACCCAGTTTTGACCCCTGGTTTGCAAAGGTCCCCTGGAGAAGGAAATGGCAAACCATTCTAGTATTCTTGCTGGGGAAACCCCATGACAAAAAGCCTGGCGGGCTGCAGCCCATGGGGCCTCAAAGAGTTGGACATGACTTAGCCACTAAACCACCACCAACCACAGCTAAAACCCCAGCACTCTGTGGAATCCAGAATTTAGAATTTCAGTTAAGCCAGCATCTTAGTCTCAGTAATTCAATGAACAACCATTCTACCTCTGTCGTGAGCTAGGCCTGGTATCAAAGGTGGACAAAACTCTGGCCTCATTTACAATCTACGTGTGCATGTGGCCAAAGACAAGAATGTGTGGTCAACGTTCCACGGACCCCACGAGTCCTGAGAAAGCAGAGAGGGTGGGTGGCCGTCTGGTGGCACCTGCCGTGTACTGTCTGCAGGTAGACAGGAGGCGCAGGAGCCCAGGGTTTATGACCAACTCATTCCTATAAAACAACCCTACTCTGCTCGGCAACTGGCAGCCCCAAGGGCCTCTCTTGCTATAAACAACAAATGATTTTTTAAAATGAAAATGTACCTATTAAATTATCTTCCAATAAAGTAAATTAGGGAGGGATGTCGTGTAGTTACGGCCGCTATTTACAGGAAATCCATCTTGGGACTCCGAGGAAGCGAGATCACCCTGGAGCCCGTCTTCCCTGGGGTGGGAGGGCCTAGAAGTCTGACCGCTGGAGGCTCAGCCGCCGTTTACTTAACCCCCCAGAGTAAAGGTCACTCCTGTGAACTGAACTCCATTTTCTTGCATTTTATGCATGATTAAATGGTAATTAAGCTTTAATGAAAAGTGTTAGGCTGATTACAAGTAACATAATTGCACTCGTCAGTTCTTGTCCTCATGCGTTACATGCTGTGTGGAGCTGGCGGGACAATGGACCTTGAGCGGGCTTGAATACCTTGTGAGCACTGGTAGTTCTCCTTTCTAGGGGAGGGGTGCTGTTCTACAGCACAGGGCAGGTAAAGTGCACGGCAGGGAGGCGTGCTGTGCAGCTGCTCCATCAGCGGCCCGTCGAACCTGCACATGGACGTGCAGCATTGTGGTTAAGGGTCACCACCAATAACCAGTCGTTCCTCGCCCAAGGTTGCCTTAACGCTGGGAAGAATGATCATTTTTATAAAATAAAATAAGGAAATTTAACAAATCAGAGGTTAAACTATGTTCATTTAAAGTGGGTATTAATCTTTATAAAATGAAAATGGACTGCTTGGTTTCTACCTGGTATCAAAATAATTAGGTAAAGATAAATGTATAAAGAATTATAAAACTTAAAAAGGTCAACAAAGATGCATAAGAAGGCAATGGCACCCCACTCCAGTACTCTTGCCTGGAAAATCCCATGGACAGAGGAGCCTGGTGGGCTGCAGTCCATGGGGTCGCTAAGAGTCGGACACAACTGAGCAACTTTACTTACACTTTTTCACTTTCATGCATTGGAGAAGGAAATAGCAACCCACTCCAGTGTTCTTGCCTGGAGAATCCCAGGGATGGGGGAGCCTGGTGGGCTGCCATCTATGGGGTCGCACAGAGTCGGACATGACTGAAGCGACTTAGCAGCAGCAGCAGCAATGTTTTTTAGCAGTAAAAACGGTCTATCCTGACCACTTCTACTGATAATAGATATTATTTAAGGACTATTTATCTTAACTACTAACATTGGGATAGAAGATAACTCAGGGGTGGAAGAATCTTTATTATTAAAATTAGCATTCAAACATTTATTATTAAAGGCTTTTCTATTAACATCTTTGAATGAAGCTGATGTCAGTATTAAAACACAACCTTTTCAGAAGATCAGTAGATGATATGGTTCTTGTCACACAATCAAAATCATCCTAGTATTTTTAAGATTTGCATCACTAGAAAGTTTTCAAGTATATTCAGTTAGAAAACACTTTGTAACTACTGACTATATATCATGTTCTGGACATTCTGCCCTCCAGGAACTTAGTCTCATCATTCAGTCCAGGCAATTGTCTCAGTCATGTCTGATTCTTTGTGACCCATGGACTGTAGCTCACTAGGCTCCTCTATTCAAGGAATTCTCCAGGCATGAATACTTGAGTTTCATTCCTTTTCCAGGGAATCTTCCCAATCCAGGGATCGAAACTGGGTCTCCCGCATTGCAGGCAGATTCTTTACCATTTGAGCCACCAGGGAAGCCCAACCTTAGTCTTTTAGATTGCAAATAAGATGCTCACACACGATGGGGCACACACTGTATCAGAAACATGAGCATTGCATTTGGGGACTGCGAGTGACAATGCGATTAATTCTGATTAAGAGGCCTTAAAATATATTCTGTCCATGTGTGGATTCATTGAGCAAGCAAAGAGGAAAAGCATGCATAGAGGAAAATATTAGGTAAAGATATATGTATAAAGAATTATAAAGCTTAAAAGTTCAACAACGATGCATACATGTTAGTAGATCTGTCTAATAACAGATATGTCCATTTACTCTGATGTAAAATGGACATATACCAAACATGTGCCTACCAAGCAGGGCTGGCCTCCTGCTGGCATGGATGCCACAGGAGGTTGATAGGGTTGGGGGGCAGTGATTGTGGATGAAAACTGAAAACATACAGAAGGGTTTTGCAGAAGTTTGCATACAAGCTTTGATAGCTGTTATTTCTGGCAAGAAGGAGAACCAGAACTCTCTCTGGCTGAGATGGGAAGACAGTGGAGAGTTCTGGCCAGAAGCAAGTTGCCTCATTAAGACCCAGCCTGGGACCTCCCTGGTGGTCCATGATTAAGAATCCACCTTGTAATGCAGGGGGCACAGGTTTGATCCCAGGTCTGGGAACTAAGATCCCACAAGCTACAGAGTAACCAAGTCTGCATGCCGTAACCACTGAGCCTGCACGCCACAACCAGAGAGTCCATGTGCCACAACCAAAGACTCCTCGCGATGCAACGAAGATCCCATGTCTCATAACTAAGACCCAATACAGTCAAATAAATAAAGAAGCCGATGTATTTTTTAAAAGACCTATCCTGGCTCCTTTGATCAGGAAACACTTATCCAAGAGTGGAGAGAAGCCCATCAGTAATCTGTGGAGGCTCAGTCCAGGCCAAAAGGACTCAGACCAAGGGGACATGTGTACAGTGGAGAGAACTGGCTGGATCTGGGACTTTGAATATGGGCCCTACTGAAAGTGATGCTGGAGTATATGGGGGGCAGAAGATGAAGGGGTTTATGAAAAAATGACTTCAAAGGCTCTCTCATGAGAAACTCTCAGAATGGAGCTAGCATTCACCGAGATGGGAAAGGCTTGGAGAAAACCAGGTTTGGGAGTGGAGAGAACTGGAATGTGGTCACGTTTCATGTGCTAAGTCACCTGTTTCTGTCTCCATGTGAAACCGGAGGGAGATCCCAGAGGCAGTTGAGGACCCCGGGGAGGGCTCAGGAGGCTGGCTGGTAAGGCCCAAGGAGAGACTACTGACAGAAGAGAGCGACACAAGGATGTTCCTCATGGCATCCAGCCTTCACAGCTTGGGGAAGGAAAGATGAGAGCCAGGGAAAAGACTCTAATGGGGTGGCCACTGGAAGAAGGAGGACCAGGAGAGGGTGGGGATACGGAAGACAGCTGAAGAAGGTGTCTTAATAACAGACAAGCAGTCAAATTAAAAAGCCCCAGTCAGGTATGGGATTCTGTGACTGAGAAGGAGAGCAACACTGATGTTAAATTCTCCTGTTTTAAGTTTATTGAGGAAAATCTGATAATTCAAATGTCTGAGAAAACTATTCAAATAAGCTTCTCCCTTCAATGATTAAGTTACACCTACAATGCAGAGCTCACACAGTATTGGCATACGATCAAGTTAGAATGGTTTACCAAGAAAACCAATTTAAGACTATTGAATAAATGTCATTTTTGTTTTGCAACAAAGGTCATACTTGAAGTATCAATTATTTGAGGAAAATATTTAAGTTCCACTATTTTTTTAAATTTTATTTTGAAATCATGAAAGTGAAACTGTTAGTTGCTCAGTCATGTCCAACTCTTTGTGACCCATGGACTATAGCCCACCAGGCTCCTTTGTCCATGGAATTCTCCAGGCAAGAATAGTGGAGTGGATTGCCATGCCCTCCTCCAGGGGATCTTTCCAACCCAGGGATCAAACCTGGGTTTCCCACATTGCAGCCAGATTCTTTACCACCTGAGTTACAAGGGAAGCCCCTTTGAAATCACAGATTAGTGCCAGTACTTCACAGTCTAACGTTAGCTTGTATTAGGAATGGCAGCATTATCTAACTTACATATAAAGTACCTCTTCTTTTTATGTTTCAGGATTATTAAGACAAATAAATGGGCTTTTCCCAGCTTCTACCTACAGAAGAGCAGCAAGGCTTCTTGGGCTCGAGGGATAGGCTCTTTCACATTTTTCAAGGGGATTCAAGCCTTTGTTTTAGAAAGGCTCCAGCCTGATTTAGTTTTATAGTTGGATTCCCCAATGGGGAAAAAATGGCTCAGAAACTGCACAAGTGGAAAGTGATACTTTTGGTCATGGGTACAAGGAGGTTGACCAGATATCCCAGCTTGATGCTGAAGGGGGTTCCTGGGACATGGGGATGTCAGTTTCATGGGTTTGACAATGTTCCTTTGGGAACTCTATCATTGAAAATCCAAAATGAAAGATATGACACACTTCCAGGGGATTATTTGAGAAGGTTTCCTTACAAATGTTGGATTTGGAAAAGCCCAAGTAGAAGTGTAGTTACTAGGTGTATAGAAACCTGGAAAGGAACTGTATGGATACAGCTTCTTGAGAAGAACAGTGAGCGCTGACTGAGGGAATCTGAAAGGGAGCTATATTACAGCCTGACACCACTTTCCTCCCCGCACCTCTTGTCTCCTGCCCGAGATCTTCACTGGAGGAACCAGCTAAAAGGCACCAAGCTCATCCACACATGTCCACCACTAGGATTGAGAAGCCTGAGACATGGCAGAGAGTAGATCTGAGCAGACGAAGGGAAAGTGTGCTGGGCTGTGTGCTGTGCTAAGTCGCTTTAGTCTGACTTTAGCCCGCCAGGTTCCTCTGTCCATGGTATCCTCCAGGCAAGAATACTGGAGTGGGTTGCCATGTCCAGCTCCAGGGGATCTTCCTGACCCAGGGACTGAACCAGCATCTCCTGCGACTCCTGCATTGTAGGTGGATTCCTTACTACTGGCCACTGGGGAAGCCCCAGAGGTCAAGATACAAACCCAAATTTTCAGCATCACAATTCAATCCAAGTTTTTCTAAATAATGCCAAGCAACGTTTTTATATCTTGCAATTTTTCCTTCCCATAGAGTTTTAAAGACCTCATTCTTTAAACTCATTCACAAAAATACCTCAGAATCAACATTATATTTTCACTCTTAAAATGGTATTTCCCTATACCAAATGTTCCTGGAGAAGGGCACAGCAACTCACTCCAGTATTCTTGCCTGGAGAATCCCACGGACAGAGGAGCTTGGTGGGCTACCATCCATAGGGTCACAAAGAGTCAGACATGACTCAAGTGACTGAGCACGCATGCATGCACACATACAAAATGCTACGTTAAACCATAAATGCCAATATTTAACCATTTTTTTTAATCTGCAAAAATGACAATTTCATATTGTTCAAACTAGAACACTTGGAAAACCAAAGTTCAGTTAAGCAAGTTTCATTTTTGTAGGAACTTTAACGGATGTGTTCATGTTTATCACTTCCTAAGTATATTAATTAAATATATTATTTGCATAATTACAAATATAGGATATAAATGTCTATGCTCTCAAATAACTATAATAAAAGACACTCCTTTGTCTTTAACCCAAACTAGGAGATGTCTTTTTAAAAGAGAATATAATGAAGAATGTAAAAAAATAAATGATTTCTTTGTTCCGTCACTTGAAATTTTAAAAGGGAAGATTTTAAAAGGTCAGAAATAAAAGAACATTCTCTTACCAGATAATCCTGAAATCACACTCCTTGGTATTTATGCAAAGGAGTTAAAAACTTATGTTCATACAGAAACCTACATGCAAATGTTTTTAGCAGCTATATTCATAATCACCAAAAATTGGAAGCAATCAACAGTTCCTTCATTAGGTGAATGGATAAACAGTGATACATCCAGACAACGGGATATTATTCAGCACTGAAAAGAAATGAGCCATCAAGCTAAGGGAAGGCCTTCAGTTCAGTTCAGTTCAGTTGCTCAGTCATGTCTGAGTCTTTGTGACCCCATGAATCGCAGCACACCAGGCCTCCCTGTCCATCACCAACTCCTGGAGTTTACCCAAACTCATGTCCATCAAGTCGGTGATGCCATCCAGCCATCTCATCCTATGTCGCCCCCTTTTTCTCCTGACCCCAATCCTTCCCAGCATCATGGTCTTTTCCAATGAGTCAACTCTTCACATCAGGTGGCCAAAGTACTGGAGTTTTAGCCTCAGCATCAGTCCTTCCAATGAACACCCAGGACTGATCTCCTTCAGAATGGACTGGTTGGATCTCCTTGCAGTCCAAGGGACTCTCAAGAGTCTTCTCCAACACCACAGTTCAAAAGCATCAATTCTTCGGCACTCAGCTTTCTTCACAGTCCAACTCTCACATCCATACATGACCACTGGAAAAACCACGGCCTTGACTAGATGGACCTTTGTTGGCAAAGTAATGTCTCTGCTTTTGAATATGCTATCTAGGTTGGTCATAACTTTCCTTCCAAGGAGTAAGCGTCTTTTAATTTCATGGCTGCAGTCACCATCTGCAGTGATTTTGGAGCCCCCCCAAATAAAGTCTGACACTGTTTCCACTGTTTCCCCATCTATTTCCCATGAAGTGATGGGACCAGATGCCATGATCTTAGTTTTCTGAATGTTGAGCTTCAAGCCAACTTTTTCACTCTCCTCTTTCACTTTCATCAAGAGGCTCTTTAGTTCTTCACTTTCTGCCATAAGGGTGGTAGAGGGACTTTAAATGCACACTATTAACTGAAAGAAGCCAATGTGAAAAAGCTACATACTATATGATTCCAACTACCTGATACTAGAAAAGGCAAAATTATGGAGAAAGACAAACTATCACTGTTTGGCAGGGGTTATTTAGGATGGGGGAGGAATGAATGGGAAAAGCGCAGAGGATTTTTAGGGCAGTGAAACTGCTTTATATGAGACGGTAATGATGGATACATATTATTACACACTTGTCCAGACTCATAGAATGTGCAACACAAGAGTGAACACCATGTAAACCATGGCCTTGGAGTGATGATGTGTTAGTATGGGTTTATCAGCTGTAATACACGAACCATCTGGTGGGGATGTAGATAATAGGGGAGGCTGTGTATAGGCCGAGGCAGAAACTACATGGGAAATCTCTGCACCTTCCTCTCACATGTGCTGTGAACCTAAAACTGCGCTGAAAAAGTCTATTATAAAAAGAAAAAAGCAAAAACGCAGCCAGGAGAGTACATAATGGGTAGGAGGGGAAAACATAACCTCATAACGGTACCGAAGGTTTTGTTGTCAAATAAGGACAGTACACCACACCTGCCGTGTACTCTCACCACCGTTTCTGAAGACAGCAGACAAAGAAAAAGAGCAAAAATTATATAATCTTGGAACAAAAACATTTTTATCCCCAATCCAGGATAACTGGAGCAAACTTACCTTGATATTTTTGCCATAAAGCAGTGAAATTTTTACCACATAGAGATTCTATTCCATGAACACGTGTTCACAAATTACTGCCTTGAAGCACAGCGAACCCGAGGTAAGAAATTGTGCAGACTTTAACCTCAATTTCATTACCAACCCCTTAAAACATAAAATTGACCTCAATCCATGTTCTAATATAAATC
Organism: Bos taurus; assembly: GCF_002263795.3. NCBI lineage: Eukaryota > Metazoa > Chordata > Mammalia > Artiodactyla > Bovidae > Bos > Bos taurus. Next base: position 2,436,394 of record NC_037354.1, read on the forward strand.
TTAAATGTGGCTCACAAGTGACCTGCCAAGAGATGAATCGACCCAGAATGTGTTTATGTGAAAATTCCGGTTGGTTTACGATGACAGCTGGCCTGGGAGCTACCACATTATACCACACTTCTACATGGTGCGGTTTGAAGGGTATTCACAGACTCCACTGCCACAAAACATCCCCACCCCTTCCGTCTGGAAATGATTCCTTAAAAATGTGCTGGACAGTGAAGGCGGGGACCGTCTTCAGGAGGTGAGCATTTAAAGCTGCAAACGTGAAGCTACTAAATCCTCGGAGGTGACTCTCCTACAGAAGCTGCTTGACACCTCAGCCCTAAGCAGGGAGAATGGCAGGGGAGCTGAGAGCAGACAGCTGAAGCAGACTGCCAATATCCAGACTTCGTGGCAGCGCCCAAGGGGGTGAAGGAGCCTGGGCTAGATGTCAGGTGTGGGGAGGGGGCACCCAAGATAAACCTCACCTTCTGGTACAGACTCACACCTGTCTGGGGCCCAAGTTCAGATACTTACTGGTTAACTCAAATCTTTAAAGTATTTTCTTTCCACATAACTAAAGAGAGCATGGCCTTCCCTTGTAGCTCAGTTGGTAAGGAATGTGCTTGCAATATAGGAGACCTGGGTTCGATTCCTGGGTTGGGAAGATTCCCTGGAGGAGGGCATGACAACCCACTCAAATATTCTTGCCTGGAGAATCCCATGGACAGAGGAACCTGGTAGGCTACAGTCCATGGGGTCGCAAGAGTTGGACACAACATAGCGACTAAACCACCACCACCAAAGACCACCACCAAAGACAGCATCTGTCTATCACCATCTGAGAGTGGAGAGAATTTCCTAAGACAAACCGTTCTCTTGATAGGGGTTTTCAAATTTTTATATTTTGCTCAACAAAAGGTCCATCCTGTCGGGAGTAGGGGGAACCTTTAGACAGGAATGGGCCCTGTCGCCCTGGCAACCCCAGGAGGAGAGGACCGCGGAGGGAGGAGGGGCCGTTCACCTACTTGAGAACTGCACGGAGAAGCCGGACTTGCTGATGAAGAAGTCGCTGTCGAACTGCAGGGTGAGGGAGTTGAAGGTGCTGTGGATGTCCTCGGGCAGCGCCGAGCCGCTCCACTCCTTCAGCAGGATGGCGCTGTCCGCCGGGCCGTCCCACACCCGCAGGATGTCGTGGGCCAGCTCCGTGTCAAACACGATGAAGTGCAGGCTGCAAGGAGAACACGGCTGAAAGGGGGCCGGCCGCGAGGGCGCCCGGTGCAGGACTCAGGGGCGCCCCAGCCCGTTCCCCCTCCCCAGCCCCACCCCGGCGCGCCGGTCCCTGTCTGCCGGTTCTGGGTGAGCCTGGAGCCTCAGCCGGCGGGCTCACGCGGCCCACCAGCAAACAGCCGAGCCCGCTGCTTCTGTCCGAGATGGACACAGTGAGGACACGCAGCTGTTGGCTGCATTGGGTGCTCAGGGATGAAACCAGGTCTTCGGAGACCGTCAGCTCTTTTCACGACTCAAAGGTCTTTGGGGCATGCTGACCAAAGATGGGTTTGACACAACTTTGTTCTAAGCTAATGGCAGATTGTGATGCCTGTGGTACCAGTGTCGTTCCCGAAACGCCCCACGAGGTGGCAGCATGCACACCAGGAGAGCCGCTGGCAGAGATGATGGTCACACCAGGAGGTCACTGTCTACCTGTATCTGAGCGATCTCAGTTTCCGGTATGTCTGCTTTTATACAGTCTATTTTCAGGAAAAAATACATGATTTGAGATACCAACACAAAAGTGGAATTGTGTAGTATAAACTCCTTTTTTTCCTAATATTTTATCATACTTCTATCAGATTTACAGATATTTTTTCAGAGTAACTTAAAAAATCTTTATGTCAGAGGAAGCCACAGAGGTGTACTTCTATCTATGGCAATTCAAATGGATGAAAGAGTTTAATATCAACAAAAATCCATATTTCCTGAATGCTTTTATCCTCTTTCACTTACTGCTAATTGCATGAAATTTTAAGAAAGATAAAATCACAATAAGTATTATACAAAAAATTGTGCACAAATACTACTTACCTACTTTGTGCATATTATATACTCAGGGAAGATAGCTAACCCTGAATAAAGTATAAAGCATGTAGTATATTTTTAAATGTTCAATTTAAAATATCTTTAATATAGAGGAAAGCACAGAATATAGTAGACACTTGGATACCCACATCATTTTAACATTTTGCCCTATTTGCTTCAGATGTTTTTTTTTTTTTTAATCTATGCTAATAACACAGTCTTACTCTCCCTCCTCTCCACTTACTCATTGTTTTTCCTCTCACTCCCACCTCCTGAAATCACGATGGTTTCTTCTCATTTATATATTCATGATTTTCATATGCATATATGTGTATACATATCTCCAAAAATATATAGTACTATTTTGTCTGTTTAACAATAATTACATAATAGATGTAATTTTGGCATGTATGTGCTTGTCTCATGTTCAAGTTGCTTTTTTTTTTTTAGCTTTTATGTGTAGCTTTGTTTGTTTCTGTATGTGATCACTCTGCATAGCTCGTGGAATCTTAGTTCCCTGACCAGGGATCAAACCTGGGCCGTCAGCAGTGAAAGTGCAGAGTCTTTACCACTGGACTGCCAGGGAATTCTCTCAAGTTGCTTTTTACATTGAGTATTAGGTGAAATTCCTCTAAACTAGAGATGTAGACTTTGGTAACTTACTTCAGAAGCAGAATAAATGCTTCACGTGTCTAGGTCTCTACTGAGACTGAGATAGTCACTCTCTATATTTTATGGTGATAAATGGTGCTCATCCTTGGATCTCTCTAGGCTCAGAAAGAGAAATGGCAAAGTTGTTCTCCCTGTGACTGTGGCTACGTACAGTCTCACAATAAACTACAAAGGGCTCCGTGTTGTCACGTCTTTATACCTGATGACATCAGCCTATAATAGTTGTAAAAAGAGAAAATCTGACGGTCATGGGAAGGTCTCTTGTTTAAATGACATCTCCCTGAATATTTGTGAGGTTGAACATACTATTGTGAGTCTAAGCCAAACCCCCTTCAGTATACCCTTCAGTTCAACAATTCAAGGGCACCGACTCTTGAGCACCGACTATTATCAGGCACTCTTCTAGGAATTTTGGATATATCAGTGAACTAAAGGAAAAACCCTGCCTTCATGGAGCTTGCACAGTTGGTAATGGCAAGAGATGAGCAAAAAAACCCAGAAACTGTAAAAAATAAGAAAGTCTCATGTTCGTAGGTGGTAAATGTCACTGAGAAAAGAAAAAACAAAAGCAGAGCAGAATAAGCAGCATCAGCCTTGACAGGATTGAAGGGTGGGGAGGAGACTTAGGAATCAAATGACATGGCTGGATAACCCATGTATTTAAGAATTAAATGAGATGGCTGATAACCCATATTGGTGAGGAGAGCCTTGAGTAGAGACTTGAAGGAGATGAGAGGTTTGTTATATTTGATGAGAATCTTCCTGAACTAGGGATCAAACCCAGCCTCCTGCATTGCAGGCAGATTCTTTACTATCTGAGCCACCAGGGAAGCCCCACATTTGATGAGAGGGCAGAGAGAACCCAGCAAAAGCCCAATACAGAGGGCACACCTTCAGCATTTGAGACCATGCAGGCAGGCAGTGTAATGAGAAGAGAAAGGGCCTGTGGAAGAGGCACTAAGGCCAGAGAAATATGTGGGTGGTGGATGGGGGAATGAAAGGGTGAGGCCCAGGGCCTGGAAGCTTATTCTGCGGGTTCTGGCTCTCACCCTGGGTGATCCACCAGGGTGGTGTTTGTGGTGAAGCAGTCTCCCCACCTGTGATTTAGAAAAAAAAAAAAAATCTACTCTGTGCTTGTGTTGACAACAAGCTCTCTAGGGAAAGGCAGAACCGAGAATCAGATGTGTGCTGCTTAGAGGAGTGGGCCTGGGAACATTGAGCGGCTGGCAGATTCTGGGCACAGTGTGATGGTGGGAAACACGGCTGTGGGAGGCCTGTGGGGTGAAGAGAGGATGCGAGGTCACTTGAGGGTTTGTGCATAAGGAACCAGAACCATGGGGAAGTCACAGCTGAGCGGGGGAGGGTGCAGGTACAGGGGTCGTGGCGTGGGAAGACCAGACGTTCTGGTTTGGGCCTGTGAATTCAGGATGCCCGCTGGACAGTGAGCAGCCGGCTGCTCATGCCAATCTGGAGCTTTGCAGGGAAATCTGGAAGGAAAGAGTAAACCTGTGTGTTCAGCAAATAAATGGCTTTAACCATGGGACTAGACGAGACCATCATAGGTCTTAGGGAGAGGGAAGAAGAGGCTCGAGACTGAATGATCCCATCACATCAGATTGGCCACTGCTGTGATGCATGCTGCGTCTCTTAGTACCGTTTGTGTATGGTATTGTATTCTTGTGGAAAGATTTTATTACATACTCTTATCATTTTAAGAAAAATTTCCTGCTGCTCACTATGCCAGGAAGGTTTTTATCTAGTTATGCTGTTGATCATGAAAATGCATTCAATTCTATTAAACTACTTTTTCTAAACCTGTTTAGATGATCAGACAGGTCATTTTTCTTACTATATAAATAGGAGTAATTTTAGAGTTCAGCTCTTAATTTTTATTTCTGGCTCTTGTTTTTGATATGAAGGTTATTTTAGTCTTATTAAGTGGATCAGCTCATTTTTCTAGTTTTTTCTTTTGCCTGGAAGATTTTTCCAATATATTGACATAATATAATCTATTATTTTCTTCAATGTTGTAAAAATAATTTCTATTGTAGGAATGTATTTCTATTCCATTTCTAATATTGGTTATTTAGGTTTCCTGTATTTATCTGAATATGTCTGCTATTTTTCTACTCAATGATACTTTTTTCAAGAATCAGTTTGTGGTTTTGGTAATTCTCTACATTGTTTTTTCCATTAATTTATTTTACTATGTTTGCTGCTTTTCCACTCTACTTTTTTGAATTTATTTTGATACTATGTTCTAAATTCCCTTATCTGGAAGCTTAACTTACTGATCTTCAAGTGATCTTCTTTTTCTAATACTTGCATTTAGGGCTGTAAATTTCACATTAATCTGTTAATCATGTGTCTTTTATTTTCAAAATGGAGAATGCATTTTGTTACTTTCTTACTATACTTCTCTATTTATATTACATTTTGATCAGGATGTGGAGTATAGAAGAAAGTGATTTTTTGTTTTATTGATTTTTATTGATTAGCTTTCTTCTAGTTTGTGATCATATCTGTACATATTTCATATTTACTTGAACAGAATGTGCAAATTCTACTTGAAGGCTGTATAACTCCTTTAAGTAAGTTCAGTAATTGCATGGTTCAAATCCTCTCTAACCTTACTGATGTGTTACCTGTTTGATTTATGAGTCATAAAGAATTATAAGAGGTGTGCTGTGCAATTTCCAGTGTCTCCAAATAATGTATTTACTTTGTTTGTATTAAACTATGTTCCTAGCTGGATACTAGTTTCTCCTAAGAGTCATATATGCCTGGTGAATATACATCAAATAGTATTTTGTGTGTTCACAGTAATTACATAGGCATCCCCTGGTGGTCTAGTGGTTAGGACACCAGGCTTTCACTGCCATAGCCAGGGTTCAGCCCTTGGTCAGGAAAATAAGATCCCACAAGCTGCAAGGAATAGCCAAAATAACTTGCAAAACTGGAACTCTTGTAAAGGGATGATAGGCAGTTTGAATATAGATTCCAGGTTGACAGTTTTATATATATAACTATCTGGTTCATGAAAAAGATTGCACTGCAGTTAAAGGAGAAACACTGGCTTATCAACAAATGGTCAATTGAACTGCACTGTGGACAAAAAAAAAATTCCTTGAGTCTTCTTCATAATACACAAAAATTAATTCCAGATGGAATGAAGACATGTAAATGTGGAAGATAAAATAAGTCTTCTTCAAAAATCCTAAGATAATGTTTTTATGATTTTGGAGAGGCAAGATTTCTTAAACTGGACACAAAAATGTTAAGATAAAAATTGATATAACTCAATTTGAATACAGATAAACACACTAGCCATGAAAGAAAAATGAGCCAAAATGAATTTGATTCATTGAAATGGAAAACTTGTCTTTAACAAAAGACATCATTATGAAACCAGAAAGATAGACCAGAGTATAAGAATATAGCTGCTGAATATAGAGTCAACAAAAGGTTGCATTCAGATGTATAAAAACTGTATACAAATCAATAAGTAAAAGACAGGTATACCCATATGAAAAGAGATGGACAAAAGACTTCAACTGAAAATTCATAGAAGAGGATACTCAAGAGACCAATAAATATAAAAAAGTGATGGCCATGATCAATCATCAGGGAAAAGCAAATTAAAACAACTATGTACCTGCTAGAATGACTAAAACGAAAGACCATCAAGGCCAAGCACAGTGAAAGCAGAAGTACCTGGGAGGGACCCACACTGTGATGGGAGTGCGGAGGTGTGGCCACATCAGGAGATCATCTGGCAGCACCTACAACAGCTGAGTGCAGTGCATGCCCCAGAGAAAAGCACACACACAATCACCACACAATACACGAAAGCACACTCAACACAACACCATCAACACACAGAATGAATGAATAAATCATGGTCTACTAATGCAATGGAATAATTTTCCTGTACCAATGGGAAGTACGGTGGAGGAAATCAAGAAACACTGGAGAACTCGATTTTCATAAAGTTCAAAGTAAGGCAAAAACGCCTCTGAAGTTAAGATAGCCATTATCCTTAAGAATGAATGGAGCCTGAATGGAGCTCAAAGAACACACCCTGGGCTCTGATCTGATTGCTGGCTCCACTGGGAGTTTTGATAAATAAGCCGTTCAGTTGTGATTGGGATAATCTTATGTGCCTACGATCCATGCTAATGAGAAGACATAGACAAACACATGAAGATCCACCCTGGGGCTGTAAGTTTTGCCATTTGGGAAATACCATGCAAATTCACAAATGATATTGTGGTTCTTGTTTAGTAACTCAGTCATGTCTGACTCTTTGCGACCCCATGGACTGTAGCCCATCAGGCTTCTCTGTCCATGGAGTTCTCCAGGCAAGAATACTGGAGTGGGCTGCCATTTCCTTCTCCAGGGCATGTTCCTAACCCAGGGATTGAACCCCTGTCTCCTGTACTGGCAGGCAGATTCTTTATTACTGAGCCACCAGGGAAGTCCAACAATGATATAACAACATTTTAATATAGATAAAGAAATGGTCATTTTTCATTAAAAAATAATGAAAGTCAATATGCAGACATTATACTGCTAGGTAGGGAAAGTTTAAAACCTGATTTTAAAAAGTACCATCCTAAAGAAACTACTATTTATTTCAGACACAATCATTCAAGAAAAAAATACACTTTGCTGAACATTTAATTTTCAAGCACTTGGATTTTTCAAAAACTATATTTGATATTAATTTCTCATTTAAATGCTTTATTCTCTGCAATCACCCTCGTTGTTTTATTGAGGCTTTCATGGTTAAGTCAAGGATTTCTCCTAGTAAATGTCATATTGCACTTGAAAATATGTGGGTGATTTTCACATATCTTTTGATATTGATTTCTAACATAATTCCACAGAGATAAAGAGAACAGACTCTATGATTTCAACGCCTTTAGACCAGGAAATTTTTGCATCTTGTTTTATGTCCCTGTATGTGTTACAGTGTCTCCTGGTTTATAGTGTATGGGAACTTGAACAGAATTTGTATCCTGCTATTGTGTGAAAATTGTGTAAATCTTAGTTATGTTGAATTTGTTCATTGTGCTTTCCTGGTCTACTGTATATTTCTACTTTTCTGTCTATTCATTCCATTAATTTTTGAGACTTTGGTAATGAAACTCCAACTAAAGATCTTAATTTATCTACTTAAAAATAATTGTAATATATAGTGGAACTGTTTGTAACTTTCCAAGTCTCCTGTAAAGGTGTTATCATATTTTCACAATTTAAAAAATAAGAAAAGAGAGAGAAAATACACTTTGCAATGCACAGTGTCACAAGCTTTAATACATGTGAACAGAGCACCGGATGAACAAAGTGTCAGATATGTTTATTCTGTTCAAGTTGCCTGGGAAGGGTCTTGTCAGGCAGAGAGAAATAGCAATGATAATCCAATAAGAGGATGAGACAGAAAGTGACTAAACAAATACATTCATGAACACACGAGGAGTGTGAAAATGCAAAAGTTACAACAAGTAAAATGATGTAAAGATTTTCTTTTCTACCAGATTGGCCAAGATAATGACACTTCATTCTGTTTCCATGAGAATGTGGAGACTCCACCTTTTTCATATGCTATTGGAGGCCATATCTTCTCTTTTTAAAAGCAATTTGGTAATGGCCATAAAGATTTAAATGTGCATAAACAGCAAGTATAGCTTTAGAAATTCATCATAGGAAGTACCCTCGAGGTGATATACTGGGAAGATGTTAGCATGGCTGATATCAGTGAAAAGCTGAAAACAATCTGAATATCCCAATAGGGTACAGTTTAAATAAATTATGGTGCATTCAGGCAATGGAATCTTCTTCCATGACTAAATAGAATGAGGTGGAATTACAAGTAAGGATATAAAACTTTGACCATGTTTATTGACTGAAGAAAATCTTCAGAATAATATTAAGGTATGATACTATTTTTTAAAAATAATTAAACAAGTAGACATTAATTAATTGTTTAAACAATTAAACATATATATATATATATATATGTTTCCTTTAAGAAGTTACACAACTATACACCAAATTTTAAACTGATGTTATCTTTTGCATCTAGGATTATAGCAAACTACTTTCCAGGCTTTTTATCTTCCTGCCACAGTTTTCTAATATTTCAAAAATTGAGAAAATAAATAACTTTGAATATCATGAAGCTGAACTTGAGTTTATTCTGCACATAATGAGCAAAGTATGTATATTTTTAAAGTTGGCAAGTAATATGATCAGCTTTGTTTGCTAGAGCTATTTGTATTAAGACACATGATTCAATCATTTGACCCAGAAAGAATGTTTCTAAGAATTTATTCCAAGGTGTTAATTATCAATAGAAGCAAAGCTTTACTTGTGATGCTATTTGCCATATAATTACATGTAATATTGAAAACTAGAAATGATGAAAATTAGAAATTTTGTAAACAACCAGCAAGAGAAATAATATTTAATTGTGGTCACCCATACTGTAGCTTATGTAAAGGTTCATGTAAGGCAGGGTGGATTGGAGGGGAGTTTGGGGGAAAATGGATACATGTATATGCATGGTCACAAAGAGTCAGAAACAACTGAGCAACTGAGCTGAACTAAACTGATATGCATGGCTGAGTCCCTTCTCTGTTTACATGAAACTGTCACATTTTGTTAATTGGCTATACTCTAATACAGAATAAATAAAATTTTTAAATGTTCATATAAGACATATGTCAACATGGTAACAATGACGTCCAATATGGGGGAAATGCATGCCTTTTTAAAATGCTTTTGAAGATGTCTATACATTTATTTTTCAACCATATAAAACTAATATTATAATTAAAAAAATAAAACAGGTTCCTTAAGTGTGGGAGCAGTGGTTGGGAGAAAGCCAGGCAGGATGGTCGGATAACAGGCCCAGTGAATCATGGGGGTCTGGACAAGGGGGCTCCAGACATGGAATTACCGAGATGTGCAGCCACACAGGTATGGAAGGGAGGGAGGAGCCCTGATACTAAGAGGCTGGCCTGGATGTTTTGCTGTGTAGTGACAGCCCTACTTCAGAAGGAAGGGGTGGTGGGACAGACACTGAGTCCAGAGAAGAAAGCAGATTATTTTTAGATGAGATGATAAAAATAAAATTCTGGTTGACCTTTTAACTCGGTCCCCAAGGATGGGAAGAATTTAGAGGTGGGGCAACAGTCAGAAACTGCAAGGAGCACAGGTGGAAAGCAAGCCGTGATGACAAAGCTGGGATCAGAGACTCCTGCACGCTTCATCTGTGCTGAGCATAACGTGCACGTGAGTCATCGGGCCAAACCCGTAGGGGACCAGACACCAAGTCCAGAGGGTGTTTTTGTCTGTCTAAGGAGCTTACACCTGCCGATTAGCCAAGGCATGCCTGAGAGCACGGAGAAGGCAATGGCAGCCCACTCCAGTACTCTTGCCTGGAAAATCCCATGGATGGAGGAGCCTGGTAGGCTGCAGTCCATGGGGTCGCTAAGAGTCGGACACGACTGAGCGACTTCACTTTCACTTTTCACTTTCATGAATTGGAGAAGAAAATGGCAACCCACTCCAGTGTTCTTGCCTGGAGAATCCCAGGGACAGGGGAGCCTGGTGAGCTGCCGTCTATGGGGTTGCATAGAGTCGGACACGACTGAAGCGACTTAGCAGCAGCAGCAGCAGCCTGAGAGCAGGAGGGGGTGAAGGGTGGATTTGGGAGACGGGGCAGGGAGAAGGTAGAGTAAGAGCAGAGTAACAGCCCATGAAGTAGGAACCGGGCATCACGGATAGAAAACACACAAACAAGGGGAGAGCTGACAAGTTTTTGGCTCACGTGCAGCTCATTGTTTTTTTCTCAGAGCCTATTATGAACAGATATATCAATAAATTAATACCTGTTTTTTTTTTCAGTTGGGAGAATACTGGAGATTGGGGAGTGAAAAATAAGGATGAGCAGAACATATTATTATTGAAAATAAAAACCTCCACCATTTGGAGGAAGACAAGCATTAACAAAGATCAGGAGTAAAGAGGCTTGGAGGAAATGATAATAGTTATCCTGAAGGTGTGTCTGGAGGGTTTCTGTGAGGCATTTGTCTTTGGAACAGCAGCCATGCCAATCCCCCACACCTCAATTAACTATTTCTCCTAAACCCCATTCATATGTGATTAGAATTTCACTTCCAGAGTTAATCACTTTTCAGTTCTTCCTACACTTTCATTTTCATTGGCCAGTTCCCTTTCTGATGATCCATTTTTGTAGTGTCAAGTGGGATTACTGGGAGACAAGGAAAAAATCCAAGGACATGATTTGCTGTCTGTGTTTGAACTAAGCGCAGATGCCTGGTGAGTGATCCTGCACTGGAAGGTACATGGCATGATCAGGTGTGTCTGTGGTTTATACTGAGACTGAAGGGCTAAGAGGAAGTCTGTGCTTCATGAAACCCTTCATGGCACATCTGCAAAGGTAACTAAATGTGAATGAACCCTTTTATTGCGGCACTGGCATAGTTCCATGAAGCAAGGTGACTACAATTGCTTGTATCAGGATCTTGCACCTATGAGAGGTGCCTGCAGGGTTCTGCCCCCCACCCCCTGCAGGTGGCTGGTCTGGTTCCCTAAACCCTGAAGCTGCTTCCCTGGCTCCAGCTAAGGAGTGCTGGGGTCCAGCCTCACACACGGGGCAGACTTTGAAGTGCTACTGCTCTCTTTTCTTTGGAGGGCTGGAATTCTCTTGACTGCTATTTCCTCATGTTATCCACAAAAATAAATGGGATATCCCACTGTGGTCCTAAAAGAAAAGGAGCATTTGAGATGTTTTGATTCCTGTCCCCGAGCCTGTCGGTCATGTCATCAAAAAACTTGTGACTCATACTCCCGGCACATTTACCACAGCTTGACCTCAAACTCAGAGAAAAATGTCCAGTTAAGTGGAATCATTTTCTGAGTCTGTGTCTCACAGGGATCTTGAAAGTTGGTCAAAAATAATTTAAAATTATCCTAGATCTACAGACCAGATCTTTCCCCTAATTTCTATATAGCCCAGCACAGCCAAACCACAATCCACATTGCGCTTTCTTTAAAAGTTTGCACAGGAGCAGTTTTGACAGTCTTAATGCATGTTTAGTGGTGGTGGTTTAGTCGCTAAGTCATGTCCGGCTCTTGTGACTCCATGGACTGTAAGCCCACCAGGCTCCTCTGTCCATGGGATTCTCCAGGCAAGAATATTGGAGTGGGTTGCCATTTCCCTTCTCCAGGGGATCTTCCCGATCCAGGGATTGGACCTGGGTCTCCCGCACTGGAGCTTTCCCGGTGGCTCAGCTGGTAAAGAATGCATGTTTGATAGGCCTCTAATGTTTTCAATACTGCATGAGCTATTTCTAATAGAATCCCCTGATGCTGGGAAAGATTGAAGGCAACAGAAGCGGGCAGCAGAGGATGAGATGGTTAGATAGCATCACAAATTCAATGGACATGAATTTGCGCAAACTCCGGGAGGTAGTGAAGGACATAGGAGCTTGTTGTGCTGTAGTTCATGGGGTCACAAAGAGTAGGACATGACTTAGTGACTGAACAACAACAGTGATAACAACAACTACATGTCCAAATGCAATTTTGTAAGAAAGAACAGAAATATTCTCAAAGTGAATTTTCCAGACAATTAGACTTGTGAAAAAGCAATTAAAGCCAAGGAACAATATAGACATATGATTATGCAAAACACTATCTTGATGCTGTTTGCGGGATGTGTTTACAATGCTGCTACCTACACTGTATAAATGACAGCTGTGCTCAGAATGAAATGTACTGGGTCTCAGGCACATGTTTACACATAACTCTTCAAGTGCCTAAATTTACTGCAGTGTCTTATGATTAGACTTTTAATTAAATTTAGTTATGGAAACTGCTTTATAGGATGCGTGTGAAAATTATAAATGTCTTTTAGACCCAAGTGTCCTATAACAATAACTGTTTTCACGTCTTCTATTATCTTGAACAAAAAGTGATAGCAAAATACATCAGAAACCACTCTGCCCCCCCCAAATAAAAATAAACACAGTAATAATTGGCATGAAATGTTGAACCAAGCCTTTCATGGTTTCTGAGATTTTGTTGCTTATTTATTCTTTAAGAGTGAAAAACATTGACATTTAACAAACCATAATAGAATGTATGGTAAGGCATTCCATTCATATTAAGAATTTTTAATACATAAATCAGTCCCTGAATTCATATCTACATGACTGACATATTCCTCACTTTCAAGAAAACAGTTGAGATAATATTGTCTCTGATACCAATGAAATAAATAAGATTCGGTAAACTAGACAAGATATCCAAGCTGAGACCAAGCTCTAATTTTTCTTGGTGTCAGTACCATTTTAAATCTAAAATGATATATTATGTACTTTTAAGTATGTTATTTTCTAGACTGCCATACTAAAAGTAGTACATAATTTCTTAATGAACCAAAATCACCAGAAACATTTTGGGATAAAGTTGGACATTGACAGAATAAATTAATTATAAGAGCTGATGTTTGCTTCCTAACTTCCTTATTAGGAAGGATTTTATGCCTTAAATAAAAAGATTCATTTAAAACTGAGTAACTTAAAAGATATGCACAAGAAGAAAAAATTCACCAAACAACAAATTGGTGTAGGCAACATTTTTGTTTTCCTAGAACATTAATGGTTATATGACAAAGTCAGTTCATGATTTTAAAAAAAGTATATTTTTTATTACTTCATCTTATTCTTTATTAATTTCTTATCTCTTTTCTTATTAAAATGTTAATGAAGTATTAGATTCACCTGCAGAGTGTCTGTTACTTGCTTTGCATGTAGGGGAATAAGTGCTCTTTTCTGGTTCTTGGGAAACAAATCACAAGAGGATGTTTAAGAAGTAGAATGGATACAAAAACAAGAACCTTATATATGCTGTCTACAAGAGATTCACCTCAAACCTATGGACTCATACAGACTGAAAGTGAAGGGCTGGAAAAAGATATTTCATGCAAATGGAGACCAAAAGAAAGCAGGAGTAGCAATACTCATGGCAGATAAAATAGACTTTGAAATAAAGGCCATGAAAAGAGACAAAGAAGGACACTACATAACGATCAAAGGATCAATCCAAGAAGATATAACAATCATAAATATATATGTACCCACCATAGGAGCACCAAAATATGTAAGGCAAATGCTAACAAGTATGAAAGGGGAAATTAATGGTAATGCAATAATACTGGGAGACTTTAATACCCCACTCACACCTATGGATAGATCAACTAAACAGAAAATTAGCAAGGAAACACAAACTTTAAATGATACAATGAGATTTGGGAGAATGGCATTGAAACATGTAAAATATCATGTATGAAACGAGATGCCAGTCCAGGTTTGATGCACGATACTGGATGCTTGGGGCTAGAGCACTGGGATGACCCAGAGGGATGGTATGGGGAGGGAGGAGGGAGGAGGGTTCAGGATGAGGAACACATGTATACCTGTGGTGGATTCATTTTGATATTTGGCAAAACTAATACAATTATGTAAAGTTTAAAAATAAAATAAAATTTAAAAAAATAAATAAATGATACAATGGACCAGTTAGACCTAATTGATATCTACAGTACATTTCACCCTAAAACAATAAATTTCATCTTTTTCTTAAGTGCACACAGAACCTTCTCCATAAATTTAACCTTGGTAAATTCAAAAAATTGAAATCATCTCAAGCATCTTTTCTGATCACAGTGTGATAAGATTAGATGTCAACTACAAGAAAAAACTATTAAAAATACAAACATATGGAAGTTAAACAACACACTTCTGAGTAACCAACAAATCACAAAAGAAATCAAAATATGCGTAGAAATGAATGAAAATGAAACAACAACAACCCAAAACCTATGGGATTCAATAAAAGCAGTGCTAAGGGGAAGATTCATAGCAATACAGGCATACTTCAAGAAACAGGAGAGAAATAAAATAAATAACCTAACTCTACACCTAAAGAACTAGAAAAGGAAGAAATGAAGAACCCAGGGTTAGTAGAAGGAAAGAAATCACAAAAATTAGGGCAGAAATAAATGCAAAAGAAACAAAAGAGACCATAGCAAAAATCAACAAAGCCAAAAGCTGGTTCTTTGAGAAGATAAATAAAATAGACAAACTATTAGCCAGACTCTTCAAGAAACAAAGGGAGAAGAATCACATCAACAAAATTAGAAATGAAAACGGAGAAATCACAACAGACAACACAGAAATACAAAGGATCATAAGAGACTACTATCAGCAATTATATGCCAATAAAATGGACAACTTGGAAGAAACAGACAAATTCTTAGAAAAGTAGAACTTTCCAAAACTGAACCAGAAAGAAATAGAAAATCTTAACAGACCCATCAAAAGCAAGGAAATTGAAACCATTACCAGAAATCTTCCAATAAACAAAAGCCCAGGACAAGATGGCTTCACAGCTTAATTCTACCAAAAATTTAGAGAAGCACTAACACTTATCCTACTCAAACTCTTCCAGAAAATTGCAGAGGAAGATAAACTTCCAAACTCGTTCTATGAGGCCACCATCACCCTAATATCAAAACCTGACAAAGATGCCACAAAAAAATAAAACTACAGGCCAATATCACTGATGAACATAGATGTAAAAATCCTTAACAAAATTCTAGCAAACAGAATCCAACAACACATTAAAAAGATCATACATCATGACCAAGTGGGCTTTATCCCAGGGATGCAAGTATTCTTCACTATTTGTAAGTCAATCAATGTGATATACCACATTAACAAATTAAAAGATAAAAACCATATGATTATCTCAATAGATGCAGAGAAAGCCTTTTACAAAATTCAACATCGATTTATGATAAAAACCCTCTAGAAATCAGGCATACAGGGAACATACCTCAACATAATAAAAGCCATATATGATAAACCCACAACAAACATTATCCTTAATGGTGAAAAATTGAAAGCATTTCCTCTAACATCACGAATAAGACAAGGACGCTCACTCTCACCACTACTATTCAACATAGTTTGGAAGTTTTGGCCACAGCAATCAGAACAGAAAAAGAAATAAAAAGAATCCAGATTGGAAAAGAAGAAGTAAAACAAACTCTCACTGTTTGCAGATGACATGATCTTCTACATAGGAAACCCTAAAGACTCCACCAGAAAATTACTAGAGTTAATCAATGAATACAGTAAAGTTGCAGGATATAAAATTAACACACAGAAATCCCTTGCATTCCTATACACTAACAATGAGAAAACAGAAAGAGAAATCAGAGGGATGGTATGGGGAGGGAGGTGGGAGGGGGTTCAGGATGGGGAACATGTGTACACCCATGGTGGATCCATGTTGATGTATGGCAAAACCAATACAATATTGTAAAGTAATTAGCCTCCAATTAAAATAAATAAAATTATATTAAAAAAGGAAAGAATTCCATTCACCATTGCAATGAAAAGAATAAAATACTTAGGAATAAATCTAGCTAAAGAAGCAAAAGACTTATATATTCAAAACTATAAAACACTGATGAAAGAAATCAAAGATGACACAAATGGATGGAGAAATATACCATGTTCATGGATTGGAAGAATCAATATAGTGAAAATGAGTATACTACCCAAAGCAATCTAGAGATTCAATGCAATCCTTATCAAGCCACCAATGATATTTTTCAGAGAATTAGAAAAAATAATTTCACAATTTTGTATGGAATTACAAAAAACCTCAAATAGCCAAAGCAATCTTGAGAAAGAAGAATGGAACTGGAGGAATCAACTGGAGGAATCCATAAATCAATATACTACAAAGCCACAGTCATCAAGACAGTATGGTACTGGCACAAAGACAGAAACACAGATCAATGGAGCCAAATAGAAAGCCCAGAGATAAATCCACACACCTATGGATACCTCATCTTTGACAAAGGAGGCAAGAATATACAATGGAGAAAAGACAATCTCTTTAACAAGTGGTACTGGGAAAACTGGTCAACCACTTGTAAAAGAATGAGACTAGAACACTTTCTAACACCATACACAAAAATAAACTCAAAATGGATTAAAGATCTAAATGTAAGACCAGAAACTATAAAACTCCTAGAGGAAAACATAGGCAAAATACTCTCTGACATAAATCACAGCAGGATTCTCTATGACCCACTTCCCAGAGTAATGGAAATAAAAGCAAAAAATAAACAAATGGGACCTAATTAAACTTAAAAGCTTTTGCACAACTAAAGAAACTATAAGCAATGTGAAAAGACAGCCTTCAGAATGGGAGAAAATAATAGCAAATGAAGCAACTGACAAAGAATTAATCTCAAAAATATACAAGCAACTCCTGCAGCTCTATTTCAGAAAAATAAGTGACCCAATCAAAAATTGGGCCAGAGAGCTAAACAGACATTTCTCCAAAGAAGACATACAAATGGCTAACAAACACATGAAAAGATGCTCAACATCACTCATTATCAGAGAAAAGCAAATCAAAACCACAATGAGGTACCATTTCACGCCAGTCAGAATGGCTGCTGTCAAAAAGTCTACAAACAATAAGTGCTGAAGAGGTTGTGGAGAAAAGGGAACCCTCTTACACTGTTGGTGGGAATGCAAACTAGTACAGCCACTATGGAGAACAGTGTGGAGATTCCTTAAAAACCTGGAAATAGAACTGCCCTTTGACCCAGTAATCCCACTGCTGGGCATACACACTGAGGAAACCAGAATTGAAAGAGACACATGTACCCCAATGTTCATCGGAGCACTGTTTACAATAGCCAGGACATGGAAGCAACCTAGATGTCCATCAGCAGATGAATGGATAAGAAAGTGATGGTACATATACACAATGGAATATTACTCAGCTATTAAAAAGAATGCATTTGAATCAGTTCTAATGAGGTGGATGAAACTGGAGCCTATTATACAGAGCAAATTATGTCAGAAAGAAAAACACCAATACAGTATATTAATGCAGATATATGGAATTTAGAAAGATGGTAATGATGACCCTATGTCCAAGACAGCAAAAGAGACAAAGATGTAAAGAACAGACTGTTGGACTCTGTGGGAGAAGGCGAGGGTGGAATGATTTGAGAGAATAGCATTGAAACATGTATATTATCATATATGACATAGATCACCAGTCCAGGTTCGATACATGATATAGGGTGTCCATGGCTGGTGCACTGGGATGACCCAGAGAGATGGGATGGGGAGGGAGGAGGGAGGGAGGGTCAGGATGGGGAACACATGTACACCCATGGCTGATTCGTGTGAATGTATGGCAAAAACCACCACAATATTTTAAAGTAATTAGCCTCCAATTAAAATCAAAATAAATAAAAAAAGGAAGTAGAAAATTTTGAAATCTGCCTAAGAGGAAAGATATCCTGTTTATGTAAAGTCATTTCATGACTCACAGATGGTTCCTAGGGTTTTTCACAATCAAATTCAGTGTAACGGCTTTTACATCATTTAGATCGAGCATTCAGGAATTTAAAGTTAAGAAGTAATACTTAATTCTATATAGTTCACTGGTAAGTGACTGCTGATTTTTATGAAGAGTTTTGTTGTTGGGTCACTGAGTTGTATCCAACTCTTTGCAGCCGCATGGATTGTAGCCTGCCAGCTCCTTTGTCCATGGAATTTCCCAGGCATAAATACTGAATGGGTTGCCATTTCCTCCTCCAGGGGATATTCCTAACCCAGGGACTGAACCTGAGTCTCCTACATTGGCAGGCAGATAGATTGTTTACCACTGAGACATCTGCAGAGCCCTTTATGAAGAATACAGATTCAAATTCTTTTATTCAAACATGCCCTATTTGTGCCTCAATAGATGGCACAATTACCTAATTAATCATTGTTCTTAACTAAGGACACTTAAATTTTTAAATGAATTATTTAAATGAGTTACTTTTGCAACATTTACATTATCTAAATTCCATTTTTAAACGAATTATTTAAATGAGTTACTTTTGCAACGTTCACATTACCTAAATCCCTCCTCTTGTTCCATGTACATGATAGGATATTTATTTTGGAGGGTTTGAAAGTGGTAATAGTTTGTTCCATGTGAGTCTAACTCACTCCCAAGATGTTGATGTGACCAAATGTCAAGAAAGTCTGGTGAATTTCAGGGAGGATGGAGGCCATCAAAGAAAAACAGAGTGTCACCAAATGGGATGAGCAGGCCCCCTCACTCCTGAGCATCCCATCTTATTAAAGTTGCAGGAGGATATGTTTACTAAGTTTACTGGGCAAACCATTTGTGAGTAAGGACAAAATCCACTAGTTCCTGAATGTTTTCATATACCCACTTGCCCCATAAAGAGGTTTCTGCTTTGCATATGTCTCTTTCAGATATTTCTCATATTTAAAGGAGCTGATGACCAGATTCTTTTAAACTCTGGTCAGTGTAATAACACAGAAAACAGGAAGAGGATTGGAGGGAGTGGTTAAGACTGGCTCAGGGGTGTTTTTTTTTTTTCCTTCTCCTTTTTTTATAAGTGTTTATTTGTGGCCGCTGCTCGATCTTCATTGCTGTAGGAGGTTTCTCTCTGGTTGCACAGAGCGGGAGCTACTCTCTAGCTGTGGTGCTCAGGCTTCTCACTGTGTTGGCCTCTCGTTGCTCAGCAGGGGCTCTAAAGCACAGGCTCAGTAGCTGTGGCACATGGGCTTAGGAGCTCTGAGGCAGGTGGACTCTTCCCAGATCAGGGGTCAAACCCGTGACTCATTGGCAGGCGGATTCTTTACCACTGAGCCACCAGGGAAGTCCGAACAGAGTTGTTGTTTATTTTAATTAACATTCAAAAGAACGAAAGAGGAGAGATGGTGGGAGGAAAAAGGGGTCTTTAAGGGCTATGACTACAGAATGCATGTTCTCAACATGTTCTTCAGTTAAAGAACAACTTAGTTTTAACTGAAATGTCCTCTTGCTTTACATACTGTACTGTGGTTTTGACACACCCTTTTGGCACATGGAGGATTTACTTTCAAAAATTACTTTTCATTGGTTTACTTGTTAATTTAAAAATAGCGTCATTTAGGACTATTCTTTTCCCATTAAGGGTGGAATATATTTCTTCAAACATTTTTTTTCCCCCGAGATGTGTTTTGGCAGATGGAACATTAGCAAATGTGATGCAAACAGAAGTTTGAAAAGCCTCCATGTTTTTCTTCTAGGAAAATTCCATCATCACTAGTTTCCTAAAGGAACAGAACCTGATGCAGAGAGACCCCCACCTTTAATCATCCAGCTAAGGTCCCCACACCTGCATGAGGCCCTCCTAGACCACTCACCCCAACCAACCAGAACTGCCCAGCAACTCAGAAAGTCATGAGCACGTAAGTCATTGTTTGCAGTGACTAAATTTTGGGGGGCCACTTGTTATGTAGCCAAAGCTAGCTGATGTACTTAATTTCTTTTTATCTTTACTTTGGATGCCTTAACACAAGTTTTCAAAGGAATACCAAAGTGAGCATGCAAGACAATGAAAAATTTGGCCATGTGTTTACATTTTTTCCTTTGACTCAGAAACTTAAATCTAATCATGGATAATAAGAGACGTACTACTGTCTTCACTATAAGAATAGGAGACATGCTTTGATTCTCAAATCACTGAAACCCAATAAACTGAGTACCTGATGGTCTTCCCCGGGTCTGCCTCTACCACCCAGGTGCAGTGGAGGTTGTTGTCATAGGGAGCGGGGTATCCCGGAGACAGGATGCGTCCTGAAGTGGCAGCGTGGATCCGCCCCCCACATTCCGCTGCAATGGATTCAAAAAATGGATAAGTTTACTCCAGGCCTTACAGGCTTCACTTTAACCACCTTGAAAAGCCCAAACCATCACATTCGTGTTGCATCACAGGAAAACAATCACAGTATCTCGCTGTTCCTGTCACTGCTTTTCTAAATTTACTTGTTCCCCAGTTGGTATCCTCTGTGCAAAGTCAAGAGAGTGAAACAGCAGTGAAAGGCCATGTTATAAATCTGGTGATATTTCTGTGTACAGAAGAAGTATCTAATTATAATTCTGTATATAGAAGAAGTAATAATACCTCTCTATATAATTCTATATATGCTTCTATATATGCTACTACTACTTCTTCTATATATAGTATCTAATATTACTTCTCAATAAAACAGTACTAGGAGATGTGTTTTTCCTACCTACACACATGCACTCACACACACACACACTCACAATATTGTCTTTGCTGTTTAGTCACTTAGGCTCAGTTGTGTCCCACTTTTTGTGACCCATGGACTGTAGCCCACCAGACTCCTCTGTCCATGGGGTTCTCCAGGCAAGAATGCTGGAGTGGGTTGCCATGCCCTCCTCCAGGGGATCTTCCTGAGCCAGGGACTGAACCTGGGTCTCCTACATGGGCAGGGAGATGGATTCTTTATCACTGAGCCACCAGGAAAGCCTCTCGCAAATATTAGGATTAAATCCACACTGGAGAAAGAGCAATAGAAGTCTTCCTGTGCTGGGAGAATCAAGTCGGAAGACCCTGGGCTTCCTGCCCCCAGCACGCACTTGCAGGCAACTCACCTACACAGGAAGGTAGTGGCCTGTCCCACACTCTCCGGTCTCCACTCAGACAGGTCAAAGTGCCCCCGCCGTGCATAGCGTAGCCCGGGTTACAGCTGTACAGGATGACCGTGTCGGTGAAGTGGCCTTCATCCCGGATCCTATAGCCATAGTTAGGGGTCCCCGGGTCCTCACATTTCACTAGGTCAAAACCTGTGAGCAAGGAGGGGAGGGGTGAGTAGAAAGAAGTCACTGTGGCATCTGTATTGGGGTTCAAACACTGATGAAACAGACAGGGTTGTTAAATGTCCTTTGACGTGTAGGAAGAAAAAGAAGACTCTGAATTTAAAAACACGGAAATACATGTGGGTCTTGATTGGGTTTATCTGTTAACCACTGGTTTGTTTCTTGGGGTTTTACCACTTTATTTGTTCCTGTCTATTAATATACTTATGACTGAAGCCCAGCAGGACAGTACGGTCCTTCCCCCACCACCCCAACCCCCACCCCTCACCCCATCTCCTCCACCTGCCTTTTGTCTGTAGAAAAAATTTAGTCAAATAATAAGCTTAATCAGAGAAGTGAGAAAGCACTCAAACAGAAAAAAATAATAATAGTTTAGCCATTAAACAAGGTCAAGGACGTTCAGTTTCTCCTCAAGGGCTGCAGACAATTTTCTGAGCCATATCCTGAAGATACTGAAACCCCCACCAGCTGGAAGAAGTTAACTACACGACGCCCAGACTGTAGCCATGACATAAGGTGTCACAATTCCTAGAACTGGTCTCAAAGAAATGTTAACAAATTGACCCTGGAACTGAAGACTAACTGTACTTGAAGCAGTCAAGAAGACCATGATCAGACCACTGATGACCAGCTTCAAGACGACCATCAGAGCTGACTGTGCTGTTTGTGCAGGTACTGCCCCCTCCATTGATAAAAGCTCTTGCCTGCTGAGTGTCAGTGTGTGTGTGTGTGCCGGGGGGCATGGAATCAGCTTTTGGACATGAGCCCACCTTCCATCCTTATTGCCACTCTCTGAAATGACTTTCCTTTTCACCAGTCTTGCCTCTTGAGTATTAGCTTTCAAGCAGCAAGCAGCTAGACCCCACTTTCAGTAACACAAGGAGAGTCTTTATTCCAAAGAGCTCCAGGCCATCATCATCTGACTCACACGTCCAGTCAGCATCTAGATTCTCCAGTGAGTTCACGTAAGCTTTTCCTGTCTCCACACTGCCTTTTGTCACACCTGGGGCCTTCCGGGAGGGCCACCCTCGCTACCTCCAGGTGCTTATTGTCTGTGTTCACTCAAGCCCCTCCCTCCAGGCCCACTTCCTCTAAAATGCCCAGATCTCAAGCTTGGAAATTTCCATGTCCTTCCTACTCACGGAGCTGGGCTCTGTGTCCCACCTGGGGCCAGGGTGAGGTTCCTGAGCTGCTCTGTGTGTAGCACAAACTCCAGAATGAATCATCATAGTGACTTCATCAAACTAAGCTCTGAGACTCGAAGAAAGAGATGACAGAAGTGAAGATTTAGCCTCTGTGGTACCAAGAGCTGTATATTGCTTTCATGTGAAGCAATAATTTAAGGCCATCTGTGAAGAGAGTTCTACACTAACAAATCTCTCTTCCCATATCACGATGCAAATTTTGACCATTAAAAAAAGTAGAGCTGGAAACTCGAAGGAATACATGGGTTGTTTTCATCTATTTCCACCTAACTTTGACTTCTTCCTTTTCACGAAAATAAATAAAATAAAATGAATGTGTGAGTTTTGCTAAGTCTTCCTGTCAAATTTGCATTCTGAATGCTTTTCCATTGAGGAAGATACATCTTTAAATTCACATGATCATTTATCCTCAGAATCTCTACATAATCCAGATGGAGTTCTGCCGGTGTGTACACGGGAGGAAAACCAGTACACATTTGAGAATTTACATGTAGTGGCCAAGGGAAGTTTCCTGAAATACTTTTTTTTTTTCTATAAAATGTCAGTCTTTACTTATTGTGCCTTTATGAAAACTGTTTATCTATTTAAGAAATGCAAATAGCTGTAACTCAAGATGCCCAGAAGGACAGTGTATCTATTTCAGCACAAAGCAAAAGGATATTTTAAGTTGCCACAAAGGGGATCAGAATTAAGAAGAAGGGTCCCATGCACATAGGGTTTCAGGGCTCATGCAGATACCTGACAACTCCAGTCTGTTTTGCATAGTCCCAACACCACCAGGAAAGGAATATGCTAAGCTGCTGAACTCACTTAGATAGAACTGCCATCCTTACTCCTGCCTTGTCAAAGGCCCTGCATATTATTTAGCCATAGTGTCTCTTGTGCAGAAGGGAAAAGGAAGCAAAGTCTTTGTTGTTACTGTTTTATTGGTTTGGGGCTTGGATGAGACAGTGTCAGGGTGGTGCTTTCAAAAGCACCACTGCCCAGGGTGGCCGGAACAAGAAACTATCACTGGCTGGGGTACAATGGCCAGCGGAGAGTGACGGCTGGAGTAGGGCTCCACGGATAATGATAATCACCAATGTTTCAAACTGTTTCAGCATTTGGAAGTCAAATTAGGTATCTGAGTATCAATGACAATGGAACATAAAACGAAATAAGCAGCAGACAAAATCTAGGTCTCAAAATGAGAAACAGAAAGAGTCAAACATGTGTCCCTTTTGTTTGTGCTCCTGTGACAGGAACCTGGAGAAGTAAATCTGACATGAGAGGAGCCAGACTCAAGTGCCAATAGACCCGAAGTTCTATTTAGCTGTCCTGCTAAAATCCACACCCCCCCACCCCGTAACCCAAGCTTCTGATTCTTCCAGAAACACCAGAAAGCTGGAATTTTTAGCTTAATAAAATGATTGTTGAATAAATACATATTTCAAAAGTGGAGATGCTTAAATCCTAAAATTAGATTATGAAAACTAGATATAAACAGTTTTAAGAGAAACCAATAATTTCTCAGTTTCTGGAGAAGGCTGAGACTCAATTCTGAAAAGCTGTCAATATTCTGTCTAATTTTTTAAGACTAAACTTTGTGACGCAAAGACCTTCTGAGGATGATTAAGGGCTGGATAGAGAAATGGTCCAGCTTGTCCAAGACCTTTTATTCTGACAGTGAGTTATTTCCTGGTTATACAGAAGACTTTTGTTATGAAAGATTGTCCTCACTGGAGATTAATGCCTATAAAAGATAAAGTAATGACATTGATTTTCCTGGTGACTTATGTGCTGTCTCATTAGCTTATAGCCATCAACTCTACAGACAAGAGACTCATGCTTAAAGGTTATCCAGACTTTCCCTCTAAGTTCAGATAGCATGGCTTTTAAAGTCTTCCATCAAATAAGCTATCAAAGTTCTAAAATCACAGAACTTGTTTATATTAAAATTAGCTTGAAGAAACATTTCCTCTGCCCCAAAAACTTGTATTATGAAACTTTTTAAAGGAAGGAAGTAAGAATCATTGAAAAACAATAAAACAACAATGTACCAACACAAATGTCTACTAAACTTTATCTGTGTTGAATTTTTAGAAAAATGATTGTTTTATTGTTTTTTCTATCACTCAGTCTAGAAAGATTTCATCTTTTTCTAAACTATATATTGTCACACAGATGAGTTAAGTCATGCTGTTTTTGAAAGGGCATTTATTCTTTCCATTGCCAGCTGTCTTGTTTTACTTATGCTCCTTCTGTTATTATTTTTTTTTAAAAGATCAGTTAAATCCTTGATGGCATCACAAAATACATTATTTTGCTGAAAGTCCTATACTTGATACTTAAATGTCTAAAGCTTCTAGACCTACCTGAGGTCATTATATTAAATATATTCTTCTTGTCAGAAACTTGAAAAGTATTTGTTTTTTTATTTTTATTATGTTGATATTCTCAAATTCAGTTTTTCAAGTCAGTGAAAAGAGCTGTGTTTGCACAAAGCTTCTTACAGGATTTAATAATTCATGCACAGTTACAGGAAGAATCATAGACATTTATCCCCAGAGGAATCGACATCTCTAAAGGACTAGAGAAAGATCTCCAGAAACCCCAGATTTCTATTTCTTGCTGCTTGTGCCGTGAACCAGCTTGGCCCTTGGACTCTGAGTCCATCCACATGCAGTAGATATGCTACCTCTCTCCAAAAACAGAATAAGAGTCATTTCAATTGAGTCCTGCTTGCCATTTGATTAGGGCATAATATTAACATTGTCTCTTAAAAATTTCAGTATTGCTTGTAGACACTGGTGAACCAAGTTGAAGTGATGTATAGTAACAGATTTCTTAATTGGCATTATAAAATTCTGGGATGTTCACCCTGTGTCCATTTTAGGAAAAATATTTTTTCTGTGGGTCATTAAAATATCTCAAAAATATTCTCTTACATTTAATTTAGATCAACAGAGGTAGTCCTCCAAATAAGAGGTTTTTCCATTTTAATTAGAATCTAAAAGACTTTAGAATGACTACTCTTAAGGCTACTATAGAGTAATGACTTTAAAAATATAGAGAATATATCCTTTTCTAACTTGAAGCCACTACCTTGACATAAATCAGCATACAAATACTGGTTTTCTGTATTTTCTTTGTGCCATAGAACCTTTAAAAAGATTAAAGTTATCTGTCAAAACATTACCTATTAAGAGTTGCAATTGCTGTTTGGATCTATTTAGCAATTCCATTTCTTTCTGTTTTCCAGTGATTTCTTCTTAGTCACATAAATAGTAAAGATGCTTTGAACAAATGTTTTAGTCAAAACAAGCTCCAAACATCAGGCTAATGAACATTATTACTTCATCTTTTGCAGCTATTACCCAATTTTAATGTTTTTAAGGATTAAATCTTATATCTCTCCAAACTCTAACAAAATATTACTGTTACAAGAGACTTCCACTTAACTCTCAAGTATTTTGACTAGTTCTTATCTTCCAAATCAAGCACTTATGTTTGAAAAGAAGCTGGTGTAGACTTAATCCATTTCATACACCCAAGAAGAGCAGTGAGGGTCACAGTTGGCTTGTGAATTCTTCATCCTGCATCCCAGGGACTCTTCAGAAACTACCTTCATTCTCTGGTGAGCTCTGAGTACACAACTGATAAAGAATCTTTATCATGTGTACACTTCTGACACCTTCTCCTATGAACCATTGATAAAGCCTCACAATGTTTATAGAAACCTGTTATCTCTTTGCTTTACCTAATAAGACATTTCAATTTGCACAATGTACTCTTTGCAAAAAAAAAAAAATAAAAGTTAGTAATCTAAGAAATGTTGCTATATGCAAAACCAACAACAGCTCACTTCATTCAGATAACAGATAAGGAGAACTATGCCTAACACTTAAAAGTTCTTTTTTATTAACTTCCTTTATTTGCAGTCATCTACAGAGAAATGTGTTTGGGGGGAGAGCATTTCTGAAACTCACTTTTGTAGTTCACTTGAAAGTAAAATTCACTAACCGTGAGTATCATGAAATATTTGATTAACTCATGTTTTTAAACATAAATCTCATTATTCAAGAAAGAAATTCTGGGTGAAGTGCGTGTGCGTGTTTAGTTTTTAAACTGTTATCTATTAAATTATATATCTACACTATTTGTTCAGCTATGCTGTGATTGGTTTCAAATTGATTTTTTGGTCAGCCATGTTGTTTGAATTTAATCAATTTCTTTTCCCCAACATGCTAAATTTTATTATCATTGTTATTATTTTGTGATTATGTGAGCAGCCCCAGTGGAAAGACACTGAATTTTCCCAGAATAGCAATAATCATCAGGATTGTGATAATGTTTAAATGGAGCTCAGAAGCTCTGAGCTTCAAAGGGGAAAAAAAAGAAAAAAAAACAAAAAAAAAACTGAAGAAGTCCAGAATGAGAATCAGATAACCAAAGAGATTAACTATTTTTATGGAACCATATTGGTTTTTATCAAACATATTACTAAGATATAATAATGGAATGTAATCACAGCTAAGAATTCCAGAAGTCCATCTTGATATGTGCAATTCTGAATATATTATATAATTCCAGAACAAATCTTTCATGTTGACTACACTCTGACTTTGAGAAGAGCTACCCAGTGGTTCCAATTGTTAATACATGTTCTGGGAAATCTTTCTGAAAGAATTCATACTATTCACCTGAATATTACTATTGAATCATACTATTCATTTCACTCTGAATCAGTCTTTAAACATATCGAAAGGGTGAATCCTCTTCTAACACACTGCAGTAATAACTTATAATCAGTGTGTCATCTAAATTTCCAAACATATTTAGTATCACTTCTAGGGCAGGGACTTTGAGAAGCACAGAATGAACAGGGTTCTATCTTCTATAGTCTAGTTAATTACACAGACCAGAAAATAGCATTTTCAAGATAATATGATAAATGCTGTAGTAGAGGAGGAGAGATTCCTGTGAAGGATGAGAGAGGCACAAAAGGAAGCAGGAAGGTTGGAAGAAGACCTGAGTTAGTCCAAAAGGATAGTTGGCATCAGGGGTGATAAAACCAGAAGGGAGGAGAAACTTCAGGTCAAGTCTTCACAGGTGCGTGGGCATCTGGAAGAATGTGGTCTCTCCCGGGAGTGCAAAGCCATTTCTGGGAGTATGGGTATTTGCTGAAGCTTCTTTTTAAGTGTGTGGAGGTGGAGTGGGAAGAGGGCTACAGAGAAGATGGAGTGGATATGGACAAGACTGGCAAGGGCTGGACTGCAGCCCAGGGAGTTGAGACTGAGTCAGTGTGTGATGGAGTCTGGGAGAAACCAGGGCAGCTGAACAGGCAGTGATGCAAACACATTTGCATTTCAGAGAGATAATCATTGGCCCTCTGCATGACGGAGTGGAGTGGGGAAAAAGGCAGGAAAATGGAACAGATGCTTATTTAGTGTTGAAAGGAACTGGACATGGAACAACAGACTGGTTCCAAATAGGAAAAGGAGTATGTCGAGGCTGTATATTGTCACCCTGCTTATTTAACTTCTATGCAGAGTACATCATGAGAAACGCTGGACTGGAAGAAACACAAGCTGGAATCAAGATTGCTGGGAGAAATATCAATAACCTCAGATATGCAGATTACACCACCCTTATGGCAGAAAGTGAAGAGGAACTAAAAAGCCTCTTGATGAAAATGAAAGAGGAGAGTGAAAAAGTTGGCTTAAAGCTCAACATTCAGAAAATGAAGATCATGGCATCCGGTCCCATCACTTCATGGGAAATAGATGGGGAAACAGTGGAAACAGTGTCAGACTTTATTTTTGGGGGCTCCAAAATCACTGAAGATGGTGACTGCAGCCATGAAATTAAAAGACGCTTACTCCTTAGAAGGAAAGTTTTGACCTACCTAGGTAGCATATTCAAAAGCAGAGACATTACTTTGCCAACAAAGGTCCGTCTAGTCAAGGTTATGGTTTTTCCAGTGGTCATGTATGGATGTGAGAGTTGGACTGTGAAGAAGGCTGAGCGCCGAAGAATTGATGCTTTTGAAGTGTGGTGTTGGAGAAGACTGTTGAGAGTCCCTTAGACTGCAAGGAGGTCCAGCCAGTCCATTCTGAAGGAGATCAGCCCTGGGATTTCTTTGGAAGGAATGATGCTAAAGCTGAAACTCCAGTACTCTGGCCACCTCAGGCAAAGAGTTGACTCACTGGAAAAGACTCTGATGCCGGGAGGGATTCGGGGCAGGAGGAGAAAAGGCCGACACAGGATGAGATGGCTGGATGGCATCACTGACTCGATGGACCGAGTCTGAGTGAACTCCGGGAGTTGGTGACGGACAGGGAGGCCTGGCGTGCTGCGATTTATGGGGTCTCAAAGAGTAGGACACGACTGAGCGACTGAACTGAACTGAACTGAGCAGGGGATATGTGATAGTAGACAAGGGAAGATTATGTGTGCATACAAAGCTTATCAGGCAGAGGGAACTTAAGTGATGAGAGATGGCCTGTGATGAGCAGAGAAGACAGGAAAGGGAACAGAGCTGGTATGAGAGGCATAGGGCTCATGTGTCAGGCAGAGAGGAAGCACCAACATCATCAGCTCATAACATGGTGTCATCTCATCACAGATCCAGTGAATGTATCCAGGAAAACAAGGCAATCCTTCACCAACAGCTTCTTCTAGGAAATAATTAAAAACAAACAAGCTTTGCAGCATTTTGGGACAAGAATCAGAAAGTAGCAGGCCTTAGAGCAGGGTTCCCCAACCTCCTGGCCAAGGACCATACTGCCTGTCAGATCAGTGGCAGCATTCGATTATAAATAAAGTGCACAGTAACTGTAAGGTGCGTGAATCATCCCGAAACCATCCCCCACCTCCAGTCTATGGAAAAACTGTCTTCCACGAAGTAGGCTCCTGGTGCCAAAAATGGTGGGGACTTTAGAGAACTTTAGAGAAAGGTTGCTGCCTTAGAGAGCTTACTCTCCAACAGAGAAATCAGAAATAATAACAAATAAAGCACATTGTGACAAGTTTCCAAGCAGCAGAAACAAAATATGAGCCAACATGGACACAAGCATAACAAATGTATGGTTCTGGTCTCTGTTGTTTTCAGCCTGTATTTTCTATTAGTTTCTCTACTTTTTCTTAGTTATTTCTTATTGTAGTCACTTCTGTTGGAGGTTAACAGTAGGACATGCACAAAACATTTAATAGGAACGTCTATGTTTTATAAGAGTGGTTCCTTTCAACAAACAGAAAGAGCTGTGACTTATCTGATAGATATTAATGTTTGTCTGGCATAACTACTCTATATGTTCAGATGATCCATGTCTTTTATACATTTTAATTTTTTCCCCCTAAACTTTAAATTTTTTATTTTGTATTACAGTATAGCTGATTAACAATGTCGTGGTGGTTTCAGGTGAACGGCAAAGGGACTCAGCCATACATATGCATGTATCCATTCTCCCCTAAACTCTCCCATGTGGGCTGGCATATAACACTGAGCAGAGTTCCATGTGTTATACAATAGGTCCTCGACAGTTACGCATTTTAAAGATAGCAGTGTGTACATGTCATCCCAAACTCCCTAACTATCCTTACCCCTTGCAACCATAAGTTCATTCTCTAACTCTGTGGGTCTCTTTCTGTTTTATAAGTTCATTTGTATCATTTCTTTTTATATTCCATATATAAGGGATATCATATGATATTTTTTCCTTCTCTGACTTATTTCACTCAGTATGACACTCTCTAGGTCCATTTATGTGCTGTGAGTGGCGTTATTTCTTTTTAATGACTGAGTAGTATTCCATAAAGTATATATAATACAACTTTAGTTTTAAGCAAAAATATTGACATAAATATCACTACTCTGTCTGTAAATGTATTACTATTCTCCTAAAATGTACTTTTAATCATGATTTCTACCTGATGATGAAGGTAGTAAATTATAAGCAGAAGCTTGGTCTAATAACACTACTTTTTTATGGATAAAATATATTGGAGACTATAATTTCCCAATATAATTTTAACCCACTATATTAATGGGCATAAAGTGAAAAAAAATGAGGTAATTTAACTGATCAAATTGAGAACATAAACCTGGAACATCTTGCTTTCTGACCTACAACATTAATTCATGAATGAAATCACTTAGTTGACATGCATTTATAAATTACCTACTGTGTGTCAGATATTCTGCTAGGTGATGAAGATAAAAAGCTAATTAACCTCAGTCCTGCCCCACCAGGAGCTCACAATCTGTACAGGAAGAAAAACAACAGTTAATACTGTCCGTCTTTAAGGGACATCCAGTAACTAATTCCACACACTCACTAAGCACTTCCTGTGTGCCCTGTGGGTCTACGTGCAGGCAGAGCCTGACCCTGGGTGCTCAGAGCTCCATCGGTAGTGTTACTATCACATCAACAAGTGCTTAAGGAGAAGAGAACAGACAGATGTGGAGATTTCAGGTGCAGATGGAATTGCTCATGGAGCTGGAGTCTCCTCTGTCCTTTCCGAGGTTTCTGTGAAGCAGGACATCAGTACAGGGCAGCCCATTCACAGGCAGCCACCCACACGACATATGGCTGCTTCTAAATGAGCCACCTGTACTTTCCAAGGAACGCCGGCCGACAGCAAACAGCACATCACACGCCATGGAGGAGGCTTCTTCCAGTATTACCAGCAAAACAAACAGGCATGCATACACACATCTGTTTACACAAAGGGACACCCAGAAGCACGAGGAGGTCGGTTTGGCCAACTGTACAACACATTTAATTACAAAGAGTGCAATTTGATTATTGTCAGAACATATTACAAGACAGAGTGGTAGTTTTTCATTTTTCTTTTTTTACGGAAGAATTTAAGAAGTAGCTTCTCTTTAAAGATCTATGTTCTTTGTTTTTGTCCAGGGATAATATGTCTAAAAAATAAGACTCAACAAGTTTTAAACTTTGAAATCCACAAATTGCTTAAAATATAGCAATTGTTTTAAGCATCGATTATTATTGATTCTTTAAATTTTAGTTTATAGTTTTGATGGATCTTCAGGGTCAAAAACAAGCAAAGTTAAGAAGAACTGAAAATCCTTTCCAATGCATGCTTATATAATTTAATATAACCCAATAGCAAAACAGGGTAGATGTGAAAACTAGATTTAATACAGGTTTTGATAGATTATGAAATTAAATATCAATATAAGTAGAGCCAATATCTAGAATGAGGTGACAAGTGAGAAACTTCTGCATATATTGATCACTACACCATAATTGAAATAGGTGGCTCAGCAGTAAAGACTCCACCTGCAATGCAGGAGATTCAAGAGCCATGGGTTCGATTCCTGGGTTGGGAAGATCCCTTGTACTAGGAAATGGCAACTCACTCCAGTATTCTTGTCTGGAGAATTCCATGGACAGAGGAGCCTGGTGGGCTATAGTCTACGGGGTCACAAAGAGTCAGACATGACTGAGTGTCTGAGCACACACAAAATAGTATGCTTGCATATTTTTAACACTAAGACAAGCTTTCAACAATGAAAGACATTCTTTCAACAAAGAAACTTGGCATTACTGTCAAAATGATTTATATCATTATTTCACCCATAGAAAATTTTTCAGATTTTTCTTTCCATATTGCTTAAGAAAAACTAAATCCATTAACTGAAATGATGGAAAAACAGGAGGAAGAAAAAATAGGAACACATCAATAAGTTATTTTTAAAAGTTATTTATTACTAATATAAGCTTATTAACATATGATTTTAAGATCTGGTGTCTAAACCTTAATGCTGTTTATGTCTACATTTATTTGTTTTTAGGAGGGAATATGCAGATTCACATCACATTATTTGTTTTTGTTTTGTTTTGTTTTTACTCCAATAGAGAAATACAAGTTGTGGCTGATTTATTATTTTCCCCTGTGATGTCAGTGTCTATTATTTGCTTAGGAACCAGATGAACAGACTGGGCCCTGACTTCAGATGTGTGTTTCCATGAAGATGGACACAAATGCAAAAGCAGCACTTAACAGAACATTTAGTGCATCAGGTGCTTCTATCTACACACTCTCTCTTAACCCTGAAAATAACCTTAGAAAAATCACAAGATCCTAAGCAAGACAGACTGGAGGGCTTGTCACAACCAGAATACACGGTGACAGCCCACAGAAAGTCTGGCTTCTTCAGGAAGCACACAGACTCAGATGGCTATGCCTGCTGCAGAGGGCATCCCTTCCCTCTGCAGAGACTGAAGAGATCCCTTCCTCGAGGGAGGAACTCCCTCTGGGGGCCTCCAGGCTCTCCCACTGAGACAGGAATGCAGGAACTGAGGCACACCTGACAAAGTAGAGAAGACACGGCGCCATGTCTCTTCTCATCCGCTAAGGAAGAGTCACTTGACTTTGCCAAAAAATGAATGAAAATAATTTTGAAACGTCCCACTTAGGGACTTCATTTTTCTTCTCTCATAACCAGTACATTTGTTACATTTTCTTTTCCCCAGAAAAATTTCCACATTGGATCAAGAAACGAGTCGAATTTACTAACAGCCAAATGGACTTCACACTAGTCTTTGAGGCCTTATCCCTGAGGCAGCCCTTGACAAGGGTCCTGATTCCCCAAGCACTGTTCCTTCCTCTCTTCATTTTGTGTTTCTACCCATGGCACAAAAAAATGTCTGGGAGGAAGGCAAAGGCTCTTACTGGATGATACCTGAGGAGCCCAAGGGGAGAAGGTGAGTGAGTGAGGAAAAAGGACCCCGCTGAAGGGAGGCTGAGAATATCCTAACCAGACGGCCGGGTGAGGGTGAGGACCCGCCGGAGAGCATGGAGGATCGGCAGAATTCTGCCAAAATATTGTCCTAAATTCAGTCCGTCCTCAAATTCACATCCCTGGGCCCATCCTCTTCAGTTTCCAAGTGCCAGCTATGCCTAGAAACGCTTCTTTCTCCCTGCCCGCATACTGTGGAGACGTTTACAAGGAAAAGTAAAAGATTTATGAAAACACTTTGAGCCCTTCATGAGTACATTCCATAAATGTAAGGGATCACCAACAATACTTGGATTTATCGCTACTGCTATTATTCATACGCCGTCACTTTTATTATTCTACAACAAATAAATACAGAGTAAGAGTGAAGCCAGCCGGCAGAACACTCCACCTCCGGCGGCGCGGTGAGGGCGTCCATTGCCCAGACGTGGCCGCCATGACGGGACCACAGCCGGCCTCTGGGGCAGAAGGCGGGGAGAGCGCGGCTCCTGCCTCCCCACAGCCGGTGCTTTCACCAACCGTCCGTGTGACGGACGGCTCAGCCCTGTGCAGCCCTGAGCCTGGCTGACACACACAGGCTCCTCAGGACTTCACATGGGCGCCGAGAAGCCTCACCTCCGCCGAGCCTGATGGAGAATTCAGGAGCAAAGCCAGATGCGAGAGAAAGCCCAGTGTGCAGCCAGACAACGCGGTGAGACCCACAAGGCCCCCGGATACACTCTCTTCATCTGCCTTTTCTTCCCTCAAAGATGCTCATGCTCCCCGCGCTGGGAGACAATCTCTGACTCCGTGTTTCCACTGCTCCCGAACCACTCACCAACATCTTGGCAAAAACCTCCCTGGCAACCTCTCAAACGGGTCCACTGCGTCCTGACCTCACCTGCTGGTGCCTGTCTTCCTCACCTTCTGCCCGGGATCCGCCTGCTGAGAAATTTCCTGGGGGGATAGCCTACGGGACTCAGGAAGCGTCCATCTAGCCACCTTCTTGTCGTGACCTGTCACCCACTGCTGCCTCGGGGTCCAGGGTGACTGCCTGCATGTGCCCCGGTACTGCCAGCCCTCCAAACCACCTCCGCCCCTAAGGGTCAAGTTCAGAGCATTCCCACTGAGTCTTCCCAACTACTCCTCCTGAGCACTCTTTGCCCCTCCTGGGTTTGCTATGCATTCTGCCACCAAACACATGACGCTACAGGCTACAGTCTACACAGGCTACAGGCTATAGTCAGTGGAATCACAAAGAGTCGAACACAACTGAACGACTAAAAAATAACAATCCACTGGAGAGGAAAACTCACCATTCCTTTTCCTAGGGTCCCTTGTTTGAGTATAGGGGTCTGTGAATGGGGCTCACTGCCTATTGTTTTGGAGAAGGAAATGGCAACCCACTCCAGTATTCTTGTCTGGGAAATCCCATGGACAGAGGAGCCTGGCGGACTACCCTCCATGGTGTCGCAAAGAGTTGGACAAGACTGAGCGAATGAGTACAAATAAGCACACCAGTTAAAACAGAAACAGTGAATATGCTCATGTTACTATGACCCATGGGTGCTTATTTTAATTCTAATTTGTTATTTATATGCTTTTGATTCAAATAAACTGTTAAGCTTCTTATGATTTTCAAGTGTTATTAAAATACAAAATCCAATGCTTGTCCTAACCCCCTCCAAAAAAAAAAAAAAAAAAAATCAGTGAAGTGGCTTTCAAAATCATGAGTATACATCAGTGTCTCTTTTGCTGTCTCGTACACAGGGTTATTGTTACCATCTTTCTAAATTCATATATATGCGTTAGTATACTGTATTGGTGTTTTTCTTTCTGGCTTACTTCACTCTAGATCAGTCTTGTGGACTCTGTGGGAGAGGGAGAGGGTGGGGAGATTTGGGAGAATGGCATTGAAACATGTGTAATATCATGTATGAGACGAGTCGCCAGTCCAGGTTCAATGCACGATGCTGGATGCTTGGGGCTGGTGCACTGGGATGGCCCAGAGGAAGGGTATGCGGAGGGAGGAAGGAGGAGGGTTCAGGATGGGGAGCACGGGTATACCTGTGGTGGATTCATTTCAATGTTGGGCAAAACTATTACAATATTGTAAAGTTTAAAAATAAAATAAAATCAGAACATATGCAAGTTAAAAAAAAAAAACAAAATCATGGATATATCAATAAATGCAGGTTTTTCAAATTTTAATACTTTCTGACTTTTAAAAAATTTTGGAGGGTTTAAAAATATCTTTCAGTGAAAAATATGCACTTAGGGAGATTTCAGAATGTATTCAGCATTACTGAACGTTAGAATGGAGAGTGCTACTATGTTAAGTTGTGTCCAACTTTTTGCAACCCCATGGACTGTAGTCCCCCAAGCTTCTCTGTCCATGGGATTTCCCAGGCAAGAATACTGGAGTGGGTTGCCATTTCCTCGTCTAGGACATCTTCCCGACCCAGGGATCGAACCTGCATCTAGTACATTTCCTGCACGGGAAGGTGGATTCTTTACAACTGAGTCACCTGGGAAATCCTAGAATGGAGTGTGGACAGTCACATTTCTCCATAGAAATGTTTTCCCAAAGAGGGAATTAGCTCTCTCCATTAGCTCTCATTACACACCGTTACCCTCGTTTAGGAAACGCTAGACAAAGAAGTCCTGAACTATTTTTATTCCCGAGTGCAACAGCACTGAATCTTCCCTCATCCTTTAGAATTCAGCCCTAAAAGCCATCCTCATCCTTCATCCCATTTACAATCCACTTCATCCCCACGTCCTGGAAACTGAGGGTTAAAAAAAATTCTGTCACTTATATTTTTACCTACCTTGTTCTTACAGCCATTACATCACAATTAGATCAGACAAGGTCCAACAAGGA
Source organism: Bos taurus (assembly GCF_002263795.3). Lineage (NCBI taxonomy): Eukaryota > Metazoa > Chordata > Mammalia > Artiodactyla > Bovidae > Bos > Bos taurus. The sequence continues at coordinate 2,472,779 of NC_037354.1, forward strand.
AATTCTAACTTCATTTGCATCTAGGTTCTATACTATGTATTGTAGCAAGATTAAAACCTTAATACCAAATACCAAGTGATGTCAAAATCCCATTATCCAAAAACAAAGTCTGCCTCCCTCCTACTATGAAATGTCCTCTTCCCCATTTCCCCATCTTGTTAAATGAGTGCTGTTGGGCCCAAGAATATTGGCATTGCCCTCAGTTCTTACCCTTCACACTGAGCTCTTGCTTACCCAGTTGTTAATGGCATTAAAGGGTAAACTTAAATTCATCATAAGAAAACCTCCACACCCCTTTCGCCAGTTAAAATACTCTTTGATTTCTTTCATAGAATTTCAGGACTAAGAGTGTCTGAAAATGACTACTCATTTACAGGAGACAATATGGTCTGTGATATGACAAACCTGGCAGCTGGCTGGTGACACAGCTGGGTCTCCAGAGACTCAGGAAGGTGTATGCTTCACCTCACATCTCGCCATTTAGTTACAACATTCGATGGGGAGAGCACGATCCTCGCGTCTGCTATTGAACAGTGTTAAGTGTGTCACTCCTAGTCTTTGCAAATGTCAAGCTGAATATTCCAGAAGCCTTCAAATATTTAAATATCCCCCACTCTAATGGCCTAGTGTTGGAATTTAACAGACATAATTATTGTCATATCAGTGTTTTCTGGAATGTTTACTTAGTAAAAATCAACAATGAAATAACTGCTTGTTTGATGATGCTGTGGAAATCCAAAGAGACTTCAAATGTCTTTATGTCATAATTCATGAAGTTGAGAAAATAATAATTTTGAATAGATTTCATGCCTCTTTTCCTTGTAAAGCATCATTAAGAATGCCATAATTCATGCAAGAAAAATAAAAATCAGACACAAAGTGGCCTGTGATCCATTACCCAGCACTGCCTTTCTGACAAGACACAGATGTCTCTGAGATTCCTATCATCCCATGAATGACCCTTACAAAAACAATATCTATGACTTTGACTAATATAATAATTATTACTTTTTTTCCCCCTAAGAAGAATGGAAAAAATTCTGTCATCACTCTTTCCATAAAATGTTATATTTTATAGCATTCAGTGATATCATCTGTCAGCCTTCATTTTATTTCACACTCAAGTCACATGCTTTCAGTTTAATCCTTGTAATTAAATCATTTATGTCATACTTCACTGAGTCCTTTTGTCTTTCTCAAAGAATTGGTGACCAACAATATATTTAATTCTGAAAGAGGGAAATAGCAGTGCATATCAACTATCAAACTGTCACAAAATACAAGGAATTATAAATTACAAAATCAAAAAAAGTTCACAGAACTAAACCTCATGGAAAATGATGAAAAGCTATGTGGAAGCTGTTCCTAGACCCACCATCATGCTGGGGCTTCTGTAGGGTTTCAAGGACCATGATGTGAGTCACCAGAGTGAACTGAGATCCTAATTAGGCTGTTCTCATAAGGACAGAGAAGCAAAGTATGTCATGGTTTCATTGAATTTTTAAAAAGCATTGCAACAACTAATATTTTAGTCTTTGTGATGCTATATGTGCTAAGAAAACACAGACAGCATATTAAAAAGCAGAGATATCAAAGATCCCAGATGCAAGAATTGGACCACAAGCAAGGCTAAATGCCAAAGAACTGATGCTTTTGAACTGCGGTGCTGGAGAAGACTCTTAAGAGTCCCTTGGAAAGCAAGGAGATCAAACCAGTCAATCCTAAAGGAAATCAACCCTGGATATTCATTGGAAGGACTGATGCTGAAGGCGAAGCTCCAATCCTTTGGCCACCTGATGGGAAGAGCTGACTCATTTGGAAAGACCCTGATGCTGGGAAAGATTGAAGGCAGGAGGGGAAGAGGATGACCAAGGATGAGATGGTTGGATGGCATCACCGACTCAATGGACATGAGTTTGAGCAAACTCTGGGAAATGGTGAAGGACAGGGGAAGCCTGGCGTGCTGCACTTCATGGGGTCACCAGGAGGAGCTACCCCATGTCCAAGCAATGGTGGCTGCAACAGCGCAGGAGGGCAGAGAGGAGCTACTCCACCTTCAAGGTCAGGTGGGGCAGCTGTGAGGAGATACCCCTTGTCCAAGGTAAGGAGCAGCTGTTGTGCTTTGCTGGAGCAGCCATGAAGAGATACCCCACGTCCAAGGTAAGGGAAACCCAAGTAAGATGGTAGGTGTTGCGAGAGGGCATCAGAGGGCAGACACAATGAAACCATAGTCACAGAAAACTAGTCAATCTAATCATACTAGGACCACAGCCTTGTCTAACTCAATGAAACTAAGCCATGCCGTGTGGGGCCACCCAAGATGGGTGGTTCATGGTGGAGAGGTCTGACAGAATATGGTCCACTGGAGAAGGGAATGGCAAACCACTTCAGTATTCTTGCCTTGAGAACCCCATGAACAGTATGAAAAGTCAAAATGATAGGATACTGAAAGAGGAACTCCCCAGGTTGGTAGGTGCCGAATATGCTACTGGAGATCAGTGGAGAAATAACTCTGGAAAGAATGAAGGGATGGAGCCAAAGCAAAAACAATACCCAGTTGTGGATGTGACTGGTGATAGAAGCAAGGTCCGATGCTGTAAAGAGCAATATTGCATAGGAACCTGGAATGTCAGGTCCATGAATCAAGGCAAATTGGAAGTGGTCAAACGAGATGGCAAGAGTGAATGTCAACATTTTAGGAATCAGCGAACTAAAATGGACTGGAATGGGTGAATTTAACTCAGATGACCATTATATCTACTACTGTGGGCAGGAATCCCTTAGAAGAAATGGAGTAGCCATCATGGTCAACAAAAGAGTCCGAAATGCAGTACTTGGATGCAATCTCAAAAACCACAGAATGATCTCTGTTTCTGAAGCAAACCATTCAATATCACAGTAATCCAAGTCTATGCCCCAACCAGTAATGCTGAAGAAGCTGAAGTTGAACGGTTCTATGAAGACCTACAATACCTTTTAGAACTAACACCCAAAAAAGATGTCCTTTTCATTATAGGGGACTGGAATGCAAAAGTAAGAAGTCAAGAAACACCTGGGGTAACAGGCAAATTTGGCCTTGGAGTACAGAACAAAGCAGGGAAAAGGCTAATAGAGTTTTGCCAAGAGAACGCACTGGTCATAGCAAACAGCCTATTCCAACAACACAAGAGAAGACTCTACACATGGACATCACCAGATGGTCGATATTGAAATCAGATTGATTATATTCTTTGCAGCCGAACATGGAGAAGCTCTATACAGTCAACAAAAACAAGACTGGGAGCTGACTGTGTCTCAGATCATGAACTCCTTATTGCCAAATTCAGACTTAAATTGAAGAAAGTAGAGAAAAACCATTAGACCATTCAGGTATCACCTAAATCAAATCCCTTATGATTATACAGTGGAAGTGAGAAATAGATTTAAGGGACTAGATCTGATAGATAGAGTGCCTGATGAACTATGGATGGAGGTTCATGACATTGTACAGGAGACAGGGATCAACACCATCCCCATGAAAAAGAAATGCAAAAAAGCAAAATCGCTGTCTGGGGAGGCCTTACAAATAGCTGTGAAAAGAAGAGAAGTGAAAAGCAATGAGAAAAGGAAAGATATAAGCATCTGAATGCAGAGTTCCAAAGAATAGCAAGGAGAGATAAGAAAGCCTTCCTCAGCGATCAATGCAAAGAAAAAGGAAAACAACAGAATGGGAAAGACTAGAGATCTCTTCAAGAAAATTAGAGATACCAAGGGAACATTTCATGCAAAGATGGGCTCGATAAAGGACAGAAATGGTATGGACCTAACAGAAGCAGAAGATATTAAGAAGAGGTGGCAAGAATACACAGAAGAACTGTACAAAAAAGATCTTCATGACCCAGATAATCACGATGGTGTGATCACTCACCTAGAGCCAGACATCCTGGAATGTGAAGTGAAGTGGACCTTAGAAAACATCACTATGAACAAAGCCAGTGGAGGTGATGGAGAAGACTCTGATGCTGGGAGGGATTGGGGGCAGGAGGAGAAGGGGACGACAGAGGATGAGATGGCTGGATAGCATCACCGACTCGATGGACATGAGTTTGAGTGAACTCTGGGAGTTGGTGATGGACAGGGAGGCCTGGCGTGCTGTAATTCATGGGGTCACAAAGAGTTGGACACGACTGAGTGACTGAACTGAACTGAAATAGTTGGACATGACTGAGTGACTGAACAGCAACAACATACTAAGAAGGGAGCACGATGATAAAATATCCAGTTAGAAGACAAGAAACCTCGCTCGCATACTCATGTCTATCTCGAATTTCCTCTTGACACTGAATAAATTGATTAAGCAACACCCATATCACTTTCCTCTATTAAGATTGTCAAAATAACACTTTGCCTTTTCCTCCCTGTGAAAACAGACACAGATTCATGTCTGGTATTTAGGGGAGCCTCACCATGAGGCAGCCAAAGGTAGGAGGGTTTCGGTCTCTGGGTAAAGCAAAGTCTCAAGCCCAAGCTGTACTTCTTAGAAATGCTATCAAGTTTGGCCTCAAATATTTTCTTAATGAAATTTTATAAGAATTACACATTTTGGGGGCTTCTATTCCCTTGTGGCTCAGATGGTAATGAATCTGCTTGTAGGATATGCAGCAGGAGATGTAGGTTCCATGCTACTTCCCTGAGTCAGGAAGTTCACCTGGAGGAAGGTCTGGCAACCCATTCCAGTATTCTTGCCTGGGAAATCCGATGGACAGAGGAGTCTGGCAGGCTACAGTACATCGGGCCTCAAAGAGTCGGATATGACTGAGCAACTAACACTTACACTTTCGATGTTTATCTAAAAATGTATCCATAAAAACAAAACTTTCTAAGGAAATCATGAATTGTATGCTTGGGTTGGGAGTTGGGAACTGTTTTTTTTTTTAAATGTGCATTCCCCGAGATGCTTTTCTTCTTCATAAAATGTTCATCTTATTTTACAATAAATACACAGTTCTTTGCAGGGACTAACCATCTGCATCTCTCTCTGTTGGACTCCTTTTTCTGTTGAGATTTTTCATTGAAAGCCATTTTATTTTGCAAAGTGCATTATGTACAATGTGATTCCATAAGCTTTCCTTGTAAGAGCAGAGTAAAAATGTGATTTTCAGAATTCTTACAAGGTGTAAGTTTATTAAAAATGTATGGAGAAGCCTTGATATTTTGATAGTCAACGTTTCCGAAAATGCAATCACATAAACATATGATCATTTGCATGTCATGCTATGAACAGTTTTCTCTGTTTATAATACCATCCTTTTCACAGCACAATAAAATCTTAGTATACAGTTTAATTTTTACTCAACATATAGATCTTTTAAAAATATCAGTTTGAAGCCTATTAAAATTATCTTTTTTTTTTTTTTCTTCACAGGCAAGAGTTGCTTTGCTGTACTTGATAAGACTTCATGGGATAAATGTTTTAATAATAACCCCCAAACTAAAGTAAATCTAACCTAGGGATAACAAAGTTAAGGGTGCATAACTCGGTTTTTTCTGGGAATAGACTAAATTCACAAAACAACTGCTTATTATTTTATAAAACCTTTATAAAATTATCCTTTAGATAACTGGAAAAACAAGTAATACTAGTCACACTTCCCAGCAGTTTTATCTGCTGAGTTTTAGAGCAATTTCTAGCTCCATGAATCTTCACTTACAAATTATACATCAGCACTCTAGTATCACATGCTGCTGCTGTTGCTGCTGTTGAATCTCTCAGTCATGTCCGACTCTGTGTGACCCCATAGACGGCAGCCCACCAGGCTCTCCCGTCCCTGGGAGTCTCCAGGTAAGAACACTGGAGTGGGTTGCCATTTCCTTCTCCAATGCATGAAAGGGAACAAGGAAAGTAAAGTCACTCAGTCGTGTCCAACTCTTAGTGACCCCATGGACTGCAGCCTACCAGGCTCCTCCGTCCATGGGATTTTCCAGGCAAGAGTACTGGATGGGGTGCCATTGCCTTCTCCAAGTATCACATGAGCAGACACCAAACCAGCAAGATAGGTTTGCCACAATCTTAATCTTCATGGAAAAGAAGTAAAAAGCTGTTGTGTGGACTTATTTTTGCTAGTTAGTTATTTCCTAACCCCATACCATACTTTCCCCTGATTTGCAGCACAGTTATAAATAAGTTTTAAAACTACCCATTGAACCAAACACTATTTTGACATGATTTTCTAGAACATAAAGACTGAAGATGTGATAAATACTATTCTTAGAATAACATGATAGGTTGCATTAGAAAAACAGCAATGCTTACAAATATTACAACCAAGATGTTTGAGAAATTTGTGAATGTCTTTGTTATACACAAAGTTGGATTGAACTTGCTTTTACAACGGCAAATTAGCTTGTACAGAATTTCAAAAATCTAGTTATAAAAAAAAAAGTTATGACGTGAGTGCATCATTGTCTACCTAAATATCCTTCATGGTCAGGGACTTAAAGCTACTAGAGGAATCTCAATCAGAAATAGGCAGATCTCACCAAACACACAAAGAAACAATTATGTGAAGCCAGGGTGGCATTAACAGAATCTTATTGCAATCACTTCACAATGTATACATGTATCAGATCATCACATTGTTCACCTTAAACTTATTATGTGCCAATGACATCTCAGTTAAGCTGGAAAAACCCCAAATAAATACAGTGACTCCTGAAGTAACTGGGTGGAGATGGGCAGGATGAGGGACACCCGTAAATTACATACCCCCACTTAGGATGCCACCCAACCCTGGGGAATTAGCTCCTGTTATCAATCCATGGTCTGAAGGTCTTCAAATTTCAGCCTCTGATTTATCCTATTCTTTACCTTCTGCTCTGTTCCCAATAATTGATTGCTCACTGTGTCTGTGTACACGTCATGGCTGCAAAATTTGTGACTTGTTTTGAAGTACAAAGGTGACGATGCTTAGTATTTCATTATTGGCCTTGAGGATATATTCACATTCAGAGTCGTGCTCTCATTTATAATAGTGTATTTAGTGTTGGCGTCATTTTAATTCTATCAGCATGTTAGCAAAATCCAGATGACAGCTACATAACCTGAGGCTCTGGGCTCTGATTTTCACTTCCACAGACTATGCTGTGCGTTGTTAGACTGAGAGTCATGCACCTCTGCCTCTTACCAACTTCGGCAAACAGGGTGAATGAGGGGCGATGGCCCCAGAGGCTGGAGTGGAGGGGATGGAGGGGATGTTCTGTGCAATGAACACATCCTTTTCTTCCAGATTCCAGTTGTAGGAGGACTCTGGGGTTTCTCTCTTGGATTCTCATCTCAAATAGATAATTCAGGGTTGGGGGCAGGCGGAACAATTTCAGGAAACCAAAGCATGGAAATTACTCAGCCATGAGAGAGAATTGGTTGCAGGGTAGGACAGGACAGATCCAGTTTCTTATTCCCAAACTGAACACAGTCATCTGCAAACTACGTGGTCTTGGGGCTGGAGGGTCTCTGGGTTCTGGGCTGTGAGGTCTGCTGGTTCTCAATGCTGCCCAGTGCAGCTGTGCCCCCAAGGCCCTGACTTCCTGGAACAAGCACTCCCCACCCCTTTCTTTTTAATAAATACAGTGTCCAAAGGGGCCTTGTGGACCAGAGCAGCGCTGCCCTGCAGGTTCCCGGTTCACCTTCAGCCTCTCAGAGTTTCTTTGAAATGTTCTTCCTTGTCTATTCCCTCAAGTTCCTTTGTCTCCAGTGTTTTACAGATGTCCCTGACCATGGGTTGCCCACTCCACAGTCTATATTGTAAATGTCAGAAACAAAGACGTGAGGCTTGCCACAGCCAGTGGGGTGAGTCCCCCAGGGAAGCTAACAGGTTGCCTCTTAAAGGATGGATGGCTTTGTCAGATCAGACACCTCGCTCTCTACCCTAAATAGATTAATCTCACTGGGAGCTCTTGAGACTTACACACAACAGTAGAATGCCTATTTCCTCATTGAAAACAATAGATGACAAGGACATAGAGAATGGACATGCAGACACAGTGGGGATGGGGAGAGTGGGACGAATTGAGTAGGTAGAATTGACATATATACACTACCATGGGTAAAACAGGTGGCCAGTGGGAAACTGCTGCATAGCACAGGGAGCTCAGGTCGGTGCTCTGTGATGACCCAGAGGGGTGGGAGGTGGGGGTAGAAGGGACGTCCAAGAGGAAGGGGTATATGTGTACTATGATAGATATGGGCTTCCCTGGTGGCTTAACTGGTAAAGAATCCCCCTGCAATGTGAGAGACCTGGGTTCTATCCCCGGGTTAGGAAGATCCCCTGGAGAAGGGAATGGCTACCCACTCCAGTACTGTGGCCTGGAGAATTTCATGGACTATATAGTCAATGAAGTCACAAAGAGTAGGAAGTAACTGAGCAACTTTTACTCACTTATTATATGTGGATATATACATACAGCTGGCTGACTTCACTGTACCACAGAAACTAACACAACACTATAAAGTAATCATTCTCCAATTACAAATAAGTAAGTAAAGACGTTGGAGAAGGCAATGGCACCTGACTCCAGTACTCTTGCCTGGAAAATCCCATGGATGGAGGAGCCTGGTAGGCTGCAGTCCATGGGGTCTCTAAGAGTCGGACAGGACTGAACGACTTCACTTTCACTTTTCACTTTCATGCATTGGAGAAGGAAATGGCAGCCCACTCCAGTGTTCTTGCCTGGAGAATCCCAGGGACGGGGGAGCCTTCTGGGCTGCCATCTATGGGGTCGTACAAAGTCAGACACAACTGAAGTGACTTAGTAGTAGTAGTAGTAAGTAAAGATGTAAAGCTTAATCAATCAACATAAAATAAAAATAAATAAAACAATGAATGGAGTCAGTCCATATACTGGAATTCCTCTGTCAACACAAGTTGCTATCTTTCTACTGGGAGAGTCAGAGTAGACACTGACACCCTCATCCTGTTGAGTATTTTGACTGATAACCATGGTGTGACAGCCAGGGTCATTCATTAAATGAAGTCGGTCACCTGAAGGGAGGGCAGCCTAGTCACTCCATCTCCAGCACTGTTTTCCCAGGGGTAAGACCCTAGAATCTACTTGCTTAGGCTTCTGAGCCAGATACATCTCAGTGGGGAAGGGGTGGGGTCACTAAAGAACTTCCATTTTCAAGGCCCATTAATCTGTCCTTCTGTGACTACTGACTATCCCACACCACCCTCTCAAGGCATCCCTTCTTTTGCTTCTTTTTCTTTTAAAAGGTATATACAATATGTAATCTGACTACTTCATTTACAAGTAAAAATGAGTGCATATTTCTGCTCTGTCCCATTATGTATTATTGTAAAAGTCAGCATGTAGTTTTTCCTCCTTTACTCTCAGAGCACCCGTGGTTAGCAACAGCATAGACAGAGCACTTGGGTTGTCATCATCCTCTTCTTTCAATTCTAGACTTCTTTTTTTTTTTAATTTTCTTTTTAAAATATAAATTTATTTATTTTAATTGGAGGTTAATTACTTTACAATATTGTATTGGTTTTGTCATACATCAACATGCATCTGCCACAGGTATACTCATGTTCCCCATCCTGAACCTCCCTCCCTCCTCCCTCCCCATACCATCCCTCTGGGTCATCCTAGACTTCTATTAATTTTGTTCCTCCAGTACTATTAATAATGGCTTAGCCATCATGTTGACCAACACCACTGACTAGCTTTCAAAGGCGTCCATAACCAGGTTCCTGCAGCTCATTTTGTTTTCTTTATTCTCCTCATCATTCATCTTCCATTCTGTTCAGACATTTGTATTCATTATCTCACGAGCTCAAAGATAACATTCAGCTCTCCACATCTGTAATCTGTGTCCTTTCATGCAAATCTAGGTCAACACAATTATCATTTGCTAAGTGCTTCTGGAGGTGATAACAGAAGATGAAGTTAAGATCACCCCTCTTATAAACCTCACCTTCTATTGGTAAAAACAAAAGATGTAGAGAAAAAATGTACAGGGCCTGGGGGATGCAGGAGGGCAGATGATTCTCAACAGCAGAGCAACCTTTACATGAAAAATAGCATTTAAGAATGATCTTAAGGAATGAGGCAAAGGGCATCTAGCAGAAGGGAAAGAAACTTCTGGAGCCTTCTAGGATTAATGCAGCTTTCAAAGATCTGTCTCATTGCTCTGGAAAATTATATCTGCCATGGTGCTGGTGGTTCAGGTGTTCAGTTGAGTTTGTCTCTTTGCAACGTCATGGACTGCAGCCCACCAGGCTCCTCTGTCCATGGAATTTCCCAGCAAGAATACTGGAGTCAGTTGCCATTCCCTTCTCCAGGGTATATGTGCCATGAGCGAGTGAGTGAGTGAAGTCGCTCAGTCATGTCCAACTCTTTGTGACCCCTTGGACTGTAGCCTACCAGGCTCCTCCATCCATGGGATTCTCCAGGCAAGAATACCAGAGTGGGCTGCCATCTCCTTCTCCAGGGGATCTCCCTAACCCAGGGATTGAACCCAGGTCTCCTGCATTGCAGGCAGACGCTTTAACCTCTGAGCCACCAGGGAAGCCCATAACCACAAATAAATATAAATGGAATATATATTTATTTGTGAAATAAATAATGGAATTCCAGTTGCACTATTTCATATCCTAAAAGATGATGCTGTTAAGGTGCTGCACTCAATAGGCCAGCAAATTTGGAAAACTCAGCAGTGGCCACAGGACTGGAAAATGTCAGTTTTCATTCCAATCCCAAAGAAAGGCTGCCGGGAGCCGGCATATCGCATATTGAGTGCATATTGCATATTGAGTGCAGCACTTTCCACAGCATCATCTTTCAGGATCTGGAATAGCTCAACTGGAATTCTATCACTGCCAGGAGCCAGCGTGAGGAGCTCCACCCATGACAAAGGTCATGAGGAAGGAGGCTTGGCATACACAAAGGCGGGATCGAGCCTCAGGAGTCCCCCTGGAAATTCTCGAGTATCTACCCCCAAAACCAGAGTCTGCCTACTTTCTGCTTTGTGCTCTCACCTACACCTCTGACTTTCCGGGGGGCTGTCCCCCACTACCTCTCTCTGAAACAAGAGTTAGCTTACAGCTCCAGTTAATAATTCCTGGGTGTGACAGTGTTTAACCTACAAACTCCTTTGGAAATCCTCTAGCCTGCCTGAATAGGTTTTTCCGGCCACATGTGATTGTTCAGAGCCTCCCAACTGTGAGAGGCAGGAGATGTTCTAAACTGTCTAAACACAGATTCCTTTGAGCAGTTAAAAGATTGATTAGAAATTGTATTGGTGAAGGGTTTTTCACTTGTTGGGCCAATGTTTGCTGCTAAGTCTCCATATCCCTTACCTGCTGTGTCCTTGGCAGTGTATTGATTAATATAATTGGTGTAAATAGTAGCTTTAATGTTTGTAACCTGGGACCCTTGAGTTAATTCTTTTTCTTGTTATAGCCCACCACACCTTTGCTCTGTAGGAATGCAACTTTATCTAATGCTTTTGGAGGGTGGCTCCTGACCAATCACCTTTAGAGAAAAATAAGTTTTCTGAAGAAAGGGTCTTAAAATGTTAACAGGCCTCCAGGCCAGAAGATGATGCAAATCACCTAAGCTTTTGCATATGATAAGTTTGCAGGAAGAAAGCCTGGCTTGCTGCATGACTCTACCCCTTCCCCCATTATCCTCTATGCATAACTTAAGGTATAAAAACTACTTTGGAAAATAAAGTGCGGGCCTTGTTCACCGAAACTTGGTCTCACCATGTCGTTCTTTCTCTTACCTTCTGGATGAATTACTCAGCCTCTTTTCTCCACTGAATTTCCTCACTGAGCTATCCTTATTTCAGCCTCTTTTCTCCACTGAATTTCCTCACTGAGCTATCCTTATTCTGTTACTCTTTATATCTTTGATAAATATTTAAATAAATAGGTCACCTATGCCGTCTCTCCTTCGAATACCCTGGATCAGCTGGGGCTGGACCCCGGCAAAAGGCAATGACAAAGAACGTTCAAACTATTGCACAATTGCACTCATCTCACATGCTAGCAAAGTAATGCTCAAAATTCTCCAAGCTAGGCTTAAACAGTACGTGACCCATGAACTTTCAAATGTTCAAGCTAGATTTAGAAAAGCCAGAGGAACCAGAGATCAAATTGCCAACATCTCCTGGATCTTCAAAAAAGTAGGGGAGTTCCAGAAAAACATCTACTTCTGCTTTATCAACTACACCAAAGATTTTGACTGTGTGGATCACAACAAAATGTGGAAAATTCTTAAAGAGATGGGAATACCAGACCACCTGACCTGCGTCCAACAGTTAGAACTGGACATGGAACAACAGACTGGTTCCAAATCAGGAAAGGAGTATGCCAAGGCTATATATTGTCATCCTACTTGTTTAACTTATATGCAGAGTACATCATGCAAAATGCCAGACTGGATGAGGCACAAGCTGGAATCAAGTTCACTGGGAGAAATATCAATAGCCTCAGATACACATATAACACTACCCTTATGGTAGAAAGTGAAGAACTAAAGAGCCTCTTGATGAAAGTGAAAGAGGAGAGTGAAAAAGTTGGGTTAAAACTCAACATTCAGGAAACTAAGATCATGGCATCTGGTCCCATCACTTCATGGCAAAAAGATGGGAACAGTAAGAGATTTTATTTTGGGGGGCTCCAAAATCACTGCAGATGGTGACTGTAGCCATGAAATCAAAGATGCTTGCGACCTGGAAGAAAAACTATGACCAACCTAGACAGCATATTAAAGACATTACTTTGCCAAAAAAGGTCTGTCTAGTCAAAGCTATGGTTTTTCTCAGTAGTCATGTATGGATGTGAGAGTTGGACTATAAAGAAAGCTGAGTGCCAAAGAATTGATGCTTTTGAACTGTTGTGTTGGAGAGACTGTTGAGAGCCCCTTGGACTACAAAGAGATCAGACTAGTCAATCCTAAAGGAAATCAGTCCTGAAGATTCATTGGAAAGACTGATGCTGAAGCTGGATCTCCAATAATTTGGCCACTTGATGCGAAGAACAGACTCATTGAAAAAGATCCTGACACTGGGAAAGATTGAAAGCAGGAGGAGAAGAGGATGACAGAGGATGAAATGTGTGGATGGTATCACTGACTCCATGGACATGAGTTTGAGCAAGCTCTGGGAGTTGGTGAAGGATACGGAAGTCTGACATTCTGCAGTTCATGTGGTTGCAAAGAGTAGGACATGATTGAGCAA